>NC_090446.1:1120391623-1121050181 GCF_031143425.1 Pleurodeles waltl | reverse complement strand
TTTTTCAATACCTCTCTTCCTTTGATCTGGACAGACCACCAACTACTGTCATTTTCTCTACCGGGTGTGCTCTCTCTTCCTCACTTAAAGCCCATAAAGTCAACTTCCCACTAGTGGTCTAAATTGGACTCCAGGGAATGGCAGGACACTCTTCACCTCCTATCCTCAAAATATGATGAATCCAGCATGGGTCTCATAGAAGATTTTAATAACTGGGTTTCTACATCATTAGACACTCTTCTTCCAGTTAAGACGACTATCAGAAGGACTAATCACAAGGCCCAACCCTGGTTCACCTCCCAACTGTCTGAACAAAAGAAAGAGTGTAAGAAGCTAGAAAGACGGTGGAGAAGAGATTACAGTGCCACCTCTAAAAAAGAATATAGGACAGCCATCAGAGCCTACCACAAGGGAATGAAATCTGCTCAATCCTCATTCTCCAGCTCTAGAATAGAACAATCTGCCAATTCTCAGAAAGAGATCTTTATGATCTTAAAAGAACTTATTCAGATCTTCTGTGCTGAGTCACCTATAAAGCCTTCCATGACCCATAGCAATTCTTTAGCTGATTCCTTTAAAAAAAAGATTAATGACATCTATTCTTCTTTCCTGGTTACTCCCAGCCAACAATCAGACTGCTACCCTCACAAGGACCATCAAGTCTCTACGGCCTCGCTTGCAGTCTTTCAACCTTTGACTGAGGCACTTGTCGATCACTACCTGCACTCTATAAAATCAGGATCTCCCCTCGACCCCAATCCTCCTCACATTCTAGCATTGGCCTCCAGCATAATATCTCCTGTACTGACTAATAGTCTCAACCATTTCTTAAACTCTGGATCCTTACCTCAGTCTTTGAAGCATGCGGTTGTCAAACCTTTACTGAAGAAACCTAAACTTGACCCAATGCAGTTGAGCACCTATAGACCGATTGCTCTTCTCCCTATTATGTCTAAGATAATGGAAAAGCATGGTTATAATCAGCTAATCTGTTTCCTAGAAGAACATGAACTTATTCATCCTTCTCAAATGGGATTTAGAACCCAGCGTAGTACAGAATCAGCCTTACTAGCGGTCAGGGAGAACGCACGCCAACTTTTAGACCGTGGCAGGCATGCATCCATTATTTTGTTAGACCTAAGTGCCACATTCGACACTGTGGTTTACAACATTCTCCTTCAAAGACTCTCCGCCATAGGAATGGAAGGCACAGCACTGAGCTGGCTCTCCTCATTCCTGAAGGACAGAACGTTCCAAGTCCTTGATCGTTCATTTCTGTCTAATACCTGCTTCCTCACCTGTGGCGTCCCTCAGGGCTCCTCGTTGAGCCCTACCCTTTTTAATGTTTATCTTGCCTGTCTAGCTAAAGTGGTGGAGCCCCATGGTCTTTCTTTGGTCTCATACGCTGATGACACTCAGCTAGTAGTATCACTCTCACATGCCAAAAATACTTCTCAATCAAATCTTTCATCCTGTTTGGCGGATATAGCCAGATGGATGATGGAATCTAAACTCAAGCTCAATGATGGGAAATCGGAAGTAATGATTGAAGGCAATTCTGCCCTTTCTAACTCTCCTACATTACTTCCTGAGGATTTTAAAATTCTCCCACCTCCTAAAGACCATATAAAGAGCCTTGGTTTTTGGCTTGGCCCCCGGCTTACGATGGATTTTCAATCCGAAAAGATCTCCTCATTCTGCTTTGGCCTCTTAAGAACCATGAGGAAAATTCTCAAACTCCTGCCTTTCCTTGCCAGAAGGCTTCTTATCCAGGCTTTGATATTGTCACGTCTGGATTATGGCAATTCCCTCTTTCTTAGCTCCCCTGGCTATGTCACAAGGAAACTACAGCTAGTGACAAACGCAGCCGCTCTTCTACTTAAAAACACACCTAGATATACATCAGCCAAATCTACTTTAGTTTCTCTCCACTGGCATCCTTTTAAACAGCGGATCAACTTTAAGACCCTATGTATGACTCATAAAGCCCTTTATAACAAGGGCCCCAAATTCCTCAGGCAAAGTATCTAATTTTATGTTCCAGCAAGACCTTTGAGTTCCTCTGCTGCCCTGTTAGTTCGCTCCCCTCGTTTTAAGAGAACCACATGGAGAGGTAACACCTTCATAGTCAAAGCTGCACACCTCTGGAACTCCCTCCCCCTAGAGCTCCGACAAGAACTCTTAGAATTACCTTTTCATAAAAAAGTTAAGACGTTTCTATTCTCGTTATAGACTCCTTTACTGGGTCTTGCTCTGGGCTCTGACCTACCTTTTAGCGCTGGGAGGCCTTCTGGTAGCCATGCGCTATATACATTTCTTAAACTAAACTAAACGTATTTAAGAAGTCCAATCTTCCATTCTGTTGAGGCCTTAATTTAGGTTGTCCTGGAAGATCTATTTCAGCTCCTCTTTGTTTAGTAGTGCTGAGATGTTGCCTCCTCTACTTGTTGGAGTTATGACTTAAATAACTTGCCAGCAAAGATCTTCTTATTATTATTTTGTGAAAAATGTTCTACTGGCGGTGCGGACATGACTTTGCACCTGAGACGGCTCGTGTGTTGGCAAATCCCAGTGCGGATCTTCTTGATTGTTTGGCTGATATATGTACAGGACCACAAGGGTAAGTTATACCGTATATCACATTTGTGGCATTGCAATTTCAGAAAAGCTTTAATTTGCTAATAATATTGCCATGTTTGAATCCTTTGGACTCCACGGTGAAGGCACAAACACTACATTGGTCACATGTAAAGTGCCTAGTACATAGTAGGAGTCCCCACAAGTCCTATCAGGATTATGGTGTGGTAATGCTGCCTGAACTAGATTGTCGTTTAGATGTTTTTCCTTTTCAAAACACAAAGATCGGCCTCTCAAGTGCAAGGTCATCATCATTTAATGCATTCCAGTACTGCAGATGATGATGCAGCACAGAGTTTCCTAGCGTATACGTCATAGATAATGCCATCCTGACCACTGATGAAAATGACCCCTTCCCACAGCTGGACCTCTCTACTGCCTTGGATAAAGTTGAACATCATACTCTAATACGCACCCTGGAGTCTTGATTGGGATTGACTGGCAAGGACCTTCACTGGGTCTCCTCCTACCTTTCCATCCAATGCTACTTTGTTCATGTGCATTCCTCCACATCCCAAAAGTCCCGTATCACATGCAGAGTCCCCTAGGCTTCCATATTGTCTCATATCATCTTCAACCTCTACATAGAACCTCTTGGTCCTCTACTCACAAATAGTAGCATCAAGGTTCATCAAATCACCGATTATACACAACTCTACTTGAAAGTCTCCTCTGCTTTAGACATTGAATGCCTAAAACACTGCCTGCACATCATCAAGCCTTGGATGGCCGGGGCCTACATGAAGCTTAACCCAAACAAGGTAGAATTCCTGTTATTTGCCAAGAACAACAAACAAGAAAAAGTACAAACCTAGCTCAATGACATAAACCTTGACGATTTTGAGCCCCAACTTTCACCAAATGCCAAGTCACTTGTGTAAGAAAGGGTTTATTTTGACAGGTCAAATTGCAGCATTTACCAGTGGTGGTCGATAATTTTAGGAGGGAGGGAGGCAGACGGGACACAAATGCACACATACACACTCATTTACAGCAATTCATTCACGCACACACGCATCCATTCACAGCACTCATAATAAATATTCAAACATGCACGCACCAAACATTAATTTAAGAAAAACACACACACTTACCTGCAGCTCTGCCTGGGACGTCTCAGGAGGGTTGGGACTGATGCCTTCCCTCATTGGTTCATCTTAGGTCAGCCAATGAGGGAGGGCAGCAGTCCCAAGCCTCAGAAGTCCCAGGAGGGTTGGGACTGCTGCCTTCTATCATTGGCTGACCTATGGTCAGCCAATGAGGGAAAACAGCTGTCCCAGCCTTGTCACATAGTGGGATGGGATCAGTTTCAACTTTTTCGGTATATACATGGTTGTTATTCTTTTGGTTTTATTACCTGGTTTGTGACTTATTGATTATATCACTTATTATATTTTTTGAACTGATATTGCTTGTAAATATTGTTGTTATATACATTTACCCAGGTTACTCTTGATGCCTGTGGGTTGCTCCTGTGGTTTATATTATTAACAGGTTCCAAACGGAGGCCTTTGAAATATGGGCCCTTGTTTTTAGGTCTCACCTGAGACAGCTCATGTGCTGTTGTTTGCATGACATTTTGTTTACTTACAAGAGGCTAAGAGCCCTCCCATTGCTTACAATTGCTAGCTTCATCATCACTCTCATTTCCTTGTTTCTCTTTGGTCAGTGCATAACGGCTTCACTTCCTCTTTGCATGTTTGTCCCTCCTCTAAGCATGACCAAAGTACTGTTCTGTTTCTTTGCTGTGTCCTTCCTTTGCTCTCTCTTTCAGAGCTACTTTTCTTTTAGTTGCAGCACTCCATAAGAGTATATATGTTTGCTGGTCATCTCTCCCTGACCCGTTCCATCTTGTTGCTTGCCCCCTTCTGTGTTGGTACTTGCACAGAACCCACTCCTGCTTTGTTCTTGCCACATCCCTTCTACCCCTTCCTGCATTGGTGCTATCCCTGTCCTTCCCGCGTTGTTGCTGGTCATGTAATTCCCGCCCCTTCCACTTCGTCTTGTGCTTGCCCTGTCTCTGCTGCCCCCTCCCATGTTATTGCTTACCTTGTTGTTGCTTTCTGCTTTCCTCCCGTTCGCCTCCATTGTTGTTGTTTGCCCTCTCATTGCTTCCCCTGTGATTGTTCCTTGCCCCATACCTCCCGCTCCCCTTCTGTGTCCCTCCCCATTGTTGCTTGCCAAACCCTCCTGCCCCCTTCCACCTTATTATTTTCCCTGTCATTGTTGCATGCCTCATCCCTCTCACTGTCCTCCTGTGTTGATGCTTGCCCTATCCTTGTTTCACGATTCATCCTGACCACCCCCCTGGTGCATTGCTGCTTTCCACATACCTTCCACCTGACTCCTGCCCCCTCCCACTTTGTTGCTTGCCCCGTTGCTGATGCTTACCCCATCCCTCTTGCATTGTTGCTTGCTCCACCCTCTCACTTCCCCCTTGTATTGTTGCTTGCCCTGTCCCTCCCACCCCACCTCCCACATTGTTGCTTGAACCATTCCCCCAACTCCTTCACTGTTGCTGCTTGCCCTGTTCCTCCGTCCACTTCTCACATTTTTGCTTACCCCATTCCCTCTCCCGCATTGTTGCTTGCTCTGCCTCCATGTTGTTGGTTTCCCCATCCCATCACAACAAAAATGTAAATCGTTATGATGCAGCCAGTACTGGCCACAATAACAGTTCTTTTTTACCTAACTTTCAGCCACGTTGCGCAGCAGCCCCGCTGCTGTACAACATGGGTAAAAGAGACTGACAAAGTCAAAAGCTCTCAAATAGGCGAGACCTATTGGCTTTGCCATGAAGTCAGCATAAGAAGTCATTTACCAAATCCTTCCGGGTGACCAAACTTGTCTCACTACATGAAAAAAGCAACCACACTCCTCTTAAGAATTATAGAACTAGCTTCTTGTTTGATATAACTGGTAAACTCTATAGCAGTTTTAGCAACCCCCATCCATCTGTGGTGTTATTCTCAAAATATGCTCACCAGTATCCAAGCATGATTAAGAAATGGCATTGGAACAATAGAGCAGGAAATTAGAATATATATGTGATCACCATTAAATATCGTCTGTGCTAAACAGGGACGTAACAGACACCCTGTGGTGCGCTACCCCGCCCCCCTCCGGGGTCATCTAGACATAAAGTAGGAGGAGGGGTCTCTGCTTGTCAGCTCTGGGATATGGATATTGCAAGGACCCCCTCACCAGTTCTTGCATGGGGATGGGCCTCTACGGGTTCCTCACCCTCTGGTGTTAAAGTATTTTACTGTTTGAAATCCGCCCCGTATAAAGTAAACCGTTACTAACCTTTTTCTGCTATAGTCCAGCAAGGTTTAACTAATTCCTGCATGATCTAACGTTAGCTAAGGGCTGTTTTTGCAAACGAGGTGAGTGCACGGAAGAACACGAATTAAGGGTACGGTAGGAAGATATACTTCTACCGTTTTTTATGGCATTATTCCTGAATGACATCGGAGGAGAGTACCTGGCAGATTAAATTCTGCTCACCCCGAAGGTGTACCAGGTAAAATCGCTATCGGTTGTAGGCGATCTTGTACTGCTCACGTTATCAGAATTATCCATGCCTCATCTCCTCACGGGCTTTGAAACACACTGTACTCAGAAACATATGATTAACTCTGGAGTGTCTTCTTGGGAAAACATTTACCCTAATACCAACTTATTAGAACGTGTAATGCATTTTGAATATCATTGTGTTTTGACAGGAGGCTCACCCAGATACAACAAACAGAAAAAGCTGTATGCGTTTTTAAACAAACAACTTTGGCTGAATTGCGATGTTGCTATGATTGGCGGCCAGTCGCTGAATGGAATCTGGGGTCTTGAGTGTAGGCAGTAGATGCAGCGACATATAGTGCAGACTTATGGGGACATATTGATGTTTCAACTATTGAAAAAAATATGCAATTATTTTTTAGGATCACTTCTGTCCTTGGATCATGGTTGCCACAAGATAAGCACAAAGTATTTGTTGTATGTTTTGTTGTAATCGATTTACAGCCAGTTGTGTGTTGGGTTGGGTACACAGCAGGCGTGAGTCTTGGCTCAATTCTTGTTTGATATTTTTATTAGAGATTTTCCTACAAGTTTAATTTCCCTTATAACATGACCCCTAGCGTTGGATGCCCGGTTGCCAATCCATTTATTTATAGGCCAGTGACATAGCTCCAATTGATTTGACAATTTGACTGCCAGGGGCCCCTAAGAGCTATTGCGTTTACTTCCCGAATACACCAAAAATAATGAGCCAGTACTAATAAAAGCAAGCAGACGTTATTTGGTGGACGTAGACTGGAAATTCCCAATGATGTTTAAATGGAACTTATTTTAAATAGTTTCCTCTTTCAAATACTTAGGGTAGTCTATACAGATGGGATATCGCTTTCAAGTACTTAGGGTAGTCTATACCGAAGCTGTCAAGTTGTCAAGCTGCTCCCTTCTTTGGGATAACAACTATATAGCTGTGCAATAAGTATGATTATATATCTAGGGAATATTGAATGTCTCCAATCTTAAAAGCAGATATTCGTAAAGTCGTGGGATTAAGATTGTAGTCAGGGGAAAATATGGAGTGAGATTGTTTCCCTCCCCATGTAATCTCTGTGAGAGTTGGGTCTGATGCGTTTGTCCTGATATGCAATTAAGAGCTTTCTTTTACTTGTTAGAGCTTGTCATAGGAAACAAATTACATTACCATGATATGTTTATTTGGCCTCAACAACTCAATAGTATATCTTATGAGGACATTTTAGATTAAGGTTCTATGAAAGCTTCATACTCCCTAGAATCTGTTTTTTTTCAAAATAGGGTTTACCTGGTAGAGTTGGACAGCAAATAAAACATCTGGTTACTTCCTCTAAGTTGGGTCATGTGATCGCACCTCTAAACTCCAATGGCCTTTGTTCAATTAGGCTGTTAGTAATGTCAGAGGGGTATGTTGGCGATGGAGCTGGAGTAGGCTCTGTCATCAACATACTTTTGGCTTGCCCGCCTCAAATTTGGTGGGGCAAACCGTGAGTTTGGCAGTGAGGGCACTCCTTTTCCTTTGCGATAGAGTACCCTCTATGCCAAACTCTAAATTAGCTCACAAGTCTGCTCAGGTCCTAAGATTTTGTCGTTCTGTAGAGGAGTGATCCAGACCACAGGGAAATCTTTGGGGTGGCAGTTTGAGGTTCCTCCAAGGTTGGTGTTGCTCAAAATGTGCTCTAAGTTAGAAGCCAACATATATACTCTAGCCCTCCTGCACATAGGTCTTGCCAAATGTGTGACATAGCATCGAAATGGCATGAGACTAACTCACCTTGCTTGGAGTTCTGGGCATTATGTATGGTCCTTAAGACTCCGATATACAGGCCCAGAGGATGTCTGAAGAAACATCTCAAGATATTTGGATGGTGGGACCAGCATTTACATCTTGTGAAGGGGAAAGGCGCAGGCAATGGCTTGAAACATTTTACAAGGAAGGGGCAATTCTATGATCGCATTATAACTTTATTATGTGGTTAGTTTTCACCCGACGGCTCAACTAGACGTAAACACCTTGAAATCTTGAAAAATGTAAACCCAGGTGTGGTGGATACTAAGTGCCTATATTGATGCCATGTAAAATGATAATAACGTTATTTTGAAAAAGAAATGAAAAAATAGCACCATTTAAAGCAGTCCACTTAACACATACTACATTCTAAGATGGTGGCCAAATATAATCTCTTTTCTAGAAGGCCCCCATACACAAACAGCATTCTATGATGTCCTTCTCTCAGACTGGCTAGCCCTTTTCTCTTGGGTCAGGACTGTAGTTCCTGTTTAACTAGTTTCTGATCAGTAACCCAATGGGTCACAACTCCTTTGACCTGCTCTTGCTGCCATACTCTTCGCCCTGTCTTCAGTTCTTGCCTGCTAGATATGTGTGCCAGTACATCAATCTCCAGTTGCAAGTACCGCTTCTGCCACAGTCCTGCTCCAGTACTGCAAGCTCCAGTAAGGTTCAGTCCTGCATGCTATAATTATGCTCTGCTCATGCAAGAGTCATTTCTGCTGCAGTTGTATCACCTCTAGTTTTACCTGGCTCCAAGGTTTCAACTTTATATGAACAGTACTGTAATTGGGACTTGTGCCAGAGTAAGACATGAAAGCAGTGAAATACTAAAAAAAAAAAAAAGTATCAAGTAAATAAAATAATACCAAAACTTCACTTTAGTAGCATCATGGCTTATAAAAGTAATGAAGCAAAAATTAAAGCTGTCCAAAACGGCTTCTTCCATCTGTATCCTTATTACAGGTTTGCCAGAACTTGGTGCTAGGATCCGATTCAGACTGTCATCCTCTAACCAAATTCTGGTTATTTTGAATGTGGAATAATTGCTTGGACTTGAAGTTACTGGGTCCTGTACTGGGACGTTTTTTCTCATTCCTGTAAAAAAAAATGCTAACATTTTCCACCTCCTCTGAGCAGGCAGAGTGCATCAACAGGAAGGCCATGGGGGATTTGTGGGGCAGTAGAAAGCTGGGGGGTCCTGAGAGGTTTCTGTCTCCTCGGGAGGTCCACTGGCTGTTCTCCCTGTTCTTCTGTAAAAATTGGGCTACTGTCTATGCTCCTGCATGTGTACCAGTAAAGTCAAGTCCACCGTCTCCTGGTCCAGAATTCTTGGGTCAGAGTTTGCAGACCTGATAGTTATGAGCCCAGAGAAAACAGAAAACTTGTAGTGGCCAGAGTTGTATTCACTACCCCAATGGGGATGGTGTTCTCCGCAACTTGCAAATGCCCAATTTATTGGCCTTTGGGAATGCTGCGTCGGGGGGATGATGGCTCACTGTAGCTTCTACAGCCCCAGGTAAACTACTGCAGAAGTTTAATTTAGATTCTAACCCTTCTAACTACGTGTGACTGTCAAACTTAAGCTGAGGGAATATTGGCTGTGGGAATACCCCCTAACTCGCCAGCATGCATCGCTTTAATTCTGAACAAGAATAAGCTATAAACCTTTTGTGGCAGTTACTTTGATCATCACAGAGCTGCATGCTGAAGTGTCTTTATATGTGCGGTGTTCCACTCGAGTCAATTTATCTTTTGCTGGCTAAGACAATGTCACGCAAGTTGCAATACACTTACCTGAAGATTACTGCTTCTTGTCTCTGCAGCACGTGAGCCACCTCACTCCTTGGAATGTGAAGAATCGTGGTGCAACTTTCAGTGCGTCAGTGGGAGCGCAGTCTCAACATGAGTCCAAGCGTGTGAGCGGTCTCGCCCTTTGGAATGTGCCTCGCAGTGACACACACGGCCCTTCAAAGGGTGAATTCTCTTTGGGAGGTCCCCACTTCGGACGATCATCAAGCTGACTGCTAGTTCTAAACAAGCATTTGCAATGCACTAGGGTCTCACATTTGTCCGAGTTACAGCTATTACCAGTTGTAAACTCCCAACGGATTTTTTCTTGCGTTAAAAGAAAAAAACAGCGCAATCACGCTGCTACAGTTCACTCCTAATAATACCTATCGGCAAAAGTGCAATTATGAACGTAACCGGCGAAAGTGCAATTAACTGAGTCGATAGTATGCAAAGCGCTCGACTTCTGCCATGCGAGATCGTGCTGCGAAAATAGAGAAAAAGTAGTCCACAAACCTGACAGGAATCAGCAAACCTATCATGTTTTCTGTACTTGGTCGCCGGAATAGGTGTGACGTATGCATGCCTTCCACTAATCAAAGCAAGCAGATTCTAACAGGCAAGCCAATGTGCCAATGAAAGACACTGACGTGACGTCGACAGGGCTCCGGGCCCTTTTCTAATACTTAAAGCGTCTCGCTAGCGATATGCGTGCGCAATCGCATGCGACGCAGGCTTGACCCTAAAAACTGTGTACAAGCAGCTAACTCGCTGAGGGTATGTGGCACACAGATGTTTCGGCACTCTTACTTCTAGGTGCATCATTAGAGAAAAGTACCCTTCCCATCTTTGTGTGTCATTAGAAGAAATTACCCTTGTCACCATCTCCTTTAACAACAAAAAATTACTTTTACTTTTATCTCTTAAAGTTTTCCTTGTGCTCGGGCTGTGTATTTTTTTCAGGAAAATATCTATTGCACCATGGAATTTTCATCTGTGGCAGCACCCCTACCCTCACTTTGGCATCAGGGTTACGCCTGTCCAGTCTGGCTAGTCAAGGTGGCAGACCTGAAAGGAAAAAAGGCTATACTTTAAATGCACTAGGACATGAAGGGCAATACACGTTCAGATTTCTTCCTGGAATAGTAGGCTTGCATGGTCAAAGGATCCATGATATTTACAAGGAAGCCAAGTTGAGATTAGAGCAAAGGTTTGTGAAAGAAGTAAACTTGTAATGAAAAGGTATACATTCAATACACAGCCACAGAGACAAGGAGAATCCATTGATGAATTGATAGCAGGAATGTGGGAAATATTAGTAAAGTGTCAGTTTGGCAACGTGACAGATGAAATAATCAGAGACCAGTTAATCGTCCAATGGAGGAGTAGGAAAATCCAAGAGAGACTGAGGGCAACTAATAATCCTAATTTGAAGTATGCTGTGGATATCACAAAGGTGTTAGAGGAATCTGAATTTTGTATGGGGAAATGAGCAAAATAGGCGAAGGGGGTAGGGTGGTGGAAACCAAAGGAGAGGTAATGGCAGTGAGGGATGTGACAGATCAAGATAATATGGTAAGGGATGTGACTAAAGTTAAAAGTGCTGTCAAAACAAAAAATGTAAGAATCAAACACTTTGATAAAGTATGCCATGGGTTTGGGATATATGTACACTAGAATACCCAAAGAAATGTTTGAGAGTGAATTGCCGGATATTAAGGATCTTCTGCCCAAAGACATTTGCCCCATAGGTTATCAGGGGGAGAAGGCTGATATTCTAGGATATTTTAATGCACCATTGAAGTTTATGTCTATAGACATTTAGAGAAAGGTTTATATGGTGGAAGTCAGCCCACTGATCTTGGGATAGATGCATCAATATGATGTACATGTTATCGTCAATCCAAGAGCACCCAACCAGGTTATGGTTCTGCTGAAGTGGGGGTTGTTGCTATATTAGAAGGAGCTAAAGGGATGTGTACAGAAAATCTCGGAGTATTGAAAGGATATGCACATACAATTGTTAAACCAGGGCAGTACCAGTCAAGCATAAATTGAGGAAAATTCCCATCATAATTAGAGATGAAGTAAGAACAAAATTGAGTGAGATGGTAGCAGAGGGAATTATCAAGCCTATTGAAGCTTTTGAATTGGTCTCACCCATTAGTAATCACACAGAAAACTGATGACAGGTTGAGATTTTGTTTCGATCTCAGTAGTGTGAATCAGAACATTGTCGCAGATACATTTCCTCTACCAAATGTAAATGAATTGATCTTATTGCCAAAGGGTGGTAAGTTTTTTTCCAAAATTGAATTTGAAAAGTGCTTACCACCAAATTTAATTGCATGAGGAATCTAAAAATGTAGCAGCATTTATCATCACTGAGGCCTCTCTCCGATTTACATGAATGCAGTTTGGTTTGTCATCTGCAGCAAGTGTCTTCCAGCACATGATATCTCAGGTGTTTTTGGGTTTGTCCAATGTTATCAATTTTCAGGACGATATCCTTGTATTTGGGGTGATGGTAGAGGAACATAACCAAATCTTCAAACTAGCGTTGAATAGATTGGTGAAAGCTGGACCAACCATGCACAGGGAAAAACTAGTTTTTTGGTTGAAGAGGTTGAATGAATGAATGCAAACTCTTTATTCGATTATAAATTGTTTAATCATAAAAGAAGATAAAACCAGTAAAAAACTAATCACATGATAAACACAATAAAACCCCATTAAAAAAGGCAATCCATCCAAGGTAGGTTAAAATCATAGGTAACTCTATCATTAAAATTCATGTCCTTTCTCCAAGCCAACACACCCTTCAAGAAGGAAAGCACTGCCAATACCACCGCCTTAGTGTTTAATAGTTGTAAAAACAAGAGGGATGACTTATACTGCAGAACGCCCCTGGCCTTCAGACTAGGCAACAGATACCTGTGCCACAAAAGGTCATAGTAACTACAAAAAAAACACAAAATGCTCTAAAGTCTGGGGTGGACAGCCATCACAGGGGTACACCAGAATCAAGTTTGGGTCATATTCCCCCAGGGGAAAACAAATATAGGTGCAGATTGAGCACAGCCGAAACATAGTTAATAGAGATGTGTCCCAGGGGCTCCCAACATAAGTAAGATATGGCTCTGGGCCTGCTGCTGTTTTCAGAAGCATAAGAGGTCGTTTGGCTTGTTTTGCGAGTGCATCATTCTCCCTTGCCACCCATGTGTGGATCAGGAAGGTTTCCTTGACTATATTCCTGCCTCCCTTCTTGATGCCCCTTGGCTTATTAAACAAATCTGGGCAACCAATTGACTTGGAGACAGAATGCATGTACCTCAACCAAGCAATCCTCTATAATATCTTTATTCAGGGCTGTCGAGTCACTACTCCATACTGACATCCACAATAGCAGTGGGGCTAACCTCACCTGGTCCTCCACATAATCTAGGCCTAGTTCTTTATGGATAAAGAGCGTCGAGCTGGAGGGTCCCACACCCAAAAGTTTTATACACAAATGATTCTCCTCAATTTGAATTGCTCTATTGTTACTAACCCCCCAAATGGCAGCGCCATACATCAGCACGGGCAGGCATTTCATTTTATACACCTGTAATAACGGCAAGACTGGTTTACTTCCCATAGTAAGCGCAAATTGAAACAAAGCGCCCCATGCCTGATTAAAGCGGGCACATTGATTTAGGAGACAGGGCTGCCATTTGCCACCTTGATCAAATGTAGCTCCTAAATAGTGGAAAGATGCTACCTTACTATTGGCCTTATCCTTGATGGCTATGGGTCTGGTTTTAGGGTTCATTTTCCCACACAACATGTATTTTTTTTAATATTTGTATCTAGACCCAAATTATCCATAAAATTTACAAAGGAATCAACCATTACTTTGAGGCCATTTGCAGTACAGGACATTAAAACTGCATCATCGGCATACAACAAGGAGGGAAAAGAGGTAGATTTTATTTTAGGCAGATCTTTACCATTTACAATCGGGTGCTGATTAAGACCATTGATGTATATCAAAAACAGAATGGGGGCCAATACAGAGTTCTGCCTGACCCCACACGGGTGGTTGAACGATTCAGTGCATTCCCCACCTGATCCATACCTAACAGAGGTATTAGCTCGGTATGCAAAGCTTTTAGGAGGTTAACCAGGGAAGAAGGCAACCCTAGGCCACCAGGTTGTGCCAAAGCTTAGACCTGATTACACGGTCAAAAGTACAACTGAAGTCCATAAAAGTTGAATAAAAGGACCCCTGTTTCGCCACCACATATTTGCTAATTAGTCAATTTAAATTCAGGCATTGCCCCATGGTGCCCTTGTCCTCCCTAAAGTCGTACTGAGCAGGACTCAAAATGTTGTTAGCACTAACTCATTCTTCAAGCCTCTGCAAGATAACCCACTACAGTATCTTTACCACAGTTTATCAGAGAGATGGGGAAGTAGCACCTGGGATCATGTCGATCCCCCTTTTGCCCCCCCCCGCCACGTCAAAACTGATGTCCAGGGGCAGCATTTTACCCTCTCCTTCATTCTATTCCTGCTCCTCCTCACTTATGGCATACACCCTTCGAAAATGGGTCACCTACAACTCAGGGGAAATAGAAGTGCCAATGTCTTCGGGTGCAGCTGCACAAAGCTGACAATATGTCAGAAACCGATCGAGTCCCTTAGTTTACAGTTGGTTATTAATTGGTCCCAGGATGCTTCTTTTAGCTCTAGTTTCCTTACCCTAATAGTCTCTTTATAAACCCTCTTTGCTACCTTAATGTCCCCTTAGTTATGAGGATTTTTTTCTTCTTTTTTACGTTTGAATTGTTTTATTAAGAATATACGGTGATACATAATGTATAGAAATAAACTTTCAAAGCATTTTCTTTTTACAACAGGTGGTTCCATAATAGGTTTATAAGCTCATACAATCAAACAGATATTCCTGGCTGGATAATTGAAGGATTGTACACATTCTTTTAAAAGAGAACGGGTGGAGGGGAAAGAAAAATAAGGTGAAGAGTTGATCTTGGAATAAGGGAGAAATGGGGATGTCTTGTGAAGTGAGAGGTAGGGGAAGAAAGTTGGGGGGAGGGTTGTTAGGTGAAGAGACGGAGAGATGGATAAGGGAGGCCATGGGCCCTGGAGCTAGACTGGCAGGACCAGAGTGTGGGTTGTTCCATAGTTCCTCATCTGAAGTGAGTTGCCGCGTGGAAGTGGACAATATAGCATATGGATCGAATTTGTTGTGATATGGAGCAAAGTAGAGGTAGAGGTTCCAACATCTGTGGGGAGATAGCACTAAAAGAGGAATGAACAAAAAATAAATTGTCCATAGGGGCATGTTAGTTGTAATGAGGTCATTTAAAGAATGGGTTCTTCTTATATATGTTGATTTCTCAACCACTAATTGTGTAAGAGGGCAAGGGAAGGTGTCAGGTTGTTTAGTCCAAGGTCCATAGCATTTGTCAGGGTGGGGGATCTAGGAGGTGAGAGAGAGAGGGGAAGAAAAGATTACTGGGGAGATAGGGGGAGAGGGGGGGGGGGAAGAAAGAAAATGAAAGGTTCTGAGAGGGCGGTTGATGTTCATCGACTGTTGGTCATTGACCATCCGCCAGCTGCTTCATGGTCTTGTCAGAAATGGGCTCCAGACTTCCGCGAATAGTGCAGCTTGATCCTGCAGGCTATAAATCACTCGCTCCTGGGTGGCAGTTTGGTACATGGCAGTCATCCATTCTGTCGGTGTAGGGGCAATACTGGACCTCTAGTGCCGGAGTATGCATATTTTGGCCGTGGCAAGTGCCCTATGAAGTATCCTTTTATGGGCTCGAGATAGGGAGGGGTACGGGCGTGTATCGTGTAAAAGAATACGTGATGGCGGGGTCGGATTTGGTATCTGTATGAAGTCCAATAGGGTGTGGTGTACCGCATCCCATAGGGGCTGTATCGTCGAACAATGACATAGAATGTGAGGTAGATCACAATGAGGTTCTATGCATCTCCAGCATTTCGCGTGTGGCATCAAGCCTGCCCTGAGAGGTTTAACGGGGGTCCAGTACCATTCTTGAAGAATTTTGAATAAGCAAAATTTCAGGCAGGCTTCGCGTACTCCCCTGTCAAGGGCTTCTCAAGTCTGTCCTGCCATGTTAAGCGTAGCCGTTCGAGAAGAGGCTGCGAATAGAGATGGTTTGTTAACTCAGCATAGAGACCAGCCATAATGCCTCTGTGTCTGCCCCATTTCTGGAGATAGGTGACAATGGGTGAGGTTTTAAGCGTCCACGGGGGAGTTCCTAATATTTTATGCATACAGTGTTTAAGCTGTATGTTTCGCCACTCTTGATTACTGTGGATACCGAACTCTTCCCGGAGAGAGGCGAAGGTTCGAAAGCTATTTCCGTCTATGATATGGGATATATTGTGGATACCTGCCTCGAGCCATTGGGGCCACCTGAGAAGATTTCCTCCTATTTTTATGCTTTTATTCCCTGCTATAGGAGCCTGGGCGTGTAGGGAGGGGTGTACTCCTAACAAGCGGTGGGCTCTGCGCCACACTGTGTTTGTGGCCTTAAGAATGGGGTTAGATAAGGGGGGGTGGTCAGCGTATATCCCTCCTATCTCTGTGTACTGTCCTCTTAGGAGTTTCTCTGTGGCTACCCATTGCCGTGGGTCAGGTAAATCTGGGAGTATATATACTAACTGTGATAGTTGTAAGGCTAGTGAGTATTGTTCTACCGAGGGTAGGCCTAAGCCTCCATAGGGTCGTCGTGCCAGGATGCTTACAGGTTTCAGTCTTGGGCGTAAGGAGCCCCAGACGAAGGTCCTTATGGATGTATCAATCAAGCGGAGCAAAGAGAGGGGTATCTGTAGGGGGAGCATGCCTAGTACATATGTAAAGCGTGGTAGGGTAACCATTCTGACCGCCTGTGTCCTGCCCCACATGGACAAGCCTAATAGTGACCACTTGCCAAAGTCCTGTTTCATTTTAGATATAAGGGGGTCTAGGTTGTCCCTGACTATATGTTCCAGGCCTCAGTTAATAAATGTTCCTAGGTATTTAAGACGGGTCGGGGTCCATTTAAATGGGAGACCATGTATTGCTGCTCTCGTCGTTATGCGGGATAGTGGTAGTGCTTCACTTTTGTCCCAGTTTACCGGTATCTGGATAGGGATGCAAAGTCCTCTTTGGTAGAGAGCAGTGCTGGTAGGGAAGTTTCCAGATCGGACAGGGTTAACAAAATGTCATCTGCATAGAGATACATTTTGGATAAGCCCCCGATTATACGAATACCTTTTATCTGTTGGGAGTTCCGTATGGTAGCTGCTAAGGGTTCCATAGCCAGTAGGAATAGGAGCGGTGACAGGGGGCAGCCCTGGCGTGTGCCTCTTCCAATAGGGAATGGGTCTGACAAAAAAAAAACACAATTTACCTGTGCCGTGGGATGGTCATATAATAGACGTACTTTGGAAATAAATTGTTTCCCAAGGCCAAAGTGCTTCATGGTAGTGAATAGATAGGACCATTTGATGCATTTGAATGCTTTCTCCGCATCTAGGGATAGGGCTTCTTCTGGTAGCTGTAGAGATTCCAGCAGAGTATGGCATAGAGTATGCATATGATTTCTGGAGGTGCGGCCCGGTACGAACCCCACTTGGGTATTGTGAATCAGAGATGGTATCACCTTGCGTAGGCGTGCTGCTAAAACACTGGCTAGGAGTTTAACGTCTCCGTTCAGAAGGGAGATAGGACGATAACTGCCACAGAGGAGGGGGTTCCTCCCTGGCTTAGGCAGGATGACAATTGTGGCCTTGTTGGATAGAGCGCCCAGGGAGCCTTCCTGACAAGCTTCCGTCAGTGCTTCATGTACTGCAGTGATTGCCTCTTCCCTGGCCCATTTATAAAATTCTGTAGGGAATCCGTCCTCTCCTGGAGATTCGTCCTCTCCTGGAGATTTATGGTAGGGGAGGTTTGTTATAACTTGTGTTATCTCCTCCTTGCTTATATCGCCGTCTAGGAGGGCTCTACCTGCCTCCGACAAACGAGGTAGGTTGTCCGTGTAAAGGAATACCTCCATCTGTGTCTGATCGGTTGTTGTTTCAGAAGTATAAAGATGTCGGTGGTACGTGGCAAATTCGTTCACAATATCTTGCGGGCGTGTCAGCACTGCTTCTGAGGAGGATGTTATGGCCGGAATGGCAGAAGCAGCCTCTCTTTGTCGGAGCTGGGCCGCAAGGAGACGTCCTGCTTTTTCTCCTTGTTCGTAATGGCGGTCTCAAAATTATTGCAGTGCATATTCCGCCTGAGATGTATAGAGTTCATTGTGTGCCATGCGGGCCTGTTCTAAGGAGCAGCGTAGACTAGGGGACGGTTGGGCAGTGTATTGTTTAGTGAGGTTCCGAATTGTGGTCTCTAAGGTGATTTGGCAGGCTATTCTGTCCTTGGCCAATGCTGCGTCTTGCATCATATTCCCTCTCAGGGTCACCTTTGCCCATAGAACCCTTTTGGAAGTCACAGTACCTGTATTCTCGGCCATGTATGTGGTACGTGGGCTCTTAATTGTTCCTTCCCTTGGGGGGAGTGGTACCTGCGTACTGCGAGGCACCATGGTTTTCGGCCAGGGGGCATAAACCTACCCGGATCAGAATTAGTATTGGAGAGTGGTCTGAGAGGCCACTGTTTAGGATGCAGGTGTCTTGCATGTGAGGGATTACAGTGTGTGATACCAAAAAGTAGTCCGAGCGCGATTGGGTGCCATGGACAGCAGATAGAAAAGTATATTCCTTATCTTTCGGGTGTTGTATTCTCCAGCAATCAACTAGACCGACGTCCGTAGTTAGGTCCGTCAGGAGTGCCCTATCATGATTATTGCCTACATCAATGGGGCCTGTCCTATCCATTATGGCGTCTTGGGCGAGATTCCAGTCTCCCCCGATTATATATCGAGTCGTGCTGATTTCTGTCAGGAGGCGATTTAGCTGTAGGAGGAATGGGTGTTTTAAGCCAGTTGGTGCGTAGATGGAGCCCACGCATAAGAAGGTATTCCCTAGTTTTAGTTTGGCTAATATATACCTTCCTTCCGTATCGTTCCATGTTTTAATGATTGTGATCGGAAGGGATTTACGTATTAGTATCGCCACTTCGCATTGGCGGGGCGCGCTGCTTCCGGGTTCTTGGTTCACTGGGCAGCAGCTGAAAGCAACCCTCCCCACCCAATCCCGTTTAAGTTTACTGGATTCCAGAATTTCAAGGTGGGTCTCCTGGATCAGGGCAATATCTGCTTTTTTGGATTGAAGATAGGACAGTATCTTTTTCCGCTTAACATAACTCGTCATGCCATGTACGTTCCAGGAGAGGATCCGTAATGGTCGTGTCGCTTGGGAGACGTTCCTCAACATCCTGGATGAGTGTGAATAATCACACTTGTTTTGGGGTTAGCGCTGGCAGGGGGATGGAGGGAGGAGGAACTATCTCGGTTGTTAAGAGTGGGGGTTGTGTTTGTTATGGTGCAGTGGTTTGTTGGAGGAGGGTTGCAGCTGGCGGAGGCCGGGAGAGCTCTCTAGAAAAGGGAAAAAGAGGGAGGCAGGGGTAAAGGGAGAGAAAACAGAGTAGATAGAGGGAGAGCCGGGGGGGATATGGAGGAAAGAGAAGACAAGGAAAGAAAAGAGAAGAAAGGGAAAGAGAAATAAGAAACAGAGGGAGGGGGATGGAAAGATCGGTGTATATATTAAAATTAAGAGAATAAGGAGAAAGAGTGCTAGAGGGGGGAATGAGGAAGGGAGGGATGGGAAAGTTAGGAGTCCAACCTCCTTAGTTAGATCTGTAAACGGCGGGTCCGGTTCCTCTCAGTACTCACGTGCCATCGGGGTGGTGTCTGCCGGAGGGAGCGAGGTGGGGGGGCAACAGGCAGCCAACTGTCGATATGACGATGATAAGGAGAGGTGGAGAGTTCATGGTTGTGTATCGAGAGACGGGCTATTCGTCCGCGGATGGTGACAATTGTGTTGTTTATATAACTAAAGTATGTACTGTTATGAGTAGGGGGTAGTTGGTAGTCGTCGTGCCTGGGTGGTACTGTCGTGAGGTGTTATTGATCGTGCAGGAGAATTGGCGAGAACGGAGGGGGAGGGAGGTTGATGTAGAGTGATACTTAATGCGTGATGCTTAATGCATGATGGTGCAGGGGATGGGGATGTATTGTGCGATTATAAGGTAGTATCGTAAAATAAGGACAAAGTAGATGGAAAGAAGAGGATAGACAGGCGGGGGAGGTCGGGCGGGGGAGGAGGGTGTAGACGGGGCAATATAGTTCTAATACATGCGAAGGTACATCGAGGTGTAAATATATAGTACATCCTGAATATTTATTTTCAACTATAACATCACTTTATCACATACTGCAACATTTCTATAACCTATTAAGTCTATTACCTTATCGCATCGTTATATTATGAACTGTTGAACTAGGTGTCAAGCTATTTATCATAGAGTAGGTAATGAGTGCTGCCGAGCCCTAGGTTATGCGAGGGCAATATGTGTCTCACCCCATTGCAGATACCTTGTTGTGTATTATCACATCATAATACTGTAAGGAGGAGTGTATTCAGGTATTGCCAGTTTACTAGCTTGGCGTGTACTACCATCATGGTCGTCCTGTCTTGGATGGGCATTACGGGTATCGGCGATAGTTAGTCTGGGGACGGGTGCGCGCGTTCGAGGGGGGTAATTGACAATTTATATTGTGATATCGTAGTGTGGGATGCCATGTTATTTTGATTTATTATGTTATATTATATTATTTTATTTTATTATATTATATTAAATTAATGGGGGCATTAATGTACATTAGGTCGTGTTGTGTTGTGTGTCCCAGGGTTTAGGTTAATTTATCTTTGTTTGCTCTAATCACGGCCCCTGGGATAGCTATGGATGTTAATTAGTTCTAGTGTCCGCGTTAGTCGTATGTGTTATGTGTTGGGGTAGGTTTGGGTTGTACTGTGTTGCTTGCTGCTATGGGGTATTCTGTAGCACATTGAGAATGTGTCAGTTTCTATAGTAGTTATTTGTTATTTAATACCCCTTGTACAGTATTGTAAGGCCAGGTCTGGACTCTTATGTAGCTTACAGGGAGGCGGTGAAATCTAGTCCTTGCCTTGGTGTGTGTACTCTGTCGTGCCCTAAGAATAAATCACAATTTACTTGATAGTTTCACATTGTATGGCCTTATATCGAATCATGGAGAACATGGTTTTTTTAGTCACCTGGCTTTAACAACAACACTAACAATCTTAGACAAGTATAAGAATGATACACATATATGATCTAAATAGGTACTCATCCGTCCTCGGGGTCGGCAGCTGCTACATTTCGATTTTCAAGCAATTGTCTCTCATATACACAGCATTGCGTCGTCTTCTCAAGAAGATGCAGTCATTGGTTTTAAAGGGGAGCGGGATTTGTCTCTTTCCAATAGTTGGGTGTGGGTTGCTACTGTGTGTAAGACCTGACCCCTGTCATCATGTGATCTGGCTAGTCTCTCTATGTCTCTGCCCCTTTGGCTGGCTTCAGTGTCATATAGGGCTGTATTCTTCTTCTCCTTTCCTGAGGGGTAGGTTCCGATACCTACATTGTCTCCTGCGATATCGTGTGAGCAGTTTGTGCTAGTGGAGTCCATAGGTTGAGATTGGAAGGAATTAAGGAAAAGTCACAGTTCTTCGGGGTTGTAAAAGTCCTTGGATACTCCGTTTTTGGTGACCCACAGTCTTGCAGGGTCGAAATGCCATATTTCATCTCTAGCTGGCAAAGCCGGGGTCGTAGAGCTAGGAAGGCCTTTCTGCGTGGAGTAATCGGCAGTTATTCAGATATCATGCTGATCTATTTTGAAAGGACCATCATTGCGCGCTGCTTGAAGTATTTGACGGGTTTGGTTATGCCGTAGCCAGCATGCGATGATTGGTCGGTGCCTGGAAGAGTTGTCGGAGCGTTTTGGGCCTATTCTATGTGCCAGTTGGACATCTATCGGTGGGTCGAAGTCCAGCGAGGTCAATTTTGGGAGGATGGAGCTCAAAAAGGCCTGCATGTCCGTGCCTTCTTTGTTTTCCGGGATCCCAAGTAGGCGAATGTTATCTCTCCAACTTCTGTCCTCCATGTCCGTTAGTTTACTCCTGAGGTAGAGGAGGTCTTGGTCTCGTTCCTGAGACACATTGGCCTGCGCCTCTAATGATCCCATGCGTTGTTCCAGTCCCGTCACTCTAGATTGGAAGCCTGCAATGCCAGATCTCATGGATTTGGTCTCTAGTGTTAGTGAAGTTATAGAGGCGTCCATCCCCTCTATGCGGCAACTGACAGTGGTGATCTCCTGTAGTATCCGGTCCATAGTTGTGGAGTGTTCTTTATCAGACATTGTGGTAGGCTCGTTTGGAGGTGAAGATGTGTGAGGGCTTGTCATTGTGGGGGTTAGGCGTTTGTGATGTAGGGCTTCTGAGAATAATAGCTGTCGTGCAGGTTTGCTGGCGGGTTTATGGTTCGGTTTGTTACCGGGCATCGCCTCAATGGTCTGCAGAGGCTGACCACGTAGAGCCCGGGTTTCCCTCCTCAAGGTCCGATAGGGGTATAGGTTTTCTATGCCAACCAGTTCTTGTTTCTGTTCCATCTCTCCCCTTTTTTTGATTATTGATTTTTGATTTCCCCCCTCTTGTTTCTGTGTCTGCCTATTTGTTGTTCTCCACTTTCCTTTTCCCCCTTTATTTATATCCACCTAGCGTGTTGTGGCGACCTGTCATTGTCTTCAGGCCTGGGGAGAGGTTATAGCAATAAGGATTCCGCTGCAGTGGAGTCGATGCAGAACCTGCCGTGACCCAGAGTGTTAAAAGGCTGTGTCCACTATTCGCCGTGCATGGCTCACCTGTGGTTGGTGTTGATTGCGGTGAGCATTAGGGGGGGAGGGGTTCTTTTCTCCAAGTCTTTTGCCAGCTGTCTAACCTGGTTGGGGTATGTATGACTGCACTCTCCACCTGTCGTCTCCGGTATCCCCCTGGTGCATGTGGGTTGCGGTGAAGGTGTTGGCTCCTGCTCTTGAACCTAAGTGACCTGGGAGGAGGGGGGAGGAGTAAGTGATGATAAGGCCCTCCCCGGTCTTCTATCTTGGGTCACTTGACCCTTACGTAGCTTTCTTTTCCATGTATCTTTTTGCGTCTGTTGTCCTCTTATTTCCCACTTTTCCTCCTGTTCTCTCTTTTCTCTTTTCACCCCCTTCTTTTTTTTTTATTTCTGGTTTATGATTTCATCGTCGTACCCCTTCCTTCCACGTCCCCCTCCCACATGTCCTATGGGGAGAGGGGTATAGGGTGTTTGCCCCTCTCTGGATGCGGTGAGTTTTCCGTCCCTGCTCTTCTCTTGCTTGCTCTCCTGTCTCTCTGCTCCTCCAGCTCTTTCTGTTCACCTCTCGCTCTCTCCGCCCCCTGTGGTCCCTCTCCCTCTCCGCCTCCCCGGCCCTTCCTCTTCGTTCCCCTCCTCCTTCCTCCTCTTCTGTTTCTCCCCCTTCTCCTTCTGTTTTATTGGTATTGCCTGCTTTGTAGGGGTGGGGGAGGGAGGGTTGGACGTGGTGTCCCAATGGAGGGTTTTCAGTGGGGTAGCGCAATGTCTCTCAGCGTTGGGAAGGAGGGGGGGGGGGGGGTCGTACCTCCACTGCCGATGGTATTCTCTTGCTGGATAGACTGCTCCGTCTTGTGTTCCAGAGGCGCGGTCCCACCTCTCTAATAAAACCTCTGCTCTCTCTTCGGCTGTCTGAGGGTCCCCGGCGCTTCAGCAAGTCTCCCCGCCGGGGGCCGGAGGTCCAGAAATAGAATTAAATATATACACGGGCCTTCACAATTCCCGTGGCTCTCTCCAGGCTGCCTCGCAGCCCCTGTGAGCGCACCGGCTGCGGCCTTCGAGTGACACGACTCCACCCCCCCGGCTAGGCCCTCTCCGCCGGGAGTGAGTCGCGAGTTTCTGGCCCTTAGACTCGCACCCACGGAGTCCCTGGGCGCAGGTCAAAGGCACGGCAGCTGTAAGAGTAAGCAGCGCCGGGGGAAATGGGTTCTTCGGCTGTCTCTGCGCCCCTGTCACCCCCCCGGGATCGCCGCGGCTCAGAGCTCGCGCTCTAGGCAGCCATCTTGTTTCATGGCCCGGCCACGCCATGAGGATTTGAATTTAATGCCCACAAAGCTGCCTGTTTGCTTCTCTGCATACCCTATTAAACCAGCCCTTGTACTTTGACCTCCTCCCCTGGCCATTTCCCTCATAAGTTTGCTGGCTGAGGTGTTGAGATCTCGATATGCCTGCAACACTAATAGGGGTCATGGATCAATAGAGAGTAAGGGATCAAGAATAATGGCTGAGTTAGACTTCAACACTGTTTCCAGGAATCTCGAGATCGATAGACGTTGCCTCCTTATCCTCAGACCCTTGTCCTGGGGGACAGATCCCTAAGATCCAGTACTGCTTCTGGGCTATTACAAGTGGGAAGGGCCAGCCTTTTGGCAATAGGATTATGGTCACTATAACACGTCTGGAGAACTTCACCCAGGCTAGCAATACCTGCTAGAGACCAGGAAGCAAACAAGTAATCTCGGGGTGGAATTTCTCTCACACACTATTTCAACAGAGGGCTTCCTAATGCCATTAAGCTTTCTCTGCCACCGAAAGACAAAGACCAATTGAGATCCTTTATGGGTTTAATCAAATATTATTCAAAGTTTGTGGACAACTATGCTACCAAGACTGAGAGGTTGAGAGTTTTATTGAGGGAAGGATGTATGTTTGAATAGGGCTATGAGCAGCAGGAATGTTTTCAATGCGTCAGAGAGAACATATGCTCAGCTGGTACATTGGAGCCATTTGACACAAAGTTACAGTCTGTGTTGACAGTGGATGCCAGTGGTGTGGGGGTTGGAGCTGTTTATCAAAAGTACACAAGCATGCTGAGAAAACAGTGGCTTTTGCTTCGTGCTCACTGATGGTAACTGTCCTGTATATGTGTGAGGCTTTAACAACAGCTTGGAGTGCAGAGTACTTTTGAATATACTTGTGGGACATGAACTTCACTCTGCATATCGATCACAAACCGTTAGTCAAAGTGCTAATGCCTGGAGGAGCTGGTAAAGTTTTGGCAAGGTTAGCAAGATTAGCAGCCTGCTTACAGGAATATCAATATGTGGTTTTATACATTTTGGGGTGACACAGTGCACAAGCAGATTGTCTGTCACGTTTATCAGTAGATTGGCAATTTGCGGATGGCGATGTGCTAGAGAAAACGAAGGTGCTGTAGCCTGGTTGGAGGATGTGACACATTGTGGGAAAGGTGCCTTTACCAAGGACGAATGTGAGCGAGAAATGGAAAATGATGGTGTGTTGAAGGAGGTGAAAAAATGATAGTGGAAGGTGGGAGGCAAGAAAGTGCAGTTGCCCTATCTGTCAGGCTGTATATAAAATTCTTGGATGAGTTGTCTCTGAATGGTCAGTATGTTTTGATAAGAAATGACAAGTATGATCCTCCTAAGAATTTGCAAAGAAGAGTGATACAAATTGCTCATGAGGGGCACATGTGGCACTTGATGACTAAAATGATAATTAAGAATTAGTTTTGGTGGCCTGGTGGGTGGAGAATCGCAGTATGTGCAAGAAGAGTGAAAATAGGCTCAAGGTGGGTTCTCAAGTTGAGGCTCAAGGTAAGTCCTCAGATTGTGGCCTGATGAAGCATGGCACAGTGTCTGTATGGACCTTATAGGGCCAATGGCTGATGGGAAAAGGGAGCTCTGATTTGCCATGGTTTTGGAAGATGTCTAGTCGCATTGGCTCTCATTGTACCAATGAGGCTGCTGGATTTGGGTGGCAACATCACCTGAATTGTGGGGAACTGAGTCCAATCCCACACCATGTGACAACTGTCTGCCTAATCCGTTTCCGCAAGCCAGCAAGCAGCGCCTCTTTCCCCAAGAGCAGGGATGATTTGTGGCAAACAGGCACATAACATTGTAAGTTCTCAGGGAAATTGTGGTGGATAAGATCTCATCCTTTTCTCTCAGTTACATTAGTCTCACACATGCAAAGACCAACAGAGGAAGGAAATGGTTCAATAAGATTTATTGAATCAGTGGGGTCTTAGATAAAATAACATGTAATGCAATAATTAGAGTGATAAAACATACTGAAAGCAAAATGGAGACAAGAAAAGTAAAACACAGGAAAAGATCCACTATACTGTCACTATGCACTATATATGTGATTCCTACCTATGCTATGTTAGAGCACAGCAGGATAAGCCCTAATCTGTCCTTCAGGATTCCCCCCTGGGAAGACATCATGCCCCATACCTGAGTATGACAGTAGTGGAGAATCCTGTTATCTATAGAGACACCACCTACATGTGGGCCAGGGAACCAGTGTCTCAGCAAGCAGCTGTAACAAAGTCAAACAGCATGCAGTCGTAGTAATCTGGCTGGAACCTCCCTCCAACGTGCATTGGACAGGGCAATGTTTTATTTTTTATAATAAAACAACTTATATTCTGAGAAATGTACCATTTGTGCCCACAATCCTATCTCGCTGCAGCCTTGAAGAAAGTACAGAGTGAAAGAATGTTGTGCTAAGAAATGTGATGCTTTCCTACGTGAAAGGACAGCAAGATAAAGGCAAATAAAACACTGCCAAAAATGTTGCAGATTCTCAAAGAATAAAATGAAATGTTACTAGACTAAAGGGCACAAGCATCAGGTCTAGTTGCTAAAATAACGTGCCCACAGACATCCCTAAAATGGCTCTACAACACCCTCTCCATGTCAGTTCAGAAGTGGTAAAACATTCTAGTTCTTAAGTTAAAAGCAATTAAAATGCAATGCTTTAAAACGTATATACATAACGTCAATTGTGACAAGTTAAAACACACTTGAGCATGTGAATGAAGTGGTCAATTTAGAAACTCATCAGTGGAGCCAATGAAGCCAAATTTAAAAGTCAGTGTCGTTTTGAAAATCCCCAATTAGAGCCGGAACGATTGAAGCAGGGAAATGTTCCACTTCGGCAGGTGGTAACGTGCCCAAATCAGTGCCTAAGAAAATCAAAGAGCACTCATGTTCTAAAGCCTGAGCTCCAGTTGAGGCAGCCGTGTTCCATGTTGTGCCCAATGTTGAAGAATGAGCTGCATGATCCACGAAGGGCAGCTCACAGATGGCCCCCTGTAGGAAACACATCCTCAGTGCGCATTTCTGGTACTGGGCCCTCAGCAAGAACATCAACAGATCAGCGTCTGACAGATGTTTAGTGCACATTCGAAAAGGCACCAGAGGCATCGAAACACGGGCTGCACACAATCCAAAACCGGTCTGAATGACAGAGACCAGTTGCACTCCAGTTCTTCTAGAAGTGGTACTCCGAAATACTGCATCAAGCTTCCCGACACAGTAGCGCTGCTGGAAGCGCCACCAGTCCTACTTGTTGCGATGGGACAGCAACTGCGAATAAAAAACAGCTACAGCAAGATGCAAGCTAATTTAGCCAAAGTAATAGGAAATCCCCGGAAAATACTCAAAAATATTGAGTGTATGGCTGAAGGTATTATGCCAAATGTAGAGGAGAAAGTAGTGGTGAAACAGAACTAACAGCCTTAAAGAAATGTACAATCCCTGTAGTACTCGGTGCATTAAAGATTTGTCCCACAAGTTCAGCAAAGTGTCTTGGGAAGTTTGTATTTAAAAGGTCCTGTATTTCTGCAGATAACCTAGCCACTTGGAGTGCATAGGTCTCTCGTGCAGATGTCAGCGCCACATGTTTTTGAAACCATAAAGGCTTTAGTTTGCTCAACGTGTCAAAATTCACATTTGAAGTAGCAATGTGGGCCAGATCTCTGCTACTTTCATCTGTTGCGTGGGGGGAAAAAGAGCATTACTTCAACAGGTGACGTTTTGGGAGTCTGAAAGTACATAAGCAATTCCGGCTTGCATTCCACAACAGCTGTCACTGTTAAGAAGCATGTAGATTCCATTAGAAAGCAGCTGGAAGGCATGTCTAATCAAGGGGACAGGAACCCCCTTCAGATAGCAAGCTAAATTCACTGCTGAAGCTTTACATGCCCTGTGCAAGGACAGGTGCGTACAAACCATCAAATGGCTCACAGAAGTCTTGCATTAACTGCCACTAAGAAAGAACTCTTTCATGCCATTGAGACATTTGTGTGAAAAGGGTAGCTCACACACCTCATGGATGTAGCTATCTCCTAGCCTTTCATATCTGCCCACTGGAGTGTGTTTTAAGCAGGATGTGAATTGCAGTGTTGAAATAGGTAGACTGATAACCCCGTGTATTAACCATTCAGCACATGGTATTTCAGCCACAGTAAAGGCCAAGTTTTCAGATTTTTCGATGTTTAACATAAGTTGCTTCTTTCTTAGTCATTATTTGTTGCTGTCACGTCAAATTAAATGCTGTAAAAATGTCCCTTACCCTAACATTTTGCCAGGGAATGCGACTAGATTTCAATCTTTGTAGTGTTCAACCTAACAGCATAATGGACCTAAACTGGCCTTGTCCACGTTGTAAAAATGACATGTCACTTTTCACAATGTCAATTGCAGATGAAACAATGTTGTTAAAAGTGTATATGCGGTTGGACAAGGTATTTATTTCATTATCTACATTGTCTAATGCTTTCTGTAAATTTTCTTGATCTATTTGTCTTAATCAGGCAGTGGCTTCTTGTTGGGAAAGTTTCCAAATTTCATTATAAACTGCATATAAGAAACGCTTTTTACGTTGTTTTCTGGGGCCCAACTGGAAATCCTGAACATCTGTGTTGTTAAACAGGAGACTGAGGTGTTCTTTAACAGCATTTAGTGAGGAACTTTTTAACCATTGCTGGCGCATTTTTCCTACACTGTATGTTGTTGTCTATTTGTTCTAAAGCCCCATGTGGAGTTTACAAAACATGCATGACAGCCATGTGTGTCCAATGGTTACAATAACCACCCTCCCATCATGACGTGAAAGTGGTGTGTTAAATGTTCCATTTTGGACCCACCTATTGAGTTGATCTTTAGTTGCATTGATGCATTTTTGCCATTCATAGAATTTATCAGGGGTGGGGGTACTGGGCACAACCAATTCCTTAATTTTTGCCAAGCCTGAACAACTTGTCTGTTGTACAGTTTCATTTAAAAATATACTTTGAACAGGTATCAAACCTGCTCTAAACAAAGCTTCCTTTCCCCTTATTTGCAGAGTTGAAGTTACCCATACACTCTTTAAGTCAATCGACTTCAGCCAATATTCATAGCCTTCTATATCCAACCGGGAAACAAAGGAATCTGAGCAAATCAATTTTGCTTCGGTCAATAAAATATGGTGCATTTCCATTATTGGCAATGTAAAATAATACGACTTAGCTTTTTTAACATTGTGCCCATAAAAATATGCAAACTTTTCAGAGTATGTTTTAGAACTCTCCATTAGTAGAGTTGGACAATGTTCTCATTGTGTGTAATGAAAAATAGTCTTTGGGGTACTTACATGGTAATGATGTCCATTATGATTGTAAAAGAACATGTCTCCATTATTTTCTTTTGATTGATAAACATCTTCACTTTCAAATACAGAAAAAGGTTCAGATAGTGTAGAATCAACTGTTTTTACATCTCAATCATCAGAAACAACTGCAGCTGTTATTACATCTTTCAAAGTTTAAATACATATGGAACTTGAATAACCTCAGTCGGGCCATGTATATCAAAAGATCCTTTATCCCAAACAATCCCATCAGGAATTGGTATAGCTGAAATGTTCACCAGGGACAAGTCTCTGCGGATCTTATGGGTATTAAAATTAGGTTTTAGGACCACATCCACCAGCTCAACTGTAGAGCATTCAGGAAGGTCGTGACCATGTATTAATAGGAAAAAGATGACAAACCCAGTCCAAAAAAGAAAGGCAAGTACAGTTAATCAAAGCCACAGATAGTTCCATGGACAATTGAAATAGTTAATTTTGAGCCAATTTATCAGCTTATATGCTTTTGACAGTCTTGTTGCAGAAGAGGCGGTGAAAGAGTCATTGACGTCGGCAAAATATCCAGAAGCAGTTCATGCAAAAACCAGAGCCGTGTTTGGAAGAGAACTGGCAGAAGTCTCCCTTGGTGGCCCGTAGTAAACGATTCCATCAGTTTGTGTTGAATTTGAGTACAGTTGATCATTATTGTTGAAGTTACTTGTCACATAAGAAGTTAGTGGAAAAAATCAAAGATCATTTTCCACCCTCCCCAAGCTCGGAGAGGTATCTGCACTGCTGCTCAAAACCTGTAGAAGAACATCCTGGTCTGCAGCGATAGAGTTGAGTATTACTCAGGAGTCCTCTAGGTCTGCTGTGCAGGATCGGCCATACAGTGTAGCTTAACATTGTCGATGGAGACCAAGTGGTTTTCTTTATAACCAGGCAGTGGAGGTAGAGTAACAGTTCTGGTACTGTCTATTCCCAGGACTGGAACCGGTGCACGATAGGAAGGACCAAACTTATTTTTAATATTAATCTTTTCACGCACTAGATCCTCAACTTTTGGAATCCAGCCTGTAGATGTTATTGGTGCATTCGTTATTCCCAAGGAGGTGGCATATGCGTTGTCATCACAAAACTATTGTAAGTAATTCAAGACAGTGACGCATTCATTAATGTCAAAAGATGTATCTGCCTTCTCAGAGCCAGGACCATCAAGATCTGGAACATACATTTATGTTCCAAACAGGCATTCATATGGAATACGCCATTCTAGGGACCTTCTGGGCAAATTATTAAGTGCTCTCTGGACTCCATACAGGTGATTAATCCAACTACGACCCGTGCCCAATACTCTAGCTGTTAAGGATTGCTTTCAGTCTGGTTTCTTCGCTCCACAACACTGTTTCCCTCAGGGAGATACGGAGACGAATACTACAGATGGACCCTCAACAAAGACAGGGTGTCCCTGAATGCCCTTGAGGCTAAAGCAGGGCCATGGTCTGAGTGGAAAGCTGCAGCTCCATATGTGCCGATAAAGACTTGCAAATCTTTAATAACAGTTTGAACGTTAGCTGAGCGTTGTGGCCATACACATAGAAATCTGGATCATGAGTCGACAGAGACTAGGATGTATTTGCATGCACCATTAGGTGTCAAGAGACCTCAATGTTCCAAGTACACACATAGTAGAGGTTTGTTGGAAATTAGGAGCGGTGGCTGTAGTAGGCGTTTGACGGTGGACCCTTTTATTTGTTGAGAGACGTCACAACAAATGACATACTGCTTGGTCTGTTTGTATAGACCTGGCCACCAGTAACATGCTTGGAATAGTGAAATAGTAGCCGTCACACCAGCATGGGTAAAAGCAACTTTCTCATGCGCTGCTTTAATCAACTCAGTTCTCTGATCTTGGTTGGGGATTACACGATCACCCACCCCTGATATTATTACTAGGGCAGTATTTAGGCTAGATATGTTGTAGGAATATTTGGCAGGATATGCCTTTGGCATGGACTAGCTTTCAGCAGAAGCTTTCACAACAGCCAATGTTTCATCATCCAACCTCGTCCGTGAACAAGGTATTGCAACAACAGAAGCTGTTGCTACTGCTGATTTCACCTCTTCATCAGCCAAGGTATTGCCTGTAAAGTGTATTCCAACACATTGGCATCCCAATGTAACAACTACATGGACATTGGGTAGCGTTTCTTTCAGATCTGCTACTTTCCTCCACAGTAGTCTGGGTTTGATGGTGTTACCTTTTCAATCTCTGAACCCATTCTGGTGCCAGTAATGCAGGTATTCATTCATTGAAGGACTAGACACAGCAGTCCTGAATCCATATGTTCCAGTGCTATCAGCCGAGCCTTGAGCTCTGCTGATTGTGCAGTGCAGTCCCCTAAGGTCTGCATGTGGGTATGTTGTGGATGGAATTCAACATCCTTCATGTAGCCACTCACAGCCACACAAGCGGCGGAGTATTGATGTTTGGTTCCTACTGCTGGTTAGGCTGAGCCATCAGTGTACTTAATTGTTTGATATTGTTTGACAGGCAAAGTGTTTGCTGGAACTGGGTATTTCAGTTCAGATTGGAGGAATTCTTGAGTTTGTAATTTATGATCAAAACATAATCAACATCAGTGGCCGTCAGAGACATTGCCCATTGAATCCAATGTGCGTATAGTGCCTTGGCATCAGGAACGCTCGCTTTTGTGACAGCCACAAGGGCTGGGATCGGAGATACAACAATAATGCGTTTCTCCTGGGCCAGAGGTTTCTCTTTAATGACAGCCATCTGAACAGCAGCCAGAATGTTTTCTGTGGGAGCTAAGTGTTGTTCAGCTGTGAAATACAAATGTGATTTGTATACAATAGGAACAGTATCACCCTCATTAAACCATACATAGTTGAAACCAATGGCACCAGCAATTACTCTGATGACCACATGTGTTTTGTTGTCTCTTGTGTGTGCTTATCTGCAAGCATTTCTTGTTGCCATTCTTTGAGAATGTGTGTGTGTTCGACTGTCCAATAGTTGCTAGAAAAGTCAGGAAGCATTAAATCATATAGTGGTCTAATGCGCTGTGCATAATCTGGAATGTAAGTTCTGCCAAAGTTTAAGAAGCCCAACACTGATTGAAGCTTTTTGATGGCGTTTGGTTGTTGCAATTGTGCGCCTTTTTCTAAAAATTGGGGCACTAGGCTTTTACCTTCATCTGATCAAATGTATCTCAAAAATAGGACACTAAGGAAGGCTATTTTTATAGCCTAATTCGGCAGATCCCACAACAATGCGGCTCACCCGTCTTGTATGTTGAACAAGATCATCATCTGTAAGGTAGATATCATCTACATAGGACAATGCCTGAGGGTCAATGTTGTGTAAAATTTAAGTAACACAAGCTGAAAACAATCCTAGACTGTTTTTATACCGGTATGGGAGTCGGCACAAATTTGTCTGTGAGCCTAAAGCTCTAAAACCAGTTAAATCTCTACTTTCAGGTGCTATATTTTGGTAGAAAAAAACATTGGAAATATCCAGTGTTGTTTTGTATTTTTTGCGCACTATATTGTTAACAAGTCCTGTACTGTGTACATTTTGAATGGCAAAAGTGCGTGTGTGATTTTAAATATCTGTAGCCTAAGACTATTGTATACGAATGGTCTGGTTTAGCTACGGGGAACAACAGGTTGTTCATTGGTGAGACACAGGGTTAAATTACGCCCTGGTACTCTAGCTGGAGGGGATTTCGCTCACAGGTGCTCTAGCTTCATCCCTTATTGGAAATTGTGGCTGAGGTTGTGGTTGGAAATGAATTGGTATTATATGGTAGGGAGAATCTTTATCCCACTCTACACAGTTGCAATACAACGTGGATGCCTGCACCTTGCCCAATCAATGGCGCAAGCCTCCCTGAGCTCTCTCGGAACAAGGGGCCAGAAACAGGGTTCAATTACCTCTTCCCCATATGGTAGATTACAGACAAATTCTGGTGGCCAATCTTTTTCAGCCGTTAAAATATCATAAATGGCGACTACGCAATCCCAAAAGATAGCTTCTATTGCGCGTACAATGTCTCCTTCTAATTGTATTTTTAGTTTATACAACCTATCAAGTGTAGAGAAGCGCGTGTCTGCAGTCATGACTTGTAAAAAGTTGTTAGTTGCTCTCACCTCCAGATGCTCTTGAAGATTCCTGCAATCTATTGTGACCTCTGCCACGCTATCTAGCAGGGCTAGTGCCCAGTTCCTGTACTTCAGTAAAGCGCTCATCCCGACTGGCATTTCGTATAGAAATCGCTGCCACTTTCTTCTTTTTTAATTGAGGTTTTTGTTGGGGAAGATTCTTTTCTATCTTAACAGAAACTTCTGACGAACATTGTAACTCCTTCTCAGTTTCACGTACTCAACTTGCTGTTCTAACCACCAACCTTTCTCACTGTGTTTATCCAGTGAGTCCTGAAAGGGAAGAGATTGGTGTGTATCAGGATAGTGATATCTATCAGGAGTTTTTATATTATATATATTTTTAAGATTATATGGGTTTTGAAGGGTCTCTGGATACGGAGATTCTCCCCTTTCTTTTTTGGGTGTTTGTTTTTGTTTATCCTAGCATTTTTTAGTACCCTCAGGTGCTTACTTGGTAGAATCCTTATCGGATTTACCCTTTACTTGTGGTTTATCATGTCTGGCTCCCAGACTATCCCGACCAATACTAGAGTAGGTCCAGGCAATAATCTTTGCCAGCTCACGTTCTTGGTCCTATACAGGAACGCCCCAGAGCCGCATGCGCACTGCTAGTGCTACTGCTTCCCCTTTAAGATTACTTAATATTATTGAAGATACAGTGGCAAAACTAGTTGCATCCCCAAATCTAGAGCAGGGGAAGCCCCGTATTCATCTTGAATCTGTTTTAACACTTCCGGAAGATTGTCAAGTGTTGGTGTACTGTGTGCAGTAGTATAGAGCATGGCAAATACTGTGCCCCAAGTAGTGCAGTTGTACTGTGGGAACCATCCCAAATGGCAAGCACATAGTGAGAATTCTATGTTTATCTTGAGGTCTCATATGGGGAAATACTGCTTTCAGCACATTTATTTTTTTGAGCTAACCAAAACAGAATTTCTTTCTGTTTGGCGGGTACCTTACCCATGATTGAATGAACTTTCTCAGAGTTAACAACTTGAGTGACTGAATGTGGTTGCACTGGGGCAGCTCATACCAGGTTGGTCCTTAATGTTTGCATTACAACCTGTACGAAGAGTCTATATATTGCTGTAAGTTCAACGTATAAGCGGCGAACCTCGGCTAACACCAAGGTGCCTGCATCAGGATGCTGTGTATATGTGATAAATAAAGGCCAGGTAGGACCATCATTGCTCAGAGGACCTAACCTAATGTGTAGTATTGTGTTGGGTAGGGCACCATCAAGCCAATTATTATTGTCTAGAAAAGATAGAGGTATCTCTAACTATGCATATGCTCTGTTTTGTGCAGGCATATTAGCAGGTGAGTAATGATGAAATGTATTAGTGTTCCCATCAACTGCTGGAAAGCTGGCCCAAGAATAAAACATTTCTGTTGTATAGGCTGGATGAGCCAGAACTACAAATGTTACAAGACCCCACTGGACTGTAATGCCATTAGCCAACAAATGAGCAGTGAGGGGAGGTTACATGTTTACTGCATTTACCACCTGCTGCAGGTTCGCCATGGTAGATATGCCTATTCAGAGATAAGGATACCAAATGGGGATTGAACCTTTTAAGGTTCAAGCTTGAACGATCTACAGCATAGAATAGGTACTACCTATCTAGCTGAGGAGGAAATCCTCAATACCACTGATGTCTCCATGTATAGTATTGAGGTGCCTTTAGCACATAGTGAGACAGAGATACTCAAGAGAATCTGAAAATCAGTGCCTGACCAAACATTGGCGGCACTATGTCACATTGGGATTGTACCATTGAGGCTGCTGGATTTGGGCGGCAGCATCACCTGAATTGTGGGGAATTGAGTCAAGTCTCACACCATGTGACAACTGTCAGCCTAATCAGTTTCCAGCCAGCTAGAAGCACCTCATCTCTGCCCAAGAGCAGGGATGATTTGTGGCAACCAGGCGCATGGCATTGTGACTTCTCAGGAAAACCGTGGTGGATCAGATCTCAATTCTCTCAGTTACATTAGTCTTAGACATGCAAAGACTAACAGAGGCAGGAAAATGGTTCAGTAAGATTTATTGAATCAGCTGCATCTTAAATAAAATAACATGAAATGCAATAATTACAATGATGAGACATACTAGAAGGAAAATGGTGACAAGAAAATTGAAACACAGGAATATTACCACCACACTGTCACTATGCACTATATCTGTGATTCCTACCTAATCTAGGTTAGAGCACAGCAGGATAAATCCTATTCTGCCCTTCAGGATTCCCCCCTAGGAAGACATCATCCCCAGTACCTCAGTATGACAGTAGTGGAGAAGCCTGTTATTTATAGACACACTATCCCCATGTGGGCCATGGAACCGGTGGTCTGAGCGAGCAGCTGTAATAAAGTCAAGCAGCATGCAGTCTCCCTCTAACGTGTATGGGACAGGGAATTTTTTTTATGATAAAACAACTGATGTTCTGAGAAAGTGTCTCCGCACAAAAATATGTGTGTTTCTGTGAATGTTAGAGACCCAGTGTAACACTTGTGGCGACAATCCTATCTTGCTGCAGCCTTGAAGAAAGCACAGAGTGAAGGAATGTCATGCTAAGAAATGTAATGCTTTCCTAGGTGAAAGGACAGCAAGATAAAGGAAAATAAAACACAGCCACAAATGTGGCTGATTCTAAAAGAATAAAATGAATTGTTACTAGGCTACAGGGCACAAGCAGCAGGCCTAGTTACTAAAATATTGTGCCCACAGACATCACTAAAATGGCTCTACAACTGTCTGTTCGAAGTATTGGTGGTCAAATTCATGAATGAGATTATCACAAAGATACAGTCGAAAGGGTTAACAGTGTAGTGAAAGGAGCAGTTCAAATGGCAATTTAAAGTGGTGGTAAAGTAGATAGAGTTGTAAATGATAGGGTGTGGGTACACTGTACCATTGTGAATGGTGTGACTCTGGTTTCGCCATTTAGGTTGACCAGAGGGCAGAAACCTAGGACTAATTTGGTACTGAGTTGCCTAATGGAGTGTAATAGTGAGTTGGAATCACAGTGCCACATGTGATCAGGGTAGGAGAGTGGGTTAAGTATAAAGATGGGTGTGTGAAGACGTCTCTTCAAATTCAGAGGGCCCTTTAGAGTGAGGGACGTACATCAGTGCTATGTGGTATTGGAGAATAGTGACAAGTGGAACAGATAGAGAGTGGCACCCTGTTAGCAGGGAGGTAAATACAGCAGGGGTGACAAAGATGGCTGTAGTATTTTTATGTTGATGAGTGAGGAAGAGTTAAAGAATTGTGCGAGATTTACAGGATGTGATGATCAAGGGGAAGGAGGGTGACAGAATGTTCCTTTTATTTTTCTTTATTGTATTTCATTTGTAGGATTGCATGCAAAATTAATTTCCGTTACACTGTCATAAATTTCCTTTTATTACTATGTACTGTAGTGTGGGGGTTGCTTAGTTTAATATTTTTATAAGGAAGTGAGGGAGGTAGATATGTTGTGTCTTTAAGACATGTATTGGAATACTGTTTACTTAATGTTCTATTGTTTGTCTTTATGTGCACAATGTTGCTCCTGAGTCAGTTGATATTTTGGCTGGCTGAGGGGATGTCACCCTTAGGCAGGTTGCATTAAACTTAACTGAAGATTACTCCCTCTTGTCTCAGCTGCTTTTGTTATAACAGTGTGTGAGAACTATGTGCTTCCTGACCTGTGCTGCTAGCACAGCAACTGATGTTCAAAACAACAGAAGACTCACACATCAGGTACAATTAGAGCCATGCATGCTGCATTGTAAGTGTCTCCTCCCTGTGGACGCATACAGTAGAAGTAGCCCCTTTCAGTACCAAGTTGAAGCAAGTGGTGCCTGGATGCGAAGCACACAACAGATTTTAATAAAAAGATTATTGGAAGTGTGTATGAGGTGTGTGTGGTGAAACCCATCAACAAGAATCACAAAATGTCAAAGGAATGAGTGCATGGCACAGGATATTTGTAGGTTTGAGAAATCAAGGTGGAGGATAAAACAAAGTGTTACCCGTGTGGCAATCAGTGGCATTTGTCTATCAGCTTCCTTTGCTTGTGAGTAATTCAGTATGTCACAATGGACATGTACAAGCAGGGTAAAAGAGGTAATTTTGCAATAGTATGTGAGATATTTTCGAACAATGTGGAGTCAGTGGGGGAGCTGTGGAAGGGACAAAGAAGTTGATGTTGAGGCAAAATGGGTGACAGTAAGGAGGCTGTAGTAGAAATACCCAAGTTTAACGTGCAAGCGATGGTGGCAGATTTGGGTTTCACTTTATATCCTGTTGACTAAAGAGCTGTTCGAAGTGAGTGTTTGGAGGATACAACACGCGACTGAAGGAATCAGTCATTAATCCGCGAGGGCAAGGTCAGCCTATGGTTGATTTTGGAAGAATTCGCTCAGACGAGGATCGGGTTTGAGGATAAGTGTACAGTTGGCAATGCTTACTTTGCAAACAAGGACAGCAGGTTGTTTGATTTGAGGCACTGGAGCTAGCAGTGCATTGTATTAGACCCTAATATGGTGGAGCTATATAGTAATGAAGACACAGGAGAGTACTGATATAATTGAGATTTTCCCATAAGTCTTTACAGAAAATGTGTGATATTTGAATTATTACAAACATTAGATTGTGCACATTCTGTGCTCTGCCCAGTTGTACACACCATTTGACATGTTTAGTACTTAATAAGAAACTGATTAATTTAAAGTTTAGTGAATGCGGGACATGTGCCAAAAATGGGCAGATGTCCCATCAATCCTATAGAGTGTGTGAAAAAAATATACATATACACCCGAAAAACTCTAAATAACCCAGCAGCATTTAAAATTTGAACTGAATGGGTTCTTAAGGGAAAGAGTTTTGAGGAGAGTCTTCAGAATGGCTAGCCCTCCTGGGTACACTGAAGGCATGAACTGTTGCGTATGTACCTGAGAGAAATACAATAGAACATCTGGGTAGATCAGCAGTCCCTCCTGAAAGGAACTGATTTTTTTTACAGCATTGGGTGAGGTAAGTGAATATGCCACTGCCAGGATAATCAAGAAATATTAACAGGACACATTATTAAATATCAACTAACACATCACCCTCGCTACAGAAACATTAGGGAAATATCAGGATGGGGTATTTTTTTCAGGAATCAGTAAATATTTAGCTGGAACCATTAAACAGGAACAATTTTGGGGAAAAATATCAACATTACTGAATTCCATCTTTCCACACCCAGGATGCTGCCCCACCGGAATTCTATTTACTGAATGTCATCTTTCCTCCACCAGGGATGGTGCCCCACCGGAACTCACCATACCCTGCATGTAAGCCCATTGAGCTTCCCAAATGTTTCTTAACTACACCCTCGGTCTACATGCAGGAAAATGATCACATTTCAAAATAGAGGATAAGAAAAAAGAAACGCTGCTTCTTTGTATGGAAGCTGCAGTCGCAGGTTGTTTAACTGATGTGCCAAGGAAGAGGCAGGCTCCTCCCTACTGTGTACAGCATGTCATTAGCAACGCACTTTGGTCTGAAACATACTAAAAGTTTAGAAAGGTATATGCTTTTCTCCAGTTGGTAATATGAAGAAGTAAGTGTAGAACCTTATTAAGAATATTGCCTATTTTTCTAGAGTAAATGAAGAGTGCATGAAGGACCAGTTGATGTTTAAACGTGAAATAAATTTGTTTAGAAGAGGTTCTGGTGTCTTTGAATTTTAACCTTCAAGAAGCCATAGAAAGAGTGTGGGAAATTCCTCAAATGCATTATAATTATGTCTGAGAAAAAGATGTGTAAGAGAAGGGATGAGGTCCATTTCATAGCACTAGGGTCAGCTAGAAATAACAACAGTAAGAAATGGGCTGTGTGTAAAGTAGCAGATAGAATGAAAATAACCTGTAAGTGTAATAATAAACAACATATATGTTTTAGGTATGGTTTTCAGGGACAAGCCTTTGCTAAAGAGAATCTGACATGGCCGTATGACTGTCGCAAGTGTGGAATAAGCGATACTTTTCACCCAGCTTTGTAAGAGTTGGGTAAAAGGTGGCAAAGGATATGTGATGGATAAGGCAGGAGGGAGGACAAGAAAAAGCGGATGTGAAATCAGTATTAAGGAAAAAGTCTACAAAGCCAGTTGACATTTGTGAAGAGGAACAAACATGAAATCATTTTCAGGGGCCTGGGATTCTATAAAATATCTACTTATCCAAGGGATAGGATGCTTCAGATGTGTATTGTCCTGGAAAGAAATCCACTTGTCATTTTGAAGCCATGAGGTGACACATTATAGCAGCATTCTCATATCAGAGCTCTGATAACAGCCTCTCCAACTATGCCAGGGCTCTTATTATGTCAGGGTTTGTATTACAGCAAGACTTCAATTTTGCCACCTTTCCACAAATCGAAATACAGTGCTGGAAATAGGTGGGATGCAGTAGTTCCAGAGTTGGAATGCTCTGTGAGACCGTTTAGACCCCAAAACTGCAATGTTTAAGGCAATCACCAGCTCCTCTTTATACTATGAAAGTGTAGGTCAAACCAGCCAAAATTATTTGTTTGGATTGTTCTTAGGCAATGCGTTGAGTCAATTTTAAACAGTTCACCACTTCTAGAACATTCAAAACATGACTGTAGTCTTATTGTTCATCAAGAACTCCTTCAATGCAAACGTTGAGAAAGACAGCCAGAACTCCTATAATGAAAGAGTTGAGAAAGACAGCCAACATGTGTTTCGCCCCTTACATGTTTGAAAACCTGGGGCTTTCTTAAGGCTGTAAAGTAAAGAAAACAAGAAGTCTAGTTTAAAAAATTGATTTGCTGTTAGAACTGGTAACCTGTTTTTTAAATTAAGTGTACATAAAGGTGTCTTTATGGTGTGAGTGATGATCCAAGAGACTGGACCAAGTCAGTGAGCATACAACGTAGTGGTCCATCAGTGTGGAGTGAAGCATCAGATGAGTCTTGTCGCAAGGTCACACAAGTAAGAGCCGCTGTAAGGGGGAATCTATGTACTCTAGATGCTGGTTCCTGTTGGTCCCCATAGTTGGCAGTGTTAGCAAGACCTAATCAGTGCATATCAAAGGAAAAGAAGGTTAATTGCATGCTTTGGCAGAGATTATGTGGCATCTGTAAAGGAAAATGCCCATAGTGCACACAAACCAAGCTGGACACTTTGGGACAAACAGCAATATATTTATGCTTTAATTGATATACTACCAGGAGCAAGCCTGCTTGGTGTTCTGTTCCAATGGCCAGTCTCCCATCAACATCTGAGAAATGTATCATTAGATGGCTTTGTTTAGGTATGAGACAATCTATTGAGAAAGGAAGCATCAGTGGATGCCAATGACTTCAGGATGCACCCCAAGTTAAGACTTTACATGGGCCCTTGCAACAGGGGTTAGGACAGTATCAACAGGGTAGCCGTAATCTCGTTTGGTAGGCCCATCCCAAACAAGTTGGTGGTTTCTCCCTGGCATGACTGGTTTCCCAACAACTTGTAAGCTCAGAGTGGCCCCAGATCCATTGAGGCCAGGGTTCCTTGGAGACCAATGGGAAAGCATGCTGGGTCACCACCACATAGGGCCACCACACGTGTGGTGGTCTGAGCTAAGGGAGGTCAGCAATTAAGTCCTGATGAAAGCAGTGGAGTTAGGAGTACTAAAGCACTAGGTGGAGGCACTATATTTAGTGACATGTTGCAGATCTCTGCAGTTGCGTACTTAGCAGAGCACATCTTCACCTTGCTATTATGGGAAACAACCTTTACAATGCGGTCATTACAGTGCAATGCCTTCATCACACATCCATTACCACGCATATGCCTTTACCATGCAAGTAATTTACACGCATATGCCTTTAACAGAAAATAGTAAGTATCGGGGGGAGGTGTGTATGTGTGTATTCACTGAAAATAACAAAGTATACACCCTTACAGGGACATTATAGTTAGGTTCTGAATTTACTCATACAAAACCATAGAAATTCAGCAGTTATAGTTTAGGGTAGGTTAGAGTATTTGCTGGCAGGGGTATTTTTAGGGTTGGTAGGGCTATTTGGGTTGCAAGGGTATTTTTAGGGTGGGTAAGGGTATTTGGATGGCACTGGTATTTTTAGGGTTTCTGGTGGGTATGGGTATTTGGTGGCAGGGGTATTTTTAGGGTTTATGGTGGGTAAGGGTATTTGGGTGGCAGGGGTATTTTTAGGGTTCAGGGTGGATAAGGGTATTTAGGTGGCAAGGTTTTTTTTTAGGGTTTAGGGTGGGTAAGGGTATTTGGGTTGCGGGGTATTTGTAGGGTTTATGGTGGGTAAGGGTATTTGGGTGTCAGGGGTATTTTGTAGGGGTTTGGGGAGCAAGAGTTCACAGGTTAAGGACCCATAACTACAGAAAATGTGGGTTTCACTTACCTGGAATATTCTTACTATTTTGTTGTAAAGGCATATGTGTGATAATGACTTGCGTGGTAAAGGCACTGAGTGGTAATTGACGCGTGGTAAAGGCATGCATGGTATGGCATGAGTGGTTCTGTCATACATCCGGTTTGATCAGTCCACACATTTTCCATTCTACAGGATGGTCACCTTCTGTCCACACTAGCAGACAAGAACAGCATCCTGCTCCATGGCCTTTATTGCTGCGCAGGGGCTTAGACCAAGGGATAACAAGGGGTTACAATAACCTGACCTAAAAGTTCAACTGCACCCTGGCCTCTTTGAGATGTACCTTTCAGCATGGAATTTATGAGCAACACCCATGTATACTGACAGCACCCCAGTGATGGAAACACCCTGGCATATGATGACAGCAATTTTTAATTGTAAACATATTCTATTTTCTGTCAGAGCAACCTTTGACCCTGCTTCTGCAGGCAGGTCGCTCCCCGCTCCGCCATCTGCGCAACCTCCACTCCGCATTTTGTTTCCTCCTTGTTTTTCCCCACCGATGCGTCCCCTGCGGCCCGTCCCACCTCCCCCTCCTTCTTACAGCTTCCTTAGCTTGTTTTTCCCCACCGCTGTGTCACCTGCGGCCCCTCCCACCTCCCCCCTCCTTCTCACCGTTTCCTTAGCTTGTTTTTTCCCGCCGCTGTGCCCCCAGCCCTCTCATTCGTCAGGCCCTCCCGCCTCCCAGCTGCCACCCCCACTCCCACCCTCCCCTCTCCTCCCCTCCTCTTATGGCAGCCGCGGCGCGGCCACGCCGCTGGCACGCCAAAGGCAACCCAGTCTGCGCCCATCTGCGCCTGGACCGCGCCCAGCGCCAGAACCCCTGGCCCCGGCAACAGCCACCCCGTCAGCATTCGCTATAACGCCGACACCCTCCGCGCACTCAACACCAGCCGAGACACCACCTGCTTCCAGGCCTCTCCAAAGAGCACGCACGGACCCTTCTCCTGCCACAACTGCTGCTTCACCTGCAACAGAGCCCACAAACCTCCTAGGATCAAGACCAACCACTTCCGTTGCATACTCCTCAACACCCGCTCAGCACGCAAGCACGCCATCGAAGTCTGGGACCTGCTCGACTCCACCTCCCCGGACGTGGCCTTTCTAACCTAAACTTGGTGGAACTACTCCTCAGCACCCGACATCGCCATAGCCATCCTGGACGGATACAAAGTCGCTCGCCGAGACCGCACCAACAGAACCAGAGGAGGCATAGCCATCGTCCACAAAGCCACCCTCAAAGCCAAAACCACCCTGGACGACTCCTTCAGCGCCGCCGAACTCCTTTACTTCCAAGTCCGCACCGACCCCAACACCACGCTTAGAGGAACACTCATCTATAGACCCTCAGGACCCAGGGCACCTTTCAGCAACGCCATCGCAGACCTGGCCAGCACCCACGCACTTACCTCCATGGACTACGTCCTCCTCGGGGACCTGAACTTTCACCTCGAAAACGACACCAACTCCACCACCCTGACCGTAAACCTCGCCAACCTCGGCTTCACACAGCTAGTCAACACACCCACCCACACAGCCGGTCACACCCTCGACCCCATCTTCTCCACAAGCAACCACGTCACCTTCAACCATACCACCGACCACCACTGCATCCACTTCACCTTCAAGAAACAGACAGAACACCCCTCACCGAACAACCACCCCACCAACAATGGGGCAAAGTCACCGAACTTCAATTAACCAACGCCCTAGCCCAGAAACTGCCCGTCAACCCCACCGACCCTGACATCGCCACATACAACCTCAAGCTATGGATCAATGACTGCACCGACCGCCTTGCTCCACTCAGAAAACCCTCCAACAACCACATCAACAAAAAAGCCACCTGGTTCACCAACGACCTCCAAGCCTCCAAACGCCACTGCCGAAAACTCAAGCAAATATGGCTACTCGAACGCACTCCAGACAACCACACGGCACTCAAGGATGCCACACGCAAACACCACCAACTCATCAGGCTAGCAAAAAGATCCTCCTTCAAAACCCGCCTAGAAAACAACGCCCACAACTGCAAAGAACTTTTCAGCATTGTAAAAGAACTCTCCAACCCAAACGCCACCGTCAACGACATCACCCCCTCCCAAGAACTATGCGACGCCCTAGCAACTGCCTTCCACCGAAAAATCACAGACATCCACGACAGCTTCAACTCCCCTCACACTCCGGACGCTCCTACCCCACCCACCACGAACTCCACCCGCTCCAGTCGACTGACCTCCTGGACCAGCATCAGCGACGACGAAACCCGCAAGACCATGAACTCCATCCACTCCGGATCACCATCAGACCCCTGCCCACACCACATCTTTAACAAAGCAGACACAGCCCTCGCACCACACCTACGGAAAGCCATCAACATCTCCTTCGAAACTGCAAGATTCCCGGAAAGCTGGAAACACGCCGAAATCAACACCCTTCTCAAGAAACCAAAGGCGGACCCCAAGAACCTGAAAAACTTCCGGCCCATCTCTCTGCTCCCTTTTCCAGCAAAGGTCATCGAGAAAATCGTCAACACTCAGCTCACTCGGTACCTTGAAGACAACAACATCCTCGACCCCTCCCAGTCCGGCTTCAGACCCAACCACAGCACCGAAACCGCCCTCCTCGCCGCCACAGACGACATCAGAAGCCACCTCAACAATGGAGAAACATCAGCTCTCATCCTCCTAGACCTATCAGCCGCCTTTGACACCATCTGTCACCACACCCTAAAATCCCGCCTCCACGCAGCAGGAATCCAGGACCAGGCCCTCGAATGGACCGCATCCTTCCTCGCCGGTAGAACCCAAAGAGTGCGCCTCCCCCGTACCAATCCAAAGCCTTCAACATCATCTGCGGCGTACCCCAGGGCTCATCCCTCAGCCAGACGCTGTTCAACATCTACATGACCCCCCTCGCACAAGTGGCCCATCAGCACAACCTCAACATCATCTCCTACGCCGACACCCAACTCATCCTCTCCCTCACCAAGGACCCGCACACCGCCAAAACCAACCTCCACAAGGGATTAAAAGCCATAGCCGACTGGATGAGAGACAGCCGCCTAAAACTGAACTCGGACAAAACAGAGGTCCTCATCCTTGGGCACACCCCCTCCGCCTGGGACAACTCATGGTGGCCGACCACGCTGGGTCCCCCACCGACACCCACTGACAGCGCACGAAACCTCGGCTTCATCCTCGACTCCTCACTCTCCATGTCAAAGCAGTTCAGCGCCATCTCCTCCTCCTGCTACAACACTCTCCGCATGCTTCGCAGAGTTTGCAAATGGATCCCAACAGAAACAAGAAAAACAGTAACCCAGGCCCTGGTCAGCAGCAGACTCGACTACGGCAACACCCTCTACACCAGTATCCCATCCAAACTCCTACAACGCCTCCAACTCATCCTCAACATCCCTCTCCACTGCCACATCACTCCCCACCTAAAAGCCCTTCACTGGCTCCCCGTCAACAAGAGAATCACCTTCAAGCTCCTCACCCACACACACAAGGCACTCCACAACACCGGACCAACATACCTGAACAACAGACTCCGCTTCTACACCCCACCCGGCATCTCCACTCCGCAAACCTCACCCTCGCCTCCATCCCCTGCATCCGGCGCAAATCTTCCGGCGGCAGATCATTCTCGTACCTCGCCGCCAAGACCTGGAACACCCTCCCGTCGGATCTACGACAGACCCAGGACTTTCTTTCCTTCAGAAAACTCCTCAAGACATTGCTCTTCGAGCAGTAGCAGCACCCTCCCCCCCCCAGCACTTTGAAACCCTGACTGGTATGTAGCGCGCTTTACAAATTGATTGATTGATTCATTAGATTAGATATGGATTGATATCCAAGCTTTAATCGGCCTTATGTACCCTGTTGCAGCGTTTACAGTTTGTTGAAAATCCATAAGGTAAGGTGTTTTTTTTTCACTTGTACACAGTGCATAAAGCACTATTTCTCCAGTGGCACTAATGCTATTTTCCAATGAGCAGATAAGTGTAATTAATGTTGCAGGTAAATAATTGTCTTGTAGTAAACCTTCTTTCCAATTATTTCATATACGTCCGTTCAAACCTGTCATCTATTACTTCTCAGGCAATATATTTCGAAAAATGTGCCAGAAAATTCACCATTCAGTCCAGTTTCTTGAAAAAATTACGTTTGGAATGCAAAACAACTTCTTCTGTTTTATTGTCCTACAAGTAGCTCTTGTGAGTCTTGGCCTGTGTCTCAGCAATAAGGGCGGGGTATCTCACTTTTTAACAGCTCCTTTGAATTCTTGTCCTGTCTTGGTCAAGTAAGACTAAGGGGGTCATTGTGAGTTTGACGGATGGAAAGGCCATCCGACAAACTGCAGGAGTCAGGTTACCGCCAGTGTGGCTGCCTTCCCACAGGCCCCATTATGAGTTCCCCGCTGGGTCAGTGGGCGGAAACGGTGCTTCCTCACTCTGGCTCAGCGGGGAACAGCCTGCAACATTGACGCCGGCTCATAATTGAGCCGGTGGCAATGTTGCAGTGCGTAGGGTGCACCAGCACCCATCGCGCTGTTCACTGAATGCAGATAGTGAACAGCGTGACGGGGCTGGCCATGGGGGCACCTGCACTGCCCATGCAAGGTGCATGGGCAGTGCAGGGGCCTGCTGAACCCCATCTCCGCCAGCCTTTACATGGCAGTGCTACCGCCATGTAAAAGCTGGCAGAGAAGGGGGTCGTAATCCCCAGGGCAGGGCTGCTTGCAGCGCTGCCCTGGGGAATTAGGACCGCCGGCACTGCCAGTCCCTCCTGTGGAAGTAAACTGGCAGTCCGACCATGGCGCAACCGCCACGGTCATAATGTGGCGGTTAGACCGCCACCAATGCGGTCGGACTACCGCTCTGCACCGCAAGACTGCCAGGGGTCGTAATGATCCCCTAAATGTATTACTGTATATTATTTTGCAGAATGAATCTAACAAAAATGCAATACAAAAAGGAAGACATACACCAAGTATATTTGCTGGGTCGTTTTACTATGAAGAGAAGAAAGCATATGTAAATAGATCTGTCTGATGTACAAAAACAGCAATGTTGGTCCTCTTTAACATAAGGGAATAATATCTTCCCCACCTTCCACCATGGACAAAATCTTAGGCGAGCATCTGTTGGCATGAAGATAAATACATTGATACAAAGGATAAACGCACCAGCAGATCATGAGTGAAGCTGTACATGGCGGTAATGCAACATATAGCACAGCAGTTAAGTTGCCTACTGTGCATGTTCATAAGGCATGGAGCCGCCCGCACTATGCCCAGACGGGTGACTCGGCTTCTGCAGCTGTTAGTATGGCTTCAGGCGTGCTCAGCGAAGGCAGATTAATACACAGTGCAGCAAGTGTAGAAAGCATAGGGTTAGCCCTGTGATATAGAAAACTGCGTTAAAGAACTGTTGACAGTTCGCTACATAATTCCACAGGTGAAATCTGGGGGTGGCCAGAGAAGGAGGGGTTTCCCAGCATGTAAAAATAAAAGTGGTTAGTAAATCTTCAAGCTAAAAATAAAAATTGGATAAACCGCTTCTTAAAAATGTGATCTTGTTATACACAGTTAACATACATAATTTAAAGCATTAACAATACATTAAAAACACTGATCCGTAACATGTACACCATTCATGAATGCAATGTGTCCTATGGCCGTGGAAGATAAAATACTTAACTTTGCAGCCAATGGCACACCAAGCAGCGGAAACTACCCCGTGATTGTATCACCAGGCTGGTAAGATGGGACTCGTCGTTCTTTCTTGCAGAAAACATCAGCTGCAAAACTAAAACTGACCTCATGGATGGACGAAGGGCATCAGCCAAGTTCAACCAGAGAGGAAGTGGAAGGGCATGCCAAACAAGGATGAAGTGGTAGACTAGGAAGGAATGGGAGACTTTGAGAGCAATAGGGTCAGCCATCAAAGGAGGAGGGTATTGACCATGGAAGAACATTTTCCAGGGAGGAAGGAGTCATCCAGCGAGGAAAAGCACTAAACACTCAAGGGAGGGAGAGGTATTTAGAGGGATATAATCCAAGAAGACAGGTCATATGTTGAACAAAATGTAGTCACCTATACCGAAGGCAATAGGAAAGGGGTTAGCAAAGAAACAAATTGCTATCGGGGGAGGGAGCATTTAACCAAGAATAAAAATGTCACCCTTGAATTGATCAAACCCCATCTACCTTGCTCCAAGAAAGGTATGTTCTAGAGAGGACGGGGTCTACTGTGGAGAACGGAAGCTGAGTACAAGTGTGCTGGGGAGACCTCTAGGGGCAGAGACCAAACATTAGAAGCAGTGCAGGGATATTTCAAATAAAATGTTACTGCTGAAAGGCCTGCTGTGGGAGGCTGTGCGTGGGTTACCAATGCCATAGCTCTGAGCTTATCTTATGTGCATTCACGCAATGGGAAAGGAGGCAGAGATATTGACGATTCATGCAGTGTTAAATCATAGGTTCTTTCAAAAATATAAATACAATATAAGGCGCTCTTCCTTGGATTTATCTTTCCTAAATCTGGGTCCATTTTACCTGGTCCGACATCCTATTTTAGGTTTACCGGAACAAGTTGCTTTGAAAAAAGTGCAGCTTTATTTCTTTGCACTCTTGAAGAGAATCCGGAAGTCTCATATTTAGGAAAATATACTCTGTTTTCAGTGTTTCTCGCTACCATAAACAGCGTTTCCCCTGAAAAATAGCAGAATTACACCATTCTGTTCCTAAGACTGTAACAGGAACAGTATAGCAAAGTCGTGTTATGTCTAAGTCTGTAACAAAAAGTCAGCAGCACCTTTCTATATGTAGACTTCTGAAAAGACAGAGCCGTAGCACATTCCTGATCTGTGGTATAAGCACCGCCAGCTATCATGCCATTAACTATGTAATAGAACACACAGCAGCACCATGCTGAATAGAGCACGGGATTTGCTTGAATCGAGATGTGTAATAAATAAAACAGCAATTCTGAACTATGCGGCTAGAACAATGCTGCTCAAGCACCTGGTACAGGAGCATCACGCTGCCTATTATTTCTACGAGAGACGCAGCATAGAGGTCCAATCTACATCTCCAACCAAAGTAGCACAGGGCTCCAACGTTGTACCTGAGTCATTGCTAGTACGCAGAACCACTGTGCTGTTTTCAAATCTGTGAGGTTGCAGGTGTTCAAGCAGATTTTTTGGCTTTTAACTGCGTTATTCCATTTCAGGGAGGTGGCTTCTTCTGTCAGAAACCCGTGTTGTCCCCAAAGCCTTTCTAGGCTTGTGAGCTCCACGTCAGACAGTCTGGATCTTCAGCAGCCTGGCAGAAAAGAGACCGACTACTCCCGTCCAGAGTATGGGTGGGAGACTGGGGAGTGGGTAGGGCGCTCTGAACTCCGCTGTAGCCAGGTCTAAATAATATACTTACCCTTATTACCCGGCCTCTTTAGGGCTGAATAGTAGCACAACTGGGTGTAACTCACACAGGCTCCAAACACAAAAGAAAAAATGCTGTATTTGAAACCTGAATTTTAAATAAGAAACGTTGACTACCTTCACTCCTGCTTTCAGATGAAATTCCGTGGCTCTCCTGCCCCACCTATCCCTCAAAACATTCTCATTCTATGGCATCCAAATCAAGAATACTTTGTCAGAATGCTAAGTAAGCTGCAGCCCATGAAGTATGAGGGCTTGCAGAAAATGCTAAGTAATAGAAAATGTGGATGTGTAATTCAGTGGTGATTCCTTTCCTGCCTGGAGTACTCTTGTCAAAAGGAGCATATAGATTGGAAAGTTAACGGAAGGTCTACTAGGAGAACCATGAGGACCTAAATGTGTTGGTTTCATATAGAATCAAAATTGTTACCTACCTACTTGAGACTGCCTTCCCTGCATTTACTGGCCTCATCTGTGAACTGGATCCCTACAGGAGTTGGAATTTCCAATTTGAGCCAGGTTGTGAGGAGTCTGTGGACAGTAAGCCATGCACACAAGTACCTCTCCACATTTAACTTCAGCCCCTTGAATGGTCTATCCTTGGACAGATCACTGCTCTGCTTGAGGCCCTGGCTTCTTGGGGGCCATGTGGACAGCGAGGCCTCTGGGAGTGTCTGAGAATGGAGATAGAGAGGCAGAATAGCCATTTTTCTCACTTTAGTTTGTGGAATCATCTGGGCTAGTGCTGACATCAGAACGTCCCTGGACTGAAGGGAGGATTCTGGGAAAGGGAAGCTTGAACATAATGTGGATGGAACAGTTCTCAACTGGAGACAGGTTGTACATAGCCTTGGGTATGAAGTGGACCGCTGTCAATCCCTCCAAGGGGCAGAATCTATGCAATGCCAAAGAGGATGCTTACTCTCACTTCTTATATGGCAACTATCCAGAAAGGAGGACACCTGAGCTGTTGCTGTACTGGCTGGGGATTGGTGAGGCTTCCTGTGAGCAGTTTCTCCACCTGAGTATTGCTGCACAGAGGGTGGACCCCAGGAGGAGAACCTCTTAAGGAGGCTCACCTCACTGCATTGTGCCCTTTAGTCAATGGATCCTGGATACCATTGGATTTCCAATTTGCTGTTGCACCCTTGCACACAGTATTTATGTGATCCGATCAGTGGTCTTCCACTGCTGCAGTGAAGAACAAGTAAGGCTGTGATTCTACTCCTCTGCTGCCAGAGAGGGCTTCGAAAAAAGACTTGCTGGTGGTTTTCTACACACTAGCCATGGAGGCAGCCCATTGTTGACTTCTTCCTTGGGACTTGCCCATTAACCAATATTCATCCTCTCACCATTTAATTACTCTGCCACCCACTCTTGAGGCAGTAAGACTAATTTCTTGTCACTACAAACTTTGCAACTTCAGCTGTTCCTCAGCTGCAACAACAGCCAGTTCCTCAGACTTGGTAAAGCCCTTCACTTCACCAAGGGGCCCCACCAAGGGCATACCACCAAAACTGAATCCTGGGAAACAGCAGGGGTGGCTTACAATCAGCAATAAGGGCACAGGGTTGCTATTGAGCAGAGTGTCACTGTGTGCCTCCTTCCTATGACTGACATACTAAAAAGTGATGGATGTAATGCTTGAATTAATTTCAGCCACTGAGGTGGCATGGTGTGCAAAATAACGAGTGGCTGAGGTACGTCCCAGAGTAAGTACCAGTGACTGGGATTAATTAAAACGTTCTATCCATCACTTTCTTGTATACGTCAGTGTGATGCCTAAAGTGAGAAAGGTATGCCCTGACGTGGGTCCCATGCACACTTTGCCACTGGAACCAAGCTGTATCCGACGGGTGGTGAGCTCTAATAAGGATGAAACCGGTTTTGGGTTGCTTTTGTTCCAGTTCCAGGAGGCTCAGGTTTGGCAGTTTGGACTGGACTGTTCCTGTTGGAGTAGGGTTAAGACTGATTTGCATATACCTGGGTCCAAACTGGGGTGAAATGGTGTGCAAAGTAATGATGGACTGAGATGCGGCCCAGAGTAACTACCAGTGGATAAAGTCACTTCAAGCATTCCAGCTATCACTTGTTTTGTATACTTCAGTCTTTTCTATGGTTGAGATATTTCTTCCATTCCCAGGAGGATAAACCCATGTTTATTAGTTTATGCAATGTCCAGATTATTTTGCCATTGTCAAGTGTATACTGTGCAAGATGTTGTCATCTGCAGCCTAGGGTCACCTAAAGCTCTTACATCTCTAAAGCCCCCTTGTCTTTTTACAATATTTAATACCAGGGCGAGAAGCCGTACACATAATCCCCTCAAGGCACTCTAGTCTCCTGTGCCTCCTTTCCAGTCGAGCTCAGGATACTCACCCCTGAGAGGGCATTATGTTTTATCCCTGAGGAAGATGTGGTGGAGGGTCCTGTGCGCCATGAGCGTGGCCCCTGGCTGTGCACCTCTAAACACATTCCTTTCAGAGAACAGAGGTCAGAAGGAAAGGAGGGGATAGATAAAACAGAGTTGTTTACATACATGTATGACGTATACACGGTAGAAGAGGTCAGCATATTCCATTATTGAAGTAATCTAGAAAAAGGGGGGGGCGACCTCAATCTCATGTGAGGAAGGGCTGTGTCAAAGATGGGAGGCACAAATAACAATCTTCCTGCAGGAATGGAGACAGAGAGCAGAGAAATGCTTGAGAGAAGGGTATGTTCATGGAAAGAGAAGAAGGTCGTAGCTAGAGACCAAGTAGACAGCACAAGAAGATGAAGGCTACAAAGATGAGGCTTACCTATCCTCAATATCGAGGTATCATAGGCGTATGTGCATTGTGGGCAGCAGCGCAGGGGGTCGGCACGCTGGCTGCATTACACCTTGCTTTTCATTCTGCGAGAGTGCTCTTAAACGGAACATACATCTGCGCCTGTTTCCATTGCTGCTGTTGTGTGAGCTGCAGACTCGTGCAGCAACAATACACAACACTTTAAAGTGGCAAGTTGGCCTTTTCAATAGATGCAGTTTGTGCAAGCAAAGCGACTCAAGGAAAAAATCTTTACCGCACTTAGCCGTCTGTTTTTTGGGGCACTTTTATCTCTCCATTCTGGGTTGGCAAATGGGAATGGAGTATAGTTGTAGATGTAGTTTTACACATGATAAAAACGTCCCCTTTACTGGCATGAAAAGTCGAAATAAGGAAGAAATACCATGTGAAATGACTCCAGAAACCCCCTGGAGAAATGCTGCAGGTTGAAAAGGATTCTAACGTAATTTGGAGGAACCTGAACAAAGACGCTGTTTGCACACGATTTTAGATTAATTGAGAAACTCACGATGATGGCCTAAATTTGTTTCACTGGGTACAGCCATCTTGATTACATCACCACCACAGAATCTGCCATGAAAAGCAGAGTACTCTGCATAGGCTGATCTCTTACTAAAATTAAATTGTAAGTGCATCCGAAGAAATACTTAGAAATAGTCTGGCATGCTGCACTGACGTCACTGTGTTAGTGACATCACCAAGATGCCAAACCTAAGTGAGGAATTTTGAGACATTTGATTGCTGCTGCATTAGTCACAAACTCATACAATTCTCAAATTACATAGCAGCAGTGATGGACATGCTTAGACATATGCTCCATTTAAAAGAGCAGTTATTTAAATGGCTCAGACAGGCATTATTTAATGGAACATATGAAAAATGTATGTGAGCAGAAGAAAAAGTGAATACCACACACTTGCGTCTAGGGGTGGAAGTACAGGTTCAGCCACTTGGTGTAAATATAACAATACAAAGTTCTGTGTTTGGTCTTCAAGTGTCTCCAGTTTGCAACAAATATTTTCATTGAGAATGCTTAACAAAACCTGCCGAGTGAAAGAATGGCTTTGCTGAGGAGGCCTCGATCCCTTTGAGAGCAACAGTCTCACGTTTCTCTGTAAGATGCAACTGTGCAATGAAGATTGACTGGGTTGCCCAGAAACCATCACTCAACAGCTTTTAAAATGACAGTGAGATGTGAGAGTGGCTGGTCCCTGCAGAGCATGAAGTCACAGAGCGGAGACAAGATGCGTAGGGATGCTCTTGGAAGGCAGCAGGTCATGTTGCAGATGATTGGCCCAAATCCCACATTCAGCAAGTACAGGAGAGCTCAATGTTCCCCTGACACCACAATATTGCTTTTCTGAAGGGTGAGCAGGTTAGACTCACTTCTGCTCAGGCAATCCTTAAGTGCTCAAATCCGATTCCTTCCTTTGCCTCACAATGAATACTTGGCAGGTCTTATCTTCACAGGAAGGTCGGAGGTGACACTGACCATTCAGAAGGCAGTGCGCAGACAGGGGCAGTGGAGGGGACAGTGTGGGAATGTGGAAAAAGCACACTGGTAGGAGCTTCACGGCCTCACTTGCCATTTTTCTTGCTCACTTTAGTAGCATTGATGTCTGCTTTGGTCTTCTGAATGCGTGTAAAAATTTCCTTAAAGAGGGCCTTGTACTCAGGCTGGCTCTGCTCCAACCGCTTGTCCACGGCCTCAACCTGCTTCTTCAAGCTTTTTCCCTTGACTTTACGCTCATCCAGCTCATGGCCCTCGGCCCGAAAGTCACGAATTGAGCTGTCCCGGGAGATGGGTCGCGATGTCTGGACGCCAGTATGGCGTACACTCTCTTCATGCCGCCGGCACTTGCTTAGCAGCTCCTCATACTTTTCTAACAGAGCATGGTACTGCTCATCCACTTCACGTAGGATGGACATGCCTCGCTTGCGTACATTGTTGGCATGCAGAGTGTAGTTGCCTTCATGCCTGCTGGCTGCATCCTTGGTGACAATAGCATTGAGGGCTGTGTCGCTGCAGCTTTTGCGGACTGGGTGGGTCATGGGGTCAGACATGGATTGATCATGGCTGCTCCCCCGTCCTTCTGAGATGTCAATGTAATCGGTTTCCGGAGCGTTGTTCAGAGGCTCCAAGAGGACAGCAGCAAAGTTGTCCTCTCTGCTGAGAAGATATTTCTTCACTTGCTTCATCTGCTTCAGCTCAAGCAGCTCATTTTCTAGCTCTGCAATGCGCAGTTTGCAGCCCTCGACCTGGCAGACCTGCTGTTCCAGCTCAGAGTACTCCTGTATGACTGACGTATACTCCCGTTCTACCCTCTCCTTTCGCTGCTTCTCTTGGCTCACCTGGGAGCGCAGTGCATCCACCATGGCCTGTAGGCGCTCGTTCTCCTGCTCCAGGGGCTTCTGGTTGCTGAAGTCAAGGGAGGAGCTGTGCACTTGGAAGGCATCCTCATACCTGAAAAAAGAAAGAGGGAAGTAGAGAAGGCAAACAGCAAGTGAGAAACAAGGCTAATGGGGCCTCCTGCCTCTTCATTGATGGGCACTTGGAGACAGAACAAAAATATAACACAAAAAGCTGAAAACAATACATGTTCTGAACGTAGCTCACTTAAAATTAAGTGGATGTTATTAGGTCATCAATTGCTAGGAGGTGAAACCGGAAATAGTGGCGGAGGGGTTAGGATTCATCACCAGGCTATCTGCTCCAGCTTGCTGCTTTAGGAGGCCAAGTCAGGGCACATAGAGCAGCGGAACTGTGCAGCAGAGGAGGGGCAGAATGGGACTCTACAGCGAGAATGTGGAGAGGACTGCACAGCAGGACATCATGTTTGTCACCACAGTGGGGCGGGAGAAGGTGCATAACTGCTGCAGGAGAGGGAGTCTTTCCTGGAGGAGGGCTAGGCAGCAGAACTGCACAATAGGATGTACCAGGGCGAGCTAGTGCGACAGGAAGCAGGGCTGGTTTTAGGACAGTGAGACTGGTGTGGCCGCACTGGGCGCTGACCTAGGCAGGGGGTCGCTGACCTCAAGAGGGGTGGGGGTGATGTGTTCAGCAATAACTTACAATTTAAAAGCACCTGCTGCAGAGTTCTGTGTGCATCCAGCTTTCATGAAACAATTAAAATGTCAATATAACTCTTGTGATTAATATCCCTGCTACATAGAGAGAGATTAAGTTTTGTCTAGTGGCAGTTGTGACTTGCAAATAAAATAGTGCAGAGGGTTAATCTGCCTGCTGAAAAGAACACGTTCTGTGGAGATCACAGATCTGTATTTTATGTGGACAGCTGAGTGGATTACTGCTTTTATCACAGAGATACGTTTGTTACCCCAGTTCAGAAGATACAACCCTTATATAGAACAGTGACTGTTACGAACTGTCATCGAAGTGCTGCAAGCAGACTGCATCACATATGTTAGGACATTATGTTTGTTCCCCAATCTTTCATTATCTGTTCCTAGTGTTGCTAAAAAGGTTTGTTTGGGTAGATATACATTCTTATTAGTAAAGCCAGCCTTGAATAGTGCTTTAAAACAAATGAAATGTATGTGAGAGAGGGCCTATGGTGAGATGAGGGATGCTTTTGCCGGTGGTGGTGAGGAAATCCAAGGAGGAAGTCATGGGGGTGCCATAAATGAAAGTTGCACTGGGTGACACCGGCGCTGAAGCAGGCCCTGGCAGGAAGGAATGGGTCTCCTCAGCCAGACAGGCCATGGTCTCTGCCTTCCATGACTAAATGCTTTTTTTAGGTCGAGCATTCAAGACCTCTAGTATATACTTTAGTATATACTGCTTTGTGGGCTTCAGCAATACTCACAGCTTTCATTTGTTGGTTTCACAGCCCTTTAAAAATCCTTGCTGCTAAGTGGTTATTTTTTACTATTTGGTCCTCCTTTTCCTGGGTTGTTCTCTTCTACAGGAGCAGTCCCGTATTAATTGCACCTTTCCACTTGTCCTACTTTAGCAAATGGAAAAGGGACTACTTTTTCCTTTCTGTAAGAGCACTCCACACGGCGCTCAATGTTTTCAGTTGCACTGCAGTTTAAAAAAAATATATGAGGCTACGAGACAACTAAATCTGTTTTCCAGTTATTCTTTGGGTTCTGACCAGTCCGTTTTGTGAACACATTCCACTGCCGACAATCCCTTTGTCCCGTTGCTTCAAGCACTGCTGCTCCACACCCTGCGCCACCGCAGACTGACCCTTGTTGACTATTTTGCAAGCTACAAATATGCCTGTCTGGCACGGTCTGGCGGTCTCCCAAGTCCGTGTTTCCATTTGTTTAGGGGCTTTCAGTCTGTAACCGAGGTGTACTGTGGGCCTCGCCACACTACTTTTCCTCTGTTGCCCTCTAGTGGCCACCTCTGTGAATGTCCCTTTAAAAATATATTATTCTTAGAAACGAGCTGCTGCAGGCCCACCATTCATGTGCTGCGTTTAAAAAAACAGTGCGTACACTGCATGTGTGAATGATTTCAGCATGTATGGATCCCACAAGCAGTACTTGAAAACCCACCTTAGTGCCTGTTTGCAAACACTGAAAGTGCTACATACAGTTACATCTTAAACTATGAACAAAAAGGCTGCATGCGAACATCATATGCTTGGCATGCAAAGAAAATATTGGCTTGAAAATAAACGTTAACATGATTGGCGGAGAGAAAAATACCTAACGATAATGTGTCCGGGTGTATCTTCCCACCTGGCACTATACCACTGATGTGATGGGAACCCAGTCAAAACACGGCGATAGTAGTTTAAGAACAGAACCAAGGCCTCTCTGGGGTGGGTCGGTTGGGGGGGGGGGGGCGTGTGGGGGGGGGGGGGAGGGTGTAACTCCTGGCATATAGTTAGCACAAAATACCACAGTAACACACAAACTACATGCAATAACAAATCAAATAATAGACTAAAAATCCTGCATGTAACCATAAATGTTGTTTCAATGTTTACTTAAGGTCGTCTTTTTTTAAAATAAAAAATACTGGGAGAAAATAATTGAAGATAGATTGATAGAGTTATAGATGGCGCAATGTCATCTGAAAACCACATTTCAAATCCTCTGTTTTCCCTTTCTGAAATCATTTCAGTAGGCATGTTAGTCCTGTTGTTGAAAACTAAACCACTGAAAAGCTACAACTCCCAAAGTTCAATGAATTACTTAATTAAAGCCTGTCCTCAAAAGTGGTGCCCTGAATCTGGAGTCAGCTGGCAGTCCTAAAAGTAGGGAATACCTGTGCACTTTCCCATACTTACTGCAGCACTTACACCTGGTGCATTCCGCTGCGAACTTGGAAGTGCAGACTCGCCAAAGAAAGACGTGCAAAGATTTGCAAATATCTCAAAGATTGCCAGTGTGCGAGTGTTCATCTCATTTGCATTTAATTTCCTGATTACCTGCCTCTCAACCCAAGTCATAACGGCACCGGGAATGTCCACAGCTACCCTGTAGGGACCACTTACAAATGAGTAAAATGTGTAGGTTTAATAGGGCGCTAGAGTTTCACTGCAACATGTAAAATGGGCTTTGTGGGTCACCTGTCAGATTTGCACGCCGGCTTTCCGACATTTCCTAATCAAGTAATTTGTGAACAGAATACGTTTTGTGAATAGGGCTCTTTATGTTCCAGCCTCTGCCACTGACACTCTGTGTGATCCAGTGAACCAGCTGTAAAACTGTTTCATAGAAACAAACCTAGGCTCCTCCAACCTGCTTTGTGTTCTATCTACCACATTGCCTTAGATCCCAGTCTGTTTTTGTGTTTCAGGCCGCTAAAACTACATCCTCCACGCAAGCAGGCACTACTGAAGTTAGTTATGTTTTTGCATTCAATATGCTTCCTTTAGGCAGTCTGCACCACTAACTATTAGCCATGCTGTACAGAAGCCACACTGGTGTACAACATAGCAAAACAAATTGCCAATAGCACTTGTATAGGCGAGACCTATTGGCTTTGCCAATGCTTGTTCTTGCTTGAGTTGTTTCTGTAATAGGCCTTTTGCTTGTCCCTGGAGATCCAGCAATTAGGTTGATGGGATTCCCAATGTTGCATCTCAACAAACACTTGCTTTGGATGTTGCTGTTTTATCTGGTGTCCCCTTTGTCCATATGTGCTAGTGTCTCAGTAAAATTATATTTCAGAAACAAACCAGTCATACTTTGCTGTGAATGACCCTGGTTGCTTCTGCATTTCCAGTAAACAGGATTACAATTCTTAAGTGCATTTTCAGAGTTGTTAATGTAAGACTATCTGCAGGCAGGAGGCTTCAATTGTGCGTGTTCTGGGGTGTGTCTTTTATGCCGCTTCCCTGTTTGTATGTTCATGGACAGCATTACTTTTGGTATGTTGGGGGGCTGGTGTGCATGTATGTAAAAAGACGCATCATGCTGATGATATCAGCCAGTCTGCTGCATGTAATGCCAGATTAAAATGTTCAGTGTGGTTGACTGTTGAGAATGAGTGTAGGAAGTTGGCTCTGTATATACTATCTCAAAGTGAGTGACAGTGTGCACAGAGTCCAAGGGTTACCCTTAGAGGTTGATAGTGGCAAAATTAGATAATTCAAATGCTCTATTTTGTGCTAGTGTGGTCGAGCAGCAGGCTTATCAGAGGGTAGTGTTAAGCATTTGTTGTACACACACAAGCAATAAATGAGGAACACACACTCAAAGACTTAACTCCAGGCCAATAGTTTTTGTATAGAAAAATATATTTTCTTAATTTATTTTAGAACCACAAGATTCAAGATTTGAAGTAAATATAAAAAATGCAAGGTACTCCACACAGGTAAGTAAGGAACTTTGAGTTAAAGCAGTAGTACACACAGTATAGGTTAAAATGGCAATAAGCTATTTTAAAAGTGGACACTGCAAAAATCAACAGTTCCTGGGGGAGATAAGTATGGTTAAGTTTCTGAGGTAAGTAAAGCACTAACAAATTCAGTCTCCTGGGCATAGGCAGCCCACGGTTGGGGGTTCAAGGCAACCCCAAAGTCACCCCACCAGCAACACAGGGCCGGTCAGGTGCAGAGGTCTAAGGAGGGCCTAAAACACTTAAGCGCCTATGGAGAACAAGAATGCTCCGGTTCCGGTCTGTTGGCAGGTAAGTACCCGTGTTCTCGGGGAACAGACCAGGGTTTTTTTGTAGAGCACTGGGGAGGGTGCAAACAGGCCCACAAAACACACCCTCAGCGGCACAGGGGCGGCCGGGTGCAGTGTGCAAAGTTGGCATCGGGTTTGCTATTGAAAGCAATGGAGGGACCCAGGGGTCACTTAGGCGATGCAGGCAGGGCACAGGGGGGCTTCTTGGGCCAGCCGCCGACTGGGCTAGGCAGAGGGCCGGCTGATGGTCACTCCTGCACTGGAGTTTGGTTCCTCTCGGTCCTGGGGGCTGCGGGTGCAGTGCTGGGTCCAGGCGTCAGGTTCCTTGTTACCAGGCAGTCACGGTCAGGGGGAGCCTCTGGATCCTCTCTGCAGGCATCGATGTGGGGGTGCAAGGGGGTCATCTCAGGTTACTCACGAGGTCGCAGTCATCTGGGAGTCCTCTCTGCAGTGTTGGTTCTCTGGAGCTCGAGCCTGGTGCGTCGGGTGCAGAGTGTGAAGTCTCACGCTTCAGGCGGGAAGAGTGAGTTCTTTAGAAGTTGCTTCTTTGTTGCAAAGATGTTACTGTTGGTGAACAGTGCTGCTGTTTTCTGGAGTTTCTTGGTCCTTCGGTTTCAGGGCAGTCCTCTGAGTCCTCAGAGGTCGCAGGTCCCTGTCGGATGCATCGCTGTGCAGGTTCTTTGAGTCTGGAGACAAGCCGGTAGGGCTGGGGCCAAGTCAGTTGTCGTCTCTGTTGCCTCTACAGGGCTTTTAGGTCAGCAGTCCTTTGTGTAGGTTGCAGGAATCTGATTTCCTGGGTTCTGGGTCACCCCTAAATACTAAATTTTGGGGTGTGTTTAGGCCAGGAGGGTGACTACACCCTCTTTGTGCCTCCTCCCTGAGGGGAGGGGGGCACACCCCTAATCCTATTGGGGAAATCCTTCAAACTCAAGATGGAGGATTTCTAAAGGCAGGGGTCACCTCAGCTCAGAACACCTGAGGGGCTGTCATGAATGCTTTGTTCCTGGCCACAGAGTGACAAAGGCACTCTCCCCATGTGGCCAGAAACTCGTCTGATTGTGGCAGGCTGGCAGAAACTGGTCACCCTAGCACTAGGAGTCGGACTGGTATTCAGAAGGCATCTCTAAGATGCCCTCTGGGTGCATTTTACAATAAGTCCCACACTGGCATCACTGTGCATTTACTGTGCTGAGAAGTTTGATACCAAACTTCCCAGATTTCAGTGTAGCCATTATGGAACTGTGGAGTTCGTGTTTGACAAACTCCCAGACCATATACTCTTTATGGCTACCCTGCACTTACAATGTCTAAGGTTTTGCTTAGACACTGTAGGGGCATAGTGCTCATGCACATAAGCCCTCGCCTGTGGTATAGTGCACCCTGCCTTAGGGGTGTAAGGCCTGCTAGAGGAGTCACTTACCTATGCCAGAGGCAGTGTGACGGTGGCATGGCACTCTGAGAGGAGTGCCATGTCGACTTAGTCATTTTCTCCCCACCAGCACACACAAGCTGTGAGGCAGTGTGCATGTGCTGAGTGAGGGGTCCTCAGGGTGGCATAAGACATGCTGCAGCCCTTAGAGACCTTCCCTGGCATCAGGGCCCTTGGTACCAGGGGTACCATTTACAAGGGACTTATCCGTGTGCCAGGGCTGAGCCAGTTGTAGGAACAAAGGTACAGTTTAGGGAAATAACACTGGTGCTGGGGCCTGGTTAGCAGGGTCCAAGCACACTTTCATTCATAACTGGCATCAACAAAAGGCAAAAAGTCAGGGGATAACCATGCCAAGGAGGCATTTCCTTACAATGAGGAAGCTGGAGAGGGACTAGGAAACAGAAGGAGTGAAGGGCTCCTGTGCGCTGTTATTCATCCTCCCAAGGCCACAGACCAGCAGTAATCCCTGAGCACTTGTGGAAAGCCCTTTTTGGGGTCTTTCTTACTGTTCTTCATGGAGGGAGGTCCCAGGTTCTCATTCTCATGGTCCAACGTGGTGAAACCACACTGTGACAGATGGAATACCAGGTTTCCTTATTATGCTGATTAAAGAATGATTTTCCTATCTATACTGACCATAAGAAGGATTAGGAAATGATGGTAGTGAATTAGAGGTATGTGTGAGGGAACAGCCCTGGTAAGCCCCTACCCTCATCCTATTTGTTTCACATGGTTAAGTGTTAAGGAGGCCCTGTGTAGTTCTGCTTGGATCTGCAGTGGCAAAGAGAGATTCGAGGGATAGCTCTCTGTTGCAAACGTGAAATCCCTCTGTTGTAGTCCCAAAAGAAAGATGTTCACTTTTGGAGAATTCATATTCATTTATCTCCGCAGTGACACATGTATTATGATCTGATTCAATCTGAAAGTGGCATACAGGCACGGTGAAGGCACTGAGTAGGAGCAATGGCTCTCCCCTGGTGCTCACTCTGGTTTGCTCTGGCGATGTATGGATCTTCTCTGTGTGGTCATGTTCACCGTTATCAAGAACTGAAGCTGCTTACTCTCTTCTCAGGAAGAGAACTAGACCCTTTCTTTTGCTTCTGTTTACTATACACCACTACGTTAATACAGATGGCCCATAGTAAACATGTATATAGCGCCATGAGAAAGTCACCAGCACTGAGGGACAAAAGGTGCTGTACTTCTGAGGGTGCTGTCTTTCCATTCCAGAGTTCCTTAATGTACATCCATAATATTCCTGGTGAATGCTTTTAATCAGTGAAGTTTAATTTTACTGATATTCGTTTTAACACTGCCAGGGTCGGGGCTATAGGGCAGCTTTCAGTGGCAGAAGTGCTGATCAGTGTGAAGGGCAGTACTTTACTTATTTATGGGCCTGTTTTATGGTCTGGTATCACCACAAACATTCTCTACAAGAAGCAAAAAAAACTATACATCCTTTACAAGTTCAGAACTGCCCCGATTTGCAAATTGTGGGTGACCTTATTTTTAGCTCATTCGTTAATGGGGACCACTTTTATTGTGGTGCCTGATTTTCCATCAGAGTCCTACCCTGAACACTGCTTGCCCTTGGTTGGCATCTCCCAATGCTGTCAAACTCTGTTCTCAGATGTAGCCCTGTCCAGCTTTCCTGTCTCAGATGTGTACTTACTCCTCCTTAGCTTTATCAGGGATCTTTCATAATTTATGGATTAACTAAACATTTATTCCTTCATTAGTAATACCAACATCTTTGCCGTCTAGCCAGCCCCTGGGCAAAACCCAGCTGTGGTTTGATCCATGGTGCTGTACCTGATCCCAGAACATAAGCTAATTTTGATAGGGTCGATAGCTAGAATTAAGCGAGGGTTTGCAAACCAACTGCTGACACCTGACTGATGCATCTGCTGTAGTAGAAGGGGCGTAGCACCCGGGGAAGGGCTGGGGTGTTACACCCTTCTAATAAATGAATTTTCCGATAAATAGTTGGGCACAGGTGGTTTTAGTCGGGTATGGTGAAGTATCTGTCAGATTTCTCCATGAAGTTTTACATACACACAGACAAAAACAAACATACACTCTTACCCTCTCTGTTTTGAAAGTCATCTAAAATGTTGGTTATTTTACAGAATATTGTGTTTTATCTCACTCAGTACTCCTACCAATTCACATTTCTCTCCCTTTCCACTGCCCCGTTGGACCCTCTCATGCACCCTGCTGGTCGTATCACGTATTTTAACATTATATGCCAGCGTGAAAGTTGGGAAAATCTAAAGCTCACTCCCCCAATCTGACTGACCAAGCCTCACCCCTGGGTAGTAGCAGTTTTTAATCAGAGAACCTAGCAAGGAACCAAATAGAGGGAGGCCTCAAGCTGTGAAGTCATACCATTGAAGGTCCTATTTAGCAATCTGTACAAAGCCATAAAGGTTCACAGTAGCAAAACAACACAGCCAGTGAGTGGTAATATGTGATTCACCTGAAGTAGTCACCTGAGGCAGGAGCCCAAAACATGGTTAAATTTACCAGCTGAGCAGGTCCTATCAGTATCCACGGACTACTGATTGCTCTGAGGGCGGCATGCAGAATGTCCTACTATTGGTGAGTGTTTTTAAATGTAAGGAAAAGAAGCAGGTAGAGGGTGTCCAGCTGAGGGCAGCTTGTTATGTTACGTTATTTTATGTGTATCTGTAAATCACACAAACATCGGTGAAGGTATCATGCCCCTTAGCAGGTATGTGTTTCTAGCCTTGTCTGTGGTAGGCTGGTTAATTGAAGAGCCATGTCTTCAGAATCGTGCAGAATTCAAGAAGAGAGGAGAAAGCTCTGATGTGGAGTGTGAGGTTGTTCCACGCTTTAGGAGTGATGTAAGAGAACACTCACCCTCCTTTTGTATGTGCATGGGATGTCTGTGAATAGGATTCCTGCAGTTCAGGGGTGTTAGGGTTGTTGGTTGAGAGAGGTGCGACTGTTCCGATAGGGCCGGAGTTGTGTGGTGCCGTGACTATGTGTGTGCGGAGTTTGAATTGAGTGCATTTGTGTATCAGGAGCCAGCGCAGTTCCTTGAGGTGTGGTGTGATGTGAGTTCTCTGTGGGAGGATGAAGATGAGTGACTGCTGTGTTTTGGATGGATTGTAGTCTTCTAGTGAATTGTTTGGTGATCCTGGTGTAGAGGGTGTTCCCATAATTCAACTTGCTGATGACTAGGGTATGTGTGACAGTTTTTCTAGTAATGCTTGAGGGCCATCTGAAGATCTTCCACAGCATCTTCATGGAGTGAAAGCAGGATAAGCCAACGGTGTTGATTTGTGCAGTCATGTCCAGTATGCCGTTGATGATTATTCTGAGGTTCCTGGCATGGTTTTTGGGTGTGGGTCCGAGTTTGCCCAGCCACCAGTTAGGGTCCCATGTTTAAGTGTTCTTGCTGAAGATCCCTACTGCTGTTTTATCAGTGTTGATGTTGAAACAGTTGACTTTCATCCAGTTAGCAACATCGATCATGCAGGCCGTGAACTTGTTTCTTGTGTTGGGAGTTCTGTACGAAAGGGAGAGTAAGAGGTGCATGTCATCTGCACAGAGATGGCCAAAAGGATCATGTATGCGTATAAAAGAGTGGGGCTGAGCAGTGAGCCTTGAGGCCCTCCGCAGATGAGTTTGCGGGCTTCCGAGTAGTAAGGTGCCAGCCTGACAGCGTTTGTTTTATTCATTAAGAATGAGCAGACCCAGTGGTGAGAGGGTCCTTCGATGCCAGCTTGATGCAGGTGCCTAATGAGGATGGGGTGTGAGACTGTGTCAAATGGTGCAGAGAGGTCCAGGAGAATGAAGGCTGCTGTGTCTCCTTTGTTAAGGGCCATGTCGATGTCATCTGTGGTAGTGATGAGTACTGTTTCTATACTGTAGTTGTGCCTGAATCCGGACTGTCTGGTGTTGAGGAGCTGGTGGCTGCTGAGATGGTCTGTGAGACATCTGTTAATTAGTTTCTCTAAAACCTTTGCTGTGTATGGTAGGAGGGAGATAGGTCTGTAGTTGGAAAGCATGGCTGGGTCATCAGATAGGTATGTTGCTGTTTATTGTGCACATAACAGCAGGTCTTCCCCAGGGCTGTAACAGCACACTCTTTCACACTGAGCAACAAATTAGAACCACCAAAGTATGTATCCTCTGGCAATCAGCACTACATCACCAAGTGAGGGAACAAATGTAGGCCCTTTGAAATCCAGGTCCAGTGACTGCCGAACTGCTGAGTACAGATGTGGACCCATTTTTTCTAGCCAACAGAGTCTCATCACAGAAATCTCTGACAAATAAGTGTCTCACAGAAAAAGCAGCAGAATAGCAAGGAGGCTTCAGAATCAACCCAGAGTGGACGAGGGAATTCTTGCCCTCCTCTGACTCCAGTGATGAGAAGTAGAATATCCAATAGACCTTTTGGGGCCTTGCAGGGAAAGCAGCCGCTGACCTAGAGGCTCAATGCACAGAAGGCTCTATAAACTGCTCAGGAAACAGGGGAGCTGCAAAAGCCAGCATTGGTTCATGATCCAATGGCCATCCATGTGGACACTGCACCCACTTACCTCCCAGGTACTTGGGGTGCTCAGCTGTCTCTGATGGAGAAAAGGTGGACAAGCAGATGATTGTATGAAAAGTGGTATTTTAATGCTGCAGAGATAATGTCCATAAACCATATCCTGAGGTTCCACTGATGTGCCTTCTCGGCCTTAGGACTGTGCCTTGAATCACCCAGCAGTTAATTGTGCACTCACAATAAACTGGTATCACTTGCAGCATTTTATCTGGGACTGATGCTCCTGTGCAGCAAAACCCTTGTGTAGTAACCAGCACAGCCATGTGGATGCATGCTTACATTCTGCCACCAGGCTGCTCCTTCCATCCATGCTGTGCTGCCAATGTAACATAACATCACTCCCAAAAATAAGAGGAAAGCTTATTCAGCCAGCATTAATTGACATGAATAATATACATACGTTGCTCTAATTCAGACTCCGAAACTTGCTTGTGTTGTGCCGCAGGCCTCCGCGGCCCAGGCAGGGGAATCGGTTCGGGCCACGGTACATTTTCCCGGCCCGGGGCCTGTTGTGGCCCTTTTTTCCGAGGTGCGGCACGGCCTCGGCGTTAGGAGTGTGCGCACCACCTCACCCCTCACTTACCTGATGTCTTGCCTTTTCTTGGGCCATTTTCTTCTTCCTTTTTTCTTTCTTTTTTCCTATTCTTTTCTCTAGTTGGGCCATATTCTTTTTCTCCCAGCATGCCTTTCTTCTTGTCTTCTTCCCTGCATGCATCTGGTTCCCTTTCTAATATGGTGTCTTCATCTATCTTGTTCTATAGTCTTTTAGCAATCTAACATGGCGCTTTTGCTTTTTCCTGCATGCCACCTGTTCAGGGGCATTTAAGGGGCTAGAGTCTTGTTCTCCTTGCGCTGCAACACTTCCTTTAGTAGTGATCACGCTTTGGTTGTTTTCTTATGATTCCAGTCTTTATTCCTGTTTGTTCCAGCCTTCTTCCAGTTATTTTTCTTGATTTGGAAGTCTGATATTTTTTCACCTGTCTTTTTCTTCTGTTCCAGGGAGTTCCTGTTATAGAGGTTTTTTCCCTTTTCGGATTTTTTCCTCTGGGACTCCTTCTGGAGGGCACGGACTGTCTTTGACGTACCATTGTCAGCAGCACCGTGGCTACCGGAAAGGACCGCCCTTACCTTGGCCAGAGCAGGACCTGCAAGAAAAAAGGTCGCCCTCCAGTTCTAGCTGACAAATGCCGTAAGCAAAGTGTAGATCGTGACAGTTTGATGGATACAGATGTGTGGTCCTCTCAGAAGTAGCTCATAAACTTCTTTCTCCCCATCCCATTATGTAGTGACATGCAGTGTTATACACATTCTGTTGGCTGCCTGGCATCTAAAGATCCTCATTATGGCCACAAGCATTTAAGCAGACCAGTTAGCTGGGCTAGAGACATCCCTTGAGGAAGCTACTGTGTTGATACAGGTGCATTTAAACATGGACGCGCTTTTCATAATCCTCTCATTCCCTCTGGCAGCCGTGACCATAGTTGCAGTCAAACAGCAGGCAGAACTTTCCTCTCATGCTGATTTCAAACCAATACCTTGTCACCTATCCGAATTGTTGACTATCTACCCGAGTGTGCTAACCTTATTGTACTTCTTACGCCAATTTCTGACTTCCTTGGTGCTAGTGTCATTTATGGTACGAGAACAATACAGAGGAGCAGAGGGGAAACTTAAATAGAAGAGCAAAATAGCCAAGATTTTAATTGTTTCATAAAAGTAAGGAGATTGGGCTGAGCTCTAAGGTGGTCAGGCAGTGAGTTCCACCATTTGGAAGTGGAGAAAGAGAAACTCCTTCCTCCCCAATGCGTTTTATTGACTCTAGGAATAATCACAGGCCTGGCAGTGCTAGACGCAGGTAACGGTTTGGAGCGTACCATTTAAAAATCTCGAAAAAAAAAATGGGGCCTGCCTGAAGCAAGGGCTTGTGGGCCCAACATATGGCCTTGAACTTAATTTGGGCCCTAATGGGAAGCCAGTGCAACCCCCTAATAGCTTAGGAAACTGAAAAGAAATTTGGGAGGTTCATGAACACTTGAGCTGCAGCATTCTGAAGCGTCTAATTCATTCAGGATGCGATCCTGAGAGCCAACATATAAGACATTTAAGTAGTCCAGTTTAGAGATTAAAAGGGCTATGATGACAGTTTTCCTCAAATCAATCGGGATGAAAGGAAGGATTTTTTAAAGTATTCTTAGGGTAAGAAAACAAGAGAAGGTTACCTTATTAGTTTTTGCATAAAAGTTAGTTTGGTATCAAACATAACCCCCAAGTTCCTTGCTTTCTGAACTGGGAATGGCAGAGGCCCGAGACCCGATGGCTGCCAGGAATAATTGCCAAACAGCAACACCTCAGTTTTTTTTTAGTTTAACTTTAGGCAATTCTTTTGCATCCAATTGGCTCTGCTGCACATGGCAATGTTAAATTGTGTGGCCACTTTTTCTGATTCAGAGGAGACAGACACCAATATTTGGGTGTTATCAGCATATGAGAAGACTGAGAACCCATGTGATCGAATCAGTTCGATCAAGGGAGTAATGTATGTTTTAAATAGCATTGGGCTTAAAGACCCCTGAAGGCCCCACAGGGAAAAGTGAAGGGGCTGAAGTGAAATCCTCCATGGCCATTACTTGTTGTCTATTGCACAGAAAAGATCTGATCAATTTTATAGCCGTGCCTTTAATACCACTCCTGTCAAGTCGGTTGACCAATAGAGAATGGTCAACTGTATCAAATGCGGCTCACAGATCCAGCAAGATCAGGGCTGCATTGCCAGGTCTATTTACAATGGCTCTGATTTCTTCAGTGGCTGCCACCAGGGCGGATTCAGTAAAGTGGTTGGGTCTACACCCATAGTGCACCAGGGCAAGAAGATTGGTGACTTTGAGGAAGGTTATAATCCCCTGCTTCATGGCCTTTTCAAGAATCTTGACAGGTAGGGGAAGGCAGAAGAATGGCCTATAATTTTCCACCTCAAGGGGGGTCAAGAGTGCATTTCTTTAAAAGCGGCAGGATGGATGTCTTTTTTTCATGCATCTGGGAAGCAGCCCGAGGGGAGTATCCTGTTTAAAACAGAGTGAGCCAGGCTGAGATGGTCTTTGACACAGGAGGAAGCACGTGAGGAGGGCATGCATCTGAGGGAGCACCTGATTTTGTGGTTTCAATTAGGGTAGCAACCTTCTCTTCAGTAAGTGGAGTGAAGGTAGTCAAAACAGGGAGAGAGTCCTTTGGCTTATCCACCATGGATACCTGATCCATTTCTCTCCTCAGGGATGGAACTATGTTATCTGATATCATAGGAAAATCTAAGACTAATTTATTTACCTTATCGAAGAAGTCAACAATTTTGTCACAAACTACTGGTCCAGGGTGACCTTGTTTTTATTACAAAAATTAGTTAGTGATCTGACTGTACTGAAAAGCTCCTTAGTGTTGTTGCCTGCTGTCCTAATTTTATCTGTAAAAAATCTAGTTTTAGTTGCATATATATGAACTCTATACTCTTTTCTCAGAGTTTTGTATTTTGTTTTCTCTTCTGGGTTGTAGTTCAGCCTCCAGAGTTGCTCTTGGTATCTGCATTTTTTTAAAACTCTCTAAGATCTTGGGAATATGATGGTACCGAGGGCGAGGACCTATAATTTGGCCTGATTTTCATGGGAGCTAATTGTGAAATGGCAGCACCAACCCACTTGTCATATTTGGCTGTCACTTGCTTGACACAAGTCACTAGGTAGAGGTTGTGTGTCAAACAACAGCTTGTGTAGTTTCGAATTTTCCATATTTTTCCATGAGCTATATTTTGTAGCTGCTGGAAATTTAGAAGAAGGGCGTCTCATTATAGGGCTGGTTAATTTGAACACAATGGCCAAGTGCTCGGTCCATGTCAGGGACTTGATTTTTCCAACCCTTAAGTCTGGATTACCTATAAATATGCCGTCAAGCGTATGGCAGGCTTCATGACTTGGGGGTTTTATTTGTTGTAAGAGATCAAAACTCTGGAAGTTATCAAATGAATGTCCCCTATCTTTATCATCCAAGCATTCCAAATGAAAATTAAAGTCCCCAGAATTGTAAAGTTGGGATAGTCTATGCAGGATTACATAAAATCTAGGAGTGACTGAATACAATTCTCCCAAGGGCCGGTAAATTAAGAGGCCATTAAAAGTATAGGTGTTATGGATTTTTAAGTTGAATACGAGGGCTTAGCAATTAAGATGTGAGCAGGGTTTATAGGTAGTCTTAATGGGGCTACGGTAAATAATTGCAATCCTGCCTCCTCTCTTGTATTGTCTGTCAACACTAATTAAATCATAACGTTCAGGGATGCCTGCTTTAAAATCTGGGTCAGATGCCTTTTCTGCCCATGTCTCTGCCAGGGAACAGATATCCAGATTTTCTGTCCCTTCACCCCTCGGGTGTCCTGGACGAGCTGGTCTCATGGAGCTTGGCCACGGTCGCCGTGTGCCGAGGACGAGACCAGCTCGTCCTGCACCCAGGACACAGGGGAGCACTAGCGCTCCCCCCCCTTGGCCTCCCACCCACACCCCCCGTCAGGGAAGGAAGGGGAATCGCTTCCCCTTTCACCCCCGGCAATCTGATGACATCAGCGCGCTCATATCGTGCCGACGTCATCAAATGCTGCCAGGGACACGCTGGAAGCCATTTGCTTCCAGCGCGTGGAGAGAGAGGACCTCTAAAAGGTGAGTCCTTCTCTTTGGGGGTGTTTTTGGGGGGAAAACAGACACAGGGGGGAAAGGAAAGAGTTTTTCCTTTCCCCCTGTGCCTGTTTTCAATAGATTCCTGCTCCACGATCGTGGGCGAGGCCTGCAATCGTGGAACAGGAATCCACCACTAGACACCAGGGATGATTTTTTTTGTGTTTATTTCGGGGAGAGACCCCTTAGGCAAGGGTCGCTACCCTGGGGGCATAAATATATCCGTGTTTCGCCCCCCCCCCCCCCCGGGTGCAGATCGACTGTTTATTCGGCCGATCTGCCCCGTGATGGTCGAAACCAACTAGACACCAGGGACTATATTTATGATGATGTTTTAAAGCAGCGACCCATTAGGCAAGGGTCGCTGCTCTGGGGGCAATATTTTCTGTTTTGGCCCCTCCCCCCCGGGGCTAGATCGGCCATAATTTTGGCCGATCTCGTTGCCTGGGGGGTCAAAACCCACTAGGGCCCAGGGATTCTGTTTTGTGTGTGTGTGTGTGTGTTTGTGTGTTTTTTGTGCCTGGGGGGGCACCCCTTGGGCAAGGGTCACCCCCCAAAAGGGGTATATTAGTGTTGGCCATTTCTGGCCCCCTTGGGGGCAGATCAGCCTATTTGTTTTTAGGCCTATCTGCCCTCTAGGGGGGCAGAAGCCACCAATATGCCAGGGATTTTTTCCTTTGTTTTTTTTGTGTTGGGGAGTGCCCCTTTTAGCTAGGGTCGCTCCCCAAAGGGGGCACAGAACTGCTGGCCATTTCTACCCCCTTTGGGAGCAGATTGGCCGGGCAGAATCCACTTAGGCACCAGGGATCTTGTGTGTGTGTGTGTGTTTTGTGTGGAGGGGTGGCCCCTTTGGTAATGGTTGCCCTCCCAAAGGGGGCACATTACTGATGGCCTTTCTGCCCCCCCTTGTGGGCAGATCGGCCTACTTTTTTAGGCCCATCTGCCCCTAGGGGGGCAGAAGCCACCAAGACGCCAGGGATTTATTTTTCCCCTTTGTATTATTTTTTTTGTTGGGGGGTTGCCCCCACCCTCCCAAAGGGGGCACAGAACTGCTGGCTGTGTAGGCTCATCTGCCCCAAGGTGGACAGAATCCACTTAGGCACCATGGAAAATTTCTAAATGCTTGGTGGCGGGGTGTTTATCAACTGGCAAAGGTTTTGCATTTGTGATTGTAACAGTTTATTTCCTCTTTTTGTTCTAGTTCAATGCTTTTGCTTCCTTTGCTTGCAGTTTTGGCAGTGGTTGACCTGCGGTTTGCATAGTTGCATGTCTTAGGTAAGTAAAAACAACTTACTCCAAAGGAGTAATGTTGCCATGCATGAATGACATGCTTGTAGGTGGTGTACTAAATTATGGATTGTATGTGAAATATTCTTTAGATTTGTGCACAATGATATTTGTGTTGTCTTATGTCTAATATGCTTTTCTTTTTTCTTTTTAGTAGGATATCGTTGGTGATTGCTGTGTCCGTGCAGAGTAGTTGCTGTTGAGTCTAGCTTTTTCAGGTATGTGAGTGGTATAGTTTTTGAGCACATAACTCTTTAGATAAAGCCACACTTTGTTTATTTCTTATTTTAGAAAGTGCTGGTTGTTGGCGCATTTGTCAAGTTACACTTCTTAGAAAGGATCATGGCTAGCCACAGAGTGACCACTCAGCAGGTTGTTGGCATGCTTTTTGAGTCGTCTTCTGACCATGATTATGAGACTGGCTCTGCATCTGAGGCAGAGGAGGAAGGGAGAGATTATGGCAGTGAGTTTTCTGTCCGAGAGGAATCTTCTGATGAGGAAGCAACTCTGAATGCAGATGAAGGGCCTGTTTTAGAGGAGGATACTGATGTGCCAATAGTCCTGCATCCTGGGGCTGAACTTTTTCTCACTGGAAGAACAGACACACGAGTTGCCCCAAACATGGAGCAGCCACAGTTGCCTGCCTTTACTGCACTGGTCTCCCAGGGTGTAGAGTAAATACGGAAAACCTTTTGCCTGTCAATTTATTTTGCGTTGTTTATGTATTTTTTGGGGGGAAGAGATTGTTGAGCAGACTAATTTGTGCGCGGAGCAATATTTGAGGGACAACGCTGCCAGACTTAGGCCTCAGTCTAGAGCTACCCAGTAGATTCCCACAAATCTGGAAGAGATGAAAAAGTTCTTGGGTTTCACTTGTTTGATGGGGTTGATAAGGAAGCCATCATTGGCTTCTTATTGGTCTACTAGTCCCTTGATGGCAACGGCTATATTTCCTGCAACCATGACTCGTAATCGGTATTTGCTTCTTCTTTGGATGCTGCATTTTGTGGACAATGCTTTGTCCTTGATCATTTGGAGGATCGGTTTTCAGAGGTGTATGTTCCAGGCACATCAATAAGTGTGGGCGAGTCTTTGGTCCTATTCAAGGGGCGTTTGTTTTTTAAGCAGTACATTCCTAGCAAAAGGGCACGGTATGGAATTAAATTGTATATGCTGTCAGGAAGTAGTACAGGATATGTGTATAATTTCCAGGTCTATACTGGTAGGGATTCCAGTATTGAATCCGTGGTTGTCCACCCAATTTTGGATTTAATGAGAAAATTGGGTGGGAACTTGGTAGACAACTGTTTAACAAAAGTCACCCTTTGTATGTAGATAACTTCTACACTGGAGTGCAGTTGTTCAATGAATTGTTCAGAGTGGACACTGTTGCATGTGGCACAAACGGTTCTAACCGGAAAGGCTATCTAAGGGAGCTTGTCTGTAAAAAACTTGAGAGGGGACTGTGCAGTGCCTTGCGTAATAATGAGCTGCTAGCTCTGAAATGTGCAGACGGGAGGGATGTGTACATGCTACCTACCATCCAAGATGAGAGTATTTCCCCTGTGACTGTTTGGGGTCAGGTTGCGGAAGTGCGCAAACCTGTGTGCATTTTGGACTACAATAAGCACATGGGTGGTGTTGATAGAATAGATCAGAGGTTGGAACCTTACACTGCTCTTCGTAAGTCTTACGTGTGGTATAGAAAGTTGGCCTTCCATTTGTTTCATTTGGCAACTTTTAATGCTTTTATTGTGTTCAAGGATCGTTCCCCTGAGTCAAGGATGAAATTTGTTAAATTTCAGGAGTCAGTGATCGAGAGCCTTATTGTGGTGGAACAGGCAAGAGTTCCTAGAGTAGCAGTGGTGGAGGATGTGGCTAGATTGAAAGATTGCCACTTTCCTGATCACATTCCTCCCACTCCCAAAAAAGACTTGCCCACTAAGAATGTAGAGTCTGTGCCTGAAGAGGTATCCGGAGGGAGAGCCGGATGTACTGGCCGGACTGTCCTTCAAAGCCTGGGCTGTGTGTGGCTGGCTGTTTCAGGAGTTACCACACACAGATCAATTACTTGTTAGCTACAGTGAGCGTAAACTGCCATTTTATATTTTCATAAGTTCATTTTCACATTTGGAATTGCTGTCATGTATTCAGCTAGAGCTTTTATGTTTGTAGTTTTGTACTTATTTATAATTAGTTAGTGGTTTCTTAAATATAAGAGATGGTGGTGTGTGTGGAGTGGCGCTTGGCTGGTGGTGTGTGTGGAGTGGCGCTTGGCTGGCGGTGTGCATGTGGTGGCGCTTGGCTGGTGGTGTGCATGGGGTGGCGCTTGGCTGGTGGTGTGCATGGGGTGGCGCTTGGCTGGTGGTGTGCGTGAGGTGGGGCTTGGCTGGTGGTGTGCGTGAGGTGGGGCTTGGCTGGTGGTGTGCGTGAGGTGGGGCTTGGCTGGTGGTGTGCGTGAGGTGGGGCTTGGCTGGTGGTGTGCGTGAGGTGGGGCTTGGATGGTGGTGTGCGTGAGGTGGGGCTTGGCTGGTGGTGTGAGTGGGTGGCGCTTGGCTGGCGGTGTGCATGGAATGGTGCTTGGCTGGGGGGGTGTGTGGAGTGGTGCTTGACTTGCAGTGTGCGTGGGGTGGTGCTTGACTGGCAGTGTGCGTGGGGTGGCGCTTGGCTGGCAGTGCCAGCCAAACGGCAGTCCACACACGCCCATCAACTGGTGTGATTGCTGTATCAGGCATGTGGGCGTATGAAAGTGATGGGCCCTTTGAGTGGCGCTGACTGTCGATGCGAGTGTTGTAATGTGCTGGGCCCGTGGCTGGCGGCTTGAATGGTGTTGTGCATGTCATGTATGAAAGGTGTGTGAATGGACTGTGAAGCGGTTGGTGCCTTGTCGCGGCTTTACAGCTCACTAGCTGTGAGTCATTGGTTCAGTTTTTTGGTCTTTCAGTTATTAACAGTACATTTGATTTATGTGAAATCTCTTGTTAATAAAATTTGATCCACTGAACCATCACCTACCCTTGTGCCAAAACCATCCAACCAGTATGTGTGGTGAAAATGACAAAACCTTCTCTGCTGTAATCAGGCGTCGCAGCACACCCGTGACAAACTAGGTGTCTCAGGTGGGACCCCAATAATGAAGCATGCCACCAACTTGGTTGGTGGCCTGATGGGTCTTTTTAACATAACCTAAGTGAATTTCTTGTCATAGGTTTAGTGTTTGGAACACCCCTGAAGTACGTGGACACATCAAAACGATCTATTACAAAACTACCTGTGTTTGGGGGAAGGGGCACCACTGTTTTTGGCCCCGGGTTGCGGCCTTCATCTAGGGAAACCTACCAAACCCAGACATTTTATAAAACCAGATACCTGGCAGGGAGGTGTGGCTTGTGTGGATCCCCAACATTTTCTTACCCAGACTCCTCCGTAAACCTCAAAATTTGCTTAAAAAAGCATAGTTTCCTCACTTTTCTTTGTAGGATCACCGCACCTCCATAAATGTCCTACCACCCAGCGTTCCCCTCAGTCTCCCAAGTAAAATGATACCTCACTTGTGTGGGTCCCCAAAGGAGAAAGAAAAATATGCTTATCAACTCGCTATGCTAGCCCCTCAGTCTCTACAGGTTTTTGGCCTTTTTCTGTTGCAGGCACCTGGGCCACCCACACAAGTGAGGTATCATTTTTATCGGAAGCCTTGGGGGAACACTGGGTGGAAGGAAATTTGTGGCTTCTCTCAGATTCCAGAACTTTGTCACCAAAAGTGAGGAAAAAGTGTTTTTTTGGCCAAATTTTGAGGTTTGCAAAGGATTCTGGGTAACCGAACCTGGGGAGAGCCCGACAAGTCACCCTATCCTGGATTCCCCGAGATATCTACTTTAAAAAAAATGCACAGGTTTGGTAGGTTTTCCTAAGTGAGCTAGAGATCAAAATCCACAGCTAGGCACTTTAAAAAAAACATGCCAGTTTTCAATGTAAAAATGTGATGTGTCCATGTTGCCGTTTCCTGTCGCGGGCATTAGACCTACCCATGAAAGTGAGGTACCATTTTTATCAGGAGACTTGGAGGAACACAAAATAGCAGAACAAGTGTTATTGCCCCTTGTCTTTTTCTACATTTTGTCCTTCCAAATGTAAAACAGTGTGTAAAAAAGACAACTAAATGAGAAATGCCCTGTAATTCACATGCTAGTATGGCCACCCCGGAGTTCAGAGATGTGCAAATAACCACTGCTTCTCAACACCGTATCTTGTGCTCATTTTGGAATTTCAAAGGTTTCCTCAATACCTATTTTTCACTCCTTATATTTCACCAAATTAATTGCTGTATACCAGGTATACAAGGAAAACGCATTGCAAGGTGCAGCTCCTTTATTGGCTCTGGGAACCTAGGGTTCTTGATTAACGTACAAACCCAATATATCCCCGCAACCAGAAGAGTCCAGCAGATATAACAGTAAATAACTTTAGAAAATCTGACATCACAGGAAAAAGTTACAGTGTAAAACGTGGAGGAAAATTGCTTTTTTATTACCTCAATTTCAATATTTTTCTATTTCAGATGTTATTTTCTGTAGGAAAACCTTGTAGGATCTACACAAATGACCCCTTGGTGAATTCAGAATTTTGTCTACTTTTCAGAAATGTTTAGCTTCCCGGGATTCAGCATTGGTTTCATTCCCATTTCTGTCACTAACTGGAAGAAGGCTAAAAGCACAAAAAATAGTAAAAATGGGTTATATCCCAGTAAAACGCCAAAATTGTGTTGAAAAATGTAGTTTTCTGATTCAAGTCTGCCTGTTCCTGAAAGCTGGGAAGATGGTGGTTTTAGCACCAAAAGCCCTTTGTTGATGCCAATTTTAGGGGAAAAACCACAAGCCTTCTTCTGCAGCCCTTTTTTCCCCTTTTAAAAAAAACATGTTCACTGTATTTTGGCTAATTTATTGGTCTCCTCCAGGCGAACCCACAAACTCTTGGTACCTCTAGAATCCCTAGGATGTTGGGAAAAAAAGACGCAAATTTGGCTTGGGTAGCTTATGTGGACAAAAAGTTATGAGAGCCTAAGCGCGAACTGCTCCAGATAGCTCAAAAAAGACCTGGCATCTGAGGGGGAAAGGCCTGGCAGCAAAGGGGTTATGAGGGCTGTGATTAAGGGGCTGTGGCAGAAGCTGGTGCCACATGCCAGTGACACACTAGAATGCTTTCAATTAACAATGTTTGGGCAAGTACAATACAACTGGGGTCCAGCAACCCCCTTCAAGCATCACAGGCCCTCCTGTGCTACATAAATACTGCTAACGCTGAACAAACTAAAAATCATCGTGCAAATTACAAACCATAAACCAAATAAAACGGCAGTGATGCCTTCAACGTGATGAATTTAAAAGTCTGTGGGAACCAGGCATCTCCCAAGATGGCCCTCAAGAGGACCTACAAGGAAAGAAATGTCACTTTTGTGAGCTGAGTATCCACTAGAAACAGGGCAGATGCGTTTCCCGGTCCCTTAAGAGGGTCATGATTGGGGGGGTCATGGCAGAAGGTGGTGCCAAACACCAGTGACGTGCAACACTGCTTTCAACTAAAAATGCTAGGCAAATAAAAATATAACTGGGGTCCAGCAACCACCTTTAGGCAGCACAGGCTCCCCTGTGTGACAAGAATACTGGTAATTTATAACAAACTAAAATAATTGTGTGCAAATTACAAACCATAAACCAAATAAAACCGTAGTGATGCCTTCAACGCGGCAAATTTACAAAACTATCAGAGCCAGGTACCTCCCAAGATGGCCAGAAAGGAAAAGAGGAAGAAAAGGAAAAGGAAAGAAAAGTCACCTTTGTGAGGAGCCGGATGTCGTTGTCTTAGGTGGCTGCAGATGCAGGTGAGTGACTCCTTCACTCCAAGGGAGTGTCCTTCTTGCTTCTTAATTCTTGTGGACCCCAGAGGATGCACAGCCATGGAAATGTTGCCGTTTGCTGACAGGAGCCACGGAAAGGATGTTGCAGGGAGAAGTAGTCTTGGTGTTGCAGTCTTGTTCAGTTCCTGTAAACTCCAGCAGCGCTACCGGTGGCCAGGAGCAGAAGTCATTGCAGAGGAGTCTTGGTGAAGTCTTGCAGGCTGAATCTGGTGACCCACCTGCAAGGGAGTTCCTAAATAGCCCAAAAAGGGGCTTGGTCACTTTGCAAGGTGACCACCTATCAGGAGGGGTCTCTGACGTCACCTGCCTGACCTGGCCACTCAGATGCTCTCAGGGGCATCTGTACATCTTGGTTTCAAGATATCAGAATCGAGTGGCCACCTGGAGGAGCTCTGGGCACCACCCCTGGGGTGGTGAGGGACAGGGGAGTAGTCACTCCCCTTTCTTTAGTCCAGTTACGTGCCAGACTAGGGACCAGGGATCCCTGAGCTGGTGCACACCGGTTTATGCAAGGGTGGCACCAAATGTGCCCTTCAAAGCAAACCAGTGGCTTGGGGAGGCTATCCCTCTCAAGCCTTGTAACACCTATTTCCAAGGGAGAGAGTGTTGCCTCCCCTCTCCCACAGGAAATCCTTTGTTCTGCCTTTCCCTGCCTGAGCTGGTCAAGCAGCAGGAGGGCAGAAACCTGTCTGAAGGACTGCAGCAGGCGGGCTGCCTGGAAACCCTGAAAGACAGGCAGGAGCAATACTGGGGTTCCGCTAAGGAGCACCCAGAGTGAATGGAATCATACAACAAATACTGGCATTAGTAATGAGGTATGATTCTGACATGTTTGATACCAAACATGCCCAGGTTTGGAGTTACCATCATGTAGTTGGGCACAGGTAGTAACCTGTGTCCAGTACACAGGAAAAATGGCTTACCCTGCACTAACGAAGTCGAGTACAATGGAACTGGAGTTTGTATGGGTACCTTTGCTTATGCAGGGGTAGCCTCATACACAGGGACTTGCACCCTGCCCTTTGGCATGGAAGGGCCTACCAAAGGGGTGACTTACAGTGACCTGGTGTAGTGACCTGTGGTGAAAGGGTGCATGCACCTTTTCACGCTGGCTGCAATGGTAGCCCTTCAGACACGTTTTGCATGGGCTCCCACGGGTGGCATAATACATGCTGCAGCCCATGGGGGAGCCCTGGTGTCTAAATGCCCTGGGTACCTAAGTACCATCTACTAGGAACTTATAAGGAGAAACAAGTATGTCAATTGGGGAGTGTACAAAGGTCCAAGGTAACCAAATTTGGAGGGAGTGAGCACAATCACAGGGGTCCTAGTTAGCAGGATCCCAGTGAAAACAGTCTAAGCATACTGATGGCAAGCAAAAAGTGGGGGTAACCATGCCAAAAAGAGAGTACTTTCCTACAGCTACTTTCAGGTGTCATAAGTGACTGTATGACTAATGCATTATTGCAAGTGCTTCACACTCCTCCTAGATAAGTCTTGGCTGCTCGCCACAGCTACCACTAGAGAGCGCTGGCTTCCTAGACACTGTAACACTAACTAATAAGGGTTGCCTGGACCAGGTATATGATGCCCACACTATAGGTGTCCACCACACACTGGGCCAGCCTCCTACATTGGTGGCAGCAGTGGGATAAGCCACTTGGAATTGCCTTACCACTTTGTCACCAGTTGCTTTCCACAGGTAAGACCACTACTTTTTTTAGGACACACTACACTTAGTAGTAGGGATTTTTAGACTTCTAATTTAGGTAAGGTAGGGGTCTAGCATAGCCCTTTCTCTAAACTTTTAGAAAGTCCAGCACCTTAGAGTAAGTAGGTGCACCCACACTGTTCTAGGTAACATGTATACAGCAGGAGACCTAGCTCAGGCTCTAGACTCTCAGTATGAGGGCTTCACCTTTCAGTAATTGAAGGAGCTAGGTTCCTCTAGGAAGCTGAAGACAGGGAGAAATCCCAACAAAGGTCTTCTCTCGGGACTGCTCATCCAGGTTGATGGCCAGAACATGGAAGGTCAGGAAGAGCAGGAGGTAGAGACTGACCCTCCAGTGTTAGACAGGATAGACTTAGGTCCCACTGGAGAGGGTCAGGAAGAAACTGGGGAACACACCAGTCATGTAGGGAGCATTCATGGTAGTGAGAAGAGGGAACACACCATTAGGTCCACTTGTACTCCCAGGGGGTTGGTGCAAAGGGTCTCCAGGAAAAGGGATAGATCCTCCTCATCTGTGCACACCCATGTCTCAGCAGTATCGAATGAGACTAACCACTCTAGCTCAGGGGAGGAATCCCCAGATAGGGAATTCAGCAAACTGAGGCCAGAATGAGCATAGAGCAAATCACCCAAGGGGTTCGGGCATACTGGCGGACGGGAGCGACGGAGCCGGCTCTTCACCGCCTGAGCACCTCCATTATAACAGCGGATGGCACACATAGAGCGATCTCTACCCTATATAAAGTGATAACAGCTGGAAAACGGGGGCCTCTAATAGAATTAAAGCGAAAATGGGAGTCTGACCTTGATACCCAGATCTTAGAAGATGACTGGGAGCGGGTCCTGGGGAGGGTCCCGAAGATATCTAGGAACTCACAATTTCAACGTATTCAATTTTACATCATACACAGAGCGTACCTCACCCAGAGAAGACCCGTGACCACTTTCAGATCTTAGATGAGAGGTGTCCTCGCGGCGGGGCAGAGGCAGCTGAATTCCTCCACATGCTTTGGTCCTGTCCCAAATTGGAGACGTACTGGAGCTCAGTGGTGAATGAAGTAGCAGTGGTCATAGACCGTGAGATCCCCACTGATGCCAAGCACTGCCTATTACACTGGTTTCCCCACACCCAAAAAAACAATTGAGCAACTAGTAGGATCCAAGATCTAGCATTTATTTTGACCAAACGGGAACTGACAAAGAACTGGAAGAGCGGGGCTGGACCCAGCCTTCCTAGCTGGAGGAGAGAGCTCCAGAGGTGGTCTGAGAGCGAGAGCATGGCTATGTACATAGATATAAGAAGGAAAGGGGGGTCCCCAGAACTGAAGGAGGCGTGGGATCAGCTACTCGACAAACTACGAGAGGAGCCAGACTCCGAGCTAGCAGGAGAGGAGGGATGAGCTCACACACCCATTGATTGATAGGATGTGGCCTACCAATAGATCTGAGAGGATTACTAACCACACAAGAGATACACCAGATCATCCCACCGCAGGGGATGGATGGGACGATGGGGAGGAAAGAGGGGGAGTTACAGACTACACTTAGTCAGGTACGGGGAGGGGAAGACAGCGAGGAATAGGGGGGGTTAGATAAGGGACACGACAACCATAACTAACACAAGGCAGCACCATACTATTCTAGCTCATCATTTTTAGCCAATAATAATTGACAAACAGCACATGGTGGGGGGGGAAAGGAGCACTGAGACTGGGGCCATTTCTGAGCCCGAAGATATGATGGGAGCCTAACTACACCAGAACTGCCTAATATTAGGAGCCTTTGGGAAAGTATGATGTAACAGTCGTGAAGTTGTTAAGAAACGTTAATTGAAATGTATCATAAATAAAACGAATACAAATCTGTTTAGAAAAAAAAAATAGAAGAGGCCAGAATGAGGCAGCAGCAACAGTTAGCCCTATATAGGGAAGCCTTGGCAGTGGAGAGGGAGAGACAGAATTTGGGGTTGATGTCCCATGGTGGCAGCAACAGCTTTAGGGAAATCAGGGAGGACTCCTATGACTCCAGGAATCTCAGCAAAATAGTCCCACCTTGCAAGGCTGGGGATCATATCCATAAGTGGAACGCTGCCTTGGAGAGGGCCTGTAGAGTACAGAAGGTCCCTCAAAGATAATGGGCAGCCATCTTGTGGCTTTCCTTTACTCACCTTTCCTTTACTGACAAGGGTAGGGACAAACTCACTGTCAGGGAGGAAGATGCAGACAATTATCAGGCACTTAAGAATGTTCTCATTGAGCGGTTTGGGTTGACCACAGAAGATTATAGGATACAATTCAGGGAAACCAGGAAGGAGTCCTCCCAGGATTGGGTAGGTTTTGTGGAGAGCTCTGTCAAGGCCCTGGAAGCCTGGTTACATGGCAGTAATGTGCATGATTATCATGGTGTGTACACTTCTCTTATAAGAGAGCACATTCCTAAAAATTGCATATTTGATAAACTGAATCAGGACAAAGGTGGGGAAACATCTAAAGACAAGAGTCTTCATCAGGCCCACAAAACTCTTCTGGGGGTGAGTCTAAATCCTGTTCCTCTTCATCTTCCTACTAGAAAACTTGGTGCTACATCTATAGAGAAAAAGGCCACAGGGCAGGTGACAGCACCTGTCCTTAAAAGAGCACCAACCCTGTACTACCACTACCACTTCTATCTCTAGTATCCATAGCAATAGCACTGGTAGTAGTAGTCCGTCAAAGGGTGTAGCTGGGTTCTACTTGGGAACTGCAGTGGGCTCTGGGTTCGTCAGGGAGACCACTGATGCAGTGTTGGTCTCTGAGGGTGGTATTGATCTTGCCACCCTAACTGCTTGTCCCCTTAATATGGGTAGGTATAGGTAGCATCCACTTATCAATGGTGTTGAGGCTGAGGCCTACAGGGACACAGGTGCCAATGTCACAATGGTGACTGAAAAACTGGTGTTCTCTGAACAACACCTAATTGGTCACGCTTACCAAGTTACTGACACTAACAATAACACTCAGTGCCAGCCCTTCGCTGTTGTTGACCTTAGCTGGCAGGGGGGGGGGGGGTTACTGGCCCATGGAAAGTTGTAGTAGCCTCTGACCTGCCAGTAGAGTGTTTACTGGCCAATGATTTGGAGACTTCAGCCTGGGCTGAAGTGGAGTTGGAAGCCCATACAGCAATGCTGGGGATCCCTGGGCATATATGTGCACTGACAAGAGAACAGGCCAAGAGATAGGGAGAGCAAGGAGCACTGAAGCCGGGAAAAATGGCCCAGGAGACTCCTAAAAAGAAAGGCAGGTGGGCAGGTAGGCATAGAAAGGAATTACCCCCTGACTATGCTTTAGATGAAGATCCCACTTCTCAAGGAGAGGAATCTGTCCCTGGTTGGAACCTACACCAGTGGAGCAGTCCTGTTCTTCTCTGAAAAGCCTGAGGCAGCAAGCTGCTGCTCAGGAAGCAGGGGATATGAGGGGGACCCTTAAGGTCTATTGGGACAATGGCCTCCTTTATTCTGAGGCAAGGGACCCCAGCCTGTTGCAACCAGGAGGTTAGGCATTCCTCAAAGGTTTAGGGAGTTCTTATTGACCTTAGCACATGATATTTCCCTTGCAGGCCATGTGGGGCAAAGCAAGACTTGGGACAGACTTGTCTCACTTTCACTGGCCTCATATGTCTGAGGATACAAAGGAGTTTTGTCACTCCTGTGCTACCTATCAATCCAGTGGCAAGACAGGTGGCGCCCCAAAGCCCCCCCCCCCCAATTCCACTACCTCCACTACCTTTGAGAGGGTGGGGATAGACAATGATGGCCCTTTAGACCCTCCAACTGCATCTGCGTGGTGGGCCATGCCACCAGGTACCCAGAAGCAATTCCCCTTAGGACCACTACAGTCCCGGCAGTGGCCAAGGCCCTCCTGGGAATATTCTCCATGATGGGTTTTCCTAAAGAGGTGGTTTCAGACAGAGATGCAAGCTTCATGTCTGCATACCTAAAAGCTATGTGGAAGGAGTGTGGGGGTAACATATAAATTCACCACCCCTTACCATCAAACAAGTGGTTTAGTTGAAAGATTCAACAAAAGCTTAAAATGCATGATAATGGGACTCTCTGAAAAACTCAGGAGGAGATGGGACGTCCTATTACCTTGCCTCCTCTTCGCATAAAGGGAAGTTCCACAGAAGAGAGTGGGCTACAGTCCATTTGAGCTTCTGTTTGAGCACCCAGTTAGGAGTCCACTTGCTCTTGTAAAAGAGGGTTAGGAGCAAACCATGTCCAGCTGCTGAAATCTGCTGTCCTCTGGACCTGCAAAGATTCTCCAACACAGATGGTGGTTCTGAGGGGTCCCCTGGGTACTCTCTGCCTTCTGTCCAACTTGGGAGATGGTGAGTCCTTGCCTCTTCCTCTAAGACAGAATCCCTGTGCACGGCGACTGTTGCAACAATCAAGGCTTGTTGACTCCTGCTCTGACAGACCTTCAGGTTCCAAGTAGCCCCGGCCCCCAGCACTCTACCTCTGCAAGGACTTTCTCCTCTCTGCTGCTCCAGCGACATAGGACTCCTCTTCAGGTGTGCTGCCTGGGCCTCACTGCGACTTACTGTGCGTGCTGCCAGTGGGTTGCTTGTGGGGGTCTGACTGCTTCTGCTGGATCTCCTATCTTCCTAGGGTCTGCCCGGACTCCCTGACAAGGGTTGAGTCTCCCGGACCTTGCTGGTTCTCTTCAGCTCTGCAAATCTAGAACAGCTCCAGTTGCATTTGCTTGTGCTTGTTGGTGGTCCTTCTGACCACTAACCCATCTGCACTCCGGTGACAGTCGAGGGACCACTCCTAGGTGAGTTCAGGGACTCCTCTGCAGCTCCTGGACTCCGAAGTTGGACTTCATCCACCACTGTTGACCCGGATCTTCACCCACAGAAGGGTGGGCATTGCCTCTTGCCCCACCTGGACACTCCTTTGTGGAGTGATCTCTGTCCCCTTCTCTTGCAGGTCCTCTTCTTCCTAAATTCACCACTGGGTTACACCGACCTGGCCCTGCTCTTGCAATATTGCAATTCCAAGTCCCCATGTTAGCCTACAGGACAACCAGGTAACTTACCTCTGCCCTCCTGGTTGCTGGGGGTCTTCTAGATACTTACCTCTTGGGGTTCCATACTCTCCCAGCCCTTGGCTAACTACTCCATATCCTCTGCTGAGCGGTCCATTCTCACATTCCACTATTTTAGTATAAAGTTTGCGCCTCCCATAGGGCTCTTGCTATTTCTAGTGTTTTTATGCTAATTCCTGGCACTTTCCTGTGTATATTTTGTATATACGTACCTCCAGAAAGGGGAGGTTGCCTTTAGTAATCTAGTTCAGTGTTCCCGTCATATAGGTCCTTTATTTGTGCAACACTGTGTGGTTCCTTTCCAGTTTGATAAGTTACTGTGTGACTACTGTGGTATTGCAAGTGCTTCACACTCCTAGATAAGTCTTGGCTGCTCATCACAGCTACCACCAGAGAGCCCTGGCTTTAGAGACACTGTAACACTAACTAATAAGAGTTTCCTGGGCCTAGCATAAGGTGCCAACGCCATAGGTGTGCACCACACACCAGGCCAGCCTCCTACACCATAGAAGAATTAAAGTATTTTTGGTACCATCTTGCAGGATTCAGTTTCATGGCCTGGAAAGCTCGTTCATGTACCTCCCTCCAAGGCCACGCCACAGCATGATGTCTTTGGTGAGGTCCAACAAAGGTTCCATCAACGAGGCAATGTTGATATGAATCTTCTAAAATAGGGGTCCATCCCTAGAAAAATGTGCCTCACCCTTTTTCTTTTGTTGGTCAGCATGCACACCTTTGCCCATAAACACACATCTGAACTCTGGTTTGGTTTGTATAAAAGCACACTTCTAGTGGTGCAGCATCAGCCCTCAGCCCATTACCCTCTGTGGGATTCGTCTCAGTCACTCATGGTGTTCATTAACAGTAGAGGCATATATGATGATTTTGTAGCTTGCATCCCTGACAAGCTCCAGCCAGATTGGAGCCTCTCTGATGAATTTGTGAAATACCTCTACAACTGACTAGGTACCAGAACAGATTTTTTTGTACATCTTAAGTTGCTTGCAGGTGGTAAACATCATTATGTAGCACCTTTAGCAACAGCAGCTGGTGTAACTGAGTTCGGAGAACCACATGGGAACACTAAGGGCTGCTCATGGATCATCAACATGGGCGTGAGTTGCCTCTCCCTGTTGATGGCTTAAGTCGATAGACTCAAATCAGTGCACGTCTTTAATGCACCAGATTGTTTTGTTTGCTGGTAATGTCGAGTGTTGTCATGCAGGGTATGGGGTCTTCCACCTTTTCAATTACTCCAGCTTCTTCAAGCTTTTTAGCTGCTTTTTCCACCAATGGCCTTATGTGGAAAGCTACTCTTCGGTGTCACAGTGAAACTTCTCATATTGTTATTACGTAGATGCAAAGGGTATTCCCATAGGTGTCCGAGGCCGTTGAAAAGGGGATTGAACTCACTGAGTTCACATGTGCAAAAAAGTACCTCACAGAACATCCAACAGAGCTTGCTTCTCACTGAGGAGATTCTATCCATCGTGGAAAGAGACAGGCAGTACACAACTCACCAGCATGATGCTCTTTCAGTGTCCCTACAGGTCTTCAGGGTTGTACTTTAGATCACTCAACATTAACTGCCCATGTAATTGAAAACTCCCTTTTTAATCGTGTCCAGCCAAGGGGGTGCATGTACAGATTCTACCTTCACAATACTCCTTCTGATAAAATTGAATTGGAAAAGTTATTGTTTATGCATTTATACAGCACTTCATACCCCTGACACTGCACTAAAGTGAACTTACAGATAGGAAGCTCACTACTCTGTGGGTGTGTTTGTATAGAAGAGTGTGTAGATTTGGTATGGCCTATGTGGGAAATGTTTCAATGTCATATCCTATATCTAGGATTTCCACTTTTCAGTGTTTACTTTTTGTGGATTTAAGTGGGGTTTTCTCAGTTATATTCATCTTTGTTGAAATAACTATGTACCAGAGGTTATTCAGTTACCTAAGCCCTAAAATATATATTTTAAAAACTATGTTTTTCCAGCGTTTTCAAATCATGATGCTTTTTGCAGTGATTGTTATAATGGGCATATTTAGTTTGAAGGAGAAGTGTTACAAAGCTATGTAGTGTCTTATCACTGGCGCTTGTAGTCATTACAAATAGATCTGATTTGAGGAATCGACTGAAAGCTCATTAAAATAAGCCCAAACCCATTCTAACCGTGTCTAATACAGAGAACGCTACTGGTGAGCATAACCCAAACCACAGATAGCAGAAGGTTCTCTCTCCAATAGTCAGGATGAAAGTGACTTGGGACTCCGAAAAATGGTTATCTGGAAGCAGTCTTAGAATGCTGTGGGAATGGGAGCAAATGAGACCAGAAGTGTGGCTCTAGAGGCCGACATGCAAATACAAACACAACCCCAAACAAATATGCCTCGTTCTCTTCCTTACCAAAGTAGATCAGCAGAACTCCAGAATGCATAGAAAACTATAGCAAGCAGGCCGAAGAGGGCGGGTGCTGGGAGGGGAAGAAAGAGTCGTATTTCTCAGCAACAGAGATTGAGTCATGCGTAGCCAGCTAAAGGAAGATTAACTGTGAACAAGGATTTAGATAAGGTGCGGCTTTTCACAAGTATTTACACTTGTTTGTGCAGCCTGCATGGGTCTTTACACTTCACACTTGAAGCACCTTTGCACATCAGGGCACTCTGCATTTGCACCATTTGTGTTTCACTTAGTGGACGGTAGTGCCAGACGTGGTCTGAGATTTCTGTTGTGGATGTAGAAACAGGCATTGGATACCTCATGCCCCTCTCGACCTCCACCCGCTGCCTACCTGGGGCTGGAGCACAGCTCCTTCAGACACGGGAAGGTGTGAATGGTGCGCCGTCGCTCTCGCTTCTCACGTCGCAGGCGCAGTTCGTTCAGAGTCTGCAGCTCCTCCACCTGCTGCTGAAGCTCCTCCACCTGCTGCTGCATCCCCTCAAGGGTGTCTGTCAGGCTGGGTGAAAAGAGACTGTGAGGAGACGAACCACATCTAGCTTAAGACAGTATGTTTGTGCTATGCAGCTGCAGAACATGGGCCCCAGGGGCCCGAATACTAGCATGGCGTATGCCCCATCCCTTTCTTCATGAGTAAAGCCATTTAAAATGAGTTGCCAGAGAACCCCTCGCAGCCTGGTGCCATCTTGCCAGCTGTACCACTGATAGCAGCGCCCCTGGTGCTGTTGGTGTCCCCCAAGTATGATACAATCACAGTTTAAGTGTTCTGAACTGTTTCTCTGATTTTGTTACAAAAATACTATTTACCTATAGCAATAACTTCATTAAGATAACCTCCTTTCGTGACAGCACTAGAGGTGAATCCACTGGTTAGAAAATGCCCTGAAATATCATAGTCTAAAAGACAGCGTCAGAAATAGATCAGAGTTTCAGCAAAAACAAATCGCAAAAATGCAGCCTGTGAATGTCACTGCCAGTTTGTACAGATGTAAGTACCAGATCGAGTGATTTGATGTATATGAATTAATGGAAAAACGAAAACTGAGAAACCACATTGGAGGAAACCAACTCATGGAAAACCAATTTTAACGAAATACGTATGACTCAAAAATTAAAGGAAACAATTTTAAGGAAAGTTAATTTTAACAAAAGCATCCAAAATCCCTCCCTTAGGTGGTTTTTAGGGTTCAGGGATTTTTGGAGTTTACGGGTGGCAAGGGTTATTTAAGGATCAGGTATGGGTGGAGTTTAAGGTGGTAAGGAGTTTTTAGGGTTCAGGAATGAGTGGCTTGTGGAGGTATTGAGTTTTTTAGGTTTTACGGATGAGTGGAGTTTAGGGCGGGTGGGCGTTTTAAAGGTTCAGTGATAGGTAGAGTTTTGGGATGGTGAAGAGTTTTTAGTGTTCGGGAATGGGTGGAGTTTAGGGTGGTGTAGGGTTTTAAGGGTTAAGGAATAGGCTAAGTTTATATGTTGAAAGGATTTTTAGGGTTCAGTGATGGGGAGTTTAGGGGAGGTGAAGGGTTTTACGGATCGTGAATGGTTGGTTTTTGGGGATGGTGAGGGTGTTTTTAGGGTTCAGGGATAAGTGGAGTTTAGGGATAGTGCAGGATTTTAAGGGACCAGGGATGGGTAGGGTTTAGACATAAAAAGGTTTTTAGGGTTCAGGAATGGGTCGAGTTTAGGATGAGTGAGAAGGTTTTATGTTAAGAGAATCATAGAATTTAGGCGTAGAAAGGGCTTTAAGACTTCAGGGATGGGGTAGAGGTGAGGGTCAAAGATGGGTGAAGGGTTGAGGTGAGAGCTTTTCAGGGTTCAGGGATGGGTGAAGTTTAAGGTTAAAAAAAGACTTTTAGAGTTCAGGAATTGGTGGAATTTAGGGATCAGTGATGGGTGTAGTTCATGCCTTTTAGGAACTTTTAGGAGCAGAGATGGACGGTGTTTAAGAGTGGTGAGGGTTGGGGGAATGGCCAGGATGGCGACTGAGTCGGAACGTTCCCCAGGATCGCACAAGACATTAACAGGCCCATGTCACCAGATAACAGGAGCTGCTGCGAAATATAGCTGGTCATGGTCCATACAAGGGGACGCTGTCACAAGGCAGACAAGCCAGGGTCTGGGCCAGGCCTCAAGGAGAGAGGCCCGACTGGAACACCAGGCGTGGGATACTGCACTTGAACCCAGGGTTGCAGTCGAACAGCTGATATCGGGTGCACTAGTGTTCAGGTGTAAGCAGGCGCCAGCCCTAGCACCAGCGCGGAGGGCTGAGCCTGCAAGGTTGGGAGCATCCCGGGATCATTGGCGAGATCGCCCCAGAGGTGAGGGATCCCGTCCCAGGACGCAACCGGGCTGCCTGCTGTGTGCCCGACGCCTCCCCCTGCTGATGGAGGCTCACCCATGGGAAACAGAGGTGATTGCTGAGTCCCACACTGATCAGACCAGGTGTCCAGAGAAAACAGATGGGTGGCAGAGCCTAGGCCACATGGCAGCCTGGGAGCGGCAGCATGACAACCCTCTCAGTGCATCCTACCTGGTAAGAGAGACCAGGACCCGAGTGGTGCCCGTTTCCTGCACTCCTCTCCTCGTGTGGTGGACCCTGAGGGATCGACAATGAGGGAAACCCAACTGTTCATTGGAAACCTAGCCAGGTGACCACAGCTGAACTCGCTGGCAGAGCTGCGCAGCGGGGTGCCCACCCGTCCCTGAGGGAAATCCAGGTCACAGTGCTGGTGCAGGAGGGGCAAATAAACGGAACCCGGATAGGACGGCCATAGGAGAGATACCACCCTCTGGCAAAAGGGTGCCCTGAAGGGGCCTACTCGTCCCCTGGCATTACTTGGCTGCTGAAAAAGATTGCATTGCTACAAGAGCGAGGGGTCCAGACAGACCTTGGGGTCCTTCCTAAGGCAACAGTGCAGGAGTGCTCGCAGTTCGTGAACACACATCCAGGGGCCACAATATGGAAAGATACTTGGGCTATAGGCAAAACTGAGCCACAGGCATGAGACGGGCCATCAGGTGGAAATGCTGCCCGGCCAGCAGGCCTACGAGAGCAAAGAAGCAGCAGGGGGGTGAAGTACACCAGACAGAGGCCGCCCAAGAAGGAGCGGTGACACGGCCAATGTTGTGACGTTTGACGGCGCCAGGGCCTGTGCACTAGACGGCTGAACAGAGAGAGAGGTTAGCCCTGGTGGATAGTTCATCAGTATTTATGGAGTGGGGGGCCATGAGAGAGAAGAGGCCTGGGTGAACACTGGGATGCACACTGCATGAAGGGCTGAATTAGGACCTGAAATCAGGCTGGGGGAAAACCTGGCGATGCAACGTCAATGGTGATGGAGCTGGCGAGGCCTGCCTGAACAAGTGAAGGTGTGTAACTACTGGCTACAGGGTAACAGCCCATACTGACTGCAAACTGGAGTTCAGTGAATGGTGGAGACCTGGTGACTGGGAAACTTGCTAATATCTGAGACACATAGTGGAGGTCAACTAGGAGGCGAGAGAGGATTGATCACAACACTGGCTGAAACCCCTTCCGGACTCCCACAAGATAAAGTGGGCAGTGGTGATAAGACCTACCCTACCGTAGTCTAAACACTGCCCTGTGGCAAAGGGGTCATGGAGCAGGAGAATACGCCATATAGAACTGGAACAATGACCAAAGATAAGGAGCCCAGGCCCCCCACCAGAGGAAGATGGATGACTACACAGAAGACATGACCCCCTCCCCAGCATATGAAACTCTGCCGCCTATGGCCGAAAATGCAAACCTTCTCCTGGTGATCCAGTCCTCCCGGGAAGCCTTGGAGGAGAGAGTGGGTGAGGTGCTCTCTGAAGTCTCCCTGCTGTACCAAGACCTCCACAACGTGGCAGACAGTGTCACCCTGACAGAGACCATAATATCCGATTTGGAAGATAAGGTCCGCAATCTACAAAATGAGGTGACAGAGGCCCGGGACACCACCAAAGATGTTATTTGGCAGTTGGAGGATGCTGAAAATCTCTCCAGGAGAAATAACCTATGGTTTGTGGGATTTCCAGAGGGAGTCTAGGGCCCTAATATGTTGCGGTTCTTGGGCGAGTGGTTGCAGAGTTATCCCTCAAGATAATTTCTCCCCCTGCTTTATCATCGAAGGGGCGCACCAGGCCCTGGGGGGGTGGGGGTTAGACCTCCAAGTGGTGCCGCCTGACCAAACAAGGGAACAGAAATGGCGACATCCATAAGAGGTAGCCAGATAAGGCCACAAAAGGCAGACAGGAAAAGACATGATACATAACAGACAAAGTTGCTCCATAATGACTTGGAACATCAATGGACAAGGCAACAAAGTAAAGTGAGGACGTGCAGTCACATACATTAGGAGACATTAGCCAGACATGGTCATCCTGCAAGAGATCCACCTGTGGGGCACCCAGTTTAGATTCTTAGGTAGAGGGGCATACATAACGTTGGCCAACGCTGGATTCAACACATGATCCTGGGGAGTTGGCATTTTCATAAGGAAAACAACCCCATTTAAGATGGAGAAATCCTGGGCAGACCCCAACGGGACATATGTGACAGTTATGGGGATGTGGGGAAGGATAGATGTAACACTGATTCTCTGAGGCTGCAATGACAAACACTAGACAGAATCACAGAGAAACTGCTAGAAACAGACTCCTCCCTCCATATAACAGCTGGAAACGTTATCAATGTGGTCATTATACCCCATAAGAAGTAAAAAGAGATACGAGAAATGGAGTCCCTGGAACAACATCTAGTGGAATTAAAAGGGAAACCCAGGGCACAAAACGGACCCTATCATTCTACAGAAGATAGCGATCCTCCACAAGGAATACCAATCACTAACACATAGCAAAATGAAAATCCAGATTTTAGTGACACAAGACCATCTCTACGAGGCGGGAGATAAGGCGGGAAGGTTACTGGCTTGGTTGGGGACGAGAGAGGTGGAGGCATGCTGGATACATAGAATAAAGGGAGGCAACAATGAAAGGTATGATACAGACCAGGAGATAGCCAACAAGTTTACCAGATATTATGGGCAGTTTTATGGGGCGCGTCCATTGGCGGACACTGCCCAAATAGAGGAATACCTTTGAGCAGGAAACAGTTCCACTCCTAACACCATAGGACAGTGAAATTTTAGAGGAAGAAATAGCCCTGTTAGAAATAATAACGGCGATTGGGAAACTAAAACCGGGCAAAACACCCAGCCCCAATGGCATTCCAGTAGCTTTTTTTTAAAAAGAGAAATACCAACATCCTAGGCTCAAACTTACTCAAAATGTCTACAGAGGCAAGCGACAAGGGAACCCTTCCACCAGACCTTCGTAGAGCCACACAGCAGTAGTCCAGAAGTCAGGGAAACCTCACACAGAGTGCAGTTCATATCAACCAATCTCCCTCCGCAACGTAGAGACAAAAATCTGGATTTCGATAATCACCACTTGATTGATAACAGTCATAACCCACCGATCCATAAGGACCAATCAGGCTTTATGCCAAAGACATCAACCAGATTCAGCCTCCGCAGACGCCTTAATTTGCTGGAAACTGCACGTCTGCGAGATGACCCACATATGTTGTTGTCCCTAGATTGGCCCTTCATCACACTTTCCCTGAAGAAATTCGAGTTTGGATCTAAGTTTCTGGCCTGGGTAGCGTTATTGCACAAAAACCTAGTGGCTACAGTCAGGGTGAATGGGGAAACAACAGCAGAGTTCCCCATTGGGCGAGGAACGTGACAGGGATGTCCCTTGTCTCATTTGCTGTTTGCCTTCACGCTGGAGGAGCTCTTGGCCTGCATCGTCCGGACTCACCGGGATATAACAGGCTTCCGTCTAAGGAAGAAAGAGAAGGCGTACAACAGGATTTCATTATACTTTGATGACATCCTCCTTTATGTCACTCACCGCAGTGAGACCCTGCTAGGAGTGTTTAGAATTTCTGAGCAATACGGAGCTCACACAAGTTATACAATAAATTTGGACACATCAAGCCTGTAGCTGGTGTTAAGAGGACTAGAGCAGCTAAATATTCCAGGCAACCTACGTGTAGACAGGGAGGGGTTCAAATACCTGGGAATTTATGTGACCACAGACAGGGAATGCAGCCTTGCCCAAAATATTTGGAGGATCTTGATGGAATTCCACGGACACGTAGAGCGGTGGAGAACCCTACCGCTGACGCTGCTAGAGAGAGCAGCTATGGTCAAGATGATGACCCTGCCAAAATTACTGAGCATCCTGCAAAACAGATACCGCAAGGTCCTGGAAGAATCTTCACTAGAGTAGAGGTTGAAGCCAGGAAACTATTGTGGAAAGGGGGGCAGTCACAAGTAGCACTGCAGACACTACAGTGTAACCAATATAAAGGGGGAATTGCCGTCCCAGACATACGGGCATACTTCTGGGCAGCCCATATGATGGTGATTAAAGACTGGGGGTATGCACCTGGAGATCCCCACATATGTACTGGAGAGGAGCCAATTCCAGTCTAAATCGCATCTACATTATCTATACGGAGGGAAGGAGTCAAGAAAGTTATTGACAGCAACACAGACACATGGCAAAGGGCGGGGAAGTGAATGGGATGGGATACAAGACTAACAAGAGAAACCCACAAATGAAAGGGAACACGCCTCAGAGAAATTGGGAAGTTAAAAGAGTTTGGGGCATGGGACATGATAGGCATTTCCAAACTGGGAGATCTGTTGGAGGAAGTACTCTGAAGCGGGAATACCAGCTTAACAAAACACAAGACTAGAAATATATACAGCTTCGGCACGCCTGGAAGGTGGAGAGATTGGACACAATAGAAATCCTTGAATATGCACTACTGGAGGGGAGACTACTTCAGTGAGAAATAGAGGGGAAGTGGTCTCCTGGACTTATAAAGCAATTAATAATTATAATATGCCCGACTCACTAAAAAAAACCGAGAGTAAGATGGGAAGGGGAGATAGGAGATCTTGATGAAACAGAGTGGGTGGCAGCTTTGATGCACCCGAGGAAGGTGGTGATTAAATCCAGGTTACTGTTGGTACATTTGAAGATCTTACACAGGTTGTGGTACGACAGGATTAGCCTGCATAAATTCGGGAGAGCAGCATCTCCCAATTGTTTACAATGTGGAGCGGAAAGGGGATCATTTCACCACACTCTCTGGGACTGCCCGAACATACAGTAATACTGGTCTAGATTCCTGAATGAATTGGGGGTAGTGCTGGGGGAGGAAATTCCTGCAGATCTCAGGTATGTCCTCCTGGGAATACCAACTGAAGTAGACATACCACACCCTAAACTTCTCTTTAGCTATCTGGGCCTAATGGTGGGCAAAAGGGACGCGGCCATAGATGTTTTACAAAGTAGGTGGTCCTTGGAGAAAATATTATGGCGTAGATTTAGGGGAAAATGACAACGGGGAACCTTATGATACAGTCCCAATAATGCACACTAAAAGACCGCTGAATACACTACACTTCCTGATGCGTGACTGAAAGCCAAGACTTAATAAAATTATGTTATACCATTGTAAACATTAAACTGATACAATGCCACTCCAATACAATTGTTGTTATGGAAGCACAGTTGAGTGCTATGTTATGTTTGACAAAAATACAAAATACAAATAAAAAATATTTAAAAAATAATTAAAAAAAAGAAAAGTGTGTTGGGGTTCAGCGAATTATTATGAATCGGAAATAAAGTCCTTCTGATGTAAAGGACTTAAATAAATACCTTGGAAAAAAAAATTCTGAAACTAAGACCTGCAACTATTTCAAATACACCTTAAAAAATAAGTATGCAGAAGTCAATTAAAAAAAATACATTTTATGAATCGGTTTCTATGAAATGGTAAATGCCATTTATTCTGAAAAAATTCTCAGTAATGGTATTCAATAAAACCGTTTTTCTGTGGAATAACATACAACCAGAGTGATGGCTTCTACTTATTATTCTAAACCTGATGGCTTATACATATCATTCTAAACCTGATGAAAAATGTCAAAATGACAGAAGGACCTGTGATGTTGGGAGTATGTTAGGAGTAGTGGTCAGCTGGGAAAATGACAGACAAACACATTTGTGTATTTGCACCATTCTGCCAACACACATGCATCTGACTGGCTCTTTTATTCAACATTCCACTATTTCTGTAACATGTCATTTGAATCTGGCAAGTGTGTGATATTGTGTTGTGTGATGGCATGTATGGCATAACAGGTGTAAGAAGGAACTACAAAGCTAACCACAGTTTTTTAAATAATTATGTCATGGGTTTCTTTATGTTCTACTTGTTGTTTGTGTTACGTCACCGAATCGGGTGGGCAAGTTGCTGAAATTATGCCTTCCTGACATTACAAATAGAAAGTGAAATGTAAACAGCTGAACTGGTGTGTGTGTGTGTTGTTTGCAGCCTGCAGCAAGCCCTGACAACGAACAGTACATGTAGCTGCATAGTGGAAGGGCCTCCGAAGTTAAGACTGAACATTCTGATTGAGGGGCCTCAGGACAAAGCCCATACTAATCCTAGTGAAAGCTTCTTTCATTGCCTGAAACATGATTCCTTTCCTTAATTCATCCTGAAACCTGTTTGGTTCCATCCCAGAGATCTCTATCCTTCGCACTATGACAGTCACCGTCACTAAAGCAGGAAAGATATGTAACAAACTCCTTGAATTCTTTACAACCACACTTCACCATTACCAATGACGACTCAGTTCTGGCTCTCCATCTTCCAACTATACTCCAGCACTAAAATTAATTAACTGGTGGGTGGAATTTAAAATACTCATGTTTTCAACTAGTGTATCAACATTGCTAAATGTCTACCATGTTACCCCTTAACTTGCAAATCATACATGTTGTAAATAACCTGCTTGCTACTGGTTCTATAGTTAAACAGCTAAAGAAGGAGATAATCCATGTTTTGGAAAAGCCTAGACTTCACAGACATCAACAACTTAGACCTTGCAGTCAATGTAACATACCACTCTTCTGCAGCGCTTAAGGCACAGTAACTTGCTTAATAATCTCCAGTCTGGGTGAAGATGCTACTATTACTCCTTGGTGGCTTTTGACATTTTATGGCCTCTCTAAACCATACTATAGTCCTACAAGCTCTGAAAAGGTCAATAGGCCGTTCTGTGACAGTACTGGCTTGGGTCGAATCTCTCCCGACAAGCTGAACCCGCAGAATTGTACTTGGACCTTTTGAATCCATTGCCCTTGTGCTAACCTGCACTGCGTCCCAAAAGTTAATTCTCTTACTGCTTCTTTTAAACATCTACATTGCCCACTATGATATCCATGTCTAGTCCAGTTGACAATGCAGTCAGCTGAGATTGCTTGGATGACATCAAAACAGAATGTATTCTAATATGTTTAGAAAAAAACATCTTCCAACAACCGAAGTATTTCCTTTCAATTTACTTATTCTCTAATATTAGTCAAAGGCTAGGTCCCTTGGAATCCTGTTTGGCCTCCCATCTCTCAATTACCACCCATCAAATAAACTGTGAGCTCAGCTCTGGCACCCTCAGCTTGCTGTGGAAACTGAAGGAACTACCTTAATGCCCTGACATGAGGTACTTGCGGGATGTCCTGATCTGCCGTCCCTCATTGTACTGATCCTGAGCTCTCTGAATAGTCTGACCTGGGGCTCCCGTTATTTCCAGAGGGGGACTGGCCTAAAGTCTCCATCTGAGGCTTTGTAATAGGTGTTTTGATCTAGGATCCCATTATGTCCTAATCTAGAACTCTTTAGAACCCCTGTGGTATGTGCTGTTGTGGGCTCCACAGAGCATGTTCTGATTTGAGGTCCTTATTGCTCTTGTGTCTAGCTTGTTTGGGGAATCAACTGATCTGGTTATTCAGATGGTAAATTGTAAAATTGTTCTACTCGCAGCTCTTCAGTGCTTGACCTTCAATATTCTACAGCTATTATGCGGTATCACCTTCGCAACCACAGCCCTCCATGCATCCTTTAGATTTGCAACTTGAACAATGCAGCTGACTATACCCGTGGATCTTCTGTTGGGCAGCCTTGCTCTCTGCTACAAGCTTCCGGTTGGCCATTTCCTGGTCCCGCATGGTGAGGTCCAGCTGCTCGTACACCTTTGCTTGCTGCTCATTCATCTGCCGCAACATCTCCAGCTGCTTCGTGAGGTACTGAAAAAGAGTGTGATGTATCACGTGAGCATGAGATGTAGGTGAATAGAAGACAAGTTGTTAACAGCACAAAAACATCAAGCTAAGTGCAGTCCAGGCTGTTTGCTGATTTTACTTAACAATCAACCAAGCATTGGCGAAAACTAAAACAAGCTTTAGCAAAGTGAATCAGTCGCGCTTTGGCAATGTTGACCAAGTGATGCAATCAGCTTTGCCAATGCCCGACCAACCATGTTAAAAGTCTAAAAAACATTGAAACCATTGGTTTCTGTTCTTTCAAGATGGGCAACAACATATTGTTGCAATGTCATGAGAGCTGCTATGACGTGGCAATTTAGGGCATGTTGATTACATGAAAACAATGTTTTCATTGTTGTCTGTACTTTTAATATGGACAGTAAATGATATTGACTTTACCAGTACTGGCAAAATTTAAAAGCTTCCATCACTCGCAAAGCCAATTATTTCTACCACCATAGAGGGGAGCACTGGAATATGCAATGCAGCAACATCCAGGGTACCTACAAGGCTCCCATGCCTGGCTTGTCACAAAGGAGCATCAGAGGGAGGGTGGAAATGAAGAGGTAGGGTAAAAAACACATTCAGGGCATCACCAAGGCTACTATTCAACTGCACCCTAGCCAGTGAAAAGCAAGAGCATACAAACTATGCTCCAGGACAGGAATAAACACAGAATAGGGAGGATTAGCGTTGTAAACTTCTAACCGGACTTTTCTTGCCACATAAACTGACAATGAAAAGTAAAACAGTTTCACATAAGCAAGCCGATTCACAGCGCTACGGCCGCCATTACTACCAGTGTGAAGAGACACACAAAAGGAGAAAGAAGTTCACTTGCAAGTAAACTTATCAGCAAAAGTGCAATTAACCGTGTAACAGGGGCGATGGCCAAAGCGATAACTAAACCTCTCCAAGGAGGGACAAACATAAACCATTTACCAATGTCAAAGGATTTTGAGGGGCAAGCCCATGAACACGTGGTACTGATGGGCGTGAGGTGGGCATGGTTAACAGCCCATATACATACCAACATGTCAGAAAAGCAGTGTTTGTGTGCTCCCATGCTCAACCTAAAAGGCAGGGAACCGAGATTGACTAGAAAGCCATCTAATCAGTGGCAAGGTCTAACCCCGTGGAGTACTGTATACAATACGGTCTGTGGCACACCGCTGGAGTTGTCCATATCGTGAATGTAAAGAGAGTTAGGAGAGAGAGAAAAAAAAGAGAGAGAGTGTGTGTGTGTGTGTGATTAAGAGACAGAGAACGAGCAAGAGAGAGACGCAGGTGCATAGCTTCAGAGGTGGTGTTTGGGGTGTTACACCCCCTAACAAACGTGTTTTCTGATAAATAGTTGAGTACAGGTGCTCTCAGTCAGGTATGGCAAGGTGTCTGACAGATTTCACAAGGAATTTTGTACATAAACACTGAAAAAAAAAAACACATTTTCTCCCTCCGTGTTTAAAGTCTTCAAAAATGTTATTTATTTCACAAACTATTGTATTTTGTCTCACTTAGTTCCCCTGCCAATCCCTTTCAACTGCCCCGTTAGCCCCTCTCATGTGCTTTGCTTGTCGTATACAGTATTTCATGCGCTAGCGTAATTGTTGGAAAATCTGAAGCTCACACCCCCCAATCTCAGTGACCAAGCTCTGTCCCTGGAGAGAAGACGGCACTCTTAAAAAGAGCACATCTCCACCATATTAAAGAAAGCTAGCGTTGAACATAGACAAAAAAAAAACTCAAATGGGATGTTAATGGCATTGGAAGCATGCCCTCATTAATTCTTTAGTGCCAGGAGATGTAATGCCTTCTACATCTGCTCTGCCAGAACTTCAGATACCATCCGGCTACATTAACAATTTTGTGCAAAAGCCTCCCCTCTTACACTAGACCCTATATCAGGATGCTGATCAAATATTATTCTGAGACAGTAACAATATCACTGTGTGTTCAAATATGCCAGGGTTCTGTAAAAACATCACTGTTCTGCCCAAGTTACCCGCCTTCTCTGGGGTTTATTCAAGTAAGCTGATCAATATACGAGCCTGCTAGATGTGTCCACAAGCCAGGCCTGTGATGTATAATCACTGGTGCCAGGTCAAAGATGATCATGAACCAGGCCAAGTTACTCCTGCTCGAGGCCAGGGCCAGCGATGAATCAGGCCTGATCCCAGCAATGGGACCAGGCCCATAACAATGATGCCAAACCTTTTCATAACAGAAAAGTAATTATTGTTTCTGCCCTGCTAGAAATAGATGTAAATGCATCAGAGTGTTCTAATGCTGCAAACAAAAGCCATCCCCTAGTTCATCAATTTGAGACATTAATATTTTCTGGGAAAACGTTTAATTCAATTAATTATCTGAATGCGGCTTGTCATCAACTAAAAAGTGACTAATTTACCTATGCAAATTGCCTGCCATTGTGCTACACTAGATATGGCACATTATGTTTTTTTTTACAACTTTTGAACTGTTCGAGCTCGAATCAATTTTTTGTTCAAATCTGTAAAATCTACAGCAGACGGTGGAATATATAACATGTATGGCAAATCCATACTTGAGTGGAATATGCGCTAGCATTTTTGCGGTGGACCTGATTGTAATAAACAATTATGCCAAGACCAACATGTTTGGCTTTTCCTATAGTGATGATATGTAATGTGTTGGAAAACTTTGAAAAATGATTTGCTGAAACATAGAGGACCTGTTGTGGTATGTAGCTCGATGAGCTGTTAAGGCTGTGGAAAATACATTGTGTGGACTCTTTATATAAAGTACATTTACGTGCACCCCTCTCACCACCCATTGTCAGTTCTGATTCAAATTTGTATTTTATATGCCTCAAGCCATTATTTGGTATTAATAAGGAGTACGTGCAACTTTACTCAAAAGAATGCAGATTGTCATTACGATCCCCAGCGTAGAACCTCGCTGGTCTTCATTCTTGGTTGTTTTGACTCAAAAATGGCGCACAGTGTTCTGCCAGAATGTATGAAAGTACGGTATGCTTTGTGTTCCAGGGTCTGCACCTAAATTCTCTTGGCTTACAGAGGCTGCAGAAAGCACTTAGCACTATTACTCCAATCTTCTCATGAACTTTTAATTACTTAAAAGATCAAACCTCATTAGTATGTGTCAACCTAATTTACAAAAAATTCTTAAACCACTGGCTCAGCAGCAGGGCTACGTCTTTGACTTAATGGTGTTTAAAAAAAATGATGTGCTGATGGATCAATGCCTCTGCTCTGCTAATCCCCCCGCTATCCTACAACCTTCTTCAGCTTGGATAGTGTGTCAGACTCAAGTCAAGCGTTTTCAAGATTTCCTAGTAGTGCAGATTTAGATATCCAAAGTAAGAAAGGGTGCGGCATGTATAGATTTATTGCCATAGACACTACTTAGTGTGGGGGAGCTATGCCCCAGGCGAAGTATTAAAGGATTGGTACTGGGGAGGAGACACGCAACTTTAGACAGCCCCCAAGTTACCCATCCAACTCATAGTATTCTTAACCCTCCACAGGATAAGATGCAAGGCCCAGGGTGTGGTTCACCCTGAAAAGACCCGCAAACCTCGTCAGGATGAACCACAAAAAGTAAATAAATTAACCTGTGCTTAACCCTCAGGTAGCTGGACACAAAAGCAATCAGGCTTAACGTAAGGCAAAATGTAAAGTATTTAAACAGCACACAGCCAGTAATAAAGTGAAAACACAACAAAAGAAAAATCCACAACAATTTATTAAAAAATAGGATACATTTAAATAAATAAATGGAGATACTGAATTTCAAAGTTTCAGGTAAGTATAGCATCTAAAAGCATTAAGTGCCACTCACGGTCATCTGGTAGTGTTAGACCAGGTGTAAGTCACAAGTTCAGGTTGATGCAATGGAGCGCAAGCCAGATACAGGGACCCGGTTAGTCCCACTACCTTCTCAAAGTCCCGTGTGTAGAGTCCAGTTCGCTGTAGAGGAGGCCGCAAAGAGCAGGGACAGCATCATGGGTGGTCGTCGCTGTAGCATGAAGAGCTGATGGGGTATCGCAGAGGGTCATCGCTGTAGTGTTAAGATGCAGTAGCATATTGCTTTGCTTTGGGGGTCATTACAGGTTGTCATCGCTGTAGCCAGAAATGCAGATCTCACATTGCTGGTCGTCCCTGTCTGTTGCTGTAGCACAAAGAGTCGGGTTCACCTAAGGTTTGCGCTAGAGGCCGCCATGGTTGGCAGTCTCAGTGCAAAATGGGCCTGTTCATGGTTGCGAAGAGCCCAAAACTGCAGGGGTTCTCCTTTTCTTGAAGAGTGCACTCTGATGCCAGCCAAGGGTCCAGGACCTGGGTAGGCACCTCTCAGGGATTAGGGACTCACTCTAACAGAGGCCAGAAGGGCTCCTAGGAGTCCAGTTACAAGTCCAGGCAGTTCAAATTGCAGCAGGGCAGTTGCAAGCAAGCTTCTGAAGCCTGTTGTGTCCATGTAGCTTAGAACAGGAGGTCAGCCAACCAAACCTTGAGTCACTCAGATTTTCCTGGGCACAAGGAGATGGTCTTGTTCTCCTTCAGCAAGGCAGGCCTCAAGCAGCAGGACAGTCGTCTGGCAGTCCAAGCAGGCTTCTAGCAGCAGGGCAATCCTTTGTTAGCAGCAGGACAATCCTCTGGGGATCCAGAAAAGCTCTATGAGGAGGGCAGTCCTCTGGGGAACAAGGATGTCCTTCTGGAGTCTTACACAGGTTCAGGAGTGTATTGAAGAGTGGCTCAGGAGGTCCACAGTTTATACCTGGTGGCTGTCTCTGAAGTGGGGGCATTCCCTATACTACCCCCCACCTCTGGTTCTGCAAAGTTCTTCCCTTCCCCTGTCAATGCTCCAAAACATCTGGGGTCACAAAAGACCAGTGTCAGGTCTAACATGTGCCCCCCCCAGCTGAAAGTAGGGACAACACCCCAGCGCCATGTTTTCAGTAATTGTGATTTTAAGTTGGGACTAGTTTTTAGTATCCGTTACTTCGGGTTCCACTGTATGGATCAGTTAGAATCAAAATCAGATAGAAGGCTGTGCTATTAAGGCTATTTTTGTTTTATCTTGAGATTTTGGAATATTTTCTACTATTATCCAATTGTGTACTTGAAAAGCATTCCTTTCAAAACGGTATTGTATGCTGTTCCTATCTTATTTTAATCATAATAATGTTTGCAAGATGAGATGGACAGCTGCATATTAACTATTTTGATAGTTATCCTTCCTCGCTTCTGAAGCATGTGGCTCCTATACCAGCCTGAAGATGCAGAGTCTCTGAGAGGTAAACGGGCACCAGTAAACTACATTGTAAAAGTTTTTGTCTCCTTGGGGTCAAAACCACTGAGAAAAGTGAAAAGTGTTCCGTGGACCCAGCAGTGGAACTTTTTTTCCTGGGCAGTATTGTGACTTGGATGTCATCCTGGATTTTTTAATCAAGGTTACTCAATCCTCCCAACCCATCTACTACTAAGATCTCAAACAATTTCGTGAGCATTGGATGTCACTTAGCAAGGGACTGGGTCCAAGGACATATTGCTGGATCCCAGGCTGTACTGTTCATTTTTAGGATACTTCAACAGGATTGAAAGAGAACCCTTGAAAAAGCACAGAAGTTTTAAAGTCATCAGTGTTTCTTTATGAACACAGATGTTTGCTGCCTTTAGCTCTGTACAAGGGTCTCCACCTGATCCTGGGAGCAGCAGTTAAGCACTAACTGTTGTACCAATCAATCACAAAACCTCATTTGCTTTGGGACTAAATATGTTGCTGAATCATTAATTTAGAAACTAGATTGTCTGTGCATCTGAACACAAGAAATTTAGATGCCTCATTATGCTCATGAAGAGGCACTAATTGCTCTTTGTGTTGATATCTTTAGATTCTGTTCAAATCTTTTCCGCAAGTTGTTTTTTAGAAGCGCCAATTCCTTTCTTTGTTCAGAATAATGACAGCTATAAAGCTGGATCATAGTGCACATGAGCAATTCTTATGTTCCCTCTTTGGGGCGTATTAAATGTCGGAGTCTCAAAAGGAGCATCAGGGGATTTGTTGCTTTCCTAGTAGGCTTCCACCTCTGAACATCAGCTTGGTCAGAGAAAGAGTCCGTCACACATCATAAGCACCTGGTGAGAAAGTCGTATGTGATATGAGTCTGACATGTGACTGATTCTGCCCAACAGCTCCAAGCCATTAAAGAAGTCAAGAATAAAGCTTGTGTGGCCAGGAGAAAGCGTGGGTACTAATTGGGGCAGCACCAGAGAAATTGGCAGGGTCGGACTGGGAAAGAAAATAGGCTTGGGCACCAAAATATTAGTGGCCCCAATTAGTGATTGAGACAGCTAAAAAGTGTCCCATGTTTGCAAATATAGGCAGTTTTGAACTTGTAAAGACACTCTGTATACGTTTTTCGAAAGGTATTATAGGCTGTATGGATCTAAACTTGCTAAAAGGCAATGTTTGTTTTAAAATGAGAGAAATCAACAGTAAAAACCGGTCCAGCAGAACATAAAACAGTCCCACAAACCACTGAAAAACCGGCCCACACACCATGGGTGTCGGTTAACCAAAACACCAGAGGTAGCTGAAGTGACACCTTAATGACATCACAGGATTTGGCACCATACAACCCTTGACCCAGATTTTTTCCAGGAAGTCATGTCACATGACCCTAACATCACCCTCACTCTCTCTTATGCCACCTTCTACCCACTCTTATTCATTCCCGCATGCTCACTTGCAATTGATCTTAATCCCATTCATAATCACACTTTGCACCATGTTTGTGTCAACTCTGTGAGGAAACCCAGTGCAAGGTTTTAGGGTGGGAGTTACTATCCAACACAAATCCTGATTTGCGTTGGATAGTATCCCAAAATAATGCGAAATTGCACTGCTTTGCGTAACTTTGCTTCAAGTGGGCATTCCATGGGTGGTGCATGGGCATTCCCATGCAACCCCTCATACGTTTTGATGCAAATACCTATTTACAATCATGAGTAAAGAGGGATTAGTGCCAGAAACCTCTGACACCTTGAGGCAGTTATAACAAAGAGAAATGTTTTAATTTATCCTCATTTTTCGAACTCTGCATGTGTTGCATTGTACAGCACACATACAAAATGGAAAAAGCCTTAAAGCACAGTTTTTGTACTGGTACCCCTTCTAGTACAAAATCTATGCTTCAGAGGATGCACATATTCTTGCACTATGGCACAAGGGTGTGGCTGCTAAAGTGCACCAGCGAAGAGGGAGAGAAGCAATGAACCATATCTTGGTAGATTTGTTGAGTTTTTTTCCTCTCCATTTGAGGCAAGGCAGCACATCATCTTTGGTGCAGTGTTGCCTTGTGTCAAAGAATAGTAAATTTGGGCCTCAATCTCACACACTACCTGTCACTGACTCTCGCTCCCTTTCACTCACAGACAGGTGTGTACACATGCTACATGCTCACACATACAAACACTCAACTCGCATAAACATACTCTCACCTGCAAGGCCTGCCTACAACATACATTTAAAACATTTTTACTTATTCCAGCTGCCACCAAAGCTCCCATTCCAGCTAGGTATACTACATTTTTTAATACACTAACACTGAATAATAGAATATTATGCACTGTTAGTATAAAGAAAGCATGGTGGAAATAAGGAATGCAGAGCCATCCCTGTGTTTGTGGCACTGATTTTGCCACCTCTGAGGCCAGGGCCCGCAAAAGCAGTGCCAGGGGTCGCATGGAGCAAGATAGAGGTCACCGCTCTGACGATTAGCGACTCCTAAATGACGACCATGCCCCACACTAACCTGTCAGACCAGCCCATATGGCACTGCCTGATTGCCGTTTAGGCCAGTCCGACACTGAAAGTTGGTGACACCCACATGTCAATGGCTGGTGGAAGGGAAAGGTGTTACAACACCCGATGAGCGATCTCTAAAATGCAGGTCCTAAGAAAAAAGCTTGCTCTCGGGAATAATTAAGTATTGACAACACCAATAGCTCTGGCCTTTAAATGAAAGTGGCTCTTTAGTCACTGATGGGGTTAGGGACTCAATCAGTCATCGACCATGCACTGTAACACTAAACCTTGCACTAATACACCCATTCACCCACTCAGTGACTCATTCTTACATTCGCATACTTACACATACATACATTGGTCACGTGGCACCGAAACGCACGTCAACACTACAATTGAGTCAGCATTGTGGATTGGACCTTACTTTTCTTCATATTAATTTTATAACAATAGACTTTATAAAATTGCCTCAAATACTGATGATTTAATTGATAACGTAAAAGAAGTTTATCGGAAAAAAAATTGTTTTCTATGATTAGTAAGTTATTATTTTCTCATTGAGTATGGTCCCATTGCATTTTTTCTCTGTTTTTAATGAGTGTGATTGAATTGGAATGAATGTTGTTTTCTATTTTTAGACTTCTCCCAGGTTTCACAGACTTTCTATTATTTGCTTATATATTTGATATTAAGGGTACTGATTTCTATAAATAAATAAAATGACAGTTTGTTTTTAATATTTATCTGTATTACTATATTCTTATGACTTTGGCTTGATTTGTAATATTTATCAAATTCAGAGATTCCACTTGATGGAACTAGTCTTTGGAGGTGGGTTTTCTTTACCGTTGTTCAAGGGATCTTTCCCTCCTTGGCCATTTCAGTACCATGGAAGTTAAGCAATCTGATTGGCTAACCACAACACTGAAGAAAATGCTGTGGCTGCAATTACAGTGCTTAGGGACATAGGGCCACATGTACAAATATTTGGAATTGCTATTCCATGCGAATCGCAATTAGGGAATCACAATTCCAAATGTAAGAAACTCCAATGATTTTTTTTTTGTGATTCCCAGGGGCTCGCAAACAGACCTGCCTCATAATTTTAATGAGCTAGGTCGCAATTTGCGACCCATCGGGAATCGCAAAAATCACAGGGATGGTAGCCTGCTGGTGTCAGCAGACCACCATGTCTGTGATTGCTTTTAAATAAAGGGAAACAGGCTGTGTTTAAAAAGAAAAAAATGAAACCTTTCAGTTTCATTTTTTAAGAGTAGGCAATGGTCCTTGGGGCCACTGCCTGCTCTTGAAAAACATTTTTGTGTGCATTCACAAAGGTGAAGGGGTTCATTAAGGACCCCTTCCCCTTTGCAAATGGGTTAGCACCAATTTGAAATTGGTGCTAACTGCGATTTTTTTCCGACCGCATTCACTGTCACAAAACAATTATACATACCATTTAGATTTGGTATTAAGAAGGGATGCCTTGGACACGCCCCTTCTTAATACCGAATCGCAAAACAGAAATTGCGATTCGGTAACAAGTTACCGAATTGCAGTTTGGGCTTTGTACATCCTATAAAGCATTTTTCTAGTCGCAAATGGGCCGATTCTGCAAATCGTCCCATTTGCGACTAGAAAAATGCTTTGTACATGTGGCCTCTAGTCCCCCGAATTCGAGAGAGAGGGGGTTATAAGGGCAGGTTGTACACACACCTAGACTCCTAAGACCATGCCCATAAGAACACTCCCCAGTAAATAATGTTTTTAAAAAAAATATTATTTTGTCACTAGTACTGCAGTACTACTGTGGTACCCAGGAATGCCCCTGTGAGTATTGACAGTAGTGTGGTAGAATTTCAGTAGCAAAAAATAAATGACAAATAAAGAAATATTAAAGAGGTTGGCCACCCCATGCAGTCAATGTATAGCGGGGACCCATGGTGGGTTTGGAACAGGGCCTAGCCACAGACAAAGGCCAGTAGCCAATCCCCAATGGGCATGGTCAAAGGTTGTGCTTAGCGGGGGTTGCCTGCACCGAGGTGCCCAGGATCTACCAAAGACCAGGCCCTGAAACCAACCCCGCTGTGGAACTTTAAGGTTAATGCAACACTCTGTCTTTGACTCTAGGGGTCCTACAGGAGTGTGCCCCGGTACCCTGAGGGAACACTACTATAAAATAAGTCCAAGTCTTCAGAAATAAAAAATAAAAAGCAATTTCCTGAACAGCGTTAGCACATTGCTGATTTGACAGATGGTGACAGCTGCACAAAGAATCAGAGCCCATCTGGCTACCAAGAAACTCCGGAGCAGTAGCTAAATACTACACAATCCACTGACCACATCACAGGATGGCAGCATGATTTCGCTGCCGTCAACATCTTGCAGAGGCATAACCAACTAGGCCTGAAAGGGAATCAGTGGTGTGAAAGTTATTTTAATTTCCATCAGGGCAAATAAAATCGTTGTGCACAAAGTTACATGCACCTTGTCCAATCAGATACTCTATAGGGCGCAACATGATCAGTACTATGTGGGTACAGCCAGGAAGTGGAACTACATAGCTTGTTCAGAGATGGAAAAAAACAACAGAAAGCAGTAGGAGATATAATTGAACTACTGGAAATACAACATCAACAAGAAGACGAGGAGGACGACAATATGCGGTATTCTGCTACATACTGCTAAACCTGTAACCCTGTCTGAAGGTCTTAGATACTGACGAGACAAATAAAATAATTTTCTCAAAAGTAGTTCATGGCCATCTGAGACCAGAACACAAACACATGTACGAAAACACAAGGAATAAAACAGTTCATTATATTAAAAAATAATAAAAATAATTAAACATTTGAAAATACAATAGTTCAACAATGTTTAAAAAAGGGTTTAAAACAAGGTTGTGTTGTATCTTGTATATATTTGTAAGGAAGGTTGGGAGGTTGTCAGGGCGACTTGGTGTTGCCAGGTGACAATGTGATGATTCTTGGGTGGAATAGTCTGTAAGGCAGTTGCTGCTGTGACTTGCCAGGGTTGAGATGTCATTTTCTTCTAAGGAAATAAAGCAGGAAAAACAAGGAAGAAGAGTGTGCTTCTGTGCATTGGCGACGAGGATGGGATTCGAACCCACCCGTGCAAAGCAAGGAAAATACGATGGAAGGTGTGAGAGTAAAATGAAGTGTAAAATGGCGGTTGGTGATTGGGTACGTACCAAGTTGGTCCATGGTTCGAGGAAGGGTGTATCCAAATGGTCAGATCCCAAACGTATTGTGGGGGAGAAAGGACAGTGTGGATTTAGATGACGGAAAAAGGTGGAATTTGAGGAGTGTGGTTAAATGTAATTATCAAGAGTTGGGTGCGTGGCTAAGGACACATCAGGAACAATTTGAAACAGTAAATAAGGAGATTCCAGGAAAATTGTGTTTGGATAGAAGGAGGATCAAGAAGCCGGGGTATTTGAAGGACTATTATACTGGATAATACGAGTATATTTTTTTTCTGGGAAATATTGGGCTGTGGGGTGTGTAGACAGTCCATTTAGATAGTCCAGTTAGTTAGGTACATGTTTTAATATGTTATTTTGCTATTTATAAAATACTTGTTAGGTAAATTGTGTAAAGGGGGAGATGTGTTGTATCTTGTATATATTTGTAAGGAAGGTTGGGAGGTTGCCAGGGCGACAGGGTGTTGCCAGGTGACAATGTGATGATTCTGGGGTGGAATAGTCTGTAAGGCAGTTGCTGCTGTGACTTGCCAGGGTTGAGATGTTGTTTTCTTCTAAGGAAATAAAGCAGGAAAAACAAGGAAGAAGAGTGTGCTTCTTTTCAGTTAGAGAATCGTAAAAATTCACATAAAAAGGTTAAACATTAAAAATACTTTAAAAAAAAATTAAAAATATCTAATTGTCTAAAGGCAAACTCCAGCGTCCAATCTCCTCTGCACACAACCGTAAGTTGTGTGCAGTGGTAGTCAGGTTGCATGCTTGCAGAGGGTTGGGTGCAGGGCCTGCACCAAAGCCAGGTCATGCACCCAACACTCTCTGCACATGTCTGTAGAACATGCTCAGTGGGAGTGGGTTGTCTGTCTGAATAAGGTGTTACATGTGCTAAATGTAGAATGTGATCACAAACCCAGATATTCACTGAAATAACAAAGGTTAAATTGATGTTATAGTTAGATTTTGAAATAAAACTAGAGCTTACATTTAAAAACTGAAAAACACTGAAATTTGTCAGTTAAGTTTAGTGAGCTAATTATAACTTGTGCCCCTGTACTGCACTGCTTATGACCTCACATATTACACATCACTCGTGGCGTGTTTAACAACATCATTGATGAAATCACTGATGACATCTCAAATTACATAATTGATGACATCACTGATTACATCTTCCACTTAATGTGACTGCATGCTAAAAGCTTTGGGGATCGGAAGGAATTTAATAAGCTCCAGCTGTGGTAAATTTCCTATCAGCAATCAAGGGAAAATGGACATCATCCAATGAATGTGACAGTGTGCTACAGGCTTTGTCGGCTGAAAGGAATTTAATAAGCTACAGCTGTGGCCAATTTTCTATCAGTAATCAAGCTACAATGAACCTTTTCTAACATGTAGGACGCATTGCATATCTGACCTGCATAACTCACCCACATAAGCTCGATGTTATCCTCTTTTTACTGGTATGGAGCTGGAGGGCTGTAGCTACGGGGGCCGTGAGAGCCTGGCCAGCCTATTTTGTTTTTCGGCCCCCCCTAATCTCTGCAGCAGTAATCGGAGTTAGAAGGTAAAGTGATTAGGCTATAACCATCACCATGAATTAAAGATCAAAGTATAATGTGAGAGAGATACTCTGTATAATAAAACAAGAAGCATTTTTTTTTTTTTCCTTTAACTGAAAACGAGAATGGGATCTAAATATGATAATCATGAATAAGACTGCAAAATCTATTCATATTTAACTGCATGTCAATAATTTATCAGCTGTCCCAATTTTATCAGTTGATCCCTTTTTCATAATTATGAAAGCAGGTATCTAGCAATTATAATTTACTAATTACTTAAATACTTAACTATTTTTTCAAGGCCGTTCAATCCTCTGAATGTCCACTTCTTCCCCCTCTGTTCACAAATGGGTGCATGAAATTGCTTTAATGTATTTGTTAGAAATGGGGTTCCTGGTGGGCTAAGGTAGGCACCTCAGCCAGGCAGGGACCACCACTCTAGTCAGGGCAAAGGAGCTACACACCCAAGGTAACTGCTGCTCACCCCCTTGGTAGCTTGGCACAAGCAGTCAGGCTTATCCCAGAGGCAATGTGTAAAGCGTTTGCATAACACGCAAAACACGTGACACAAAAACTACACCCCAAAGAACACTCCACAACAAGTTATATAAAATAAACTGTATTGCATAAAACATCATTAGACCACAAACTACATGTCTTAGTAATACTCTGCTACCCAAGCAGTTATCAGATTATCGCACAAGTTACTAGTACTTTACAAACCAGCAGTAGTCAGGTAAACACATTGTTACCAAGAATAAATGCACACATCATGACAACATTTCTGTATTCCAGGTCATCATCATCACCAGCATAAATGTACATATTCTGGAAACATTCCTGTATGGCAGGTCATAAACTCATTTGGTAACACTCCTCCTACAAATATACACTCTTCCCCCAATAGGGCAATCGTGACTTCGAAGGAGAGTCAGGTTATGCAAGTGAGGTAAAAACAATGAGGGCACACCTGGACACACTTGTCCCAATCCAGGTGCTACTGCGCTCCTCTTAGGGGTAATGTGGTAATTAAAGGCAGCTTGGCAGGCATTGGACCTCCATCAAGATTCTCCTCCCATCCTGCTAGCTGTAATCTGCTGCCAACTAACAATGCCTTGAGGGCTAACTTCTCCAGAGTCAAAGCCTCCCCTCACAGTATGGGCAACATCAGGGGAGAAAAAGGCCACCCTCACCTCCTCCCTTGGCCCGGGGTGACCTCTCCTGGTCTCCCTGCATAGGGAACAATGGGTCTTCCTTACATGAGGCCCCACACCCAGTCTTCGACACTCACAAGAGCAGGGTAGCCTCCTTTGGTTCTCTGGCATTACGAGGGAAGGACGGAGCGGCTCAAGCTGGCTCCATCTCTCCTCAGGAAGCCGCACCACCGCTGAACGAGCCTCCTAGCTCGGGGTGCTAAGTCCAGCCCTCCTGCCTGACTGACAGGGATCTCCACTGTCCCGCCTGGGCGGCAGGCGTCATTGTGTTGCGGCTCCGGCTGCGGCAGTGATTACCCTGAAGAAGGACCCGCTCATGCCCCAGGGGCATGGTCAGTAGTGCTCTCCCACGCTATCCTCCAACGGGGCTCCTTTTCACTTCTCCTGCGTCAGAGGGGGTAAGCTCCCAGCCATGACAACATGATGCTTACTTGTGCCTCCAAGCCAGCAAAACTCGAAACAAAAGCGCTCTGCGTGCACTGGAGTGCATCAAATGGAGCACCCCCCATGCTCCTGGATAGCAAAACCACAGCGTTTCCCTGGCACTGAGGGAATAACTTATTAAGCACCTTAAAAGTGCTTCAGGAACAGCATTGAGCACTCCTGAAGAAAGATAGTGTTCTTCCCGCGCTGATGCCCCTGAGGCGCTCTCCACTCACTCTACATGCACCAGAGGCACTCCACTCTCCCAGCAAAGGAAAAACATCCCCAAGGTCACAGAGATGCAGGGAGCACAGGAGGCACACCATCCAGCCCCTGGAGACAGATGTAGGGGCACAGGACTGCAAAACTCAGACAAGCAGGCCAGCACAAGGGTTCAGAGAAAGCGCTGGCAGTCCTTCTAGTGACCAAGTAAGTCACTGGTCAATCCAACAGCAGAGGGGTCCCAAGGCAGTTCCTGGCGAGTTCCTCCTGCAGCATCTATTATCCATCAGTCTCCTGTCAGTGTCTGTCTAGGAATGTGTGGGACAACCCCCTGTACTTATTCTCATTTTTTGCTCAGCTTTCACGAAGGAAGGAAGAGGGGTACAACCAGCTCTAACTAGATCCAGCAATGCCTCCTTCTCCTGCACTGGCTCCAGGCATCAGTTGGGGGTAAACAAGCCCTTTGTGTGAGCCCAGCCCAGGAAGACCACTCAGTATACAGATGAAATCCTGTTACACCTTCACCCTCCGTGTGTACTGGCTGTCTGAAAAGTGTACACAAAGCCCAGCTGTCACTCTGCCCCAGACGTAAATTGGAGTCAAGCTGCAAAAGCACCAGAGTTATAAGCACAAAGAAATGCCCACTTTCTAAAAGTGGCATTTTTCCAATGGTAGAAAAAGAATCCACCTACACCAGTAAGCAGCATTTCTCACTAACATTCCACCCATACCAAACATGTCTACGCCACCCCTCATAGGTCAGACAATACCACTTCAACATATGTCATGGCATTTTCAATGCAATCCTATGAGAGGAGCAGCACTTGCAGTAGTGAGAAACTAAATATGCTGTTTGTCACTACTAGGACATGGAGTATATAAAGACATCTGTCCTACATTTTACATACACAGCCCCCCTGCCCATAGGGCCTACCCTAGGGGTGGCATATGTAGCAAAAGGGGAGCTCCAGGCCTGGCAAGTAAATTTAGATGCCAGGTCCCTGCGGCAGTAAACTGCACACGCAGGCCCTGCTACTTCTGTGGGTGGCGCAAGCTGTGCTGCATGCAGACTAGTAGATTTTAATTTACAGGCCCTGGGTATAAGAGATACCACTGTTCAAGAGACTTACAGCTAAATTAAATAAGCAAATCATACTGAGTTTAGAAGGGAGAGCACGTGCACTTTAGCACTGATAAGCAGTGATAAAGTGCTCAGAGTCCTAGAGCCAACAAAAAGAATTCAGAAAAATAGGAGGAGGAAGGCAAACAGTTTGGGGATGACCCCACAAAAAGGGCCAGGTACAAAAGTATTATTATGTCATAAGCAAAAAAAACATGAAAAAACCGAGACCCTTTCTCACTGCGGGTACCTAAATGAAGGCACTGAGGTTGGGACAGGGATATTGACATCAGGGCACTGACATGCTGATATGGTGATGCTGGAGCAAAGGTACTGCCAAAGGAACTAGGACACCAGAGAGGCAAGGACCAGGCCTAAATCACATTCAGGGCTACACCATGTTGAAGGTTGCATTTTAGCATAGCTGCCTGCAAGACATATTACATTCAAATAAGGAGACTAATTTTTATTTGCCCCTTCAACCATTGACTAATTTGAGTCAGCCTCTTTTAGACATTGTCAATCATATCTCAGATCTGCTCTGAGGAATATGTTTCACTTACCATCATTATTTTGGCTGTTTGGTGCAGCCTCCAATGGAGTACTAGTATTGTAATGCACAAGGGACTATTTTACTTCTGAAAAGCACACTCAATCGTTGCACTTTTTGCTACATTCACTTCATGAAAATATTCATGCATTCTACACGCAAAGTAATCCATTTTGGTATTTGTTTTTGCACTTTGTCAGCACTCAACTGCAAGCTTGATGCAGTCAGGGTCGCCCTGTTTGTTTGTTTTTTATCTACGTCAGGATGGCCTGGTGCCAAGACAGCAGAAGTCTTGTGGCTTCCAGTACATAAGTTGTGATCTCGCAAGAGGTCGGTCACCATGAGATCAGGCTGTCTTCCTGTGATTTTGGTCAAATTACTTAATCTTCTTGTGCCTAAAAATGTGTAACTCCTGGTTCTCTTCTAAAGTGTTGTGATGTGTTCTGATCATGTTTGTCCTCCATAAGGAAAAACATGAACACATGGGCATTGGCATTGAGACACTGCAGCACTCACATGAGGACATTAACACAGTACCACTGGAAGGAAGGCACTTAGAAACTGAAATACTCATACTATGACTCTGGCATGGCCAGACATGGAGACACAGACACAAAGATATTTGCTTATACAAGAGGACAGTGTCTATAGAGCATTGACACAGTGGCAGAGGGACATTGATTGTGGAATTCTGACTTTGGCATTAGGACACTGACGCAGAAATAGTGATACGCAGAGATTGACACTGGGCACAGTCACTGATAAATTGACCCAAGGGAGGCTAATTATGAGGCACTGACAAGGAAATACTGACAGGGAAACTGACAAGTGGACATGGCAAGTGGGGATGACACCCACTCTGGAAATATGACACTTAGACACCACCTAGGTGACAACAACATGATGACACTGAGACAGATGCAGTGATATGGTTTCACTTACATGGGGGTACTGACCCTGTAATACAGATTTTGAAACTGCAGCACTGGCATTAACAATGAGACAGTAACATAGGGCAATAACTTGATGCACTGATGACATGAACAGAGTGCTGTAACACAGGGACACTGCCATGGGCACATTGACGTAGGGATACTGGCATTAGAACAATGACAAGGTAACACAGACGTTAGAACGCAGGCCCAGTCACTCGGGCAACAGGACGTGGAACCAGCAAAACAGAGACAGTGTCACACAGATACTATTCTCCTGGCATTATGGCACTGATATTGTGGCATGGTGTAGGATGCATGTCAGAATATAATTTCCAAAATATCTATGTGCCTTAATATAGATTTACTTTTCTTAACTGCACACCTACATACATAAATGAGGAGTTATTTTACCTAACCAACATTTTGCTCCTCGACATTTTGACAACAACATTATGATACAACAATATTTTTGAAACGATATTCTGGTGGAATATTCATGGGATATGGGGCTAAAAGGAAATGGAAATGGGGGGGGGGACCACCCCTCCAGTGATCCAAAAATGATACACAATACCACACGGACCCTGGCATGAGGACATGGAGACTTTCACGGGCAATCATGGGTACACAAACGAGGCTATGACCCAAACTTTATAACAGAATCCTACAACAGCCTTCAACACCAGTATCAATGCCAGATATTGCAGTTTACAAATACAATAATTTTTCTCTTGTGGAACCGTCGCCTGAAGTGCCACGGACTGAGGGTTGGGCAGATTATTCATTCGTCAGTAATGCATACATATACTGGCTGTCCCCTAATCTTCATGAATAGGTGCATTCCCCTCTGGGTTTCAGCACCCCGTAGGGCTAGAAAAGCTCCAAATGTAACATCTAATAAATGTCCTAACCTTGTAGGATAGGGAAGAGTAATGCCAAGGAGAAGTAAAACAGTATAGGGGACCTAGTAGCATGGATCTCCCTGTCCCAGAAGAAATAATGCAACCTGCTTATGTGTAGGGCATTCACTCACATATACCAACCGGACTGATGCCATGGGTGTCAGCTTCGACCAGTCCGAACACTACTGATGGGGAAATTTATGTCCCAGAATTAAAAGGTATAGCGAAAAAGGAGTGGCTGGCAGAGGGTGAGCCTCATTACATGAGGCCAGATGTCAACTGTGTCTACTCCCTCACAGATCCTTTGACAGGAGTCTAATGGAAATATGCAGATCTGATGAGATAAGATTACATGTTGTTCCTGTTTGAAGTGCACAGTCAAACTTTATGAGGATATAGGCACTATGGGCAGATGTTTTCTATTACCCACTTTTATGAAACTCAGGATGGTGAAAGGCTGAGTTAGCATACTTTGATTTAAACTTGTGACCATGGAGTCGTGAAAATGACTGCATTGATGGCACAAATCTACTAAGTCACTAGGCACAGAAGAGGCAAATAATATTATAGCAACCCCCCTGACATGGACACTGTTAGGAAGTACTGCTACTTCCATACAACTAATGACAACCTACTGAGAAGTGTCAACATTGTACATGTAAATTATTGTGGCACTACCTAAGAATGTTACCCCGGTCCAGTATAGCAGTCCATTTTAGAAGTATTGGTATTGTTAAAAAAAAATGTGTGAAAGACCTACTAAGAAATTTTAATTCATAGCATGGTCATGCTGAGTAATGTTGTCATTAGCCCCCATTCTAAGGAATGACTGTACTACCCAATAAATCATAGCGGCTCTCCTGAGAAATACTGGGACTGTATTTCAAGGCATTCCAGATATTGGGCCTGATTTAGAACTCTGCGACAGGTTAATCCATCACAACAGTGATGGATATCCCATCCACTGAAATCTAAACCCCATAGGACATAATGGGATTTAGATTTTAGTGGACAGAATATCCGTCACCGTTGTGACAGAGTAATTTGTTTGTCAAGTTCTAAATCCGTTTTTTTGTCAGAATCTCCAAATAAAGGTGTTACAGCTGTCCTGAGAAGTGGTTGCATTGTTCATGAAAAGTATGACTACTATCAAAAAGTGTTGGTCCTATCCAATTTAAGATTTGGTAGCACTGAAAAAAGTATTTTATTAATATGCTGGCGAGATGAAGAGGTCATTGAGTGCATTGCCCGCAGATCCCTAATACTATTTAGTCTCTACCCTGATTAAAAGTGCACTGTAAGAAAATGGGTTACTAGTTGGGGAGCATGTGAGTCATTCCCAAGTAATAAACTGAAATTAAAATTCTGTCAGTTTCAGCAGACAAGTTCAAGAAATAAACCTGTGCTCAATTCCTAGTAGCTATGCACAAAGCGGAAAGACTTCACTTAAGGAAATTGGGGGAATATTTAGCAATACTAAAACAAATTACAAAGTCAAAATACAGCACAATAAAAATTGCATAACTAATTAAAAAAAATATAACAACATTTATTTAAAATGGCACAATAACATTTCAAAGCCAATGACGGGAACCCAAAAAATAATGTTTTAGGACATAAGTAGAAAGAAAATGTAAAGTGCCAATCACAAGTCACTGTTTGGGATTGACCGGCAGCAATGGACTGGAGGTCAGAAACCAAAAGTATACCATCCTAATCAAAGATATTAACTTTTGGATTAGTCTCTGGGGTGGAAGTTGCAAGGTACGTCTACAGGCCATAACCGCTGAAGTCCACTCAAAGTCGGGCAGCAATTGCACAAGGTCCCTGGAGCTGCTTCTTTTGATGAAAAAAGCTACTAATGGGAAATTCGGATTTTGCACCTGCAGATGTCCTCTCATTGGGCAATACATTTCGTGCACTTGTCCAGTAAAATTTTTGACTTTTTGATTTTTTTTATAGGAGCTCAAAATTCTCCAACTTGGAAAGCCTAAAGCTATAGCCAATGAAGTCCTCTCTAAATCACACACCTTTGTCAGGAGGCCCTTCTGAAGTTCCAGAGGTGTTGGAGGTACAAAAATGTTCTACGTCCCAACTTTTTAGACTTTCTGGCCACTTGTAAAGCTCTCAGAACCTCAGGGGCCAGGACTCACCCAAGGAGAGTGGCCAACTTGTCACTTAAGTACAAATGCCTCTAACAGCTATTTTTGTCCCTGTAGCCACATAGTCAACTGACCATTGGACTCCACTTCACAATCCTGGGAATACACAGTGTCAGGTCCAGCTTTTCAGGTCTCCACAAAGGTCACAGACTACAGGTCCAGTCGTCAATTGTTCTTCTGCAACTCCAGGTGTGTTTTGATGAGCTGTGAGTGATGGACCACTTTTTTTTAGGATTCACTAGCCAGTGAGTGGGAATGACTCCTAGACACTCCCTAACCAAACAGTAACAATTCCCAGGAGCAACCCTTCTTGTGTTAGCAGCACATCCTGTTTGCCTTACTGCAAACTATCCTACGGTACACCTTTCTGAGTAAAATATAACAGCATCATTCTGCCATTGGAGGCAGCTGGTGTGCCAGCCAGGAAGTGGTTAGGGAAATGAGCAGTTCCTTCCTCCTCAACTGCACCAAACTGGTTCTTAGATCAGCTCGCCTTCTCACTGGGAAGGTGCCAAGCTGACTACAGATGACCCAGGGAACAAGGGAGTCTCATTCCCAGGTTGTCCCTTTACTTAACCCTGAATGGGCAGGCCTCAACCTCGTCCCTTTCAAGTTAATGCTGTCCATCAACCCTCCCCAGCTGCCCTTCCAGACCTGATAGGAATCATATACCTAACACACATGTCTTCCTCCCAATAGGCCTAATTCATTGTTTCTGCTCTGGTGGCAGTTCCCACACCTTATTTAGGGTAAGCACTGAAAGAGACCAGGCATTAGTAGGCTAATGCTAATTACCACATGGGGGATTCAGTCAAGCGAAAGGGGGTCATTATGACCCTGGAAGTCTCCTGACCACCAGGGCAAAAGTGGCAGTTTCACCACCAACAGGCTGGCGGTGAAGACTGCCACATTATGAGTGTGGCGGGTTGGTCTCTGCCAACTAGCCACATCTTCACTTGTACCACCATGGCAGTTGGAGCCGCTGGGCCAGAGATGTGCATCTCTAACCCGGCGGTCCACAGAAGACCGCCGGCGGTCTTCTGAGCTGCCTTTCCACCAGGGTTTCCACGGCGGTAGCACCACCACGAAAACCATGGCGGAAAGGCTACCGGTGACAGGGAACTTCTTCCCTGTAACCGGTAGACGACTCCCCCCCAGCACGCACTGAACCTTCCCACCCTGCCTCCAGACAGTGCCCCCTCACACATACTCACACCCATTCAAACTCGCATTCACCACAACACTCAAACTTGCATACGCACACGCATACACACATTAATGTACACACGCAGACAACACACACACACACAAAACACCCCCACTCTCCCACCTCCTCCCCTCTCAGACAAACAACTTACCTGGTCCGAGGAGGAGGTCGTCCGGCAACCACCAAAGTCTAATTTATTAGAAGTTATTTTTCCTAAAAATGTATTAAAAATTAACCCTTACCCATGAATTGGATTTTTAATAAAGATTAAAAATAATGGTTGAATCATTCTAATCATTTGTCCTGAACCAAAGATAGCAGAGTTAGATTTTATTCTGAACTTTAGTTTTTCTCGCAGGACAGGTTACCATGAAAATAGCTTTTAAGGACTAGTCACTGTGGTCCATGTCAACACTAAAGCCTTGAATGTACAACTTTTAAATACTAGACACCTGACATTGTGGCCCTGCAATGCTCACCTAGAGGTAGGGCTCCTTCCTATAAAAAATGGTTATTTTGACGGGTTTGTCTGCAGGTTTAAAAGCTGCAGTAGACAGACTACACATGTAGGCCTGAAGCTATGTTTTTCCATATCAGCCTAGTGGATAACACAAGATGCACTACAGCCCACGGGTGACATTTAAATATCTATGCTTTTGGTATATTCTCCTACACCATGGACTATGGCTTTATTAGAAAGCTAGATATGCAAAATAGGGATTAGGCAGTTTCAGTATGTTTTAAGGGGTGAAATCACATACATGTTGTAGGGGACAGCAGTACCCAAGTGTGCTGAGCTCAAAACCAGCACACCCCAGTCAGCAAAAATGGGGTGACCATGCATTAAGAGGGATTTTTTCACATGCACCATTTTCCATACATTTATTCAAGTACCCTTCTGGAGAAACCCTCAAATCCAAAATATAATTGATTTTCAAAAATAGACATGTTTTACCGAATGCTCTGGTCCCAAAATATACTGCATCCTCTTCATCTCCACAAAATGTATTTGAAGGAAACCCTTATGTCCTCCCTAAGAGAACTGTTCTTTCCTGCTTTCAAATATATTTCTGCCATAAATTGCTTTAAAACTTTTGATTTCCCACATATTCCCTAGAAATGTATACATAGAACCCATTATAAAATTCTGTCATCTCTTGATTTGTTTTTAGCACAACGTGATTTAAAATGCACAATACGTTATAGTTAGTTCCCTAAATTATAACTGGAAAATATATCTATCTACCTATCTATCTGGCTATCTATCTATCTACTGATAACCACTGGGTAGTTATAGCTAGGTCAGTGCTTCCACAGAAATGTGTTTTTGTGTTGCTAATAACTTTGGCCTCGTTTAACAAATCTCCACTAAACTTTCAAAAAAAGTGCTACTTTTTGACTAGTTTATGCATGGAGTTTCGGGGTGATTCCCTCAAGCAGGGGCCGAGAAAAAAAGGGGGGAGGGGGTGAAAATGCAAAATACCACACATTTTCCATTGACTTCTTTAGGCAAGGCTGCAACTAAAACTGCTGTATGGAATTACACCAAATTTAAAAGGAAGTTAGAGCTTGATTCGCAGTTTGTACTTGTTGTGATTTGGTGTAAATGTGTTCCGTAGTGTTTTAGAAATTAAGGGTAAAAGATATTTGTACATCTAGATGGTTGGGTGCGTGTGAGGTTCGAAAGACTCTCGCTGAAGAGCCAGTTCAAAAATAGAGTGTTCTTATTTGCCCAGGGAGCTTTATTTCTCTTCATCTAATTTGCTCCCCCCGGAGTCAGACTTCTGCAGGTGTGAGTGCTCTGATTGGCTGCCAGCAACATTAGAAAAATGTTGCTGGCAGGCGTTACAGGACTCAGGGACTTCGTCCCCTGCCAAAGTTTGAAAAAAATGGATATAAGGGAGCAGGGTTGGGATGCCCTACCCCCATTTGCCTCATGGCACAAATATGTGCGAAGGGAAGACAGATGAAAACATTGCTCTCACAAGCAGAGAGCTGCTATTAAAAGCAGCTCCCTGCTTGGGAGTACAATGCCGGCTCCCACAGGATGCGGGGAGCCAGCTAGGACCACGGGGACTTTGAGGTTCCCCCCACGGTCCTGTTACTCTCTCTCTATCTCTTCCATCCCATAGTTCGATGGAAGAGAGAGAGAGAGAGAGAGAGGGAGGGAGGGAGAGATAGTCATTGCAATGGTCTCTCCAAGCAATGACCTTAAAAACAGTTAGCAGTCACCTGTGGCATAATGGTTATGGTCAAAGACCCTCACACTGAAAGTTGAGGGTTCTGTGGTCATTTCCCTATTTTAATTTATTTAAAACTGTAAAAGTTTAAGGATCATACTAAAAGGTGATCTCACTCGTTTTTAATTGACAAAAACATTTTTAGTTTCAATTTGTTCAGAAACATCTCTTTCTAAATATATCATTCACCATAGCCTAAAAAACTCACTCTCTATTTCCCTCTCACTTCTTTCTCTCTCTCTATTTCTCTTTTGAAATCTTTCTCCCACCCACACACCAACTCAGACCCTTACACATCCTCTCACATGCCCACTCAGACACTCATGCACCCACTCACAGCCCCACCCATACCCTCACGCACCCACTCAGATGATCATGAACCTAGTCACAGACCCACTCAGACTCTCACACACCCAGTCAAAGAACCACTGAAACCCTCACGCACCCACTCACAGACCTACACAGACAGTGATGCACCTACTAGGACGCCGATGCACCCATTCTCACACCGAGACAATCCCACACCTACTCACAGATCCACTCACAGTCTCACACACCTATTCACAGATTCACTGAAACCCTCACACACCTACTCACAGATCCACACAGACACTGACGCACCCACTAAGACACTGATGCACCCACTCTCCCACCCAGACAGACACTCTCACAGCTACTCTCACCCCCAGATAACCCTCTTACACCAATTCTCACATCCAGAGAGACAGGCCACGGCCAACCTATGCTGCGCACGGTCAAAGAGCTGTGCGCAGCATGGGGTTGGGGGTTATGGGGTTGGCCACAGGGCCTGGCTGCAGGCCAAAGGCTGTGTGCAGCGGTGGTTGGATTAACATATAGTAATGAAAATTACTTTACATTAGAAAAACCATAGAAATTCACTGAAAAAACAAAGGTTACAGGGATGTTATAGTTGGGAAAGAGAATTTAAAAAACATAGATATTTCCTTAAAAAAAACAAAGGTTACAGGGACGTTATAGTTAGGCTCACAACATACAAAACCATAGAAACTTGCCTGTTATAGTTAGAGTTATCTCAAGTAACTATAACTTGTGCCCTAAGGTAACTATAACTCACGACCTCGCCATGCACTGCTAATTACACAGAAAAATTACGGCACTCATGACATCTTTGATAATATCACTGATAATATCAATGTAATGTTTGCAGTACAATTTATGACGAAAAAACTGTGCATGGCGGGGGCGCGAGTTATAGTTTGCTTAGGACACGAGTTATAGTTACTTGAGATAACTATAACAGGTGAATTTCTATGGTTTCGTACATTTAAGATGTGAGCCTAACTATAATGTCCCTGTAACCTTTTATTTTTTAAGTGAATATATCAACCGTCATGGTTTTGTATCAACAAACCAAGAGTGCTTTTGTTGCATGAAAACGGGTGTCCTTTTCTTTCTAATCTTGGATATTCATATACAAGGATTTACCCTTCCTTTCGCAGTGTATCTAATAGCTTTTTCTGTTAGAGCCTGGCAGACAACTAAACTTGTCAGGCCCTCTGATGCTAGAGAGTTTAACAAGAATTTGTACAGTGCAAGTCTTCTACCCCATGGTTTATGAAAGGAAACAATCAACATCAAAATTCTCTCCTACTAAATTAATCTGTGAGATTCCATGTAACAAAATACATGTCTGCAGACTTTAACACTGTGCAATAATATCCCACCATTAAAGGCCTATTGTTTTTAATATACGCATTTCCTAATAAATAAATAAATCAGGTCTGTTGCTTTTTCATGATAAACCTAATACATCAGACATAATGTTTGCAAAAGAACCAATCAGGTTTATTGTGTTGGTCATTGGCTTAGCACCGTAAGTAATTCAAGGCTTCTGCGAAGGATACAGTATCAAACTGACCAGTTTTATCAGGTCTGAACAAGTTAAGGCTTATGGCAGACAGTGACACACCCACAGATTTGCTGTCCTTTGATTTACCACCATTGAGAATATTGGGATTTGAGGTATAGTTACAAAATGACTTTTGTAATAGACAAGTTTTTTTTCACGTAAAATTAAGAGGCCTTGCATCTTCTCTGAAACAGTGCTCATGCGGGGTCCCCAAGGCTCTAGCTTCTCGTCTCCGCTTTTGAATCTGTATTTGACACTACTGGCCTGGCTGATTGAGTCTTTTGGTTTAAAATTATTTTTATATGCAGATGATACACAGATAATTGCTAGTGTTAGAGTGATTGATTCCAAAGCTGCATCAACACTACCTGCGGTTACCAACTAACTTTTCATATCTCACCAGTGCTGGCAAACTTCATTGGCTGCCATTAAGGGAAAGGATCTTTTTTAAATCACTTTGCCATGTGCATAAGGTGGTGCATCAACCAAACCCTTCACCTCTTACTGAAATACTTAAGAGAATCAGAATATTTCAGATTCCGGAGGAATTAATAAGGTCTGGCACTTTTTCTGGGCCTAGACGGGAGGAATGCCGTATAGCAGGAATTAACTAGTATAAGACTTGTTTTCAGCGCCAGAATAGCCTAGTATGGTAACAGATGTGCTTTCAAAAAAATATAAAATAAATACATATATAAAGGTAACCATCAGCCACAGAGTAATCAAATTACAAATATGTTCAAAATTACAGTTGGTAATTGAACATAACATTCCTCCTAAAAGTGCTTTGTAAAGATTATCATAGTGCACGTTTATCCTCACTTTTTGGAGTAGGTTACCAAAACACCAAAACCTTTTTGTATAGAGTCCTGTGATAATCCATGTGATTCAACGCAACAAAATATCTCCCTACAGGCTTTAACACAGTATATTAACAATACACCCTTAAAAGACTTTTGCCTTTAAGAAGTGGTTTCACAATAAGTAAGTCAGGCCTACTGGCTTTGTCATAACTTTCAGAACAACCATATCTGACCAATGGAATCTGACATAACTTTTAATTTCCCAGTGAACCAATGAGGCCTACATGGTTATATAACTTGTAACCATGCCCTCCAATACTGGTCTACTGATTTGTGCATAACTTGGTAACAACCACACATACAGGTATAAAAGTACAAATATGAAGAAAATTACAGTTGGCAAAACAATAATCAACCAGTTAAAAAAGACCTAACAAGGATTATTATAATGAAAATCTTACAAACACAGGATTTGTCAGGTGGGATGGCCAACACCTCAACCGTTGTCTACTATGGTAACCTGTGAGAATGAATTTAACAAACTACCAGTCCACAGCCTGTAACACACAGTAATAAGAATCCACCTTAAAGGCCTATTGGCTTTAACAAATGCTTTCCATATTAATTAAGCCCGACTTTGTCATAAAACACAGATCAAACTTATGACATCGGATATAACCTATCCCAGTAAACCAATAAAAAAACTACTGTTTTTATCATTAGATTGTCCCCATAACCGACCCACCATAATGAATGTCTAAGATTCTGTGTAACAAAATACCTCTTTGAAGGCTTTAAAACAGAGCAATAACGTTCTGCCCTTTAATTCCTATTGGCTTTAGCAAATATTTGTCACAATAAAAACATCAGAACTATCGCCTTTCTTGTAATTTTTCATGATAGATCAGGTCTTGTTGATTGGCTGGCCACAATAACAAACACAGCCCTCCTGTAGTGAGCATATGCTTTCCCACCAGGCAAAAAGTACAATACAGTTGCTCTATTTCTTTTTTCCAGCACACAACTTCTCGCCAGTCTAAAGTGGTGTTCCAATATATCAACAAGTAGGCTGATCCAAAGCCATGCCTCTGTAGAGCTTCTAAAACCTCTTACTGTGTTATTCACATAAGGTATGGCGGCAGCTGCGCTGTCAAGCCAAACCTAGCGAAAAAGGAAACCTACAAAGAATTCCTAAAGAGGACCCTGAATTTCGGAGAAATACTTAGCAGCCAGCACTCTTCCTGCTCCAGGAATTGGTGGAAAGTAAATTTACAAGTACAAAGCAATACTATTGGAAGATTATGCTTTCACACAATATAGATGCCCTTTATGTTCTCAGAAGAGGTTGCTGTAATATTGTACTGTCTCTTGCACTCTCCAGGTCTAGGTGTAGGTCTTTAGAATGCTTTCAGATATCGCTGAGTCTTAAGGTCTTTCGACAGTAATCGCCAACAATCATCCAATGTAGCCTTTTTCCCAAGGGCAGTAATTTGCCATTTCTCCTAGGGCACCATCATTCCTTTCACTGGTCCTAATTTCAGATGATGAACACATTTTAAATAAGGCTATCACTTTCAGCATAAAGCGTTGCATAAACATGGTACGTTTCAGAGCACATTTTGTCCAGATGTTTACATTACGATTGTATCGCAGAAGGACTAGTGGAAGTTCATTTACTCAGATGCTGGTGCATCTGCTTCCTGTTGCATTTGCTATCTTACCTCTATCTCTTGCACTTGCTCCTCACTTGTTGTGCACATCTGCTGCAGCGAGTCCTCCAGCTCCTTGTTCCTCTCCAGAAGGGTTTTTCCAAGTTCGGCAGCCAGGTGTAGATCTGCAAAACCAAAGTAAGGTAATGATGAGGTGGCTGTGCCTGGCGATAGCCACTGGACTTGAAACACAAGCAGCACTCTGGGCCAAACGCCCCTACCACTACACCCATGTTCTAAAAACTTGTACATCCACAGAAACACATCTAGACAGACTACTAAAAAATGTAAAGATGGGGAACATTGCTACACTGGCACACAATAATGGGAGACGAAGTCAACTCAAAGGTTGCACGTTAAAATATCCTCACAGAAATATTGATATACTTAATATTGACTCCTTTGTATTGATTTTTTGGTCTATATTTTTGTGATTTGTTTCTTCTTTTTATCTTCAGTTCTCTCACTCAATTCCTATTTTCGTTTCTAGAAAGGGGTCCCCATCGTTCCTATTTTTTTTTAACATATTTTCCACTTATTTTTAGATGGAGCACGCAAACGCTTTGACCTGTTGTAAGTATTGTGGGCTTTTACCCACGCCCACCCGACGCCGATCTCTTTCATTCATTTGTGGGCTTGCCTTTCAAAAATCACTTGATGTCATTCGTAAATGCTTTTTCATTTGTCCCGGCTTGGGGTGGTTTGGTTACCACCTTGGACACCAACCCTGTTACAGGGATAATTGGACGACTGCGATATACTTCAGCAAATTACTGTTTTTCTTTTGTCTGCGCTTTGTGGCTGCGATGGTGCTCACAGCACTCACTGCGCAAACTCGTTTACACTGTTACCTAATAAGAATCATTTCATTTTTGCTTGTAATTGGTAAAGGCTTTAATAAAAAAACACAAAAAACCTCACTGCGGCTCTCCCGGCAGAGCAGGGAGCAGATACTACAATACTCACTGCACTCGGGAAACTCGCCCCATAATGCTTTGCACGCACTTCTCATTGTGTGCTCATAGCGTTTAGCACGCATGGTGTTTTGCAGTGTTCTACTGTTCGGATGCATTTGCTCTTCCCTTCTCAGTACTGTCCATCTGGCTTGTGCTTTGGACCCATTAGCATGTCCTTGTGGAGGCTCGCCTGTGTACCCTCGGGCTCTTTGTGCTTGAGCTGCTTAGTGTTTCACACTCCTCCTCCTTCTGCCCCCTATGGCGACTTGAGGCAGTGGCCGGATGTGGATGGGATTCCAGGATGGCGAATGCCGTGTATGTGACTAATAAGTCCGGTGAGTTAGTTTCACATCCCTTTTACAGCCTGCTCCCGTAACCCTAGAGTCTGAGCTTCCCTGTTCAGTGCATGGTCCGGCCTGCTGCTCACATCTGGATCCTCTCTGTTAAGCCCCTACTACCAACCTTATATTCATCGTCTCCCCCATCACTCTACATGGTCTCAGTGCCCACCTGAGTCCTCGTACCCTGACATCTGGCCATTCTTCTTCCCGCCAGTTATTAAGGTTTCCACATGATTCGGTGACATCAGCAGGTTAATTTTCACTTTCAGCAAATTTATTGTAACCAGTATAGCCTGACTGAGGCCAGGCAAGGGGTCAGCCTCGAAAGTATGTGTTGACATAAGTTGGTACAAACGGGTGTCTTGTTTTCTTCGTGACTTAAGTTGTTTTAATTTATTTATCTACAAGCTACATTAAACAAATGCCCTGATGTCAAGAGAGGGTTGACTAAACACACGAAGAGGCAAATTTTCATGTGTTCCTGTGCAGAGTTAAGTGGCATCCTGTAATATTAGTGTGGGTGTGTGAAGGGAGCTCGAGCGTTACTCGAGTCCCGAACGCGCTCGCAAAGGGAAAAAAGACAGTTGGAAAGGAGAGGCTGTGGATGAGGGTGACGGCACCGCACCGCTTGTGTAGGTCGAATAAACCACGCTTCATAGAAAAGTATCTTGGCTTACATGGCTTATTTACAACATTATTTGGCGACGAGGATTACGAGGATATCGACCTACCGAGCAGCGTTTTTCAGGCAGGCTGATGTCCGACGAAGGTCTTCCAGGAACAACGCCCTCTTTCAGGAGAAAGAGGCGTGGCGTATTGTTAAGAGCTGCTGTGAATTTCTTAAAGGGGAGTGTTTTAAAGGTGAAGTCACTCCTGGAACTACAAGTTACTGCTTGTGATCTTAAAGGAAAAGTCACCAGTTACCAGCAAGAATTTAAGGGGAAAGCCACCCTAGAAATTGGTAGTTTTTCCTGCTGGTTTCCTTAAAATTAAGGAAGAAGTCATCTCTAAAACTGTTATTGTTGGCGGTGAGAATTTCCGTGTATTTTTTTTGTTGTTTTTGTTATGTGTCTTGATTTTAACGGTGAGCAGTGATAGATATTCTGGATTGTTGGAGTCATCAACGTGGATAAGCGTAAAACACTTCACAGCATTGCAAAGATCTCGTGTGGGCTCATTTTTTTTTTTGTGAGCTATGGAGCATGTCTCAATTACTGCACCACCTTGTTTTCTTACACATCCAGGTACGCCAGCGATCCAGTGGGAGGACTGGATAGACATGTTTGACAACTATTTGTTGGCGTTGGACAGTGAAGAGTTTTCTCCTGCACGTAAAAAAGCGATTTCATGTATTCCAGATGAGTTTAGGGAGGCTAGATTAAGATTGAGCAATAGGTTTGCTAAAGAAACCAATGTGGTTTTGGCAAGGTACAAGTTTTATACACAACCACAGAGAGTGGGGGAGTCTATTGAAGAATTTGTATCCAGATTAAGGGAATTGTCAGTTAAATGTCAATTTGGGGAGATGTGCGACGAGATGATTAGGGACCAATTAATGGTTCAATGTAAGAGCAGAAAGATTCAAGAAAGGCTGTGGGCTGCTAAGAATTCTTCTTTAAAAGATGCTCTTGATATGGCAAAAGTTGTGGAAGAGTCTGAACTTTGCATGAAGGAGATGGGAAGATATGGCAATGGGGGTAGGGAGCAACAAGTCTTCCAGGAGGTTGTGGGAGATGTGGGAAACAAAAGCAACAGTGTGGCTTTGGTGGAGAAGAAAACACAGGATCTTCTGAAAACCCAGAAAATGTATGCGAACAAGAAGAAGTGTAACAGATGTGGTAGTAGTTTACACAGTAGTGATTTTAAGGGGTGTTTTCGCAGTGGGGAAGGAATGTTGAAACTGTGGGCGCAAAGGTCATTATGCGCGCGTGTGCGTTGAGTGGTCTAAGTCAAAAGGTGTGGCAGTGTGTGAGGAGAGAGATGAGGTGGTGGACCACATTCTTAGCCTAGGCGAGGTTGATAACGGTTACTGCGGTAAGAGAGAAAGTAGGCCCAAAGCATGGTTCACTGTTGGAAAGGTGAGGGTTGAGCTGATGGTGGATACTGGATCTAAGTACACAATAGTTCCCAAAGATATCTTCATGAAGAACTGGCCTCAGATTGTATTGAAGTCTAAAGACATATGTCCTGGGGGCTACCAAGGGGAGGAAATTGAGATCTTGGGTTTCTTTCCGACTGCCATAGGCTTCAAATCAAGAGAAACCTTCGGCAAAGTGTATGTGGCCGAGTCTGGGCCACCAATTTTGGGTTGGATGCACCAATATGACTTGAATATAATTGTGAATCCCAGAGGTAAGGAACAAATCTTGGTAGTGGATGATGGAGATGTTAATGCGATTCTGGAGGAAGTGGGGGAGGTGTTTCGAGAGGAGTTGGGAGAATTAAAGGGTTATGTTCATAAGATTCGTATGAAACAAGGTACCGTTGCGGTGAAACACAGTGAGGAAAGTACCTATTGTTGTTAAGGAAGAGGTGAGCAAGATGTTGAAGGATATGTTGAAGGAGGGAGTCATTGAACCGGTTGAATCTCCAGAATGGACTTCGCCAGTGGTCATTACGAGGAAATCTAATGGCCAATTGAGATTTTGTGTGGATCTCCGCAGTGTCAATCAAAACATAGTGACAGACAACTTCCCTCTACCGAACATCAATGAACTCATTATGTTGCTTAATGGAGGAGGTTTTTTTTTCAAAATTAGACCTCAAAAGCGCCTATCATCAGATACGACTACACCACAATTCACGTGATGTTACAGCATTTATCACCATGGATGATACTTTCCGTTTTGTTAGAATGCCCTTTGGATTATCATCGGCTGCAAGTGTTTTTCAGCGTATGATGACAAATGTTTTTGAGGGTTTCACTAATGTCTTATTCTTTCAGGATGACATTTTAATTTTTGCGTCAACCATTGAGGAACATAACCAAATTTTGAGGAAGGTATTAAAAAAACTTTTGGAGGTGGGTCTAACGTTAAGAAAAGAGAAGTGTGTTTTCTTGACCAAAGAGATTGAATATTTGGGACACACCATTTCGGGTGAAGGAGTTAAACCGAAGAAAGATTTGTTGGAAGCAATCAAACTCTCTCCGTCACTAAAGAACAAAGATGAGTTGAGGTCCTTTATGGGTCTCATTGAATATTACTCCAAATTTGTTCAGAATTTCGCTGACAAAACAGAGGGGTTGAGAATATTGTTGCGCAAAGGGTGTAATTTTGTGTGGTCAAAAGTGCAGCAAGAATGTTTCGATAACATAAAGCAAGAGGTGTGTACTGCAAAGATTTTAGTACCCTTTGAAACTTCTTCACCCACTATACTGACTGTAGATGCTAGTGTGTCTGGCGTAGGTGCTGTTCTGTCTCAAATTCACCACGGTGAAGAGAGGACGGTAGCTTTTGCTTCACGCTCTCTCACTGAGAGTGAGAGGAACTACTCTGTGATTGAGCGGGAGGCTTTAGCAGCTGCATGGGCTGTAGATTATTTTAGAACATTCTTGTGGGGTGTTTCTTTTAAGTTAAGAACTGATCACAAACCTTTAGTCAAGGTTTTATCAGCTGATGGTGCGGGTAAGGGTTCTGCGAGATTGGCCAGATTGGCAGCTCGCTTGCAGGAGTATGTATACAACGTGGAATACATTCAGGGTTGGAGGAACATACAAGCTGATGCTCTCTCACGCATGGCTGTGGATTGGAAGTTGGTTGATGGGGAGGCACAATTCTTGAAGGGAGAAGAAGGAGCGGTGGCATTGATGGAGGACTTGTTACAACATGGTGTGGCGGCTTTCTCTAAAGAAGAGTGGTTGCAAGGTTTGAGGGATGACTCGGTAATGCAGTGCGTGAGTAAAATTATTGTTGAGGGAGGAAGAAGAGAGAGTGCTCTGGCAGTATCTGTAAGGCCCTACATCAAGGTTCTAGATGAGTTGTCGTTGGGGGATGGAGGTGTAATAATGAGGGGTGACAGATTTGTACCTCCGGAAAAGTTACGAAGAAAAATCATACATTTGGCACATGAAGGGCATTTGGGACAAACACTGACTCAAAGAAGAGTTAAGGAAATTTTTTGGTGGCCAGGGGTCGATTTGCAAACTGCTCAATGGGTGGAAGAGTGTGTTCAGTGTAAGGAAAGTGAAAAAAGGTTAAAGCTGGGGAAAAGAACTTGGATGGGACATATTGAGGATCCAGGTGAAGCATGGCACACTATTTGTATGGACTTTGTTGGGCCATTGCCCGGTTTGGGCCACGAAAAAAAAATTGCTTTAGTCCTGGTGGATGTGTTTTCTAAGTGGTTGGAGGTTGAGTTTATGAGGGAAGTGTCGACAAGAAGTACTATTTCGGTATTAAAGGGTTTTTTTCAAAGAGAAGGGTGTCCCCATACACTCATTACCGACAATGGTACACAGTTGATCTCCCTGGAGATGAAAGAGTTTCTGTTAACCCATGGTATCACCCATAAGCGCACTGCACTCTACAATCCACAAGCCAATGGTATTGTGGAACGAATGAATCGTATGGTCAAGGGTACAATTCAGTTGGCTGTGCAAGGAAACCAAGATGTTAGTTCTGTTGTGCAAGAGGCGATATGGGCTCATCGCACCACGCAACTAAGGGATAAGGGTAGAACACCATTTGAGTTCATGAGAGGGCATAAGGCTAGATCAAAGTTAGTGCCTGGTTGGTTGGAGGGTGATCGAATCAAACCAGGGAATCAATGGGAGACGTCACAGACAGGCGGTTACTCTGGTATACAAGTTGGTGATTGGGTGAAAGTCAAGGATGGACGAGTGGGTGCAGGTTGGACAAAGTTTTGCGGTCCTTTTGAGGTTAAACACGTAGGAAATTTCAGTGTTGTTTTGGCGAATGGCACTAAATGGAACAAAAGGAGGGTGGCCTTATATGAGAGAGGTGGTGGAAGTGCAGGAAATATAATTGTTACTAATGGAGATGGAGGTTGCAGTGGGTTCATGCTATCTGGGGGAGATGGTGAGAGAGCGGATTCACCGGATGCTGACACTTCGCATGAGGATGATAATAGCATGGAGGTTTTGGAGGGACAAACTAGTGTGGAGAATGAAGAAAATAAGACAGAATTTAAGAAGGGAAGTGGTAGAGTGAGAAGACCTCCTGCTTATCTGAATGACTATGTGAGAGATGGCGGGAAATTGAATTGAAAACGTTTGATTTTTATATTGCCTGAAATGTATTCCTCTCTTGAGTTATAGTTTATTTTTATGTTTTATTTAAAAAAAAAAAATAATAATTTTGAAACCTTGCTTGAAATGTATTTCTCTTAGCTTTTGTCGAGCTATTGGTTAATTTTTTTATGTTCTTGTTTAATCTGTACAGTTTATGATTTTGTTTGAGTATGTGGTTATTATTGTTGTATTCTTGTTTAAAAAAAAAAAAAAATTGATGACGAAGGGGGATGTGTAATAGTCCCGAACGCGCTCGCAAAGGTTAAAAAGACGGTTGGAAAGGAGAGGCTGTGGATGAGGGTGACGGCACCGCACCGCTTGTGTAGGTCGAATAAATCACGCTTCATAGAAAAGTATCTTGGCTTACGTGGCTTATTTACAACACATCCACTAGCACAAAGCAGTGTTTAAACTGACGTGGTGCTGTGTGTAAATGTTGCATTTAATTCTCGTTCATGCCTCATTGTCTATGTTTTATATGTTGGTGAGCCTCGTCAATGAAATCATTATGCACCCCTTGCTCCATGCACGATTACAGTCCTACTACTATGTACGTGGAATGGTTTTCAACCCCTTCTAAACCTGTGTACATAAACGCTAAGGACATGGAGTCGGTGCGGCTGCTAGCCCTTTAGTTATATGCAGGGCAACTGGAATTATGTGGCAAGAAAAGTGCACTTATCCATTTACAACGCCAATAGCTCTAACTCAAGCAAATGCAAGACCAATTGCATTGTAAATGCTTGTCTTTAAATGTATTGTTTTATCATAAACCCTCCTCCAAGCCCCAATCCCCCCTTCACTCTATCCCCCTTCTGCAGTTACATTCATCTGGCTCAATACCAGAAGCACTGAATGTTAGAATAATTTGACAGAAAAGTGTTATTTTGAATTTCTCCTGTCAATGCAGTTGCACTGCTGTGTACGTAGCGAGAGGAAATTGCAGGGTTCACTGTTTTCATGGTCAATATATGTTTTGGTACTTTTACTGGTTATCATTTAAGTACTATGAAGCCAAACATCGAAAGGTACCAGAATGCAAGGTGATCATCAGTGAGCTATCTCTGAGAGTCACTAGACTTTGTGATGCTGTCATGGAACATACACTCTCCCAAAAAAACTATCAGGAGAACCCCTCTTAGATCTGGGCTAGCTCGTGATTCACACATTTTAGACAATATTGCCTACTAACACATGAGACATGGTTTCCCTGTTGTGGCACTTCGGACCTGACATATTATAGCACAAACTTGTTTTACTAAGTATCAAATACTTTCCAAAGGAAAAAATGCGTATACATTCCAGCCATTAATTATTTAATAAACTATAAACCAGCACCACAAAAACATTACCCTGTTGTAGAACACCATCATAAGTCTGCATCGTTCTTTGTCCAAGAACACCAGACATCTAAGCATCTGAGTCAAAAACTAGGGGGCACTTATGTCCCACGACCAAGATCTTAGATCTTTGTACAAATGCGCACTCTTTTCTAAGGCAGCCAAATGCTTCTTTGCCACAGCGGCGATCCACTACAGCTCTGCAAATGCTCCTCAGGACATCGTCATGGCATGAAGCGCTACATATCTGCAACTACAATATAAAACAATGTAATGTCTTGTTAATTGCTGTGAGTTGGAGGCTGTGATGAGACGGATGCTAGCTCCTGGTAATGCATGCTAGTCTTCTTTAGTAACCTGTACCTAGAGTGAAGAGGCTCCTTCCTCACAACCACCTGGCAAAAGTGCCCCTCATCTCTCCATAGCCCTTCTCTCACATACATTGCATTTGTTTTAAAGCGCTGCTAAAGGCCGGCTTTACTAATCAACTCAGCTATCCACATAAAATACAGATCTGTTCCTTGCATCAGGCATATTAACCCTCTGCAGTACTTTATGGTGAGTCAAAACTGTCACTAGACAAAACTTGATCGCTCTCTCTATCCATAACATTAATCATAATAGTTATCTTGACATTTTTATTGCTGCCTGAAAGCATAAGGAACTCTGCATCGGTGCTTTTAATACATAGGTTATGCTAAACACAGCACCCCTGCCGCCTTGAGGTTAGTGCCCCCTTCCATGTCAGCGCCCAGTGCAGCCGCATATCCCTATAGCTGTCCCTGTTAGCAAGTAAAGAGGAAGTACATGGGTGGGAAGGGGAAGCAACTGGTAAGAGAGAAGGAGGGTGCAGGTAGGGGAAGCAACATGGAGAGCAGGGTGGGAAGGAGAAGCAATGGACGAGAAGGCAACCTGAGCAGGCAGGGACAGAGGTGGAGCAACATGGAGGGGGGGAAGAGAAGCACACTAAGGAGACAGATGGAAAACATATGCACTCTCCTGGAGTGCTTAAGACACAAGAAAAAAGTAGGTGCCTAAAAGAGACCAGTGGAAGGAAGTACATTGTCAGTGCCCTATGAGAGGGCCTGCCACAAGATGGGCAAATGCAAGACTTTGAATAAGAAGCAAGCAAAGAGAGTCACAGGAAAGCCAACCATTATTAAGCAATGGGCGGGCTCCTACTGTCTGTATGTTGTTGGTAAGTCCGCAATATGTCTCACAGTCAACACTACATGCACTGTCTAGTAGGCTGAACCTAAGAATGAGCCATGGGTCCCAGTTACGTATTGAAATACAAAAATAACTGATGCTACAATCACCTGAGCCTTGGCACTGTAATTAGGGATGCAGTAGTTGTTGCAGCACCCCCATAAATCTTGAAATAGGTTAGATGGAGAATACATAATAAAGGGGATTTCGAATGTTTTTTTTTGTGGCAGCATTTGTTTTTTTTTTAAACACATTGTCACATATCCCCTGAACCTTTAGTGAAGTGATGTTATTGGGCAGCACCCACACTCTAAAAAATATACCATCCCGACTGTCCCTGGGAGCAGGGTTTAAGATGAGCTGGTGGGGACCACTGGCCCTTATTTTTGGGGACCAGCACTTATCTTTTCTCATTAGACTTTCACCCAGAGGAAGATAGGAAAAAAACACAAAACGCGGAGTGAATGACAAAACATAGAGACAAAGGGAGAGCGCAGAGATGGGAAAGAACCAGCAATGCAGAGGCACTGAGGCAGGCAGTGCTTAATTTGAGCTGGTGGCTGTCGGAGGAGGGGGCACGTGTACTTATTTTTGCGGACCGTCGCTTATTTTTCCGTATCAGATTTTACCAAGTGCAAGAGAAGGAAAACACACAGATCTGGAAGGCAGAGGAAGAGAAAGATGGCAAACCCGTTATAAACAGAAAGCAAGAACCCGCGAGAGAAAGGGGCACGTAGTGTCTGCTAGTTGGTCAGAGACTACTCGCCTTGGCATTGGGCCTTTGGACATTTAATTGCACTGCCCGCCGGCCTTTGAGCAAAGCTGCGGGCACGAGCACTCTTTCATTCACAAATTAAGCACTGGAGGCAGGATTTGTTTTGTGGTGAATAAAAGTGCCATTAGGCGGAGTCAAGGCTGCGCAGGCTTGGAATGTAGCATTCCCAAAACTCGTAGCGCCAGCTACAGGACTTTGGGCCCGGGGCCTATTGTTTTACAAATTAAGCACTGCCTGAGGAAGATCTGACTTGCGCGAGGGGACTTTCCATTGGTCTGTCAGCATTGTGACTGCACCGTACACTGCCTCCCATAGTCTAATCGGAACACATCATGTCTGAAGGCGTGAAGCTGCAGCTGCCAACACAAAGACGGTGGTTCTTTGGTCACCTACCCTCGTTATTGTGGGCAGTGAATTCCTCTCAAGGAATGGCGCTGAACCGCACTCACCCCGCGGACAATGGGTGACATTCACTCTTTTCCCCGCCCCTCCACCTTCTGCTGCTGCGAAGGGCACCGTATTTAGGAGATTACAGCGATGTGGGCTGCAGGCAGTAGCCAGGAGGGCGGTGCCGCCTTTAGCCGTCCCGCACTCCTAATTCCAGGCCTCTGGCCTACCTGTGAATGCGCACCACTGAAAGTCAGCAGGCTAGCTGCACGGTTAGTGAGCATTTAAATGTCACCTCTTAGGATGCTTAAAGCTCTTCCTCGTGCACCCACGAGGCAGTCCCAGCCCCCACCCTCACATTCCCCTGCCACATTATCTCTAGCCTGATCTCGACCTTCTCGTCCTGTCCTATCGACCTGCCGCAGCCCCTCCCCACACACACAATATTCTAATTATCTGTTTAGTGCGACCGCCACTGCAGTCAGTTTGATAATCAGCCCTTGTCCCTAGCAGTCTGCCTCTGAAAGGGTTTGTGTGTACCCCTCCAGGCGCACATGATCAGCAGCGGATCATCACTGAGATGTTAATAGGGTCAAAGGGCATGTGATGTCACTTCCATTCCAGCTGAGGAATGAAATTCCATGCAGCCTATCCCCTGTTATCCTAGGGACGATGTTTACAAAAACCAGGATAGCATCTGCTCCAAGGAAGCCCCAGGTGTACAGGCAAATAAGGGAATGTGCTCAGGATACTCGCCCAATCACTTACTCCCAGCCCACTCTCCCTCAAACCTGGGAGGGTTCACAGGTAAACATGTAATTTAGGGAGACAGGACAAGGAAGGGCCTGTCTGAAGACACTGGGCATCATTACGACCCTGAGACTGCCAGGGTTTTAGTGGTGGTCGGACTGCCGCCAATGTGTCCGTCTGGCAGCCAAATTACGACTGTGGCGGTCGCGCCACAGTTGGACCACCAGCACCACCAGATCATGACTTTTCATTGGTCTGGCGCTGCTGGCAGTTCTAATATGCCAGGGCATCACTGCAAGCAGCGATGCCCTGGGGATTACGAGCCCGTTCTCCACTGGCGATTACATGACGGTAGCCCCATGTATAAGCTGGCGGAGACGTGGTGTAGGGTGCCCCAGGGGGGCCTCTGCACTACCCATGCACTTGGCATGGGCAGTGCACGGACACCTCTGGCCAGTCCCTTCACAATTTTCACTGTCTGCTTTGCAGACAGTGAAAATAGCAACGGGTGATGGTGCTTCCTACGCACTACAGCATTGCCACTGGCTCAATTATCAGCCGGCGTCAAAGTTATAGGCCATTTCCCACTGGGCCAGCGGGAAACTCTTAATGGAGCCGCTGGAAGGGGACTGCACAGGCGGTAACCTGACCGCAGGAGTTTAGCGTGCGGCCTTTTCCCTCCGCTAAACTCATAATGACCCCCGTAGTGTTGGTGGATGGAGGGAAAATATAGGCTCTTGGTCAGACCCTGCTCCCATCCACCTGTTTTGTTGACTCTAACGGACTAGCCTGAACCCTGTAATTGACACTGCCTGATGTCTAACAGGCAAGAACGTATTTCTCTCACAACCATGCCCTCTGCTGTTAGGGGACCTCCTGAGGTATGCAGCCAAATACAATTCTGTTTCTACGTAATGTTGAATAATATCAGTTTTCTAGGTGTTCTGGGTTTTTGTAGCTAGAGGAAAAAGGGGATGGCTTTTAACAGACTGCCAACCAGACCAACATCATATACCCTCCAATCAAACCGATGAGTCAACCGCCACAATTGAATGAAGCTTGTGTGTTTGCTCTCCTTCCGTCTCCTGATGATGAACTACTGGCAGAGCAGAGGATTGTCAACTCAAAATCCGAGCTTCCATCTTTACAACATCTGGACGGTGGACAACTGTTCTGAGAGTGATGCACGTTGATCTAAAGAACACCTAACTAAAGAAATCTAAATATATTCCCAGCAGTGGGAGGGCAAGCAGATGCTGCTTCAGGAAGAGGGGGATTGATGGCCCCCGGAAAGATGACGCAGTCTGACGCCATATATTTCTGTGCTTTGCTAAACAGGCTATGTTCAAGAAGGGATTAAAATTACCATTTGCTCATGGACCTGCACTACTGCACTGCAATCAAGGCTGTACTGTTCTAGTGGCTGAAGAATGTTCTTCTCCCTTCAAGATCTCCAAGGAAGGAAAGCTGATGCACTGTCTGCCTACCAGACATTCAGAAGAAGGTCCCCATGACTCACAGTGCTAAGATGCCAAGACTTCCTCGCCAGATTCCTCTTGGTGAGCACCTAGAGAATTTCAGTAACATGTCCTGGTTCCAGAATGCTTTCTTTTGAAACACTGTCAGTGATGGCATGAAGTGGCCTGGGCAGATCACTTCAGGGTGGAAGTTCATTGAATTGAATGGAGGGAACGGATCAAAATTCCCTGAATTCTGGTCCTGCTCTTTAAGAGGGCCCATAAAAGAGGGCTGGATCTCATCAATTCATTCAGATTCCCCAGCACCAGGGGGACGTGTTAGGTGCTGGATTTGGTACCCAGAAGCTGTGTCAACATTCTGTATTGCAGGAAGCCTTGTGCTGCTACAGTGTGTCCTAATGGCCTTACCAGCTGAGGGGCTAAGCCATTGTAGCCTTCTTGTTCTGGGAACACCTTGTGAACAGCTTATTGCATGTATCACAGGAGAGTGATATTCAAAAGAGCAGCGTCATGTGCAGATAAATGGGTCCAAAGATGCTCCGAGTGTGGGTGAGATGCAGCATGTAAGGGGATTTGAGTTAGATGGCTAGGAATGCCTTGCCAGAGCTAGCCAAGACCTTTGGTGCTGTACGTGTTGGGCTTCAGGCAGCACAGTACCTCCAGCTTGTTGTGAGCAAACAGAACTAATCTTTGACCCTAGATTTCTAGAGATCCCTCTTTTAAAAAGTCACATGAGATCTTCTTGTTCGTACTAGTGAGGCTTGGCAAGAGGCCAATGAACGAGCCCGTACCTGTACAGTCATAGTCTACCAAAGTGGATATTCTAGAGAATACAGAACTGTAAAGAAATGGCTCCCTGTTGCAGTTACCCCCCACTTTTTGCCTGATACTGATGCTGACTTGACTGAGAAGTGTGCTGGGACCCTGCTAACCAGGCCCCAGCACCAGTGTTCCTTCACCTAAAATGTACCATTGTATCCACAATTGGCACACCCTGGCATTCAGATAAGTCCCTTGTAACTGGTACTTCTAGTACCAAGGGCCCTGATGCCAAGGAAGGTCTCTAAGGGCTGCAGCATGTCTTATGCCACCCTGGAGACCTCTCACTCAGCACAGACACACTGCTTGCCAGCTTGTGTGTGCTAGTGAGGACAAAACGAGTAAGTCGACATGGCACTCCCCTCAGGGTGCCATGCCAGCCTCTCACTGCCTATGCAGTATAGGTAAGACACCCCTCTAGCAGGCCTTACAGCCCTAAGGCAGGGTGCACTATACCATAGGTGAGGGTACCAGTGCATGAGCATGGTACCCCTACAGTGTCTAAACAAAACCTTAGACATTGTAAGTGCAGGGTAGCCATAAGAGTATATGGTCTGGGAGTCTGTCAAACACGAACTCCACAGCACCATAATGGCTACACTGAAAACTGGGAAGTTTGGTATCAAACTTCTCAGCACAATAAATGCACACTGATGCCAGTGTACATTTTATTGTAAAATACACCCCAGAGGGCACCTTAGAGGTGCCCCCTGAAACTTAACCGACTATCTGTGTAGGCTGACTAGTTTTAGCAGCCTGCCACAAACCGAGACATGTTGCTGGCCCCATGGGGAGAGTGCCTTTGTCACTCTGAGGCCAGTAACAAAGCCTGCACTGGGTGGAGATGCTAACACCTCCCCCAGGCAGGAATTGTCACACCTGGCGGTGAGCCTCAAAGGCTCACCTCCTTTGTGCCAACCCAGCAGGACACTCCAGCTAGTGGAGTTGCCCGCCCCCTCCGGCCAGGCCCCACTTTTGGCGGCAAGGCCGGAGAAAATAATGAGAAAAACAAGGAGGAGTCACTGGCCAGTCAGGACAGCCCCTAAGGTGTCCTGAGCTGAAGTGACTCTAACTTTTAGAAATCCTCCATCTTGCAGATGGAGGATTCCCCCAATAGGGTTAGGATTGTGACCCCCTCCCCTTGGGAGGAGGCACAAAGAGGGTGTACCCACCCTCAGGGCTAGTAGCCATTGGCTACTAACCCCCCAGACCTAAACACGCCCTTAAATTTAGTATTTAAGGGCTACCCTGAACCCTAGAAAATTAGATTCCTGCAACTACAAGAAGAAGGACTGCCCAGCTGAAAACCCCTGCAGCGGAAGACCAGAAGACGACAACTGCCTTGGCTCCAGAAACTCACCGGCCTGTCTCCTGCCTTCCAAAGATCCTGCTCCAGCGACGCCTTCCAAAGGGACCAGCGACCTCGACATCCTCTGAGGACTGCCCCTGCTTCGAAAAGACAAGAAACTCCCGAGGACAGCGGACCTGCTCCAAGAAAAGCTGCAACTTTGTTTCCAGCAACTTTAAAGAACCCTGCAAGCTCCCCGCAAGAAGCGTGAGACTTGCAACACTGCACCCAGCGACCCCGACTCGGCTGGTGGCGACCCAACACCTCAGGAGGGACCCCAGGACTACTCTGATACTGTGAGTACCAAAACCTGTCCCCCCTGAGCCCCCACAGCGCCGCCTGCAGAGGGAATCCCGAGGCTTCCCCTGACCGCGACTCTTTGAACCTAAAGTCCCGACGCCTGGGAGAGACCCTGCACCCGCAGCCCCCAGGACCTGAAGGACCGGACTTTCACTGGAGAAGTGACCCCCAGGAGTCCCTCTCCCTTGCCCAAGTGGAGGTTTCCCCGAGGAACCCCCCCCTTGCCTGCCTGCAGCGCTGAAGAGATCCCGAGATCTCTCATAGACTAACATTGCGAACCCGACGCTTGTTTCTACACTGCACCCGGCCGCCCCCGCGCCGCTGAGGGTGAAATTTCTGTGTGGACTTGTGTCCCCCCCGGTGCCCTACAAAACCCCCCTGGTCTGCCCTCCGAAGACGCGGGTACTTACCTGCAAGCAGACCGGAACTGGGGCACCCCCTTCTCTCCATTCTAGCCTATGCGTTTTGGGCACCACTTTGAACTCTGCACCTGACCGGCCCTGAGCTGCTGGTGTGGTGACTTTGGGGTTGCTCTGAACCCCCAACGGTGGGCTACCTTGGACCAAGAACTAAGCCCTGTAAGTGTCTTACTTACCTGGTTAACCTAACAAATACTTACCTCCCCTAGGAACTGTGAAAATTGCACTAAGTGTCCACTTTTAAAACAGCTATTTGTGAATAACTTGAAAAGTATACATGCAATTTTGATGATTTGAAGTTCCTAAAGTACTTACCTGCAATACCTTTCGAATTAGATATTACATGTAGAATTTGAACCTGTGGTTCTTAAAATAAACTAAGAAAATATATTTTTCTATATAAAAACCTATTGGCTGGATTTGTCTCTGAGTGTGTGTACCTCATTTATTGTCTATGTGTATGTACAACAAATGCTTAACACTACTCCTTGGATAAGCCTACTGCTCGACCACACTACCACAAAATAGAGCATTAGTATTATCTATTTTTACCACTATTTTACCTCTAAGGGGAACCCTTGGACTCTGTGCATGCTATTCCTTACTTTGAAATAGCACATACAGAGCCAACTTCCTACATTGGTGGATCAGCGGTGGGGTACAAGACTTTGCATTTGCTGGACTACTCAGCCAATACCTGATCACACGACAAATTCCAAAATTGTCATTAGAAATTCATTTTTGCAATTTGAAATTTTTCTAAATTCTTAAAAGTCCTGCTAGGGCCTTGTGTGTTAAGTCCCTGTTTAGCATTGTCTTTTAGAGTTTAAAAGTTTGTTAACAGTTTGAAATTAGATTCTAGAAACAGTTTTAGATTCTTTAAAAAGTCTTCCAACTTTTAGCAAAATAATGTCTGATACAGAGATGAATGTGGTGGAACTCGACACCACACCTTACCTCCATCTTAAGATGAGGGAGCTAAGGTCTCTCTGTAATATAAAGAAAATAACCATTGGCTCCAGACCTACCAAAATTCAGCTCCAGGAGCTGTTGGCAGAGTTTGAAAAAGCCAACCCCTCTGAGGATGACTTCACAGAGGAAGAAATTAGTGACTTGGAGGGCAATTCCCCCCTTCCAGTCCTAAATAGGGAGACCAGGGCCTCTCAAGCCCTGTCTCCAAAAATGATAGTCAGAAATGTTGCTTCCCTCACAGGAGGGTCCAGCATTTCTGAAATCACTGAGGATGCTCTCAGTGAGGATGACCCCCTGTTAGCCAGGATGGTCAAAAGATTGGCTTTGGAAAAGCAGCTCCTAGCCATAGAAAGGGAAAGAAAAGAGATGGGCCTAGGTCCCATCAATGGTGGCAGCAACTTAAATAGGGTCAGAGATTCTCCTGGCATCCTAAAAATCCCCAAAGGGATTGTAACAAAATATGAAGATGGTGATGACATCACCAAATGGTTCACAGCTTTTGAGAGGGCTTGTGTAACCAGAAAAGTGAACAGATCTCACTGGGGTGCTCTCCTTTGGGAAATGTTCACTGGAAAGTGTAGGGATAGACTCCTCACACTCTCTGGAAAAGATGCAGAATCTTATGACCTCATGAAGGGTACCCTGATTGAGGGCTTTGGATTCTCCATTGAGGAGTATAGAATTAGGTTCAGGGGGGCTCAAAAATCCTCGAGCCAGACCTGGGTTGATTTTGTAGACTACTCAGTAAAAACACTAGATGGTTGGTTAACTGGAAATGAAGTGTGTGACTATGTTGGGCTTTATAATTTGTTTATGAAAGAACACATTTTAAGTAACTGCTTCAATGAAAAGTTGCATCAGTATCTGGTAGACCTAGGTCCAATTTATCCCCAAGAATTGGGAAAGAAGGCAGACCACTGGGTCAAGACTAGGGTAACCAAAACTTCCACTGGGGGTGACCAAAAGAAAGGGGTTACAAAAACACCCCAGGAGAAAGTGGGTAACACTAGAAACAAAGAAAAAGAGTCCTCTGTAGGCCCCCAAAAACCAGAACAGGTGGGTGGGCCCCAAGACACAACCCAAAACAAAGGTGGGTACCAGGGTAAGAACTGGGATGCCACTAAGGCATGGTGCCACAACTGTAAACAGTCTGGGCACCACACCAAGGACACTTCTTGTCCCAAAAACAAACCCCAGAACAAAATTCCAGGGGTAACCAGTGTAGCCATGGGAGATGACTCCTCAGATGAGGAGGTCTTCATAGCCTTCAACTGGAAACAGGGCCCAACAGGTGAGTTGGAGATTCCAGAGGGAAGTAGACACTTCCACCACCTACTGGTGAATGGAATCCCAACCACTGCCCTGAGAGACACTTGTGCCAGTCACACTATTGTGCATGACAGGCTGGTGCTCTCAAACCAGTACATCCCAGGTGAGACTGCCAGGGTAAGAGTTAGCCTAGACAGGGTCACTAAGAGGCCTGTGGCTTTAGTGCCCATAGAAGTGGGTGGCACTCTTAGCTGGAGAAGGGTAGTAGTCAGTACAGACCTCCCCCTTGATTGTCTCCTTGGAAATGACTACCCAGAGGTTAGTCAGAGCCCAAGAGAGGAACTGGTCCAGTGCCAGTCCTCTCCCAAGGATTCTGGAAGTCCTGCCTCTGTAGTAAATGCAAGCAGGCCCCAGAAGAAGAAGAAAAGAAAACAAAGTAGGAAGGGTGGACAACCTTTAGCCAAGGTTACAGCAAGCCAAGGAGATTCTGCTCCAGTAGGGGAGAACTCCAAAAATGGCCCTGATAAAGTCCAACCTGACCCACAAGAAGTCCTGGCTAGACAGGCAACTGTTAAACCTGAGTGGGTGGCTCCTCAGCTAACAGAAGAAAGAGTGGAAGAAGGGTGTTTACTACAAGATGTGGTAACCCCCCACTCTAATACAGCAGACAGGCAACCTGAACCCAAAGAGGCCTGTAACTTAGCCCCTTCCCTTTTAGGTGAAGAGCTAAAGGTGTGGTTCTGGGCACTGACAGCTGTCAGTGGCCTCTGCTGGGTGTTAGCCTTTATGGCTGCACTATCCTTAGCATGGTGGTCTGACCCCATGCCAAATAGCAAGTTAGGCCCCCTGACCCTATTGGTCATGGTGGGGTTACTCCAGCTCTGGGTAACCTCTCTGGGTAAGCTAGGGGTAACCCTGGCCAAGATAAGGTCAGCAGAGGTGGATACCTCTAAGACCAAAATAGAAAGAATGGGTGGAGACATTGAAGAGGCAGACAAGAGGCAATTCAGACTAGGTCCTATCACTGTGGAAGTAGGTCAGTTCCCCAAAGGGAATGACCTGAACAGAAGGATGTAAGGCAGAGTAGGCCCTGCAACTAACCAGCCTATTTCTCCTACTCTTCCTCGCCTGACAGACTAGGAAGACTCTCCCAGCTTGGGCTGAGTCTCCTGGCCTGTGGGCTGGGGGGGGCTTGTGTAAAGAAATGGCTCCCTGTTGCAGTTACCCCCCACTTTTTGCCTGATACTGATGCTGACTTGACTGAGAAGTGTGCTGGGACCCTGCTAACCAGGCCCCAGCACCAGTGTTCCTTCACCTAAAATGTACCATTGTATCCACAATTGGCACACCCTGGCATTCAGATAAGTCCCTTGTAACTGGTACTTCTAGTACCAAGGGCCCTGATGCCAAGGAAGGTCTCTAAGGGCTGCAGCATGTCTTATGCCACCCTGGAGACCTCTCACTCAGCACAGACACACTGCTTGCCAGCTTGTGTGTGCTAGTGAGGACAAAACGAGTAAGTCGACATGGCACTCCCCTCAGGGTGCCATGCCAGCCTCTCACTGCCTATGCAGTATAGGTAAGACACCCCTCTAGCAGGCCTTACAGCCCTAAGGCAGGGTGCACTATACCATAGGTGAGGGTACCAGTGCATGAGCATGGTACCCCTACAGTGTCTAAACAAAACCTTAGACATTGTAAGTGCAGGGTAGCCATAAGAGTATATGGTCTGGGAGTCTGTCAAACACGAACTCCACAGCACCATAATGGCTACACTGAAAACTGGGAAGTTTGGTATCAAACTTCTCAGCACAATAAATGCACACTGATGCCAGTGTACATTTTATTGTAAAATACACCCCAGAGGGCACCTTAGAGGTGCCCCCTGAAACTTAACCGACTATCTGTGTAGGCTGACTAGTTTTAGCAGCCTGCCACAAACCGAGACATGTTGCTGGCCCCATGGGGAGAGTGCCTTTGTCACTCTGAGGCCAGTAACAAAGCCTGCACTGGGTGGAGATGCTAACACCTCCCCCAGGCAGGAATTGTCACACCTGGCGGTGAGCCTCAAAGGCTCACCTCCTTTGTGCCAACCCAGCAGGACACTCCAGCTAGTGGAGTTGCCCGCCCCCTCCGGCCAGGCCCCACTTTTGGCGGCAAGGCCGGAGAAAATAATGAGAAAAACAAGGAGGAGTCACTGGCCAGTCAGGACAGCCCCTAAGGTGTCCTGAGCTGAAGTGACTCTAACTTTTAGAAATCCTCCATCTTGCAGATGGAGGATTCCCCCAATAGGGTTAGGATTGTGACCCCCTCCCCTTGGGAGGAGGCACAAAGAGGGTGTACCCACCCTCAGGGCTAGTAGCCATTGGCTACTAACCCCCCAGACCTAAACACGCCCTTAAATTTAGTATTTAAGGGCTACCCTGAACCCTAGAAAATTAGATTCCTGCAACTACAAGAAGAAGGACTGCCCAGCTGAAAACCCCTGCAGCGGAAGACCAGAAGACGACAACTGCCTTGGCTCCAGAAACTCACCGGCCTGTCTCCTGCCTTCCAAAGATCCTGCTCCAGCGACGCCTTCCAAAGGGACCAGCGACCTCGACATCCTCTGAGGACTGCCCCTGCTTCGAAAAGACAAGAAACTCCCGAGGACAGCGGACCTGCTCCAAGAAAAGCTGCAACTTTGTTTCCAGCAACTTTAAAGAACCCTGCAAGCTCCCCGCAAGAAGCGTGAGACTTGCAACACTGCACCCAGCGACCCCGACTCGGCTGGTGGCGACCCAACACCTCAGGAGGGACCCCAGGACTACTCTGATACTGTGAGTACCAAAACCTGTCCCCCCTGAGCCCCCACAGCGCCGCCTGCAGAGGGAATCCCGAGGCTTCCCCTGACCGCGACTCTTTGAACCTAAAGTCCCGACGCCTGGGAGAGACCCTGCACCCGCAGCCCCCAGGACCTGAAGGACCGGACTTTCACTGGAGAAGTGACCCCCAGGAGTCCCTCTCCCTTGCCCAAGTGGAGGTTTCCCCGAGGAACCCCCCCCTTGCCTGCCTGCAGCGCTGAAGAGATCCCGAGATCTCTCATAGACTAACATTGCGAACCCGACGCTTGTTTCTACACTGCACCCGGCCGCCCCCGCGCCGCTGAGGGTGAAATTTCTGTGTGGACTTGTGTCCCCCCCGGTGCCCTACAAAACCCCCCTGGTCTGCCCTCCGAAGACGCGGGTACTTACCTGCAAGCAGACCGGAACTGGGGCACCCCCTTCTCTCCATTCTAGCCTATGCGTTTTGGGCACCACTTTGAACTCTGCACCTGACCGGCCCTGAGCTGCTGGTGTGGTGACTTTGGGGTTGCTCTGAACCCCCAACGGTGGGCTACCTTGGACCAAGAACTAAGCCCTGTAAGTGTCTTACTTACCTGGTTAACCTAACAAATACTTACCTCCCCTAGGAACTGTGAAAATTGCACTGTGTCCACTTTTAAAACAGCTATTTGTGAATAACTTGAAAAGTATACATGCAATTTTGATGATTTGAAGTTCCTAAAGTACTTACCTGCAATACCTTTCGAATGAGATATTACATGTAGAATTTGAACCTGTGGTTCTTAAAATAAACTAAGAAAAGATATTTTTCTATATAAAAACCTATTGGCTGGATTTGTCTCTGAGTGTGTGTACCTCATTTATTGTCTATGTGTATGTACAACAAATGCTTAACACTACTCCTTGGATAAGCCTACTGCTCGACCACACTACCACAAAATAGAGCATTAGTATTATCTATTTTTACCACTATTTTACCTCTAAGGGGAACCCTTGGACTCTGTGCATGCTATTCCTTACTTTGAAATAGCACATACAGAGCCAACTTCCTACAAGAACTAATTCATGGCAGCTGGCGAGGTGAGAGAAGTGGTGGTTTGCTTTGGAAATTTTGAAGGTTTATGGTGGGCACGGAAAAGAAGGGGTCCGTGGAGGCCAGATTGAGGTTCCATCATCAGGTAGCCTACCATCGTTCTTAGAGGCGGCTGGATACAGTTACTAGCTCTTCCTAGTACTCGGTTCTGGCTGTTCCCTTTACAGGGCTGCTCAGGACTATTCCGAAGGCTGCCTCTGAGAACCTGAAATACATGGTTTATGCTATGTCGATGCAGAGGAGACCTAGGCCATTCATAAAGCTGTAAACTAAGACCTCCCTACAGAGAGGAACAGTCCCCACCTGATGCCAAGGGGCTCTCAAGGGCTGCTGTAGAGAGGACCTAACAGGTTACAACTGAGGAGATAGTGAACTCCTCGGGGTCAGACAAAGGCTGGGGGAGGGGCAGAGACTGACACCTGCAGATTAGTTCATTATTTGTAATCAGTGGTCTCCGAGGTGTGGCGTGAGTGCCACGGACTCGAATGGAAGATGGCAATGGGTGCAGAACCACTATGTTGAGTAGTAAAAGACAGCCATAACTGGGGTGTATTTGACCCTCAGCCAGCTGAGCCATGGTGCCCCACCACCTGATGCACGAGTGATAGCTACACCCCTGAAAGCACTGAGGCACAGCCTGACCGTACTGCACACTGTAGGTTTCATGTAAGCCCCTTCACACCAGAGCAGGGAGGTTCCATCTACCACTGGAGTTAAAGAATGTCTCCTCAGAAGGGGCATGACTGCTGGAGGCTCACCTGGTGTGTAGAACCTCTGGGTTTATGATCCTGCTATGAGCTGCCTCTCTTCTGCAAGGAGGCAGAGGCAGGAGAGGGCAACATTCCCAAAGACTGCGGAATGCTTACGGTGGTGGGCAGCGGAGAAACAGAATGACAAAAAGCCCTCGACTCAAAGGGGTCCAAGCTGTTAGGAAAAGTTTGAGCATAAGTGGAGGATTCCTGAAGAACAGGTGAGGCTGTATCTTTTAGCCACTGCTTTTTAAAAGTTTGTGCAAACTCCGTGGCATCTGAGCCCCATGTCGCTTGAGCGGTCCAGGGTCCAGTTGGCATGTTTTTTCACAGTACACTCTGCTGTGGCTGTCTGTAGCTCCTGCATTTGGCTGTTGTAGCACGGGGGTAATGAATGTATGCTGTGTCCCAAAGTATTTTATAGCATGTACACGGTATTTGTACGGCGCGACATTAGCAGAAAAGGCGACCATAAAGTCAACGAATGGGTGTTTTGTGGCCTGTGGGCTGTTACCTGCTTCATGCTTCATCCTGTTAACAACCAGGTGTAATTTGCTCTAGACCTAGAGGTGGACGAGCAAAGAAATTAACAAGGCGAGTCGAGCCAGAGCCGAGCCAAGGTTCTGTCTGGGTTCTGAGAGCCTGTATACAAGCCAAGCCCTAAACATGTTTGGAATGTAATTCATGCAAATATCACGTACAGATGTGATGAAGTCTCTTCAAAATTCAAACAACTACATTTCTTTAAAATGTTTAAGATTTTCACCCTAGTACAACAGTGTTATCAGTGCAGTGTGAGGCATTTATTAAAAGTGTTAGTTTTTAACCATGAATGTGGAAACATTCATGTCTCCCTGGTGACTATGTCACGAGTGCACAAACAGTAGAGGTGGGGGAAGGCAAATAATTTCGGTTCAGCTTTCCACATCTTTCAAATGCCAACAAACTGAGCACTGGTAAATTAGGAAAAAACAAATAAAGTTACCTGTCAGCGCTCAGAAAAGGCAAACTGCGGCATTTGGCGCTATACTAGAAACAAGTTATCATCAGCTGCCAAAGTAGAGTAGAACGAAAAGGTCCTTGAAGTGCGCAATTCACTGTGAATTACTTAGACAGCAGTTATGGAGCCTTAACCTTGACACCATGGTGGTGCAGAGCTCCTGCTGCAGAGCGATTGTGCTAGTCCACATTACAGGGATTTTTAAAAAATGCTCTTGCTCCAGGACACGAAGTACACAAAATAGCTCTGAAGGCGCTAGTTTCCGAGAGCCACTCTGGAATGACTTTTTTTTTAACCATATTTTTTACTTCAGCGCACTGGTCTTCCCAAGTGTTGCGTAAATGATCCTAATGTTCTTTCATTTATCTTCCATCGTTTCCTCTCCCCTTTGGCCATTTCAGCTGCGTAGGTGATTCAGGTGTGGTGGAGGAGAGAAACTGAACTGTGAAAATGAAAGCCACACTCCATTCCCCACACTCTAAACTCGCCCATTTAAAGAAAGGTCAGCCCTGCATATACCCTCCCTGCACTCAGAGCCTGAGGTGGCCTCATGGGTCCGGAGCCTTCAACCCCAGATGCACAGAGATGGTGGGATTGGAGTCTTTGAAGACAGACCTCACAGTTCTAGAGGGGGGAGCACATGCTGAAGATCTCTTTAACTTTATGTTGCAGTCTTATATGATGCAAGCTCCACCCAACGTTATTGGGGTGTTTAAAGAGGACCAGTAACAATACACAAGGTCACGTTAATTATTTTAGGCATGAGAGATATAGGGCCATATGTACGAACACATTTTCCCATAGACACAGAATGGGTAAAACCCTTTGCTACATCTGGCCCTAAGTGATTTGTCCAGAATCACAGGGTGATGAACCAATACCAAAACTTGAACCTGGTTCCCCAGTTTCAAAGTTGGCAGCTAAAAGCAACTGAAGATGTGCACTATTTTTCCCTTTGTCTGAAGTGTATTTCACATCAGTTGGCGGCAATAAGATGTGAGATACATTTCAGACAAAAGGAAAACAGTGGGCAAATATAGCAATTGTGCTGCTTGTGTAATGCAGCAACCCAATGATTTTTTTTGGGTGGAGAAGAAATAGTTGGAGACCCAAAGAGATGAAAGGCGGGTGTGAGAGGGGCCAGGCTCAGCTTGCTTTGGGCTCGAGGGTCCAAGAGGACCCCCGAGCTGGACCAGAGCCATGGATCCGACTTGAGCTTGCACACCGAACTCTGCATAGACCACATCAAGCAACAGCTGCATCCCTCCATCCCACTGGTCCTCTCCATGTGATGCCGTTACTGCGTGTAACTGCACTACAGCACACCAAAGCCTGTCTGTACAAGGCTTAACACGGGTCTCTTATGATTGAATATGACAACATTAGTGTATTGTGCAATAAATATATTTAGTGCAACGCCTCTGTCTCCTTGTGGGTAGCAGTATCTGCCATCTCAAGAATCACTTACACAGCAATATGCATTTGGATGATGGCCGATCCCTTTTAGGCAATTCCAATAAGTCTTTTGAGTTGGCTGGTATTCAGTACTCCATTGGTGTCTTTAAACTGGTTTGCTATCTTTTGGTACTAGTTGTCTTTCTACACCCTGCCATCTCTACTGAGCATGCAGATGCATCACATGCATGTGCACAGGCAGACTTACATTTTCACACTCCATGCTTGCCAAGATGTCAGCAATGCACCTGGAGATAAAATGTTCGCAAATACTCATGTCCTAGCATTAGAATAGTAAAGCACTCTGTCTTTGAATGCTTGGGCATATTTATATGCTTCTTCCTAGCTTTTCAGGGAATCCCAGAAATACGGCTACTTCTGAGAGGCATGGATGTACAACTGAGCCTCCACTGTTAAAACACTACTTTTTCCTCCTCCCTCCCTCTGTAAAAGAAAAAGGGTAGGTAGACCACCTCCCTCAAGCCAATTACAGACTTGGTTTCTAGTCCTGGACTTTTGTGTGACAGTCTAATACATTCTGGGATTTGCAGTCTTGTTTTGCTTCCATCAAACTAATTCGAATTATACACCTGAAATCAATGATTTGTTGGTAAAATGTTCAATACTCCATCCTGCTCCAAAAGGGGCAGTCCAGCCTGAACTGCCAAGCCAGGTGTCTTCTGAACTGGAGTACATGCAACAACAGACCAGTTTTGGCTTACTTGTGGCTGGTCAGAGTGCAGTTTACTTTCAGTGGCACAGAGAGCACAGGTCCCACATCATTTCTGTTGAGAATCACACTGAGGAAAACAAAAACAACAAAAAACGGTGGAATGCTTCAACTAAATTCAACCAGTAGTAATTACTGGTGTCGTATTCCAGTCCATTGTTTTTTTAACCAGTGTGCCATCTCAGACATGAACCAGCCATGCGAAAATTAGTTTTGGCCTGCTCCAATTGGAACAGGCCAGCCCGAACTGCTAAGGCAGATCCCTTCTGAACTAGAAAACAAGTAACCCCAGATTGGTTTCAGCCTTTTCTAGTCTCATCAGTAAGGTGCTGCTTGGTTCCAGTGGCTCAGTGAGAAATGGGCCCATATCTCAGCATACCTGTCACACTTAAGGCATTGCACTGAAGTAAACAAAAATGTGATGGGCGGAATGCTTGAAATTATGTCAATCACTGGTAATTACTAAGGCTTTCTTTCAAGTTCATTGTATGTTTTTTGCCCACCATGCCACTTAAAACAGGAACCAGCAATATGCAAATCTATCTTGGTCCTGCTCCAATAGGGACAGTCCAGTATGAACTGTACAGCCAGGTTCCTTCTGAAATAAATTTGAAGCGTACAGTATGGATGAGCTCAGGTGCTGTTTTGAAAGTGTTGCTGAAAGCTTTAATGTCAGGGACACCATGATACTTGGGCTACTTTTGCACTATTGAATGCATATTCCTGGACTTTGTATCTCAGAATATTGCTAATAAACATATCGTCTGACAGAAATCTTGCATCCTAAGTATTGATAAAGCATCCCTTTGGGTTTTCTATTATGAACTCTAATGAGGCAATATTTTAACATTCAGTCTTTAAAACACAATAGTTCAGTCAGACAGTATTTTAGTTATAATATTCTGGTACCACACCTACCTGGAAGCAAATGTCTGAACTCATTCTAGCACCCAAATATGGGCGGGTGAACGTGAAGAATTAAAAGTTAGTGGAATTAGAAAGGGGACAACAGATTGTGATAATCCGTGATGTGTCTCACACAGTGTACTATTGATTGTTTTGTGTTCTTATGGAAAACATTAAGAAAAAAGAATTCATTAAAAAAAGAAAGGGGGAACATAACTCAGGAAAGACGGCTCGCCATTCTTCCAATTTGAGATGGGCCACTTTTCCAGGGGTAAGCTAGGAATGGGTCTATAATGGCCCAAACGTGCCCGCTTCTACAAGGTGCATTATACAAAAGCTCTGTGGTGTGTTGGGCCATCGTCAAAGTTTTTTTTTTCCGTGGGCTGGTAAGCTTTTGTCTGACTTGGCTTAGGACAGTGGTCTCCAAACTTTTTAATGCCGCGCCCCCAGTTGAAAAATAAAAATCATTGGGCCCCCTCAGAATTCTTCCAAATTATTTTATAATGATGGCAATGTTTAAATATCTCTAAACGTATTTAAACATTGCAGTTGAGTACTGTTGCCCTATTAAAATTGCAATAACATGTTTCTGCTTTAAACAAAACACTGGTATCTGTGTAATGCTTCTTTTGGCCAGAGCCTGCCCCCCCACCCCAACCGGGGGTCCACCCCCCAGTTTGAAGACCCCTGGCTTAGGACGAGTCGGGTGTACCTTCTCCCACACTGCATCCAATGGCATTGAAGGAGTTGCCTTAATGTGTCTATCACTGTATAGACTGAGAATGCAATGTTCTGTGCTATCCCATATGTGATTGACTTTAAAATGTTTGGAAATAAACCTAACACTGATAACCTTTAAAATCTGATGCAGTTGCTAATACAGCATAACGTTCACCCAGCAAACACTTCCAAAACCCGTTCCAGGGCAATGCCCTCTTTACAAACGCAGCCTCTCTGTTTTTGCCACAGATCAGAGGAGCAATTGGACAGTGGATCTTACTGAGCCCCAGGCTCAGATGTCTGCGATTTAAAGTGGGCTTTCCCAATAAAGAGCCCGAGGTATTGTGCACCTTGAGCAGGAGCACACAACTTTACATCAATGTATATCTGAAAAATGCTACACTTATTTTACGTCCTCATGAAATAAACGCAACGAAAAGCATGCGATTTTTTACAAACCAAGGAAGTAAACTCTTCAGCATTCCAAGTGTTACTCTTGTCTACAGAGTTTAATGAATGAATACTGTTACTAATTTGGTTCTGCGGAAGATCATTAAAAAACAGGACCATTCTGCAAAATGATTAATTTTGCAGCCTATCAGTAAGGAGAGACCATTGGTAATAGATCTCGTGAGCAGACCCTGAGCGGTGTCAGGCTGTGTGGATCAGCCTGTAAACGGTGTAATTCAACCTCAAGGAAAACAGAAATATTTCCCTTTTTGCATCGTGGTGCTTTCAACCACGTGATTAAAGTCCCACATCTAATCCATCCACACAATGGCCGCAAAGTGTTACACAGACGTCATAAGACACGAGAATCGGAGAGAGTTGTTTACCGAATGAGGTGTCCATGCATTGAAATGTATATCAAACAGATGCCACGGAACATCGAAATCAGGCATGACAAACATCAGTCCGAAGCACGAACATGAATGTAAGTGCTGCATGGCATTTACGTGAAAATAACTACATTTCACACCTTTGAAATATCGGTTCACAAAATCATAGACACCGAGTAACATTACATACAGGTTTCTACAGAGAGAGAGTTGGCGAATCATTTTTGGACACTGTAAACCCAAAAGCTGTTAATGAATTTCAAAGCTACTCATTTTTGTAACAATGTGATACAAACAAGTATATAAATGAATCAGCAGGAAATAATGAATCATGAGCACAATTCCTATTTAAAACATGAATGAAGTCATAAAAGCCTTTTAACGCGTAGCTTTGGCGTTGTTTGGTGTAGCTTTGCAGCCCCAATGAAGTCACACCAGAGAGTGGTAACTGCTGTAGGCAGGAGTAAGGCATTGAATGCTAAAGTGTTCTTTTTGTTACATGGTGAATCTCATGATTTTCATGTATTTCAATGAATAAAGCAATAACAAAGGTATCCTATTTCCCCTTGTTCTGGGATGAAAAGTTATATGCACCTAATAAAGGGGTTTCCTGAAATGTGATGAGTGAATAATTAATTTGAGACTTTGAACAAAAAACATGTAATGTCAACAGTAAAAACTTTCAATGGTTTAGAAAAATCCGGAATGTGAGTAATGTCCACACTGCGTGCCTTCTTTAATCGTGACTACACTTTTATTTAATGCCCCCTCCAACTGGGGTGAGTTTAGGGGCAATAGCACTCTAGGAAACACAACACCTAATGTGGCAATAGTTTGATTTAAAGAATAAAGTGAACAATACTCAAACAGAGAACAGAATCCTGATCTGCACATGAAACAGAACCCATACGGCGACCTGAGATGCACAACTAAACGTGCAGCCCGATAGGGAGAACTCAAGGGACAGGAAGAAACAGAGAATCTAGAGGTGCAGCACACGTGCATGGGTCCGTTGGTGCAGCCGGTGCAGCAGCGCCGGGGCTCAGAGGGGTAGGGGGTCTAGTCTGCATTGCCTCGGCAGTGTGTTACTAACTAGGCCATCTGCACTGATTTTTGTTTATAAGTGGTGCCTGGGGCCAGGCAGCTCACTGTTTGTTCTTGGCGTGGCAGAGGGGAGGGAGCGGATAGAAGCCCGGGGGGGCACAGTCACAGAGCACAAGGCAGACCCCTGGCACGCACTGGAGCACAGGGAGCCAGTCAAGCCTTTCAGTTCACATGGAGTCTTTCCACCTTTCCATCAAGCTCACTCTCTATCTATCTACACTATACCTGTCTGTTCACACCTGTCTTTCTACCTATCTCTCTCTCTCTCTCTCTCTCTCTACCTGTCTATCTACTCTGTACCTGTCTGTCTACACCTGTCTTTCTACCTATCTCTCTCTCTGCCTGTCTATCTACTCAGTACCTGTCTGTCTACGCCTATCTTTCTACCTATCTCTATCTCTCTGTACCTATCTACGCTATACCTATCTGTCTACACCAGTGGTCTTCAAACTTTTTAATGCCCCCCTCCCACCATTAAGTGTAAAAAAAAATCCAATTCGGGCCCTCCAGAATTCTTCACAATTTTTCTATTAAATTGGCACTGTTCAAATATGACTGGACTTTTTTTTTTTTATTTAAACACTGCATTTAAGGTCTGTTACCCATTAATAAAATGCAATCACGTGCATGATTGCCAAACATACTACTTTGGTTAACTAGGCCTTTCTAATGTGCCTAAGTATACATAGTGTGATTCTAAAAAATGGGGGCAGGGAGGTTTGAAAACTGGAACCCCTTCCCCTTTAGACAAATAAAGCCAGCCAGATATAAATGACAAAAGACGTAGGTGATGGCCCTTACAGAGTGGTTGACTCAATTTTTTCTGCTTAAAACCAAGCACTGTTATCAGCAAGATGCTTCTTTTAGCTAGAGCGTGGCGCCACCCCCTGGTAATAGTTATGGGGCTCCAAGGGGGGCCCGGCCCCCAGTTGGAAGACCACTGTCTACTTATCTCGATCTCTCTATACCCGTCTAGCTACACTATACCTATCTGTCTACGCCTATCTTTCTACATCTTTCTACATCTCTCTGTACCTATCTATGTGTATCTGTCAAGTCCTAACCATATATATATATATATATATATATATATATAATGAACCTATTTATGTGTGCTTATTTATCTATAAATACCTATCAATACCTGTCTTCATCTATCAGTTTCTGTACCTGTTCCGCCCTCTCTCATCCCTGTCCTTCTTTCTGCCATCCTTTGCCCCCCTCTCTCTGTTACTCCCCTTTTTCTCTCTGTTTCTGTCGCTCTTGGTGGCTCTGGTCTTCTCTCTGTACCCCCCACACCTTCTGCCTTTCTTGAGATAATGGGGTGAAAGAAGAGATGCTGAGCAAAGGACATATAACGCAGGAGAAGCAAGATGCGGGAGATACGGAGAGCGGGAGATTTGAGAGAGGATGGAGGAAATTGACACAGAAGGGAGGGATACAGGGCAGAATATCGAGATACATTATGCAGTTGTGTGCAAATCGAAGGAAAGGAGAGATACAGGAGAGAAAGTGATGTAGTAGAGCATAGACAGTGAGGAGAACGGAGATCTACAGCCAAACGCAAATTGAAGCAGGGAGATGTATAGGGAATAAGGAAAAGATAAAGTGGAGAGATACCAGGGAACATGAAAAAGTAAAGGGGAGAAATGGAAACGTAAGAGAAAGTGGCAGCGTAGTAGAGAAATGTAGGGTAAATGACAATTAAGAATGGAGAGCAACAACAGAACAGAAAGAGGAGAGTAGAGGGAGGGCGAACAGTGGAAAGCAGAGCTCCACAGAGAAACTCCGAAGAAAGAAGCATGGGGAGAGACAAGGAAGGGTGTACAGATGCAGGAAGACTATCAGAGAAGAAAAAAAGCTGACAGCTATATGAGAAGAGTAAAAGGTGGGGGTAACTAGTTGTGGGTCTAAGTAGAGTTGCAGGAGACAACGGGGTAAGGTGGTGAGTGAAGAAAAGGGGAGAAAAAGGGGAATAAAGAGGACACGAGTGATGCAGGAGAAAAAAGAAAGATGAGGGTTAAAAACAGGCACATCAGTGGGGAATACAGTAATGGGAGGGCAAGTGGGGAGTTAGAGGTTGGAAATTGGGGAGAGTAAAAGGAGGAATGTGGCGAGATAAAGAGGAAGCAAGAGAAGGGGAGCATGAAGCTATAATAGGAAGGACATAGACTTGGTCAAATTAAGGATTTTGGGGGTCCTGGGCCAAACATAAGTTGGGGCCCCCTGCTCGGAACAGGTCTGAGTTTATTATCCATTTACAGCTCATTCAAGCCCTCAGCAACTATGGTCTGATCATTAACAATCCTCTTCTTTGCCCCCCCAACCTTAAGCGGGACCCAGTCCTTCAAGGGTGCCCCCATGCAGAGGAAAGCGTTTGAATATTTATGATATATTGGAGACCTGGGAGCCCCTTTTCATATTGTGCAGGGGGCTCCATCATTTTTGCATTTTGATACTGTCTGGGACTGTCCTGAAAGTTTAATGATGGGGCCCCTTAGAAATGTGAGGGCCATGAGCCAGAGCCCAATTTGCCCATGCCTTGAAACGTCTCTGTCTAGAGTAGAATGTATATAGATACAGAGTAGGAAGTGTGAAAGGCAAGAGAGGAAAAACAGGAGCGAAGGCTAAAGGAGCAGAGGTGTAGCTATGATTAGTGCAGTAGGTGCAATGGCATTAGGGCCCTACAGGTCTAAGGGGCCCACTGAATCCTGATTACTGCTGTATTTTGCTATAAAACCATGATTTATGGGGGCCCTTTTGCCTGCTTGCCCTTGGGCCCATAACACCCTTGCTTTGTCACTGGTGCAGCATTTAATAAAGAACATGTAAGTGAAGCCTAATAAGAACAAGCATTTGCAATGCAATGGGTCTCGCATTTGCTTGTTAGAGCTATTGGCATTGTAAATTCATAACTAGACTTTTCTTGCTACACAAAGTGGTCAACCATGCCTCATAATTTGGTCTTTTCCTGCCACATAATTCCAGTGGCCCTGCATTTAACTAAAGCACTTCCATTTACCTTCTTCCTCTGTCCTCAGCCAAAAATGAAAAAGTTGCCATTTAGCATCCTGATTTAAATCGGCCATGCTAATTCCAATAGAATAGCACTTTCACCACTCACTATCAAAGTTGCTGGCTGGCTAACACAATTCCCAAAACAAGACAGCCACAGAGGGGTAACAAGATAAATAAATTAGAAGGGTCACCCAAACATATCAAGAATGTTCAAACAGTGATAATGTAATAAGGATGTTAAGTTGGCCTGAATCATGGTCATAACTGAAATAAGGAGAAATTAATATAACACATACAATTATCATTTAAACAAAAGCCTATATCAGAAATAACGTTTTGTCATTAGACTGTAATGCACAGTTACAGTCCCTAGAGGACACCACAATGAAAATAGCATTTGTAAGAAACGTGGTACTGTAACCATAAAATTATCCGCTGGCAGGCATATCCATGTGAAAATACAATGGCACAAAGTAATGTAGTGCAACCATATATTTAGCCCCTATAGGGCGTAGTGCTTTACACATTTTCAGGCTCAGCAAGCCTTCTGCAATACTAAGGCCCTTAGAACACAAATTACTCCAAGCTGTAAAACAAAAGTTCCAGCCATAAAATTGCTTAAAAAGGGACTGAATGGTGGGAGGGGTTATTATTCTGGGGTCCCCACTAACCCTAAAAAACTAGATGGGAACCTCCTGAAGCACTGGCTGGGCAAAAGGGCTACAACGGCTTCTCCACTGCTCACTCCATTTCTCCTTGTCACCCAAGGCTATTACGAGGCATTACTCCCTGCTCTCAATCACGAATCCTCCATTTCCCTTCAAATATCAGCAGTAGCTGAGGTGAGTTGTTCTACTCCTTTCATGTCCTCGGGTAACCCTGTCTTATTACCTCTCCTTAACCTCTGCTTAGTCCTTCCTTTATGTTTCTCTCTGTTCCTTCTTCCAGGTCTTTCTCCATGGTTCCCTTCCAGTTGTATGCAGGAATATCATGTACAGAAATGTTATGACATTAAAATAAAGTTCTAACTATCGCCTAGAAAAATATTGACCCATTAAGTGTAGATTTTTATATTGAACTCAGATTGGCTATATTTTTGTAGAAGATATTTAGCACACGATATTAATGTCATACGAAATTTAACACACGATATTTATGTCTGCCGACAATATTCTGCTACCACCACCATTGCATCACGTCCACCTCTCTCCCGTCACCCTTCCATCAATTACACCTCTCTTCCACTACGGTTCAATCTACTTACAGCTTTCTCCTACCACCATTCCATCACTTACACCTCTCTCTTTCCATTGTTCCATCATTTACATCTCTCTTCCGCCATCGTTCCATCTGCTTACCCCTCCCTCCCGCCACAGTTTCACGCTTACACCTCTCTCGTGCCACCGTTCCACCGCTTACACCCCTCTCCCACCACCGTTTCTTTTCTCACCCGTCACCGTTCCATCACTTACAGCTCTCTCCCACCACCGTTCCATCGCTTACACCCCTCTCCTACCACCGTTCCTTTTCTCTCCCGTCACCGTTCCATCACTTCCACCTCTCTTCCACCATGTTCCATCACTTACACCCCTCTCCCACCACCGTTCCCTTTCTCTCCCGTCACCGTTCCAACACTTACACCTCTCTTCCACGATGTTCCATCGCTTACACCCCTCTCCCCACACCGTTCCATCTCTCTCCCTTCACCGTTCCATCACTTACAGCTCTCTTCCACCACCGTTCCATCCGCTTCCACCACCGTTCCATTACTTCCACCAACCTGGCTTCCACCTTGTTCATCACTTACACCTCTCTCCCACCCCCATTCCATCACTCCAACCTCCCTCCCACCCCATTCCATCGCTTTCCCAGGTCCTGGCCCAACCCCGTGGTACTCCCCTTACCCTGCTCCAGGTCATGTTGATGGTACCAGGGCTCCTCTTCTTCACTCTGGAACTCTTCCATTCTCGCTGCGCTCAGCATCAGCGCCGCTGCCCTGGCACCGGGGCAGATCAGAAAGGCCCGGCCTGGAGTAAGCTGAGAAGGTAGCGCTTCAAAGCCTTAGAGGGAGCAGGCAGGCTGCAGCTCTCAGGCAGGGTGTGTACTAAAAATACAACAAAGAGTCAAGTGCCAGGATGGGACTTGGCAGGTTCAGAGCATCCAGAGAGCGAAGTATCAGGCGCAGAATTGTAATTAACAGGCAGCTGGGAATGCTAGTGACAAGATGGGACTGGCAGGGAGACAGAGACCTGGGATAAGCTGGTAGAAGCAGGTCCTGTGCTTCTAGATACCCTGGTACCAGGATTACCACAAGTGCAAAAGGATTACCAGCCACTAAGAAAAGTGCCCAGCGTGGCAGAAACGGATCTTGAGCAACCATATAGGTTAGTGCCAGGCCGGGCGAGGCAGATCTTGAGTATCTGCAGATGTCAGCTCCTGAGCAATTCGATGTTGTTTTGGGACTAGCCGTTCCAGAAAAGTAGCATCCGGAGAGGCTGGCACCAGGTCCAAGGAAGGTAGGTCCTCAGAATCCGAGATGTTAGTGCCAGGCTGGGATTCACTGGTCTCGAGAAACCAGAGAGGCTAGTGCTAGGCTTGGGCGAGCACTTCCTGAGCATCGGGAGGGGTTATTGCCATGTTGGGACCCGCGGATCCCGTGCATTCAGAGAGGATAGTGCCAGGCTGAGGCACGCAGGTCCAGAGAATCCGGGGATGCTGGTACCAGGCAGTGGCAGTCAGATCTCCTGCATCTAGAGAGGGTAGTGCACGGCCGAAAAGGGAGGTCCAGAGAATCCGGGGATGCTGGTACCAGGCAGGCAGATCTCCTGCATCCAGAGAGGGTAGTGCCAGGCTGAGAAGGCAGGTCCAGAGAATCCAGGGAGACTGGTGCCAGGCAGTGGTAGTCAGATCTCCTACATCCAGAAAGGACAGTGCCAGACTGAGAAGGCAGGTCCAGAGAATCTTTGGAAGCTGGTGTAGGTCCTGGACGGGTAGGTTCGAGATCTTCCTGGGAAAGGCTGGTGCCAGGCAGGATCTCCTGCGCAACCAGAGAAGCTGGTGCCCGGATGGTATGAAAGAGTCTTACTGCCAGGAGCCTTACTGCCAGGAGCCTTACTGCCTATTACCTACTGCCCTGTGCTCTGACTTTCCCAGACAGGGCACTGCAGTACCAAGCTGGGACTCCTGCAACCGCCGTGCCGGCCTAGTATGACTCCTCTCCGCATACATTAGCAGCGCCCACCGGCTTCCTGCAGTCAACAAGGGACGTGGCAGTTCAGCCCCTCACCCCACCTACTCCTCCGGTGCGCACAGACCCCTCGGCTGCAGCTGCTCCACGCCGCCCAGAGTCTGAAAGGAGAGGCGCGGAGGGGGTCTCCGGCAGGATGGGGGCTGGGATGCCAAGAATCCTGGGGAGTCCAGCCTGGGAGGGAGCCTGCAGAAGCCCAGAGCATCCTCTGCAGCCTGAAGGGGAGGGATGGCGGGCCCAGCATCCCCCAGCACTGACAGCGGAGGGAGAGGGGGGAGGCGGGAGGAGGAGAGAAGGAAGAGACCAGTGGGAGGAGAGAATGAGGAGGAGGAGACGGGGTGGAGAACATGGAAGGAGGAAGGAAAGGGGCCGGTGTTCCAGCATCCAATAAAATGCGCGGTACTGTGAAGGCGCTACACGTCATACAAGTGTCTCCAAAGTAAATACATGGGCTACATTACTACTAAAGCCCATCCGCTGGTGTTCATTTAAGTTTCCAGGTTATACAGCTGTATTTGCCGTTTTATGAGCAGTTTCTCTGGGCCGCATGAGCGGATTGCTGCTTTTCCAGCAGTTTGTGGAGGGTCTCCCAAGGAATACTTTTCTGTCTGCTTCTAACTCACACAGCGTCTCTCTCTCTCGTGGGCAGTTATCTAAGATGTTCTTGTACGCAGAACTGTTTAAGGGGCCCTCACTCATTCCGCCTCACTGTCTCCTCACAGGACACTCCTCTAGCATTCGCCATCCTCCATCTGCCAGTCTCCTTTTCTAGCCTATGGCCATTCTCTCCATCATCTCTGACAGCTGTGAGGGGCGTGGAAAGAGAGGAGGGAAAACGAGGAGTGGGGTGGGGGGTGGAGCCACTGGACGGGACAACACACATGGAACAACCCAAACCACCAGCTCACAGAAGCAGCTTGGAAAAGCCACGTAAGAAAGTATCAGCGATGTATCACTTCTTGCAGGTTCGGACTGGACCATAGAACCAGTGAAGGCTGGTTTTATAAGTCATTATGAGCTGGTTGTGTGGCCCAAGTGGACTGGTTCCTTAATGGTACTGGAATGGTACACCTGGAATGTACTAAGGGAGATTCGTAGTACATCTGCTGGGGCTGCAATGCCAGAAACATTTGTACGTGGGCCTGTTATGTTGTGACTATTTACAGAATGCACATCTCACTCTGGAGCGTCTCAAGGCACGACATAAGAAGAGAATTTAGCTGGCTGAGCTCTAAGAACCATGACTTCAGTTTCTTGCAAACTTCAAGTACTAAGGAGATGGCTCTTAGGGGCATAGATAGGTTATTCCAGGCCACGGTTGCAAGGTTCGAGAAGGTGCAACCTCCGGTCTTGGCTCTGTGGATGCAGGAGATGTGAGTGAGCAAGAGATCAGCCTATTGTAGTTTCTGGTCGGGTTGTGGAAGCTGACACCACTGTTGAGGCAAGCAGGCCCTAGGTTGTGAAAGACTTTGTATGTGTGGGTGGGGAGGTCGAAGAGTGAGCGTTTGTGGGCAGGAGCCAGCAGAGCTTTTTGAGGTCTGGGGTAATGTGTGTGCCGTGGGGGAGCCTGACAGTGAGGCTGGTCGCTGCATTCTCTATGTCTCCCGGTCAGTTGGGTGGTGATGCTGGTACAGAGTGCATTGCTGTCATCCAGTTTGCTCGTGATAAGTTCCTGGTTGATGGTTCTGCATGTGTTTCTTGGGAGCCATTTGAAGATTTATGCAAGGATCTTTAGGACGCAGAAACATGAATAGGCAACCACATTGGCTTGTCTCTTCATCAAGAGTTTGTTGTCCACCACTATGTCCAGGTTCTTGGCTTGACTGGTCAGGCGGGGAGTTGATCTGATTCTGGCCATATGGTAGAGTTCGATAGGATATTGTTCTTGCAGAAGAGTACCACTTATGTTTCGTCTGTGTTGAGTTTCAGACAATTGGTCTTCATCTATCTGGTGATCTCTGACATACAAGAGGTGAAATATGTCTGGGTATTGGATGATTTGCCAGAGAGGGAGAAGCTGAGCTGGGCGTCGTCGGCATAGGAGATGATGTTGATTCTGTGGGATCTGATGATGTTGATGAGCAGTGCCATGCAGGTGTTGAACAGTACAGGGTTGAGATGGATTTGGTGGTGGCTGAATTGTAGGGGGCCAGGCTGACCGACTAGGGGCATCAGTGAGGAAGGAGCAGATCCAACAGAGGGCAGGCCCACATATGTTGGCCTTGTGAAGGTGTTGAATTGGTTGACTGGATGGGAGACAGTGTAAAAGGCAGCAGATAGTTTGAGTAGGATGAGAAGTCCTGTGTTTCCTCTGTCCATTATCAGTTAGCTGTCGTTCGTGGTAGTGATGAGGGTGGTCTTGGTGCTGTGGTTGAGGCTGAAGCTGATTTGAGTCAGGTTGAGGAGGCTGTTGATATTTAGATTGTTGGTCAGTAGTAGAATGGAGTTACGTAGAGTAGGGTGTCGTAGAGTGTCGTATAGTGTTGTGGAAGGTCGTGGAGTGTCATAGAGTAGAGGGTTGTAGAGTGCAGTGCCGTAGAATAGAGTGGTGCAGAGTGGAGTGGAGTGGAGCAGAGTGTCATAGAGTGGAGTGGAACAGGGTGGCATGAAATAGAGTGTAATAAAGTGGAGGGGTGTAGACTGGAGTGTCAGAGTGGAGTATCATAGAGGGGCATAAAGTAGAGTAGAATGTCATAGAGTGGAGTGGCATATAGGTGATTGTCATGGAGTGAATTGGTTTAGAGTTAAAGGGCGTAGACTGGAGTGACAGAGGGTTGCATAGAGCAGAGTAAAGTGTTGTAGAGCGGAGTGAATTGTCGAAGAGTGGAGTGACAAGGAGTGCTGTAGAGTGGAGCGGTGTAGTGCAGAGTGGAGTTAAGTGTCATAGAGTGGAGTGGCATAGAATGGAGGAAAGCAGGGTAGAGTGCCATAGAGTAGAGCGGCATAGAGTGTTGTATAGTGGAGTGGCATAGACTGTTATGGAGTGGTGTAGGAAGGAGTGGCATAGAGTGGAGTAGAGAGGCGTAGAGTGAAGTGGCGTATAGTGGAGTGGTGTAGAGTGACGCAGAGTGGAGTAGAGTGTTTTGGAGTGGTGTGAATTAGCGTAGAGTGGCCTAGAATAATGTGGCATAGAGTGGCATAGAGGGGAGTGGCATTGAGTGAAGTAGAGAAGAATAGAGTAGTGTAGAAGGGAGTACAGTGAAGTGTACTGCATTCTGCAGCCTCACTTCTGCCTCAAGTCCAAAACGTCTTCAGTTTTAGAAAAAGAGTGGCTTCAGCTGAAATGTCATTCAGTGAGTCTCCTGTTAAATGAAACAGCGGGAAGGGCAGACATCTAAATAAGCGTTTTTGCCAGTGTGCCTGCTTTACCTGAAAGAAATACAAGTATGCACTACGAGTTAATTTGCAAATGTAAATGGTAATCTACAAATATAAAGAATACTTTAGGGCCGTACTGGCTATAATTAATTGAATCACTGGAAGCTTTGTGATGGCAAATATTTATTCTTTTTGAGTGGTAGTAAAAAGAGCTAAGAACTGAGCTGTGAAGAGGATGCTTTGCAATTGTATTTACATAGTGTTTACTACCCCTGAGAAGGTGTTGAAGGGATGGTTATTTAAAAATAATTGTATTACTATGGTCTGGATATTACTAAATATCTATATTTGGGAAGCACCATTTCATGGTAAAACGATTTGCACATTTTTGTAGTAGTCTATTTTATATGGTTTGTAATGCAAATATAAAATAATGACTTACATATTTAAAAGTGCTTTATGTCACATGCTGTGCCTTGTAGCACTAAAAATACTCAAGTCGCTATTCTCACTGCACAAACCAAGATTTAATTATATTGCCCTCTGGTTACACACAGACCTCAGATATTAATAGCAGTTTAATAATGTATTATAGTGCCCTTCCCACAGAGTAACAACTTTTTAAAATGTTATTTTTAATTTAAGTTGCCCGTTATTTTATATGTAGCTACCTGGCGGTTATAGACCTAAAGATTGAAATCAACAACAGCAAACTAATATAACCAGGAGTCAGTTTTTGCTAAAGTAGGTGTTTGTTTTAATTTAGTTAAAAATAAAAACCTTTTTAGAAAAAGTTTGAAAGGTGATTAATGGACCACTTCCTACCCTACAATTAAAGAAAGGATCCTGCTTTGACCTTACAGTTCTTCATTAATTACTGTAAATAGTATGTTTTAATTATGATGAATGATGTTCAGCAACCTTCAGTTCCATGCAGCTGGTAAAAGCCAAGCTGTCAGCATCCCATGAAATATAGTATGGTTCTCCTCAAATGCTATTCACTAAAGTTGCAGCCCATTTATTACAGCCATTATACCCAGGGCCACTGGAATTATGTGATTGTGCGGCGATTTTCACATAATTACAGATTTGCCACATAATCCATCATCTGCCGCATAATCTGATGATTTAAAAAAAATAATTTGTCTATAGAGCAAATGGTTCAAAAGTTACTAAAAAGCAGCAACATATGTTGCTGCGCAGTAGAAGGTCCTTTGCAAAGCAGCACTGGTCACCTTTTTCTTGCTTATTGCTTTTTGTGTTAAACCAGTATTAATGAGGTGCAAACACAGATTGACCGTCTCTATGGAGAAAAAGAGGGACATCCATCACATTAGTTCAGAAAGATGTTGTCATCCAAATACGTTTTGCCAAATAGTTTTTTTGTGTGAAAAAAAAGTACCATTGTGCTTTTTGGGGGTGTTTATGGTTGTCGATGATAAGGAGTACCAGGTGTTAGGAATTTTTGTGAGGAGGGGGTCCTTATGCCTAAAAAACCTTGATAGTGGGATCTCACATTGAAAGGTTTGAAGACCTCTGTTTAGAGGTTGTTGGTGTTAGGATCATGGAGGTCCTCCAGGGTGTTACTTGAGGTCACCAAGGATTATGAAGGAGCTAAAGGTGAGCACCAGGGTGGCAATGAAGTCTGAGATGGAGCTGCCGAAGTCGGCTCCTGGGCAGGGTGGCCGGTAGATGAGGGCACCTCTGAGGGTGGAATTGTTGGAGAGGCGCAGTTTGAAGTCTAGGTGTCCTAGATGGTCGTTGGAGTTGGCATGCATGATGGAGCAGTGTATGTTTCCTTTGACGGTGATTGTTAGTCCTCCTCTGGGTCCTGTCCTGTCTTAGAATCTTGTGTCTGGGGATGATCGCTGTGGTGATGTTGGGGAATGATGTCAGCATGAGCCAGGTTTCTGTCAGGAAGAGTGGGTCTGGTAAGAGGTAGTGCAGGAGGTCCCACACTTCTACGGTATGTCTGACAAGTGAGTGGATGTTGAGGCGTAGGCAGGTCTGGGAGGGCTAAGAGTTGTGTAATGGGTGGTGTGGTTGTGTGTGTCAGGTGGGGAGTGGGGGTGACAGCAGGGAGGGGTGAGGGTGGGTGGGCACACAGAGTAAGTGGCAGGAGGTGCAGGAGAACACAGCTTCTGTGTGGGTAGGCCTGGCTGCAGTGCTAAAAGGAACATCTGGGTTACAGGGCCTGGAGGACTGCAGCAGAATAGAGACTGAGAGTGTGGTAGGTGGATGGAGGATCAGGCCAGGGGTCCTGGCACTGGGCATGGGTGGGGCATGAATGGGTGCTGACAGGTTTTCCCATTGCTGCACCTTTGGCACGACAGCTGTCCATGCTGTAGCTGCCATTAAGTAAGAGCCAGAAAGAGGCGTTCAGTGGGCAGTCGGCATGGCTAAAGCAAATGGCAGGAAAGCACATGGTGTAGTGTGGTCAGTTTTACGTATTCGTTGCGCTTTAGCTTCAGGCTTTAGGCCTTTGTGCAGTTTGCCCTGAATATATTTTATTCATTTGCTGATAGCTTAGAGCCTCTGTGCACTTTGCTCTACATGCTTTTTATTAGGCTTCGTACTGTTATTTTTCGGATAGCCAGTTCTACGGTGTTGTTTTGTTATTCATATCACACTGTTTTGCCTACTTCAGCACTGGAGTTCTCCATAACATATTTACTCTGTGCTTCAGTCAAGGATACAGTCTGGTACATTGCCGATAGACGTGGTAGGAGTTTAGACTTGGCATTCCTGCGTAGGGACATTTTGTGATCACGATGACATGTTAGTTATAAAATCACTTCCTTGTCCCAATACACGCAAGAGGGAGATTCCGACCAGGGAACCACAACTAGACGCTGACTGCCTCGTTGCAGATGCTGAACCAAGATCACAGGTCTTTGCTCAGGTATGAGGTCTGATGTCTCCACAGTGATTCTGACAGGCAAGCTAGAAGCTTAACATGCTGTGCTCTAAATAGAACAAGCAGAGGGAGAGTAGAAACTGTTAGACAATATGATAGCTTTGTTCTTATGTTTTACTCTCCTGGTGACTATTTCAATCCTACTGTGTTGTATCGTTCTGGTTATTGCGGCTCACGCCTTAATATCTAAAATACAGTCGTTTTATTAAAATATTATATAAAATTTATACTGTCTTTGTCATTTGTATATGAGATCATATTGGAAATAAGAGAGTTGGTTTGGATCTGAGTGACCACGACTTCCCTGAGATGTTCCAAAGATGTCATGCGCTCGGCTGCCAAATCATTCCTTCCTCATGGGAAAAATGAGGCACTGCTAGTTAGCCGGAGCAAAAACCGGATTGAGGGTGACAGAGTTCTTTACCCGTGGGTCAGACTCAGTCCCCCACACCGTTATCGATCCTGCCACCTAGAAATCCAGTAGTCTCATTTAGAATAATGAAAGCCCACGCGACAATGGGATTGCAGCACTTGGAAAAGGCAGGAAAGTTGCGTGCGGGGGAATGGTGCAAAAGCAGGAAAAAGGCTAAGACAAGGCGCCAAAAAGGAGGTAAAAAGTGAAACAAGCAAAGGCAAAGCCAATAGGTCTCACTTATGCAAGAGCTATTGGCTTTGCTACTGTGTTTTAGCCATGTTGTACACCAGCATGGCTGCTGTTCAGCATAGCTAAAAGTTAGTAACGTACATAGGAGTGGCATGAGTGGAGTGGAATGGCGTAGAGTGGAGTAGAGTAGCATAAAGTAGAGTGGTGTAAAATGACATAGAACGGCATAGAGTAGAGTGGCATAGAGTGGAGTGGAGTGCCAGAGAGTGGCATAGAGTGTTATAGAGTAGAGTAGGGTGGAGGAGCAAAGGGTGGAGGAGCAAAGGGTGGAGAAGCAAAGGGTGGAGAAGCATAGAGTGGAGAAGCACAGAGTGGAAGGACATAGAGTGGAGTAGAGTGCTGTAGAGTGTTGTGCCATAGAGTGGGGTAGAGTGTTGTGGAGGGGCATAGAGTAGAGTGTTGTAGAGTATCATAGAGTGGAGTGTAATAGAGTGGGGTAGTGTGTCATAGCATGGAGTGTCATAGAGTGACATAGCGTAGGGGCCGTGGCCAAGCCGTCAAGCATGGCGGATGCGAGCTGCTAGAGCTCCGCGCAGCGCCCGGCTTATCCGCCACTGTTTGAGGGGGCAGAGGAGCTCCGTCGCCCTGCAGGCAGTTGGATCGGGGCCCGTACAGCCCGGGGCCGAGAGCGGTCACCCTGTGGTGGCCCGCGACGGAGTGGGGCCGTGAGCACGTGGGTCGGGCCTGGCGACCTGAGCTGGGAAACGGTGCCTGCCGCACAGAGCTGAGTGGCACGCTCGGCTGGGGCCGGGTCCCCGAGCGGGGGTGCCCTTGCGGCGTGCTCCTACTGTGGTTGCTGTCCCCTGGGGGGGTGAAGAGACGCCCTGAGAGACGAGGGGCGCGGTGAAGATGAGCGGCCTGCCGGTGCCCCCTGGGGGCCGGTAGCAGACCTGAGCCGGGCCTGTGGGGCCCTCTGGAGAGCTGGTGGGGCCCCAGAACCACCTGGACAGTGCCTGTTTGCGGCGATGGTGGGGAGAAGACAACCCCAAGAGGATTGGAGCCCTGTCTTTGGGTGCACTGAAGGAGTTACCAGAGAAGGGTGATCGGAGCTGTGTCGGGCCCCGGGGGAGAAGCGCCGACTTATAGCTGTGCCTGCGCTGGACCTTATTGGCCTGCTGGGACTTCGTGGCTGATGGAACCCGCGTGGCTGTAAGAAGAGGTGGGAGCCCGGAGGTGAGGGGACAGTGGGCCAGGCTGCTTGTGCTGCCATCTGGTGGTGGGCTGGTGGCCCCGGCAAGTGGGCTCGGCCTGTTCCATTATCCTGAGTGTCGACGCGAGCAGAGGAACTGCGGGGGACCGTCGTGGCTGGCAGTTTGTCTGTAACGAGGAGGACGCCATGTGGAGGGCCACGCTGGGTGCCGGCCCCTGCGGAGCCGGCCGAAGTTGGGGACTGGTGGTGCGGAGCTGGGAGCGGCTGTTGGCTGTCCGGACCGACGTCAGGATGTGTGGCCTTGGTGACGGGCTACTCGCTTGGTCCTTTTGCCTCAACTGAGACTGATCAAAGGCACGGATCGGAGGCAGCAGACGACGAGGCGGTGAGTGGAGACTTGGAGTCGGGTGGAAATTCCTCTGGCCTGAAGCATGGCGGAGACGGGGCGCTTGCGCTCTGGTGCCGGAGCCAGGAGGTCGCAGGACTCGGTGGTACAGGACAGCCAGAAATTAGATGCGGTCCTTGCGGCAGTGGAGCGCATTGGAGATTCTTTGGAGCGTGCCCGCACATCGCTGGAAGCCAAGATAGACAAGGTGGCAAGCGACCTTGTCCTGCTGCACGCCGACCATCGCAAGTTGGCATATAGAACCGACGAGATCGAGGCGAAAGTGGATGAGCTGACGCCAACTGCCTCCCATCTGAAATTGGAGATGGAGGATGTGCAGGCCCGTGTGGTGGAGTTGGACCGCCGGGTGGAAGATGCGGAAGGGCGCTCCAGGAGGAACAATATACGAGTGGTTGGATTTGTCAACATCAGGGCAGTGCGCGCTCTACGGGCGACCAGAATGCAAAAACCTATTGATTTCCAGCTAACATAATTTTGCATTGTGCTGATATAATGTTGTTTAACCTTTTGCATTGCAGAGTTTCATACTGAAGACTTATGTTCAGCATGCATATAAATATTGTCCACATGTAATGTACTGCTGCAGGCTTTCAGACTGTGTCAGGGTGTGGTCCATTTCCAGGGCCTTCTAGAAGCTTCCCTGCAGCATGCCTAGGTGGGGTTGGTGGCCTGTGCTAAAACTCTATAAAAGGGAGCCAGCCCAGCACCACGTGCTCACTATTCAGAGGTCCCGGTGCAGAGCAGCAGCAACTTCCTGAGCTCCTGTTCCGGAGACCTACTTGGATCTTCCAGACCTCGCCCTTTCAATTCTCCTGGTGATTCCTGATCAGGGCGGTAAGACGGAGGTCGGGCTGGGCCCCCGATCCCATTCTCGAAGGAGTTCGAGTTCTTGGGCCTAATTATCATGATAAGATCTTTTGACTCTCGTGCGTGTGAAAGTGTGTTTGATGTTTATTGGGCTTTTACATGCTGACATTCGAATCGGCAAGACGCGCGATTCCTTACTCGTGTTTAATTCATGTTATTCATTGTGCGTTACCATTTCCAGGCGTTCATATGGTAACATTTGAATCGGCAAGACGCGCGATTCTTTCCTCGTGCTTTAACCCTTGATATTCAATGTGCGTTACCATTTCCAGGCATTCATATGGTGACATTCGAATCGGCAAGACGCGCAATTCTTTCCTCGTGCTTTAACCCTTGATATTCAATGTGCGTTACCATTTCCAGGCATTCATATGGTGACATTCGAATCGGCAAGACGAGCAATTCTTTCCTCGCGCTTTTGCCCTTGATATTCAATGTGCGTTACCATTTCCAGGCATTCATATGGTGACATTCGAATCGGCAAGACGCACAATTCTTCCCTTGTGCTTTAACCCTTGATATTCATTGTGCGTTACCATTTCCAGGCATTCATATGGTGACATTCGAATCGGCTAAACGCGCGTTTCGTTCCTCGTTTTTAAAACCTTGATATTTATGGTGCACTACCATTTCCTGACATTTACATGGTGGCATTCGAATCGGCTAAACGCGCGATTCATTTCTCGTGTGTAACTCATGTTGTTCATTGTGCGCTACCATTTTCTGGCATTTACATGGTGGCATTTAAATCGTCGAGACACGCGATTTCATTCTCGTGTGTAATTCATGTTATTCATTGTGCGCTAACTTTTTCTGGCATTTTCATGGTGACAGCAGGAAGCGCAATTCTTTTCTTGTGTTTAATATCAAGGTGTTCATAATGTGCTACCTCTTCATGGCATTTACGAGGTGGTTTTCTAGTCAGCAAGACGCGTGATTTATTTCTCGAGCCTAGCTTATGTTATTCATGGTGCACAATCATTCTATGGTATTGACAACCTTTGTGAAAGTATACAATGTGCACAATTCATGTTTCCTACAGTTTTTGAGAGAACAAAATGCTGGAGTTCTAAATGTGATGTGGTGTGTATATAATGTTTTTCTTTCCTTGATCCTCATGCAGAAGATAATGTTTGAATCTGAACATTGCATTTAACCATTTCTTGATTTCCTCCCAGGTGTCCAGTAATCTTGAAGCCTAGTTGTTTAAGTCCATTCATAGGTTATCTATGATTTCAGAACGACAATGCTTAGAGTTATAATCTAGTACTGATTCATATGATATAATCTTGATATTGTGTGTTTTAACCTTTTGCTTCCTATAGGTCTCCTTCCCAGCTGTTCCCTTCCTAATCACCTTTTCCCCACTTGGACTCTCTTAGACTCTGTGATAATTCTAATCAGAGTATTGGAGCTGTCTTGTGGTGGAAGTGCTGGGAATGTGCACAGACCCCGAGGATCTGGTGACTCTGACAGGCTTGCCAGAGTGCGCCGAGGGTCAGGACCCAGTGACCTATTCGGAGAGTTGGCTGCGGGAACTGGTGCCGGCGGGCGGGCTTACTCCTTTCTTCTCTGTAGAACGCGCTTATCGGATTCCTGCGTGGCCGAGGCCGCCGGGGAATGCTCCTCGTCCATTTATCATACGCCTCCTCCACTATGGAGATCGGGACGCTATACTGCGAACTGTGAGGGCTGCTTCGCCTCCACGGGGGGCGGTGTGCAGATCTTGCTATTCCCGGACTATACCCTAGCGGTACAGAGAGACCGGGCCTCCTACCTGCCTGTGAAACGTAAGGTCAGATCCCTTGGCTTAAATTACTCTTTGCTATTCCCTGCCAAGCTGCGCGTCGTGGCGGAGAACAAGTCGCATTTCTTTGCTACACCTGAGGCGGCGTGGGAGTGGCTTGAGTCGACGGGACTGGCCTCGGGCGATGCTGAAGAGTGGACTGTGCCGGTGCCTCAAGGCAAGCGTAGTCGGGCCAGGCGTGTCCGAAGGAGAGGTGAAGTCCGTGCTGGTCCTGTGGCGCACGCACCAGACTTGGAGCAATTAATACAAGAGAGAAGGGAGGCGATTCACTCTGCCGTGGCCATTAGTGAGCCCCCACTGGCGTCTGAGTCGGACACTGAACTCTCGCAGCTGGCCAGCGATCAACCTGCTACATCAGACTGCCTCTTGGAGTAGGGTCTCGTGGGGGGCCGCCAGTGACACCGGCCACTGCGGACAAGCTTTTTTAAGGGATCCTTAGGCTGAGTTGGGAGATTGTACAGTGTGGGAACTATCCCTCATGCTAGCAGTGTGCACTGGACTTACATTAGTACGATTCAGGGAATCAACCGGTGGTGGATCCAGTTGTTGAATATGGGCGTCCAACCCTGTATGGCTGTGTGCATTGCTATTAGCGCAGTGCCCGCTCTTGCGAGCTGCACGCCATTGCGATTGACAGGTGTGAGCCTCCTCTTATGTCCCCCTCTTTTTACTAGTTATCTGCGATAGCCGGACAGAGTGGCTTGTGTTTGGATTGCTTCTCTGTGGGATTGGCCCACCCCATACGCCTACTAGTGGAAACACATAATGTGTGGTTGTGTGGTTGCACGCTTCTGTTCTTGTTGCTGGGTTTGGGCGGTGACCTGTTGTCTATCTGCCCCAATGGTATTAGTTATGTTTTGGTTCTGCTGGAGGGCATCTACTGAGCACCCGATTGATGGTTGGGAGAAGGTTAATGTTGACGTGGTGCTGCGTGGAGGGGCGGTGTGGTGGGGGATGAGAGGTGGTTTGCTATTACTGACATGTCTTCATACACTGCGATTACTTGGAACGTAAGAGGCATACACACTCCCAGGCGCCGCTACGCTATCTATTCCTATCTTAGAAGGCACTCAGTCCACTTGGCGTTTCTGCAGGAGACACACCTGGTGGGGCAGGAGATTCACCAGTTGCGCTGTCGCTGGAGAGGGAAATTGTATGCAGCGGGTCACTCAGCGTATGCTAGGGGCGCATTGATTTGGATCAGAGCTGGCACTCCCTTCGCAGCAGAGGAGCAGATCGCGGATCCACAGGGCAGATTTGTGCTGGTTCGGGGGAGACTGGCGGGTCACACTGTAGTGCTAGGTTCTATATACACCCCAAATGTAGACCAGACTTCTTTTCTGCATGGCCTGTCGCAACATTTGGCGGACTGGAGCGGTCTTCCATGGCTATTGGGCGGAGATTTCAATAGTGTGCTTGATGTTGACCTGGACCGCTCCTTTCCTCTGTTGCCCACGTCCCCGGTGGAGGCTGCTGCGCGTGGTTTAGTGACCTGGATTCAGCAATGGCAACTGGTAGATATATGGCCGCAGCGGCATGCAGAGGATAGGGTCTATTCCTTCTACTCTGCCTTGTACTCTCTCCATGTGCGTTTAGATAGAATGCTTTGCACCTCGAACATGGCCTCAGTAATAGTGAATACGGATTATCTGGGGCACACACACTCTGATCATAACCCGCTGCTTATGAGCCTGAGTTGGGAGTCCTCCCGCCCGGCCGTCCCTACTTGGAGGTAGAGGCCAGAACTGTTAGAAGACGCTGCTTTTAGGGCGTCACTGAGCACTGCGATCCCAGAATATTTTGAGCACAATGATGGCACGGCTTCGTCAGGTTTGATAGAGTGGGACGCATTCAAAGTTTTCATCCGGGGGCACTGCTTGGGAACTCAATGTAACTTGCGCCGTTCCGTTGAACGCAACTTGACTCGGGTGGAGCGCGATTTGCTGCGGCCGGAGGGGGAGGTGGCTAGCAATCAGTCCAAAAATTCGATGTTGTCAGCGGTACGCACCAAACACCTGTCGCTACTTGAGCGCTTGCGATGTTTGAACTATGCTGCACACTCTGTGAGAACTCATGCTTCGGCCAATAAAGCGGGTAAACTGCTGGCCTGGTTGATTCGTCGTGACTGTGAGAGGTGACCGATAGTGGAGATCCGCTCGCGGGCGGGGGGACTGGTGCATGCGCCTGGGGAGATACAGGCTGAGTTCACGAGGCACTACAGGGAGCTCTACGCTTCGGGGGCGCCCCCATAGACGATTCTTGCACTGATTTTCTCGCCGGGTGGAGCTTCCGTCCTTAGAGGAAGAACAGATGGAGGCACTTGAGGCGCCTCTTAACTCGAGGAGATAAGGTCCAGTATTCATGAGCTTGCATCTGGCAGAACGCCGGGCCCGGATGGTTTGCCAGTTGACTTCTATAAGGCCTTTGCGCTGCAATTGGCTCCCAGGTTGCTTAGCGTGTACGAGGAGGCTGAGCGGAGGGGTTCTTTGTCAGCCACACAGAGGGAAGCGCTGTTAGTCTCCCTTCCTAAGCCTGGGAGGGTTCCGGTGGAGATGGGTTTGTACCGGCCCCTGGCAATGCTGAACACCGACTATAAAATATTAGCTAAGGCGCTGGTGCGTCTTGCGCCGAGTGTTCAAGACCTGGTCCACCCCGATCAGAACGGGTTTGTGACGGCTAGAGACACCTCACACAATATTAGAAGATTGTTCAGGGTCATGCAGTATGTGAGGCGAGATTGGCCGAGGGCGGGTTGCCTTGTTCTAGATCTGGAGAAGACCTTTGACTCCCTAGAGTTGGCCCTACCTGTTTAGGGTGTTACAGCGGTTTGGTATAGGACCATCCTTCATTTGTTTGGTTAAACTGTTATACACTGAACCACAGGTCCGTGTGAAACTGGGGTCCGTGATATAGGAGCCGATTCGAGTGTGTAGGGGCATGAGGCAGGGCTGCCCTCTTTCACTGCTGTTGTTTTCACTTGCCATGGAACCCCCAGCGGCGGCCCTGCGTAAAGAAGGGAGTGATTGGGGCATCACTCTGGGGGAAGGCCGGCATATAGTGTTGTTGTATGCTGACGACCTCCTACTGTATTTTAGGGATGTCACGCAGATTTTGCCGGAGGTGGGGTTGCTGCTCCAGCGCTTTGCGGTGATATCTGGCCTCAAGATCAATTGGTCCAAGTCGTGCCTCTTCCCGTTTGATCGCGGACCCGGGGCTTAATTTGGCTGGGAACTCAGTTCCATGGCAGCCGTGCACGTTCCGATATTTGGGCATCCGAATCTACCATCGTGAGGAGGACTTGGCTGATGGCAACCTCATAAGAGCGGTGTCCTTGATCAGGTCCCAAATGTCATTTTGGAGGACGCTGCTGCTGTCAGTGGCGGGCAGGATAGCCCTCTTGAAGAGGGTGCTCCTGCTGCGTCTTTTGTACTTTTTTTCCAATGTCCTGCATTATGTTCCCCCTGGCTTCTTTAGAGCCTTGGAGACAGGGCTGAGAGACTTCATCTGGAATAGCGGCCGATGCAGAGTCGCCCGAAGGAAGTTGTACATGCCGCTCAACCAGGGCGGATTGGCAGTCCCTAATCTAGAGCACTACTCTCTGGCGGCCCAACTTCAGTGGGTATCCAGGTGGCTGGCGGGTGCCCAGCTCGCTGACACAGCGTCGGAGCGGGGTCCCTGGTCACTACTGCTGATTCTACATTTATTCCATCCGCTCACGCGTGCGCAGACGCCACAGCGGCTGTTTCTCAAGGTAGCCCATCGATGTTTTCGTAGATTCCTTTGGCTCACGGGGCGGGTGGTCCCCTTTGCGCCGGTCCTGGCGCTGTCAGGCACGCCACGGGGTCCCAGAATCACGTCAGATTTGGAATTGCGCGTGTGGCACAAAGTGGAACTGTGTACATTGGGTGATCTTTACGATGAGGGTCGACTGCTCCCGTTCCCTAGGCTTCAGGAGCTGGGGTTGCCCCCTGGTCGATTCCTACTGTACAATTCCTTGCTTTGAGCCCTGAGGTCTGGATGGAGAGATATCTCGGTGGCCCCTCCCACTCACCTGCTGATTCAATACTTACAGGTGATGGGCCGGGGTTGACGCTTGATTAGCTGGTTTGCAGACGCGTTGCGGACACATACTGCCCTGGAGTGTGAGGCGCTACGTGCGGCCTGGGAGGAGGATGTGGGGGGTCCAATTGCAGAGGCACAGTGGAGGTTAGCTCTCTCAGGCCACCTTAACATATCCTGTAATTCCAGATTTCGGCTAATCCAGTTCTATATAGTCCATAGAGCCTACCTTACACCAGCTCGAGTCAATTAATACTTTGGCCGCCGGGACGAAGCTTGTCCCCGATGCCAAGGAGTTGGCGTAGATTTGCTGCACATGGTGTGGTCCTGTCCTAGTTTGTGCTCCTACTGGAGGGTGGTAATTGATAATTTTTCCGACTGCACGGCGCGGTGAGTCCCTTTCACCTGGGAGGCGTGTATACTGGGGCTATTCCCTAGAAGTAAACGGCATAGAGCGGAGGTACATTTCATGAACCTGGGCCTCATTGTGGCAAGGCGACTGTAGACTCGTAGATGGAAATCGCCAGATCCCCTGCCGGTGCAGGCATGGAGGGGGGCAGAGGGCTCAGCACTGAAAAGGGAGGAGGTGTTGGGGCTGCACCACTTTCCGCTGTCGGCTGGTTGGGAGGAGCTGCTGTTGCGATTGCGGAACATGAGCGAGGGCCAGGGGGAGGGAGGTTTGGACCAGTAAGAATGAGAGTCTGTTAAAGGCGTGGTGTGCTGCGTTGGGGGAGCGTGTGTATGAGCCAGCGGGCTTTGACGCAGAGCTGGAGGACGGAAGGGCACAGTTTGCTGGACTTGACGTCTGACCCAGCCCCTCCACCGGTATGCCGGACAGATGCATACTAGCACTCAGCCCGATTGGGAAGTGATTGCATGGGAAATAATTGTATAGATGTCAGTAACCAGCAGTTGTTTTCCTTTTGTTTGTATGGTTAGTTTATAAAAAGTTTATAGCATCTGCCTATTCTGCAATGACACTTGAATCACACATTCTGTGATGAGAGTAGTAGTGCACTGTTGAGTGTTGCCTAGGGACGCACTCATCCAACGGTTCTTGTCGGCTCATTATTCTTTTAGGCCGCAGCTGTAAATCATATGGGCATTAGTGGGATACCCTAGACGTGAATGTGCTGTTAGGCCCGCTCTGTAAATGGTCCCAACGGCGAGTCAACAAGTTTGTACTAGTATTGATTACGTTGCATAGTATATTGCACCATTATGTTATCGCCTAGCTGAATGACATTTAGTGTCAGTGAGACCACACTATGCATTATGCTCCAATATCAGTGACTTACGAATGTAATGTAATGTTATGATAAAATGCTAATAAACAGATTCATGATCAAAAAAAATAGAGTGACATAGCGTAAGGTGGAGTGTCGCAGAGTACAATGTTATAGAATGTAGTAGAGTGGAGGGTTGTAGAATGAAGGGTCATAGATTGGTGTGTTGTACAGTGTCATAGAGAAGAGTGGCGTAGAGTGATGTAGAGTGGAGTGTTGTAGAATGGAGTGGAGCGGAGTGTTGTAGAGTGTCACAGAATGTTGTGGAGGGTTGTAGAGTGGAGTGTTATAGAGTAGATGGGAGTGGCGCAGAGCAGAGTGTCACACAAGGGAGTAGCATAGGGTGGCATGAAATGGAGTGGAGTAATGCGGAGGGGTGTAGAGTGGAGTGTCAGTGTGGAGTAAAGTGGAATGTCCTAGAGTAGCATAGAGTCAAGCAGAGTGCAATAGAGTGGAGTGGGGCAGAGCAGAGTGTCATAGAGTGAACTGACATAGAGTAAAAGGGCGCAGGCTGGAGTGGCCTAGAGTTGTATAGAGTAAAGTAAAGGGTTGTAGAGTGGAGTGAAGTGTCAAAGAGTAAAGTGCCGTAGAGTGGAGTGGCATAGCTTGGAGTGGTGTAGAGTGGAGTAAAGTGGCGTAGAGGGTCATAGAGTAGAGTGGCGTAAAGTGGCATAGAGTGTTGAGGAGTGGAGTGTCATAGAGTGGATTGGCATACAGTGTTGTGGAGTGGCGTAGGATGGAGTGGTGAGAATGGAGTAGAGTGGCCTAGAGTGAAGTGGCATGACGTGGAGTGGGGTAGAGTGGAGTGGAGAAGAGTAGAATGGCATAGAGAGGAGTAAAGTGGAGTTGAGAAGAGTAGAGTGGATTAGAGGGGAGTAAAGTGTTGTGAAGAGGCATAAAGAGAAATAAAGTGTTGTGGAGTGGCGTAGAGTGGAGGGTTGTAGAATAGAGGGCCGTAGATTGGACTGTTGTAGAGTGTCATGGAGTGTCATGGAGAAGAATGGCATAGAGTGATGTAGAGTGGAGTGTTGTAGAATAGAGTTGCCTAGAGTGGAGTGTGGTGCAGTGTTGTGGGGGTCGTAGAGTGTTTTAGAGTAGAGGGATGTAGAGTGGGGTGTTGTAGAGTGGAGTGGTGCAGGGTGGAGTGAAGCAGAGTGTCAGAGAGTGGAGTGGCATAGGGTGGCATGAAGTAAAGGGGAGTAAAGTGGAGGGGTGTAGAGTGGAGTGTCATAGAGTGGCATAGAGTGGAGTAAATTGTTATAGAGTGAAGTGGCATTTAGTAGATTACAGTGTCATTGAGTGAACTGGTGTAGAGTGAAAGGGTGTAGACTGGAGTAATGTAGAGTTGCACAGAGCAGAGTAAAGTGTCATAGAGTGGAGTGAAGTGTCGAAGACTGGAGTGCCGTGGAGTGCTATAGAGTGGAATGGTGTAGTGTAGAGTGGAGCTAAGTATCATAGAGTGGAGTGGCATAGAGTGGAGTAAAGTGGCATAGAGTGCCATAGATTAGAGTGGTGTAAAGTGACAGAGTGCTGTGGAGTGGTGTCACTGAGTGGCATAGGATGGAGTGGCGAGAATAGAGTAGAGTGGCCTAAAGTGAGGTGGTGTAGAGTGGAGTTGTGTAGAGTGATGCATAGTGGAGTATAAGGTTGTGGAGTAGAGTGGCCTAGAGAGAAGTGGCATAGAGTGGAGTGGCACTGAGTGGAGTAGAGTGGAGTGGGGAAGAGTAGAGTGGCATAGAGGGGCATAAAGTGGAGTGGAGAAGAGTAGATTGGCACAGGGGAGAGTAAAGTGTTGTGGAGTGGCATAGTGGGGAGTAAAGTGTTGTGGAGTGGCACAGAGTGGCGTGCAGTGGCATAGAGCAGAGTGTGCATAGAGTGGAGTGTTGTGGAGTAGAAGCTGTGGTAACGCACTGGTGTTACAGACAACACATTTTCAATTGAATAACCATTACATTTGCACTGGTATACAGTTTTACTGATCATACTATACAGCACACAAATGATAATGTGTGTAAATGGCATTAGCTAGTATACTGATCTGTTTTTATTATATTAAAATATTTGTTTACACACGCATCAGACTTACAAAAAAGGGCTTCATTAGTGCTTTCTCAATTCTAATATATTCTGAAATATTTGCACAGTTCATTTACAGACATTTAAATTTTGTTGTGTGCTAGAAAAAAATAACATCTTACAGCCTTCCTCCAGCACACCCCCAGTAACCAGCATAATTGTCACATAAATCGTGTCACTTTGAATTTAGAGAAGGAAAAGTAATCACCAAGATCCCGTGGAAGACAGAATTTGACATTTGACCTCTGTCTTTGATGCCACAGCATATGTGACAACATAAGAACAAAATTTCAAGGCCTGTTTACAAAAAGTGAACACTCGCGGAAGAATACATTAAACAGGCTATGCTCCATGAGAGGGACAAAGACCTACTGGACAACCTAAACAATGCCAGCAAATAGAAAGTAAGCAAGCATGAGTTACAAAACACAAAGCATATAGTAAGCAATGGGCTGAATGCATTGACAGTGAAGCTTTCCATATGTCCCCAATAAGTCATTGCAAACCAGGTAGGCTTTGACCCAAAAAGGAGTCTGAAAAGAGAGAGAAAGTCTCTAAAAGTGGAGGGAAACAGCTAAAAGCAGAGAAAAAGAGGCAAAGAGCGATGAGATATAGGTAAAAATGTTGAGATAAAAGCGGAAGACTAACAGGGAAATGATGAAGGAGTGAGTGAAATAGTGGGCAAAGAGATGAACAGCAAAGGGGCTGGACAAGAATGAGCGTGCAAAGAGTGAGAAGAAATACATAAATAAAAAAAAAACTGTGAAAGGAGAGTGGGCAAAGAGGGAAAAAGAGCTGAGCAAAAGTGAGAGTGCAGAGAGTGAAAGGAAAATGGCAATGAGGCAAAATAAGAGCAAGAAAGAGAAAGAGAAAAGTGGGCAAAGAGGAGAAAAGAGAGCTAAGATGAAAGGCAAAGAGCAGAAAAAGTAGGATTACTAGACAGAGGTGAGAAGCAGGAGAGACAGAGGTGGGAGGCAGGATTGTGAGACTGGGATCCTCAGGCCAGTATTGTAGCTGGGTGTGCGAGGACCAGGCCTGGTTAAAGGAAAAGACACTGGTAAGTGGGTAGGCAGGACTGATCAGTGCCTAAATAAATATGCATCAGGGTAGATAGACACAAACAGACCCAGACAAACACAAACAATCCAATTTGAGTAGTCAACACATTTTGATTTTGATAGGGAATCAGACCATTAGACCCTGAGTTTTCATACTTTTTTGTTTTTAACCTTGACATTGATATCAGATCATATTAATGATAGTTATCTTTGGCATCCATAGCCAACTTTAATTATTTTTGCTTCAGTCACATCCACTCATTACCGGCAATTGCTCTACAAAAGATCTGCAGCAAAGAGCCCTCTAGTAGGGCCCGTCAGGCATTGCAGTGCCGGCCTGACAAGGATCATGGCCCCATGATTCCCCGAGTCTCTAGCACAGACCCGGGTACTGCCAAACTACCTTTCACGGGGTTTCACTGCAGCTGCTGCCAACCCCTCAGACAGGTTTCTGCCCTCCTGGGGTCCAGCCAGGCTTGGCCCAGGAAGGCAGAACAAAGGACTTCCTCAGAGAGAGGGTGTTACACCCTCTCCTTTTGGAAAAAGGTGTCAGGGCTGGGGAGGAGTAGCCTCCCACAGCCTCTGGAAATGCTTTGATGGGCACAGATGGTGCCCATCTCTGCATAAGCCAGTCTACACCGGTTCAGGGATCCCCCAGCCCTGCTCTGGCGCGAAACTGGACAAAGGAAAGGGGAGTGACTACTCCCCTGACCTGCACCTCCCAGGGGAGGTGCCCAGAGCTCCTCCAGTGTGCTTCAGACCTCTGCCATCTTGGAAACAGAGATGCTGCTGGCACACTGGACTGCTCTGAGTGGCCAGTGCCAGCAGGTGACGTCAGAGACTCCTTCTGATAGGCTCTTACCTGTGTTGCTAGCCTATCCTCCTTCCTAGGTAGCCAAACCTCCTTTTCTGGCTATTTAGGGACTCTGCTTTGGGGAATTCTTTAGATAACGAATGCAAGAGCTCATCAGAGTTCCTCTGCATCTCTCTTCACCTTCTGCCAAGGAATCGACCGCTGACTGGTCAGGACGCCTGCAAAACCTCAACAAAGTAGCAAAGACGACTACTGCAACCTTGTATCGCTGATCCTGCCGCCTTCTCGACTGTTTTCCTGGTGGTGCATGCTGTGGGGGTAGTCTGCCTCCTCTCTGCACTAGAAGCTCCGAAGAAATCTCCCATGGGTCGACGGAATCTACCCCCTGCAACCGCAGGCCACAAAAGACTGCATCACCGGTCCTCTGGGTCCCCTCTCAGCACGACGAGCGTGGTCCCTGGAACGCAGCAACTCTGTCCAAGTGACTCCCACAGTCCAGTGACTCTTCAGTCCAAGTTTGGTGGAGGTAAGTCCTTGCCTCCCCACGCTAGACTGCATTGCTGGGAACCGCGTGATTTGCAGCTGCTCCGGGCTCCTGTGCACTCTTCCAGGATTTCCTTTGTGCACAGCCAAGCCTGGGACCCCGACACTCTAACCTGCAGTGCACAAGCTCCTGAGTTGTCCTCCGGCGTCGTGGGATCTTCTTTTGTGACTTCGGGTGAGCTTTGGTTCACTCTTCTTCGTAGTGCCTTTTCCGGCACTTCTGTGGGTGCTGCCTGCTTCTGTGAGGGCTCCCTATCTTGCTGGGCGCCCCCTCTGTCTCCTCACGCAATTGGCGACATCCTGGTCCCTCCTGGGCCACAGCAGCATCCAAAAACCCTAACCGCGACCCTTGCAGCTAGCAAGGCTTGTTTGCGGTCTTTCTGTGTGGGAACACCTCTGCAAACTTCTTCACGACGTGGGACATCCATCCTCCAAAGGGGAAGTTCCTAGTCCTCTTCGTTCTTGCAGAATCCACAGCTTCTACCATCCGGTGGCAGCTTCTTTGCATCCTCAGCTGGCATTTCCTGGGCATCTGCCCAATCTCGACTTTGTCGCGACTCTTGGACTTGGTCCCCTTGTTCCACAGGTACTCTTGTCTGGAAATCCACCTTTGTTGCATTGCTGGTGTTGGTCTTCCTTGCAGAATTCCCCTATCACGACTTCTGTGCTCTCTGGGGAACATAGGTGCACTTTACACCTACTTTTCAGGGTCTTGGGGTGGGCTATTTTTCTAACCCTCACTGTTTTCTTACAGTCCCAGCGACCTTCTACAAGCTCACATAGGTTTGGGGTCCATTCGTGGTTCGCATTCCACTTTTGGAGTATATGGTTTGTGTTGCCCCTATACCTATGTGCTCTCATTGCAATCTATTGTGACTGTACATTGCTTGCATTACTTCCTTTTGCTATTAATGCATATTTTTGGTATTGTGTACATATATCTTGTGTATATTTGCTATCCTCATACTGAGGGTACTCACTGAGATACTTCTGGCATATTGTCATAAAAATAAAGTACCTTTATTTTTAGTATATCTGTGTATTGTGTTTTCTTATGATATTGTGCATATGACACCAGTGGTATAGTAGGAGCTTTGCATGTCTCCTAGTTCAGCCTAAGCTGCTCTGCTAAGCTACCTTTTCTATCAGCCTAAGCTGCTAGACACCTCTTCTACACTAATAAGGGATAACTGGACCTGGTGCAAAGTGTAAGTACCCCTTGGTACCCACTACAAGCCAGGCCAGCCTCCTACAGGAGAGGCCTGTGGATGGGAGAGGAATGAGGCCATTGGAAGGGAATGTCAGAACCCCTTTCCCTTTCAGAAGGCCACAGGGCACAGAGGGGTGACTGTGCCTAACCCTGGTGGTTGAGACCTTTTACTCCTGATGTGCCAGGGCCCAACCTACTATGGATCCTGCTCAACTGGGCCAAGTACTCCTTCTGCACTATACTCTCAGTGGCAGCTGTGGTCGAGCAGTCAAGGCTCCCTAAGAAAGATGAAGATATATGTCAGTGAACATGACTCATAACTCAAAATGCCAACAGTACGAACAATAAATCAGTGCCCAGCCAAATACTTGCTTTTATAAGAAAAAAGTAGTACTTTATTTATGACTCTAAACATGCAAAGAAATGAGACATTCAGAAGCAACAAGACAATCCCTCTTGAGGTCTGGGCTCTAGTAGTTGTCAGGCAAACAACTGTCCCACTCTCCTTTGTGCAATGGGTTTAGGGTACTCAGCCCTAGGGCACTTAGGCACTTCAACTGTGACTACCCTGTATTACCTACACCAAAGCATTCCAAAGTGATCAAGCCTTTTTATGGGCGAGCACACGAAGTGCTCCGTCCATTCTGTAATCTCTCTTTGGGCTTGAAACCACGCCCATGCCACGTCAGTCACTTACATTGGTTTGTGGGCTTGCCTTTTAAAATCTGCTTGCTTTCATTTGTGAAAGGCATGCATACGTCATGCCTTTTCCGGTGTTTAGCCCACCTACACAGCACCGGTAAAGTACCAAGAACATACGAGGCTCGATGTTTTCAGCCTGGGGTCCGGACTACTTTATCTGTTTATTTTCCACACAGCGTGATCGCTCTGCATTTCACATAGCGCGATCGCGCTGTTTTACAACACTAATAGCTCTAACTCGAACAAAAGCAAGACCTGTTGCAATGAAAACGCTTGTTTACATAACTGCTGGCAACCCAGCCTGATGCACTGAGGGGATCACTGCTGGTAATTTTGCATATGGTCGCCACTAATGTAATCTTGTATGATGTGATCACCATCAAAACACTAGTAGTAATAGTAGCTCGCAATGATTTTCATTGAACATAAGTAGCTCTTATTACACAAAAGCTGGAGATCCCTGGTCTACATCCATGTTGGTGATGTTTACTGATGTTGATGTTGGTGATGTTTACTGACCGTTTGCAGAGGGACTGCAGGGGAGGAGAATGAGGCAGCTAGGTGAGTGGGGTTGAGGAGGCCCCGGAGTAATCTCGGCCCCTGCTTTGTCCCTTCCCCCTTTTCTCATAAGGGGTCAAAGGCGAGCTGCAGACCTCCAGACAGTACCCTCCTCAGCATTTTGTGACTGTGACTGGATGGTTTAAGGCCCCTGAATTGTTGATACTCCTCATGGCAATATGCTCCACTGTAATGAGATGATTGATGGGGTTCTGACCTGCATTAAGGCTCACTGAGTAACAGCCCCGGCAGAAGCAGATAAGGTGGGGTTGTCTTGCTACTCTTTTGGCCCAAGACACAGTGGAGGCCTGCACCTAGTCGGGGTACATCTTGTGGGACAACACTAAGAACTGTTGGGCCACAGACAGACTACCCTACAATGTCTTGTACATACATAGAAAGGTCCCTCTGAACAAGGGAGGGCTGCTCGTGCTTTACGGGGCTCAGAAGGGAACCACGAGAACCCAGGTGTTGGGGGGGATCGAGGAAGTCAGGGGAAGGGGGCCGGGAATTCAAAACACTTGTGACTGACCTACTTCCCTGCAGACACCTCATTCCTCGAGTGTGAGAGAGGCAATTGCTACATCAGTCCACTTTTTGCATTTGAAAGATCAAACAAGCATTGGTATAGCCAACAGGTCTCGTCCTTTGGCCCTTATAAGTGTTTAGAATTGCAGCATATTATCCAGAACACAGCTGCTATTTTCTTTTTTTGTGTTGGTGGTGTCTCTTGCCTTAGGCATTGAATGTCCCACTTCTAACTTATACTGTTACTGAAACTGCAGATTAAGCTAAAAAATATCATATTGATGTAGAAAACACCTACACTATGATGGACACTGATCAACATGAGACGGATTATGGATAATGAGTGGTGCCAGTGGGGTTACACATCCATGTAATTAGCAAGGAAAGGTACTGATATAGAAGTCAAGTGCTGGATAATAAACACATTGGAGCAGGAGAGGCCCAAAAGACTTAAGAAATAAAATCAGGGTAGGTTGTGATTGGTTGGAGGAAGTATACCAACTTGCCAGATGCCATACCAGGAAACCACACACACTGGAAATGCTAGCTAGTTACACGAGAGATGATATGAAAATAGAACAGAGAGCTAGAAGCACATGTAAGGGAAAGAAAAATGTTAGAGGGAGCATACAGAGATGACAGACAGAACTGCAGCAGACGGACAACAGCAGACACATGACAGATAACAGACAACAGCAGATAGACAGATGCTAGCAGACAGACAGAATGTCAGCAGGCAGATGGCAGCAGACAGACAGATGACAGGAGACAGGCGATAGACAGATTACAGCAGACGGACAACAGCAGCCAGACAGACAGACGACAACAGACAACAGCAGATAGATGACAGACAGCAGACAGGCGACAGATGACAGACAGATGACAAACAGATGACAAACAGATGACTGCAGGCGACAAAAGATGACAACAAACAGCAGACAGATGACAGACAGCAGACAGGTGACAGCAGACAGACGGACAGATGACAGCAGACAGATGACAGACAGAAGACAGACAACAGCAGACAGATGACAGCATGGAAACAACAACAGACACAGACAGACGACAGACAGACAACAGCAGAAAGACAACAGACAGATAGCAGACAAACAGCATACAGACGACAGACAGATGACAGCAGACAGACAAAAGCAGATAGAATGCAGATTACAGCAGATAGACAGATGACAGCAGAAAGACAGCAGACAGATGACAGCAGCAGAAGGCAGCAGACCAATGACAGCAGACAGATGACAGACAGACAGCAGGCAGACGAAAGTAGACAGACGATGACAGACAAATGGCAGCAGACAGAAGACAGCAGAAAGATGACAACAGACAGACAACAGCAGAGAGACAACCTGCAGACAGATGACAGCAGATGACAGACAGCAGAGAGACAGACAGAAGGACAAAAGACAGACAGCAAATGACAGGAGACAGATGACATCAGACACACAAGAGACAGATGACAGCAGACCGACACCAGACAGACGAAAGACAGGTGACAGCAGACAGACAGATGTCAGGTGACAGCAAACAGACAGATGACAGCAGACAGAGAGAAGACAGCAGAGAGACAGGCAACAGCAGACAGAGAGATTATAGCAGACAGATGACAGAAGACAGGACAACAGACAGACAGCAGACAGACAGATGACAGCAGGCAGACAACGACAGCAGGCAGACAGACAGCAAACAGACAGATGACAGCAGACAGACAGCAGCAGATAGGCAGACTGACGACAGCAGACAGGCAAAATGCAGAAAAATTATAGAAGACCATTGGACAGACGACACCCGTCAGACAGACAGAAGCAGACAGATGACAGACAGACAACAGCAGACAGACTGATCACAGCAGACAGGAGATGACAGCAGACAGACAACTGTAGACAGATGACAGACTGACAGATGATAGACAGATGACAGCAGACAGACGACAACAGATGACAGCAGATGGATGACAGACAGCAGACACACGAGAGCAGGCAGACAACAGCAGACAGCCAGACAGATGACAGCAGGCACACAAACAGCAAGCAGATGACAGCCGACAGCAGAGAGACAAAAGCAGACAGACAGAAGACAGATGACAGCAGAGAGACAACAGCAGTCAGGAGACAGAGAGACAGCAGTAGATGACAGCAGACAGACAACAGACAAAAACAGAGAGATGACGACAGCAGACAGACAACAGCAGGCAGACAGACGACAGCAGACAGACGACAGCAGACAGAAAATGACAGCAAACATGAGAACAGCAGACAGACAGACATCAGACAGATGACAAACAGCAGGAAGACAAGAGCAGACATATGACGATGACAGACAGACCACAGCAGACAGATGACGGCAGACAGACGACGGTAGACAAACGACGACAGACAGATGACAGCAGAGAGATGACAGACAGACAGCAGACAGGTAGCAGACAGACAACAGCAGACAGACAGGTGACAGACAGTTAGGCAGGTAGACAACAGCAGATGCCAGACGGCAGATGACAGCAGACAGACAGACAGGAGACAGATGGCAGCAGACAACAGCAGACAGATGACAGACAGCAGACAGATTAGAGACAGACAGCAGACACAAAAGAAAACAGACAGAAGTCAGACAACAGCAGAAAGATGACAGCAGACAGAGTTGACAGCAGACAGACAGATGGCAGCAGACAGAAGGCAGCAGATAGACATCAGCAGATGGACAACAGATAGATGGTAGACAGATGACAGCACACAAACAGACAGCTGACAGACAACAGCAGACAGACAATGACAGCAGGCAGGCAGACAACAGACACCCAGATAGCAGTAGTCAGACGACAGATAGATAACAGCAGACAGACAGGCTGGTAGGTAATAGATAGCTAGATACATAGATACACAACAGATAGATGGATAACAGAAGGTAGATAGATAACAGACAGATAAATAACAGACTAGACAGATAGATTGACAACTGATAGACAGACGATAGATAGATAGATAGACAGACAACAGATAGATATAGACAACAGATAGATAACAGAAACTAGATAGATAACAGATAGATGACAGACTAGATAGAAGGATGACAGACAGGTATGGGATCTTAAAGAAAACAATGTGATTGCCTTGTATGTTTTCCCTTTTTCACATATCAAAGGAAAATGACCCAAGCTCAAAGTGTTGTTGTTCGATATATAGTGATCAAAAAGAAAATGCTCAAAAATAATGACGTGAACTATCCAATTGCTGTTCAACTATGAAGATAGCAGTTGCATGTTTAGAATGGATTCAAACTAATATGTGTCCTGTGTGTCTGTTTCTGTTTTCTTTTTTAGGTTTGAGTTTCCCTACGGAAGAAAGTGCACCATGCATAACAGCAGAAAGGAATGTGATGACCCCTGTGAAAAACAAGTTGGGTGGTGTAATGCTTTCTAAAATGCAGTGTGATCATGTCCTAAAGAGGGTGCGAGACACATTTTTTCGATGAACGTTCACAATGAAATTAATCAACTAAGTCACCTGACACCAACTCAGCTGCACATCACTGCCATCCAGGAATTCGTGTGTAATAACTAGGTTTGAGCCACGGCGTCAGCTTAACAAACATCCTGTGATCGTGGGTTCATCAACCAACCTCCCCCAAGTCTAAAATATGAATGTGACCATGTGTATTGGAACTGGTGATCGCGTAGAACGCTCCAGTGCCCTAGGGATGAGTCTGAGCTAAAAGCTAGGCACAGTGCGGGAGAAGCAGGTGAGGAATGGGGGTGGGGGCTGGTTGGAACTGGGGAACCAGGTTCCAGTTCCAGCCTGAGCTAAACATCCTGAGCACATCAATTAATCTCCTGTGCCTTAAAAAAAATCTGACCTTGTGCACTGTAACTGGTGGTCATGAAAAATGCAATATACACAACATTCTGAAAACACAAGCTGAGACCCAAAATAAACGAGTGTGCCCAAACTAACATAAATAGAGAGGAGGGAACAACTACATGTAAATTGTGTCTAGGTCCCAGTCTACCATTACAATTGACTATCACTGGCACTGATTGTTTCTTAGTGCTATTCCTACTTTAAAATTTAAAAATTCATATCTCCTGTCGGCCTGAAATGAGTAGTCGTGGATACGTTGTATGACAAGGATATTTATTTCATTAAAGAGCATAAATCGGTAACCGTAGAAGAGGGGCACAGGCACCGCAACAAACCGTCGCTTCTCACCATCTGTCACCTGGAACACTGTGACATCACACTATATGATGTCACACGATTCCAGGTGACACATCCAGGTTCTAACCACATCACCACACTTCTTCCCCCCTTTGAAACACTTCTTCCTCCCTTTGAAAGCTATACCCAAACTAAATACATAGGTTAAACATTAAGCATGAAACTAAAATAATTCTATGAATAACAACAACATATAAGATTATCCGCCTTTCAAAGAAATTCTTAAGAAACATGTGGTATACAAATAAGCTCTATAGATCATACAAATTTTTTTTTTTATGTCATGACATAATCTCAAAATTTTGCAGGTTTATATCCAACTCTCACACTTTTCCTCCCAAAATCCTCTCTAGTTTCAGCCGGAACATTGATCATTAATTGTTTTTTTTGCCCTGCATTTTCATGGTGGGGTCCAAAGCTATTCTAGTAGTACTCCACCAAGTACCATCTGACAATTTCACAGCATTCCTACGCAATTCTTGAATTTGCAGAGAATCCCTGAATTTTGACATACCTTTCCTAAGCAACAAAGGATTCTTTACCCGCACCCAATCTCCAACATGCAGTCCATCACTTTTGTCTTGTGACCCACACAATTTCCTTTGTCCTCTAGTATTCGAATTGGTCTCTGCTATTTGCCAGATTTTTTTTACATCCGCCCCTTCATGAAATAATTTGACCATCCAGAATGGGCATAATTCAGTAGTAGCAACTCTACCCCAGTGGCTACATGTAGTTTCGTGCGATAAGAACACAATCCACTAAAACTCGGTTAAATCTCTCCACCATTCCATTGCTTTGAGGATGATATAAAGGTGTTCTAATGTGTTTAATACCACATTTATTTAAGAATTGTACCATTTCTGATGAAACAAACTGAACACCATTATCAGTCAGGATTTGTTCAGGAAAACCTTCACGAATAAAAATGTTCCTTAAGCAATTGATGACACTTTGGGTGGTAGAAGCCCTGACAAATTCTACCTCAACCCATCTTGAAAGATGGTCAATAATGACTATAACGTACCTCATATCAGGTGGTAATACATGATACGGACCCAAGAAATCTAAACCTAGCTTTTGCCAAGCCCTAGCTGGAGATGGCACGAAAGAATCCGTGTCTCTCCCTGTGATCAAAACCTTGTCACTCATGGAGCACTTAGTACAAGTCCTTACATACTCCTCTATCTCTTTATCCATTCTGGGCCACCAAAAATCTGATCTCAATCTCCTCTTCGTGATGGTCGCACCTAAATGACCAGAATGAGCGCTAACAATTAAATCCCTTCTCATGCTTTCAGGAGGAATAAGTTTATCACTCCTCACTAATTTGTCACCCTCAATAGATAATTCATCTGACACCTTCCAAAATGGTTGAAGATCCGGTGAAAGATTTTTCTCTTTGGGCCATCCAGACTTCACCAAACACATCACTTCACTTAATAAGTTATCTTTCTTCACTGACTCAATCCAACTTTCCTCATCTAAAGATTTACAACCTTCAGAAATGTAAGCTACAAAACATTCTTCAATCTCTGTTTCCCACTCTTCTTCATCATCCTCTTTGATAGGTAATCGAGACAGAAAATCAGCCCTACTGTTTTTCCCACCAGGTATATACTCAACAGAAAAATTGAATTCTAATAGTTTGGCAGATAACCTAGCAATTCTAGCTGTAGAACGTTTAATCTTTCTCCCTGATAATATGTCTACCAAAGGCCTATGATCTGTTTTTAAGATAAATTGCCTGCCCCACAAATATGGTTTAAATTTCTCAACACTCCACACACATGCCAACAGTTCTTTCTCTATCGCTGAGTATTTGCGCTCCACTAAACGTAGGGATCTCGATGCAAACCCTATAGTCCTTTCAAAACCATCACTCGAAATTTGTGTTAAGACAGCACCTAAACCATATTCACAAGCATCTACCGTAACCACAGTTTGCAAACCTTCTGTAAAAGGTCACAACACTGGTGCTTTAATAATGTCTTGTTTAACTTTTTCAAATGCTTTGCTGCACTCATCTGACCAAGCAAAAATAAAAATTTTCCTAAGCAGAGCTCTAAAACACTCAGTGGTATTGGCAAAAATTTTCAGAAATTTTGCATAAAATTCACATAATCCTAAAAATGACAACAATTGTTCTTTAGTTTCAGGAGGAGGCGCCTCTAAAATACTTCTTACTAAACCCGGCTTTGGTTTAATCCCTTGCTCAGATAAAATATGACCCAGGTACACAACCTCGCTTGACTTGAACACACACTTCTCTTCCCTTAAAGTTACCCCTCTATCTTCTAATGTGGTTAAAACATTTTCTAAAATTTTATCATGTGCTAATTCGGTGTCCGAAAAAAACAAAATATCATCCTGAAAAACAACAACATTTGGATTATCACTAAACATGCTAGACATAAGTCTCTGAAAAACTGCTGCTGCCGAAGCTAAACCAAAAGGCAGCCTACAGAACTGAAATGTGCCATCAGGTGTGACAAAGGCCGTCAAATGTCTGGAACAAGCATCAAGCTCTACTTGATGGTAAGCTGATTTTAAGTCCAATTTTGTAAACCAGCTAGACACCCCAACTTTTGCGATCAAATCTTCAATCCTTGGTAAAGGAAAATTGTCTACCCAAATTTCCTTATTCAAGCTTCTCAAGTCCACACACATTCTTAAGCCCCCTGAACTCTTCTTAGTTAGAACAATTGGAGACAACCACAAAGTGCCCTCGACTTTCTCTATTACACCTTGTTCACACAAATCTTGTAACAGGTTTGACAATTCTGTCCTTATACTGAAAGGTACATTCCTTAATCTATGTTTGACAGGAACTGCATTTTGTTTAAGTTTGATAGTATGTGTAAAATTAGTTATCTTCCCAAGTTTGTTTTGAAATAACCTTTTGAATTTCTGTTGCCATATGCTTGTCCCCTCTGCAATAGTGTTCACAGGGCTTGATCTGTTCTTTTCAATATACACAGGTATTTCTTGTCCTGGTTTAATAACTAGATTAAATTCAGCCTGGTGAATCAACCCTAAGACATTGATTCCCTTTTTAGCCACATAGACTTTCCCATGAATAGTTTCATTATAAATGGTTAGTGACGCACAAAAATAACCCAGTAGGTCAATTCTACTTCCTTCAAAAGCAACTGTGGAAACATCAGGACTACATAGTGGTTTTGCCCCCCAAAATTCATCATATTTATCTTTTGACACAATAGTAATGCGAGCTCCCGTGTCTACTAATAACTTAATAGCCACCCCTTCTATTGATACAAGAATGTCAGGATCCACAATCAACTTGTTACTTGTATGTCCAGACTCTTTGACCATCAATACAAACTGATTCTTGTCTTGTTGTTCCATCTGAATATCATCATTAAGAACGCAGCGGACATTGTTCTTCCGAGGACCTCTGCAAACTTGTGAAAAATGACCAGTTTTGTTCAATTCCTACACTGTTGGCCAACTGCAGGACAATTTTTTAAAGAAGACACATGAGAAGAAGCCCCACATCTATAACAGAAAGTTTTCTGGCCAGATTTAACCGTAGAAAAAGTTCTAGGTGTCGTAAAACCATCTTGTTTTTTCTCCAAACAATAAAACTTCTTATTGTCAACACTCTGAATATTTGTTACTGCGCCTGATATTGTTGTATTTGCTAAGGAAGATTCCAACTGTTTTGCATCTTCCAAAGAACACTCAATACTTTTCGCAATATCAATAGCTTTATCTAGAGAAGGATCTTTACACGTAAGTAATTTTTCCTGAATTTTCTTAGAAAAGCATCTTGCTACCAATTGATCCCTAATCAACTGAGATGTAAAATTCTCAAATTCACATTTTGCAGCTAATACTTTCAATGCAGTAATAAAAGTATCAATACTTTCATTAGAATTTTGCGATCTGGTAAAAAATGTATATCTATGCACTACAATATTCTTGGTTTTAACAAAATGTTTATCCAACTGTGCAATTGCCATGTCAAATTCATCTAACTCTTCTTCTTCGCCCATTTGATACGCAGGTAGATGATCAAAAACATTTTGTACTTCAACTCCTAAATAATAATACATTAGACTTTTTTTTCTTTCAGGTCTGAATCTATGACCGTCGATAGCTCCTAGAAAAGCTTTAAAGGATCGTAACCACAGTTTCCATTCCAAAGGAGGATCACCTGGATCTTGCAAGAAAGGAGCAGGTGGTTGGATATTCTGCATTGTCCAATCAGTTGAAAATGTCTAAACAAAAATACTTCCAAAAATGTATTTTAAAAAACAATTTTTTAAAATAATTAGATCTTCTTTCCCTTCTTTTGTTTTTAAATATATTCTTCCCAATGTAAGATGGCCGACAAGAAAAGTGCCAAATATCTTGAGTCCCTTTTCTATTTTGCTGATAAGTTAGTAACAGGAAGTGCACAAAAAAACAGTAACACCGGAGCCTGAAGAACAGTTGAAAGCCGAAGGTGAGAATTGCAGTTTCTGCTTGCTTAAATAACTTTAACATTAATCCTTAATCAATCCTTAATTGACACGATCAATGCGTGTGTACCTTGCCCGCAACAACCTGTTAAAATGTTTGCTGCGCGAGCTCCAGAATACACAGATTTGCGCGCGTGTATCATGCGCGCGACATTTGCTGCACGAGCGTCTCAAACCTGTTCAAATTGTCTCACGCTGCAGCCAACAAGCTGATTTGTAACTGCCTTCTAGACGTGAAAACTCTGTGCCCCCCACACCTCCACAGCAGTTACTGTACTTGCCGTCAGAAACACCAGATTTCGATTTTCAAAACTTCTCTTCATTCCACCATCGCTTTGAATATTCAGTGTTCATTTGTGTTCCTGAGCATCTTGGTTCCTTCTACTCGTCGCCACATGAAATGAGTAGTCGTGGATACGTTGTATGACGAGGATATTTATTTCATTAAAGAGCATAAATCGGTAACCGTAGAAGAGGGGCACAGGGACCGTCGCTTCTCACCATCTGTCACCTGGGATACTGTGACATCACACTATACGATGTCACACGATTCCAGGTGACACATCCAGGTTCTAACCACATCACCACACTGCCTTATTGGATTCTTGTCATTTTGGTGTTATTTTGTTTATTACATTTTACGCTGTTGTTTCTAATTTGGGTTGGGATTTTTATCATTTTTTTTTTATTACTGTTTTTGTACAGCACAAACACTTTATATATTGCCATTAAGCCTGACTGCTCTGTGCCATAGCTACTAGAGGGTTACACTCAGGTTAATTTAGTGACTTTGAGGGTGCACCCTCCCAAGGGTTGTAATTATTCCTTGAGGTGGATAGTCACCCCTCCGACTAATAATCTACATTTCTTACAAGAATAATTTGGGCTGCTAATCAAACTCAGTTTTATAAATACCTTCAATTCAGACATGCATTCACTCCCTACCTAACGGTCCTTGGAGATTTCCCTGACTTCAGTCCTCTAGAGGCTAAACTCACCATGTCTTAGTAAATATAATTGTGACGATCTCTTGTCTCTTTAGAACCTTGGTTATCAATTCTCCTGACACATTTAATAAATGTAGAGAAAGTTGGGATTCAGACACCTCGAGTATGAAGAGTGGACTTTTGCTCTTTTGGCCTCACGGGAAGCAGCAATCATGAATAAACTTTGCCTCATTGAGTTCAAATACCTGTACTGGGTTAATCTAACCCCCAGACAGCTGTGGTCTTTCTGGAGAGGCACTGGTCCTGACTGTCTGAGATGCAAGGTAAAGGTGGGAGACTTCAGTCACACAATCTGGAACTGTCAGGCCCTACCGCAAGGGACTTTGAACTACATTTCATGCTATACTGAACTGGCCAACTGAATTAAACTCAAAAGTCACCTCAATTAATATATTGGAAAAGTAGGGCTTCACGAAAGCAGAAAAGCCACTTCTCAGGTTGGGGTATCACTGGGGAAGACATTGCACAGAACTGGAGGGAATCAGTACCCACCCCATCCTAATTATAGCGGGGTGGAGGCACAGCAGCATGTGCAGATGGCCCATTCGTGAGCACCCAATATACAAGGCTAGGGATGGTCCCCAAATACATGGTAATGTTTGGGGTGGTTGGGAAGAATTCCATACTGACACAGCAAATGACTGATGTGAATTGAGCTACCTTAGTGAACAATATTGTTAACGCTACGGTCTCTATTTGTATGATTATGTTTGATGTAATTGTAATGGTAATTTTGTTTAACTGTTGCATTTTCACAGTTGATATTATTTAAAGCTTCAAGGCTACAGCTAGTAAACCGTGTCCCTCTGAACTCCGTTTTCTAGGCTCTAGGGGTAGACTCTTGATTTTAGATGTAACTTCCTCAAACCTAATGTGAAAATTCAGAGTTGGTTAAATGGTAAAGAATATTACCAGTCAGCTCCTGGCCGAGAGACACCTTATGCACAAAACCGGGAGCTGGATTTAGGGAGGTTACACCCCTAACACCAAGCAGGCTGCAGCACCACGTGCTCTGGGTGACTGAATGCAGGTGCTCTGCAGCTTCAAAATAAATTGCTTTAAGGTTCAGAGGCATGGTGGAGACTGAGGGTGGAAGAGGGTGTGTTTTTAGGTTTCACCTGCATGCTCACGCTTGCACGCTGTGCTTGCAAAATCTTTTGTGAACAAACAAATCTTTAAAATGGCCTTGGAACCAGCTCTTTATTTACCAGAATTCTATGGCAGGACCGGAGGCTCGGATTATGCTTCTCCTGCTTTGCTGTTTATTGCACAAACAACACACAGCAGCAAATCAGAACGTGTCTTTACAAAAAACTACAAATCCCAAAATGTCCAAGCTGACATCAGTTCCTCCACGTCAAACCCGGTGTACCAGTCTATATAAGCAGCGAGGAACCATAATACGTCCTCTATCTTTGCTGCTTACGCGACAGATAAGTGCCTTAATTATATTTTATTGAGAACATTGGTGTGGTATTGTACCGGCGTTTCCGCCGACCTGAGAAGCGCGGTGACGCGAGTATTTTCATCGCGTCCCGTGCTCCCCATTGATCTCGCCGCTCTATATAGGCACCCCAGCTGGGTGCGAGGAGGCTGAGGGACAGGGCGCTTCGGTGCCAAATAGGATTGTCCTATTTCTGGCTCGCTGCCCGCGTGCGAAGCGCCGTGGGCCAGTTTCACTGTCATATAGTGACAGTGAGCCCACGCCTTGACTCGGCGGTACTAGAGTCAGCTCCCGAGAGGTTTTGATGGTTGAGCATTAATGTCCCTCATACGCCCGTTGCCCTGGTCTGTAATTTGGATACTACAGGATTTTTCCTGAGGGGCTTTGCGCACAATAGCGCCTGCTTTGCCTGAAATCTTCAGCTTTACAGCCTCCTGAGCGACATATTGTGTCGGGGTGCCCCCCCATTAATTTCTAAGCCTTATTGATTATTGGGTCAGCCTTTCAAACCCTACCACCGCATCTACTGCCTATGAGTTTCTGACCATGGCAGAGAGGCAGTTTAACGATGAGCCAACCCTCTATCAGGAGCAGGAAGACCTACTGTTGGCAAAAGATTTTGTCCACGCTTTGGACGCTTCAGTAGCCCAATCGGTTAACAGGGCCCTTGCGGTGGCCCTGCAGCCAATTGCTAGGCAATTGAAACGCTATGCACTGACGGTCCCACCTTACGGACAGACTTCCCCATGGCCCTCTGCACCACAGACAGACGTCCAGACTTCCTGTCCCTCAAATTTGCCCCTCGGAGCTCCTTTGGCCCGTCTGTCTCAAGCTATGGTCACTGACCATGACTACTCCGCTCAGCCCTCTACCAGCACCCAGGGTTTGCCTCCTCCACCCGACACTCCGTCAGATCATTCTCCCGCCTCACACACTGACTCTGACGAGGACTCTCCTCAGCCCAAACGCCAACGACATTCCCCTGCAGCCCCCACTCTGATTTTTGAGGACCCGGAACACCCTTCCTCTCTTAATTTTGACCCTGAGGCCATAGTACATCCAAGATCCTCAGACTGGACTCCCCTCACAACGGTCTCAGACTACGTTCAATCTTGTCTCAGGAAACCCCTGGACAAAGAGGTACGAAACAAACTGAAGTCCAAGTGTCCCCGGCCAGATATTCCAAGTAAAGTGGACCTTACACCCGACTTAGACCCCAATTTGGCCACCTTCATTAAGAGGTCCTCCAAAGACCCAAAAAACAGTATCGACAGGTCCTGGAAAATGTGCCAGGACAAAGTCCTCGACCTGAAAGGGCCCCTCTGCAAAATCCTGGATCTGGCTGTGTCTGCTAAGGAATCTGGATCTGTCATCGACCCGGACATTTTGGCAGGTTGGGCCCAACAGGCATTATGCATGCTCAGGAACACGAATTGCGCCCTCTCCACTGAAAGGAGAAAATCCATTTTGATGCGTATAGACCCCAAACTGACAGAGTTAGCCCCAGCGGAACAGTGTCCTTTAGCAGACGGCCTCCTCTTTGGGGACAAGTTTGTCAAAGACCTGGGGAATTTGGGCCACACCTTTACGGCGTTGGACAAAGCTCAAACCTCTATGAACAAGGTTTTCCATCAACATATTTTTGCCAGGGCCGGCAGAAGTCGAGGGCGTCTGTCCGGTCGCAGTGCCTCTCGCAGCCCTCTCACGAACTATAACTCCTCTGGAAGAGGCTACACAGCCCAGAACAGAGACTCCTTCTACCCAGTGAAAGCGTGAGTTGGACGTGGCTGCTTCAATCGTGGCTCCCGTCCCCAATACAACACCAACTTTAACACCACCACTCAAGGTAAGGCTGATACCCTCTTCTTCAGTAGTATTGGGGGGCAGGACTGGTCAATTCCTACACAATTGGAACCTCCTAACGTCCGACAACTGGGTGCTGGAGACGATCTTGCAGTTCCATCTACAGTTTTTTGGGACACCCCTCCAAACTGTCATGCCTCAACCGATCCTTTTCTCCCGTCTAGACCACGTCTTTATTCAGCAGGAAATGGACCAGCTGCTGGACAAAGGTGCGATTGCTCCCTGCCGACCAGACCCATCGGGGTTTTGCAGCAATATATTTGCAGTGAGCAAGAAATGAGGGGGTTCCAGACTGGTGATAAATCTGAAGGATTTCAACAGTTGGATTATTTATCGACACTTCAAAATGGAGGGGATACATTTACTCAGGGAAACTCTCAGAGAAGGCGACTGGATGGTCCGACTGGACCTCAAGGATGCCTATTTATCAATCCCAATTTTTCCCCCACACAGAAAGTATCTACAGTTTCAGTGGGACAAACAACGGTTCCATTTCAAGGTCCTTCCTTTCGGCCTTTCTTCAGCGCTTTGGTGCTTCACCAAGGTCATGCGCCCGATAGTGGAGAAACTCAGATCCTGGGGAGTTTAGATGAGTGTCTATCTCGATGACATCCTCCTGATGGCACAGGACGTTCATTCCCTTATGCAGCACCTCAAATGGACCATTCACCTTCAACAGGAATTAGGTTTCCTGATCAGTGCCTCCAAATCCGAGTTGACTCCTGCTTGCCCGATGGAGTTCCTGGGATTCCAGATAGACTCTGTTACTTCCCTTCTGTCTTTGCCAGTCCAGAAATTACGCTTAATCCAGAAGGAGATCCGGTCAGTCCTACTCAAGGACAGGATTTCTCTCAGGATGTTAGCCAGAGTAGTGGGCTTACTGGCGTCCTCCATACAAGCCATATTTCAGGCCCCTTTACATTACAGAGTGCTACAACGCCTCAAGATCTATCATCTTCAGAGGGGTGTGAGTTACGCAGAACTCATAGACCTCACGCCAGAGACACGCAACGAATTGCAGTGGTGGCTGGATCACATGGCAGCCTGGAACGGCAGGGCCATATTCGGATCTCGCCCAGATGTTATCCTGGAGTCCGTGGCCAGCAGGTGGTGCTGGGGTGCTCGTTGTGGTACCGTCTCCACTGGCGGTCGATTGTCTCGCGACGAAGCAGATCTTCACATCAATTACTTGGAACTTCTAGCAGGTTCCTTCGCGATAAGAACTCTGGCACCGCGGTCCAGTTGTTGCGTGCTGCTTCGCATGGACAACATTTCAGCGGTCCGTTATATCAACAAGCTTGGAGGTACGGAGTCTCAGGCTCTTCTCCAAATATCCAAAACATCCTGGCAATACTGCCTGCGGAATCAAATTTCTGTAATGGCAGAATACCTTCCGGGCCAACTCACTGTAGTAGCGGACTGGAATCCCAGATATCTCCAAGATCCCAGCGAGTGGAAACTCCAGTCGTCCATATTTCAGGCGCTACAGACGAGATGGGGTCAATGTCATATAGACCTCTTCACATCCCGCCTTTCGTATCAAGTAGACCGGTTCTTTTCTTGGAGACCGGACCCCATGGCCATCGCTTCAGATGCATTCCTACATCATTTGACAGGCCCACTCCTTTATGCGTTCCCTCCGTTCATAATGCTTCCGAGAGTAGCATCTCAGGTGGTACAACAGCGAGCGGAATTAATTCTAGTCTCACCAGGCATGGTTTCCTCTTCTGTTGCAACTATCCCGAGATCTTCCAGTTCAGATCCCGATCGGCTCCAATCTGTTATTAGACCCGTTGGGACAACCTCATCCCCTAATTGTGCAGAACAAGTTACAACTCATGGCCTGGCGCATTTCGGGCAACGCTGGTGTTTGCCAAGCCTTTCGGAACGCGCTATCTCCTTCATCTCTGCCTCCTGGGCAGACTCCATTCATAGGTGATATCTATCCGCCTGGTGCAGGTGGGTGGGTTGGTGCAATCCACGGAACCTGGATTCCTTGAGGCCCCCATTACAGTCGTAATTAACTTCTTGGCTGAACTGGCTTCAGGTTTGAGTTACTTCTCAGTCAATAATTACAGATCAGCTATCTCGGCTGGACACACTTTTATTGATGGGAAGCAAGTGGGAGAACATCCCATGGTGAGCAGAGTAATGAGGGGTATCTGATTGGCTAATCCTCCTCAACCTAAGTATAAATTTTTATGGGATGTAGATATCATCCTAAAATGTTTGCAGAGATGGCCATGCAATTCAGATTTATCCAGAAAACAATTGTCTGCAAAGCTAACTATTTTATTATGCCTCCTCTCCTGCAGGAGAGTTTCAGATGTTCTCACACTGGATATCGCAGGTAGAGTATATTCTCCTGACGGAGTTACTTTTTCCATATCCCAGAGAACGAAAACTTTTTCAAGGCAAGTAAGTTATCCTAGTTTTCCTGAGAATCCTAAACTGTGTGTTGTGCAATGTCTGAGGGAATACGAAGATTGAACCAGAGAATTTCATCAGTCTACTGGCGTCAACTACTGATTGCTTTGCAGAAACCGTTTCATCCCGTGTCTTCAGCTACATTGGCACGTTGGGTGAAGTGGGTTCTCTCAGAAACTGGTATCGACACATCCACCTTTGGTGCTCACTCTGTCAGGGTAGTAATGGCGTCAAAATCTTACACCCTTGGGTCTCAACTACAAGACATAATGAGAGCACCAGATTGGTCGACAGACTCTACTTTTAAGAGATTTTACTATAAACCTATTCTTGATGTCGCTTCCATTGTGATACACCAGCTTTAAACAAGCATAATCCGAGCCTCCGGTCCTGCCATAGAATGTAAAATTTTCTAGCATTCACGTCAAGAATTTTCAATTTTATTAAGGCCACAGAGGCGAGGATTATCCCACCCTGTTGGTCATCATGCCCACCTGTAGGAAGTTGGCTCTGTATATACTATTTCAAAGTAAGAAATAGTGTGCACAGAGTCCAAGGGTCCCCCTTAGAAGATAGTTAGTAAGATAGTGGCAAAAGTAGATAATTCTAATGCTCTATATTGTGGTAGTGTGGTCGAGCAGTAGGCTTATCAGAGGGTAGTGTTAAGCGTTTGTTGTACAGAAACAGGCAATAAATGAGGAACACACACTCAAAGACTTACTCCAGGCCAATAGGTTTTTATATTGAAAAATATCTTTTCTTAGTTTATTTTAAGAACCACAGGTTCAAGATTTACATTAAACACTTTAAATGTAAGGTACTTCACTTAGATACTTTAGGAACTTTGAATGAAAGCAATATCATATACAGTCTTTGTAAAAATGCCAATAAGCTATTTTCAAAGTGGACAAAAGTGCAAAAATCAACAGTTCCTGGGGGAGGTAAGTAAAGGTTAGATTATGAGGTAAGTAAAACACTTACAAGTCTCAGTTCTGGGGCATAGGCAGCCCACAGTTGGGGGTTCAAGGCAACCCCAAAGTTACCACACCAGCGGCTCAGGGCCGGTCAGGTGCAGAGGTCAAAGAGGTGCCCAAAACACATAGGTAAGTACCTGCGTCCTCGGGGGCAGACCAGTGGGGTTTTGTAGATCACTGGGGGGGACCCAAGTAGGCACACAAAACACACCCTCAGTGGCACAGGGGCGGCTGGGTGCAGTGTGCAAAGCAGGCGTCGGGTTTTAGGTAGGAAACAATGGAGGGACCCGGGAGTCACTCTAGCGGTGCAGGCAGGCACAGGGGGGCTTCTGGGGACAGCCACCACCTGGGCTAGGCAAAGGGTCGCCTGGGGGTCACTTCTGCGTTGAAGTTCGGTTCCTTCAGGTCCTGGGGGCTGCGGGTGCAGTGTTGGTTCCAGGCGTCGGGTCCCTTGTTACAGGCAGTCGCGGTCAGGGGGAGCCTCTGGATTCCCTCTGCAGACGTCGCTCTGGGGGATCAAGGGGGTCGTCTCTGGTTACTCACGGGCTCGTCGTCGCCGGGGAGTCCTCCCTGAGGTGTTGGTTTTCTGTAGGTCGAGCCGGGGGCATCGGGTGCAGAGTGTAGAGTCTCACGCTTCCGGCGGGAAACGTGAAGTCTTTGGAAGTTGCTTCTTTGTTGCAAAGAAGTAGCTGGTTTTGAACAGGGCCGCTGTTCACAGGAGTTTCTTGGTCCTGTAGTCCAGGGCAGTCCTCTGAGGCTTCAGAGGTCGCTGGTCCCTGTCGGATGCGTCGCTGGAGCAGGTTTTCGAAGATGGAGACAGGCCAGTAGGGCTGGGGCCAAAGCAGTTGTCGTCTTCCTCCTTCTCTGCAGGCTTGTAGGTCAGCAGTCCTTCTTCTTTCTTCAGGTTGCAGGAATCTGATTTCATGGGATCTGGGGAGCCCCTAAATACTGAATTTAGGGGTGTGTTCAGGTTGGGGAGGGCAGTAGCCAATGGCTACTGTCCTTGAGGGTGGTTACACCCTCTTTGTGCCTCCTCCCTGTGGGGAGGGGGGCACATCCCTAATCCTATTGGGGGAATCCTCCAAACTCAAGATGGAGGATTTCTCAAGGCAGGGGTCACCTCAGCTCAGGACACCTTAGGGGCTGTCCTGACTGGTGGGTGACTCCTCCTTGTTTTTCTCATTATCTCCTCCAGCCTTGCCGCCAAAAGTGGGGGCAGTGGCCGGAGGGGCGGGCATCTCCACTAGCTGGGATGCCCTGGAGCGCTGTAACAAAAAGGGTGAGCCTTTGAGGCTCACCGCCTGGTGTTACAGTTCCTGCGGGGGAGGTGAGAAGCACTTCTACCCAGTACAGGCTTTGTTCCTGGTCACAGAGTGACAAAGGCACTCTCCCCATGTGGCCAGCAACATGCCTGGTGTGTGGCAGGCTGGCAGAAACTGGTCAGCCTACACTAGAAGTCGGGTAGGTATTCGGGGGCATCTCTAAGATGCTCTCTGGTTGTATGTTGCAATAAATTGCACACTGGCTTCAGTGTGCATTTATTGTGCTGAGAAGTTTGTTATCAAACTTCCCAGTTTTCAGTGTAGCCATTATGGAACTGTGGAGTTCGTGTTTGACAAACTCCCAGACCATATACTCTTATGGCTACCCTGCACGTACAATGCCTAAGGTTTTGCTTAGACACTGTAGGGGCATAGTGCTCATGCACATATGCCCTCACCTGTGGTATAGTGCACCCTGCATTAGGGCTGTACGGCCTGCTAGAGGGGTGACTTACCTATGCCACAGGCAGTGTGAGGTTGATATGGCACTCTGAGGGGAGTGCCATGTTGACTTAGTCATTTTCTCCCCACCAGCACACACACGCTTTGAGGCAGTGTGCATGTGCTGAGACATGCTGCAGCCCTTAGAGACCTTCCTGGGTGCCAGGGTTGTGCCAATTGTGGAGACAAAGGTACAGTTTAGGGAAAGAACACTGGTGCTGGGGCCTGGTTAGCAGGGTCCCAGCACACTTTCAAATCATAATTTAGCAGCAGCAAAGGCAAAAGGGTATGGGGTAACCATGCCAAGGAGGCATTTCCTTACACCACCCTCTTTATTGTCATGGGTAACTACTCTTTTTTTACGTCTTGTATTCTGAAGGTTAATGTCAAACAATTGTTAGTCAATTGCATTACATGTGCTAGAGTGACGTGAATAGGTGCATGATGGTCTACCTAAGATTCTCATCGGATTGTTATATGAAGAAGTTTGTACACAACAGATGATGATGACAAGAATATCTCTTTCTTTCGTTTTCAGTTCCAGATCAGAAGACTGGATGACTGGAAGATTCGGTTTTTCTATGCAGAGCCACAAGTTTCTTTGTCTGATCAAGTTCAGAGACTGTTCTTTATGATGTTTAGACATGCAGCGTGTGTTATGGGACTGGTTATATACTGCTCTTATGTTCAGAGCAAAGAACGGGGATGTATTATGGTTCCTCGCTGCTTATGTAGACTGGTACACCGGATTTGACGTGGAAGAACTGATGTCAGCTCGGACATTTTGGGATTTGTAGTTTTTTGTAAAGACACGTTTTGATTGGCTGCTGTGTGTTGTTTTTGTAATAAACAGCAAAGAAGGAGAAGGATAATCCTCGCCTCCCTGTCCTTAATAGATTTGAAAATTCTTGAGGTGAATGCTAGAAAATTTTACATTTACCATCTGTTAATTCCAACCTCGTTCTAATTTCCTCGCTTTTCAACGGCCAGCACGCCGTCACAAGTTGTCTGCTTTTCAGTTCCTGCTCTTCCTGCTCGCTTGTGCCGTCAATGCTCTCTGGACCAAGCACACTTCCAGCCAGTCGTTATTGGCTTATGACCAGTGTCCTTCCACTGGCTGCTTCATTGTGCAGGTACTTTTTTTCATTCACATTGTGAGGTACGTGCAAAGCATCATGTGACTAGATTCTTCTAGCTTGTTTTGTTATCTCATGTAGCTTGTTAGTAAGTATTGATTTCTTATGAAACGTTTTGATTTGCACTTGGGCTTGATTAATGACCGGCTAAAGCGGGTCAGCGGGTTGACCACTCTGAGCCACCAGCCTTTGAAAGGCTAGTAAAATGAGTTTTGAGGCGAAAAAACGCACTGTGCAAGTGCTAAGAGCCCTCTGTGCTGCCTGCATATGTGGGGCATTACTATTGTCATCACCAGATATCAGGAGGCTGGTCTGAACAAGTTACTCACTCCACCTTCACTGCTGAGAAGGAGGTTCTTGAGTCATGGCCTCTTTGGGTAGGCAGGGGTGTGTGCTTCTGTTATCTCAGGCGTCCCAAAGAAAGTACAGAGTGCACTTGCAGTAAAATGCGTTTCAAGGTAAAGCAGGTCCACCAAGGCCTGATGCCACTATTTCAGAATAAACCCTGTGACATTCCCAGTGATATTTATGTATCCATGTTTATCTGCTGTAGCTTAGTAGTGTGCACATTTTGTCAAGGTTTTGTTTGTGCTATTTGTGCGAGGTTTTGAAGGATTGTTTTCATCTTCACATATGATGCAAGTTTTTCGCTTTCCTCCATGCATGTGACAATCATGATTTCTGCAACCCATTATGTCAGTCACTTGTGTCACACATATCCTTGTTTAACTCTAACAAATAATTCTGTGAGCTAGGCTTCGCAGAAAAAGGGCAGTGTTCTAGTCTCCCAAAACGCCCATGTGCATAGAACAACTAAGCCAAGATTGTACACGCAGAGGAGTATCCTGTAGACATACCCATTGTGCCTGGAAAAACTTCACAAGGGGTAAAAATGCTGCTACGTACTTTGCAAATATTTGCCAGGATATGTAGAATGTTAATAACATGTAACAATTTTCACATTATGCTGTGAAGATAATCTCACAATATCAAAGAAAACAAGCATTGGCAATGCCAATAGGATTTGCTTATGCGAAATTTCTTAGCTTAGTCAATGTTTTGTTACACGATGCACAACAGTTGAGCTGCTGTGGAAAATGTAAATAAAAACTCTATGAAATGGGCAAAGGTAGCCAGGTGATAGCATTTTTTTTTTAACTTTAAGCCAAGTTGCACAGCAGCTCAACTGTCGTGCAACATGTAAAAAAAACATTGACAAAGCTAATAGATTTTGCATAGGCGAAACCTATTGGCTTTGCCGATGCTTTTATATTCCTACATCCCAATACAAAGAAGATGCAGTTGGACTCCGTGGTGAATTGGACCATCAGCACAAATTTTGGAGCCTACCGATTCATCTTTTCAACTGCATTAAAGTTGGAGCGTGGTCCAGGGTGTCGACAGCCTATTCCAGTTTGCCTACACTCCATGTATGGGCGCGGACATTAGTACACCCAACAGTAAAACATACTACAGCTGTTACATTGTTCAAGGGGGCATTTTCAGTGATAGGACCCCATCCCCCCCGCACACCACCTCATGTACCAGGCCAGAAATTAAAGGAACCAGGCTGAAGTACTTATAACTAAGAAAGAAAGAAAAGTATGTGCATTAATGTGACAGTAACAGCTGCAGGCAAAGGCTGTCAACCAGGATCGGTGCTAACATACACATACTGTGCGATGCTTTTCAAACACAGAATCGAGCACAAATATGCCTCATGGTGTTCAGAAAGCATGCTTATTTATAAATCTGATACAAATGTGTAAACATCTATTTTAGGCATTCAAAAGCATAAATGATCAGTGGTTAGGTGGGAGGGAGTAAGTCCTAGCTTGGGGGATGATGTTTCTGGAGGGGATGGTCAGCAGGCAGGGTAGAGCCAAGCGTATTGGCTTACCTCTCGTTGACATATTTAAGTTGCCTTTATGTCGCTAGTGTACAGTGTAGGAAATAAACCCAGGGCCTGGTAGTTAAATGGTACATGTGGACTGAAGCCCCTATAGTGCCATCCACAGAGTTGACCTGTAAAACATGATTTTAAGCCTACCCGGTTTTGCGTAACTGCAACAGCCTCAAAACCTGCTTTCAAACCTGTCAAAATAACTTTTTGATGGGTAGGAAGTCTTGCTTTTAAAAGTTAAAAGTACACCTCATCAGCCACAGGATAGGTTGCCTGATATTTAAAAGTGCAATATATGCGAAATTAAGGTTCCTCCAGTGACTGGCCCCCAAAAGCTATTTCACTGTCAGGGCTGTGGCTAGCTCCTAAAAAATGTCAAAGTACAGATTTTGAACTTAGTTTTCTGTAATTTCTGACTGGAAACGTCTAAAATAAATATTCAAGGACTAGTTTTATTATTAATTAAAAGTGCAATTCATTGGTTAAATTGGATTGTTAATATTTAGGAAAAGTAACTTTTAGAAAGTTACCATTTCTCTACCTGAATCTCCTGGAGACTAACTTCCATTCACCTGCTAGCAGCTGTCAAGCCAGTGCCTGGCCTTAATGAGGTGTGAAAAATGCACCCAGAGCAGTACAATGGCTTAGGCATTGTCACAGGATTGAATGGGTGTGGGACATTTGATCCCTATCATCTCTCAAAGAACTGCTGGGGTGGGCCCAGGAACTTCATTAATTTGAAAGGGACATAGGTGAGGCCTGCTCATTCACAGTTTAGTGCAAGAGATACCTGAAGAAGGGAACGCCCTTGACCCCAGGGCCCACACTAAACAGCCTGGCTCTGAACCCACTGGGAGAGAAGCTACCCCCTGGATGTACTTTGGAATGTAGTTGTTGAATGGGCTGCTCATATCATTGGCCACATTTCTGAGTGGACACAAGGGATCCGTAAAATGGAGAAAGGATTTCCTTATCTTAGATTTTAGAAGTGAGAGGCACTAAGGGATAGGTTGCAGTATGGGCAACAAAAACTGCTGAAAAAAATCGGTAGGGTTGGCCAATGGACCATTTACCACACTAGTTAGGGAAGAACTGGGAGTCACGCCCTCCCAGTAGCTAATACTGACCATAAAGATGACAGCTAAAAGCAGCCTCATCTAAACACTTTGTGGGCCTGCTTTCTGTGACCTGAAGGGAACCCTGGATGACTGGACTTTCTCCCTCTTCAATTCAGGACAAAGACGAGGGCTCCAGGGGACAGTTGTAAGATGTCCTGTGTGGACAAAAACTGCAAAATGCCTTTTTCCTGAAGTGATTGGTTGACCAGTACTAACTGGACCTGGAACGAACATTGCTAGTGGCCTTTTCTGGAGTGAGTCCTGACCCCTACGTACTATCCCTGTGGTCCTCGGAGCCTTAAAAGTCACGCTACAGAAACCCTTAAATGTTGGGACTTAAAAAATGTTGAACTTCCAAGACCCCATAAGCTTTCAGGGGGAACTTACTTCAAAGGGTCCAATTTCGATATAACTTCATTGGACACATCTTGGACTTGCCCTGCTAGAGGACTTTGAGCTCTATAGAAAAGGTTATCAGAAGGTAAAATCTTTATCTAGGATGAACTCACTGTGCTCAATTGCAGTCAGCTTGAAATCACTCCTATGTCCCAGTCTAGTGCTTCCATAGACCATGATTTGTGCTTTGAGCTTTTTGGTTCTATTTTTACAGGAAACTTTGAAAAATTCAAATCTCCTGTTCCTGTTATTTCATATTTGTTTATTACATTTTGCTCTATTTTACTAATATGGTTTGGGATTTTTATTATTTGATGTTTTAACTTTGTTACTGTTTTGATAATGCAAAAACACTTACATATGGCCCTACGTTAAGCATGTCTGCTGTGTGCACTTACTACCAGGGGGTTGAGTGCAGTTTAATATAGTGACTTTGGGATTCACCCTTATAATTAGTGTCATTATTCCTTTCCTCGGGGTGGGCATTTATTCTCTTTCTTATAGAATCCCAATGAGATATACCGAACAAGACTCACCTTTTAATTTTATGGAATATGCTTGTGAAGCTCTTAGAATTGGCATGCTGGTGGTCTGTGATGAATTATGTTTATTTGTGCTCTTTGTACATCCTAGACTTAACTGATAAAGACATTTTTTTTTTTTTAAGGAGGTACAATTGTATGCATAGTCTGGGCTGTTGATCTTCTCAAGCAGCAGGTAAATAAAGTAAATGGCCCAATGACAGCTCTTTGTCTTTGGTGAAATGCACCTGTAATAATTCAAGCGGTAAGAAATGGTATCTTGTTCTGGGTGCCTGAAGGAGAGTGGTTGGTCCCCTGGTGAGGTGTCCTAGCGCACGACTTCTCACTACCCACTGAATGTAGCTTGAGGAAGGCGAGGACGTAAACAACCTTACAGTTCCTCCATTAGCAGTAGTCCTGAGCAGGCTCAGGACATCTGGGAACAGGCAGTGCTGATGCTGAGCGCATGGGGAGGCAGGTGGTCTAGCCTCCCACTTGATGGGTGACAAAACAGTCCAATGTGCCTTAAAATGGACATGTATCATGTTGCTGCACCTAAAGTCTATAAAACGTAGTCAGATGTTATGATGTCACCAATCACAAGCCAGGCACTGAACACGCTGTTGTTTCCTCACTCCAACTACGGGCTTACTCAAGCCACACAAACGTTGCAAAGAGGCCCCCGTGACCTCCTGCAACCGCCACACCTGCAGTTGTGGTCCATGGGAGCGACATGGAGAATATATGCTGCCTGGTCTCCAAGGGCATGGCTGCATTATCAGAGAGCTCCATACACAATTTCTGCCCTGCTTATTCTCTACAAAGGATCTGTGATTTCTCATACACCCAGAATCTGGTTATATGCTAAATAAGCGGTCTCGCGTTTGCTTGAGTTGGAGCTATTGGTATTGTAAATTCATAACTAGACTTTTCTTGCCACATAAGTTGGTCAACACTGCCTCATATTTTTGTCTTTTCCTGCCACATAATTCCATTGGCCCTGCAAATAACTAAAGCACTTCAATTTACCTTCTTCCTGTAGCTGCAGCAAAAAATTAAAATGCTGCCATTTAGCATCCTAATTTAAATTTGGCATGCTAATTCCAATAGAATACCACTTTCACAACCCCACCATCAGAGCTGCTGACTGGCTAACTGGCCAGGCTGCACTTGTCACATAATCCATTATTTTCTAAATAATTAGCAAACTTTAAAAAAATTTGTAAAAAACTGTTTATATCTCGAATTGATTACAAATTACTAAACACGCTGACACACTTGTTGCAGCAGCACAGTGGCACGCAATTTGCTGTGCAGTTGCAGGTCAGTTTTTAACTACTGATTGCGGTGTTCAAGTGTTACACTAATACTAATGGGCTAGAATTAATCGCACATAAAATTGACAAAGAAAGGTATAATACTGCTAAAAGATGTGCTGAACTACACCAATTATTTGCCTTTTCTTGACACAAATTATAGAGTGAACCTTGCCACACAATTTGGTCCTCTCTTGAAACATAAGTCCATTAGCTCTAATTATAGGTAGAGCAAGGAAATTATCTTCAAGGGGACAGTGGGAACACCTTGGATGAGGTTTAATAAGAGGAGGCCTTTCGATGTGGGTTAATAAGAGGCCCAAAGAGTCTTTGAGGGGGAAGTGGACTGATGGGAAGAATCAAAATGTTCCAAAACTAGAGGCAGTTGCAATGTGGGTGCATTGACACATGGGGCACTAGGAGTTGTTCTTCCACTAAATACTGTTTGTGTGTACTCTTCTAATGAAAAGTACTGAGGCGTAGTTTGGCAATGTACATACATTGAACATTTAAACTTGAGTCACCGAAGCTGACAAGCATGTACAGCGAATGCAGTTAATAGAAGTTTACTAGTCAGTATAAGGAGTGTCGGTGATGTCAAGAATACGTGATCTGACCTTGAGACCTCAATAAAGACTCACATCTCAGAGTTGCATGGCCAGACACTGAAGCATGTGTGGAGGAGGTACTGAGGCGATGTGAGGAGGGCATATGCTTACAAGAGCCCAAAAACAGAAATAGCAGAGGGCGTGCAAGAAAGGCGGTTTAGTAACATGTTATTGGGGGTAGCCAGGACTCACACACTTTTTCCTGGCATGTTTTATTTCCCTTCCGATAGATAAACATCTCTTCTATGGATGAGGCTGTAGCTGTCAATTCTGAATTGCCGTTTTCCCCCAAGACTAACTTCAAAATGTCGGTGCGGGTTTAGCCAAAGACATTTGTGAATTGACACTCAAGAGTGAGCACGAACTGCATTCTTTTGAAGCCACATAAGGATATTTCGCCACCTGGTGTGTGTACAAAGAGGTAATAAAGTCTCCTAGGCTGCATTCACACTCACACAATTTGCATGAGGCTGATTTTCATACCAGGGACGAGAATGGGCGACATCTGCATGTTCACCAGACACTCAGAACATCTGCCTGGCTGGAAGACAGAAAAAAAAAAACCACAGCACTCTGGTTCTGGGCAGCCGTTGATGGAGTGGAATGTAATTCAGCAGTGAAGCATGTGTTACCTAGGATGTGACGGCTAAGCAAACAAGCAGCCTGAGAAGATGTATGGCCCGATGAGGGAGATAAGCTATGCAGCGGAATGTGGATGTTGTGAGGGCTAGCAGGGAGGGGACGCTGGTGAGAGGGACTCCAGATGAAAGGCTCTGCAAGTTTTAAGTGAATGTGCTTGTCCTGTGCTGGCACCCATTTTATTAAAAGTTTTACACTCTGCATTCAGGTTATAAGAGAGGGGATACAAGTAATATGGTGCCTGAAACAAAGATAGTAACAACATCCTGGAAAAAGCAAACACTCATAGAGAAGGTTAACTGAGAGCAAGAATGCTCTGCAAATGAAAAAGGAAGCTTCCCTGAACACAAGCAGGAAACAAAGAAAAAAAAGTCCCCTAAAGACCTGATAAACAGGACAAAGCATAAATATACAGTAGTTGTACCCTGCTCCCAAAGAGAAAAAATAGAACTAACAGGCATGACTGACCACTAGCAAGGAAGGATTTTTAAATGACACTGAAACAAGCGAATGAAATTGCTTTAAGCCCACCGAAGTATACTTAAAAAGTATACAAGAGGCTATATGTTTACGCTCAACCTAAAAAGGGAGTGAGGGAACCTCCCCTCACTGCTGACAATGCTTTTGTAGAGACCTGGCTTGGAAGGCAGTTATCCTGCCTCAGATTGACATCATCTGACCTACCATGTGATTTTCCCCACAATATGTGAATCAAGTGATGCTGCCCCATGTTTTTTGCACTTTCACAAGCAGAGCACAAGGTGTGTTTTACTTGTTTGTTTGGAGAAGAGGCAACATAGATGCCCTGTCCAGGCACACGCATTACAGGGGTTTTCACTTTACTCCTTAGAGCGTGGAAACCGTTTGTGGTGTGCAAAGCATGCTGCTTGTGTGTTGTGTAGCAGGGAGTCCGACTGTGTGTAGGATTAATGTGTGCTATGTAGGACACAGTGGATCCTGACCACAAAATGTTGGTTCATCCTTAGATTGTCTTTGTTTATCCTGTAGAGGGCCAAACTGGAACCAAAAGCAGCTGTAGCCAAAATGTTTCAACCTGTTACCACTCCTGATCTTTCTGTTTCTTTCCTAGCTCTTTGTTTGCAATCTCTCTTTCTTTTTGTCTGTCTCTCATACTACCTCTTTCTATGTCTTTCTCTCTGTTTTTGCCCGCAACACCTGCAGTCGTACATTCTAGAGAGCTGGAGAGAGGAACTGTAGCCGTGGAACTTTACAAACCAGCCTCCAATGGTCCCAGCAGTCTGACTAAGTTCAGATTGACCCATCCAGTTCTGTTCTTGTGAAACGTGACAATCTGCAAGCTGCTGCCTCTGAGGCTATCCCCAAGGGACTCTATACATGGCTTTTATAAACAGCATTTCAGCGTTGTGTGAACAGCTTTCGAGCTACTCTTACCCCTTTGTGTGGCGCCAAGAAATCTTAGGTGAGGTAGTCTGGCTCGAGAAGTATTTCCTGTTTCCTCATGTAAACAAGAAGGTTTAATCACACGGAAAACACTGCCTTCGCTGACAGGAGGAGAGTTTGTACTTGAAGGAAAGGCTGGGTTTGCTCTAGCTTCCTATAAGTCCCCCAAAAGCAAGATAAATACGGGCCCATCCACCCAATACTGTGCTTTGTCTGGACTAGAGAAGGTGCTCTGTGCACCAGCTGAGAGGGCGGCTTTCGGGAGCAGAACTGTTATCTGTTTCCGTCATGGATGGGACTACGGCCAGTAATCTGGAAGAAGCCCTCTCTCTGTTAAGACCTGCCTGGGAGAAGCTGAAGCTGCAGTGCCTGCTGGTTGGTGAGCAGTGCCGACTTTGCAAAAGGAGCTGGGGCCTAAAATGTTTCTTAAATGCCGCCCACTCCTAGGGCGTGCGACTTCCACCGCTTGTTCTGCCCATTGAATCTAAGGTGGCACCCACTGTTTTTGGTGCTAGAACTAGATTAGGCTGCCAGCAGTGATGGCTGGTGAACTTTTATGGTGGCGAGGCATACATTTCTGTGGCAAATGCGACCATGTGTTTGGACTCTAGGGGTTCTTGGAGGGTGTCCCACCCAAAAAATGTTGAAAAAAGGGCCACAATTTGAATTTAAGAGCACAATTTTCACATAAGTGGAAAAAATCAGAGGTTCATAAAGAACTCAGTTAAATGTTCCAGTACTATTCTTTTGTGTGACGTAAACCTTAATCTACTCCGGGATCATTGAGGCATACCCTTCCCGTGAGGTCTTTGAACAATGATGGCAAAGCAGTGGAATTTTTTTATCTCAATTTCCCTAAAGGTGGTTAAAGTGTTATATCTTACAGGCTGTAAAACCTGATTATGCAATTTCACATCGCCTATTAATTATATAAAAAAATGTATGTAGTATCTTTCTTCAATGTCAATTTATTTCTGAGAATCGGATTGAAAGTTGGAGAAATCAAAAGTTCTGCAAGTCTTACAAACACATGCCAAACAGCAGTGCTGGACAGATCTACAGGGTCACACAGCAATGCTACTCCTCAATGACAAAGAGCAGACTCAGAGAGCAGAGAGGATGCACCACTGTTACATGCCCCAATCCCTTATAACAGAAGAAAAAAAGCACTCTTCTGCCCAGGAGTAGACGCTTAGTAAGAACAAGGAACAAGGTAATCTGTGAGGATTTACGTGGGAGGAAACTTCCTACATTTGGGAAACAGAAGATAACATAAGTTAAAACGCTTGCTTGACATTTAACTCAACAGGCCAAACGTATTTTGCATGCTTAGACTTCACAGTGCATGTTCAGGGCCTGATTCTCAAGGGTCTAGTTATCCTTTATTGTAAATTCACTCATTTTGTAACACAAGTTGCGTGTGGTGTTTTACGACTCCACACTCCCTTTACTTTTGAATGAGTTCTCTGCACCCGGAGACTCCGCAGTCAGGGCTGAGAACTCCGCACACATACGTATAAGGAGTGCAGAGTTGTATAACATTACACATAGTTTGTGATTTGCAATTTGTAGTACGGGTTGTGCTACTACAAAGCATACTTCGAAGTGCAGTTTGAGAATCAGAACATTAGGGAAAACTGAGCATGGGTAAAACTGCACGACCCAGAGGACCAAGGTCTATTGCATATAAGGTCTAGCAATGTGCCAAGTATTCAGGGTGCCTACTTCAGGTGTGCAGCAGTGTTTACCACCACATTACCACTTCCAGTGGCATCCCAAATGTGGACTCTTTTTGGTCTCTCCCCCTTTGTACCCCTCTCTTGCATTTCGTTTCTTCTTTCTTTTTCAACTTCTCCATCCATTTTTCTCTTTCTCTATCCTCGTTTTATCGCTCTGCTTTCCCTTCTTTCTGTTCAGCTTACCTTTTCCCTCCTTTTTTTCTACTTCCTCTATCCCTTTTCTCTCATTTCCCGAACTATGGGGGTCATTCTGAGTTTGGCGGGCGGCGGTTGTCGCCCGCCAAACTTCCCCCGTCGAAAGACCGCGGGGGCCATTTTGACTTTCCCGCTGGGCCGGCGGGCGACCGCCAAAAGAGCGCCAGCTGGCCCAGCGGGAAAGGCCCTGCAACGATGAAGCCGGCTCCGAATGGAGCCGGCGGTGTTGCAGGGGTTCGACGGGTGCAGTTGCACCCGTAGGGATTTTCACTGTCTGCAAAGCAGACAGTGAAAATCCTGCTGGGGCCCTGTTAGTGGCAGTGGCATGGGCAGTGCAGGGGCCCCCAGGGGCCCCACGACACCCGTTCCCGCCATCCTGTTTCTGGCGGTGAAAACCGCCAGAAACAGGCTTGCGGGAAGGGGGTCGGAATCCCCATGGCGGCGCTGCAAGCAGCGCCGCCATGGAGGATTCTCCCAGCCGGGGGAAATCCGGCGGGAAACCGCCGGACCTGGCTGGGCGACCAGGAAGCACCGCCAGCCTGTTGGCGGTGCTTCCGTGGTCGTCGACCCTGGCGGTCGATGACCGCCAGGGTCAGAATGACCACCCTGTATGTCTTTCTGTGTCCCTTTCTTGCCTACTCCTCCTTACTCTCAGCCCCCAATTACTCCCCCCTGCGTTTCTCCTGCTAAGGAATTTTGCGCATTCATGATTTTGTGCATTATTGCATTTTACACTTGGTTACGCATGTACACATAGTAATACTGTCTTTTTTTTGTTAAAAAACCTCTTTATTCATCGTTCCATCAATAACAAGTAACAGATCAGCAGTCTCAGCAATGGGTCGCATACAGATAACTGCATTAATACATTTCTCATATGCACCAGATTTAAAAACACAGTTGTTGTGCGGTACATAACAATAGCAACAGTGACCACTCCGAGACACCCCAAACCCACAGGTCCATCGTGGGGGGCCTAACTCCCATCGGGTAATGACGACCCGCCTCCTAGCCAAAACCAGAGCCAACTGCAAGAGGTGGTACGACGTCTTGTGCTTCTTGGGCCGATTAACATTCCCCAACAAGCAATGCTGAGGGATACACTCACAAGCCAATGCAGTGGCCTACTGTAGTCTAACCACCATACCCAACCCCTACCTGTGAACAGTCCCACGCCAAATTTACAAAGTCTTCATTCACAAAACCACACCATCGACAGGCAGATGACCGCTCTGAATTGCACCAATGTATTCTCAGCGGTGTCACGTAAGTACGATGTAAAAAAGTGAAGTGGATCAACTTTAAGTGTGTGTTGCCAGACGCAGATTTAAATAACCCACAGATCCTAGCCCAGTCCGTATTCTGATAATGGGGTTCCTACATCTGCCTCCCAGGTGTGCCGAACTCGCAGCTGCCCTCGAACCGCTCCTGCCTGCATCGCGTTATATATCATGCAGACAAGATAACTCCCAGCGTCCAGTGTCAACAGCGAACCGCATTAGAGCCGAATCAGATGGCACCTCTGGAAAGGACACCCAAATCTGCGTATCTACATCCGTCAGACCTACGTTGTGCAGGAATTGTCCAGAAACCAGTCAAAACTGTAATTGCGCATGCTTGAAAGAGATACAAGTGTTGTTAAGACACAGATGCCCACCCACATCACAGCCTCCTTTGCGCCAAGCCTGGAACAACATGGGCCCCTCCAACTGGCGGAATGGGGTCAGCATCCAAAGTGGGAGTTCCCTATGAAAGGAAGCCTTTTTGTATCACCACCATGACCACTCTCTGCCATATGGTGGCGGTCTGACGCAGAATGTACGGGAGACTGTCCGGGACACCCGAGCCCGTCAACAACAGCTCCGGAACCATACCTTCCTCAACCATCCCGCCAACAAAACCTTTTCTCAGTTGTCCCCCTCGACCATCCATTGAGCTGCGTGTTGCAAGTAAGATGTGTAACAATAAAATTCCAGATTTGGCACTGCAAGCCCGCCATCCTCATTTTCCCTCATCATTGTCATATGAGCCACTCTAATCCTCTTGGCGACCCATAGGAGCGAGGTGAGAAGCACATTTATCCTACGAAAAACCCTGCCTGCAAGGGCCACAACGAGTTTTGGATGGTGTACAAACAACGAGGCGGCAGCACCATCTTGGACACCTCATTTCTGCCCATGAGGACAGCAGCAAAGTATTCCAGAACTGCACAGAAGCATGCTTTGAATCAAGTACTTTCTCAACAATATCCCACAAGTGCTTTTAAGTAGAGTGTGCCACCATCATCCCCAGGTATTGGAAACAATCAAGTTCATACCTCAAGCCAGATCAGGAAGCTGCTCCGTGGGAACCCCCACCAGCGCAAGAAAAGGGAGCAAAAGTGGCTTATTTCTATCAATCCTAAGTCTGGGCACAACACCAACGGCCTCCATAGCTGTATTGATACCGCCAGAGATTCCTGTGAGAGTTATTGAACTTTGCCTATGCCGCAAAAGTTCAATACCCCAGCCATGCATAGCCTGCTGAAATTGGATAGCCAGCGGCCCATTGTCAGAGCGAACAAAAGGGGTGACACTTGACAATCCTGCCTGGTTCCACACTCGATGTCCCAATGTACAGAACACTACTGTCCCAACTGAACTCGGCACACAGACCAGTATAAAGCAGTCCTCTCCAGGCCTGAAACCGTGGGCGGAACCTCATAGCTTGTATCACATCCACTGGCATCAAAGGCCTTCTCGATATTAGTGGAAGCCAAAGTCATTTCCTCCCGGCTACCCTCCACCTCATGCAGCACATGAACCAGCCTCTGCAAGTTCATGGTCATACTGTTCCCAGGTATGAAGCTGCTTTGTCCAGCATGCACAAGACAGCTCATGGCCATGCACCGCCAGTTGGACAATAACTTACATAAGACCTTCACATCAGAGCTGATCATCGTGAGGAGGCGGTAAGACGCAGGGTCCGATCCCATCTTCCCCAATTTTGACATCATACAGGTAAGTACCTCTCTCATACTTGGCAGGAGCACACCTGATTCCCCAGCCTCCAAGAACAGCTCAAGTAGTTTTTGAGTCAAGTCAGCTGAAAATCCTTGATAAAATTTGCCAGAGTACCCATCCCTTTGGGTGCTATATTTTTTAGTAGCAGTCATAAAGCCACCCTCAGCACCTCCAGCGTGAGTTCTTCCATCATGCTTTCCCCACAGTTAGAATATGCAAGGGTGCCAGATGTGTATTAACGCAATCCGGTAATGGTAAAATTGTCTTTAAAACGAATCTCCCATGATGTGTAGAAGTGTATTTTTCAGACCCTTGTTAACTAGGCCTCAACTGGGTCTACCAGCCAACTTATTCAAAAAAGATGTCTCTCCTGTCTTTCCCCCTGCACATTTCACTGTTTTTATTCCTGCAGCACAAAGTTAAGCAGAATTATGTTTGCTTATTTCCGTGGCATTGTTCATGCTGTTCTCAATGAATCTTCCCAGGCCCACTCACAAAACTGTCCTTCTGCTAGCTCACTGTAACCTATTCATTCATCATAGCTTCCTGTTGTTCATGTATCTAGTTTGTTCCACCATCTCTGGATGGCATTAGCAAGAAGTGGGCAGAATCAATGTTCATGTAGTGGAATAGTGCTTAGGTACTAAATAAGGCAATATAGCGCTTAATAACACTGTACTCTGATTTGCTGAGAATGTAACATATATTATACCAAAATGAAGCTGCAGTGTTAGTCAGTTCATATTCAACAATTGTATATATAAACTCCTGATTTTGGGGTGGGCCAGAAGACTTGCTTGAAGACATAGATTCTGCTAGAGATACAGACCATTTCTCTTTTGGTTTTGCTGCTCACTTGGGACTTAGAGCTAATTCATTTTTCTGTATAGCTTTTACATTTTTTTTGTAATACACCTTTTAAACTATTCTCCTGATCTAGAACTTAACTACTGATGGGGCAATTTATTTAATTGACTGTATTTTCTATATTTTTTATATTTTCGGAGGAGCCTTACCTAGGAGACGTATAGCCTCATGAAATTCAGTTTTCACACCATCTCCTATTCATTTAAATATGAGTGTTTTGTTGAGGTAAAAGTGGTGTGTCAAAATTGTGGGGTACCCAGCGGCCACACTATCCTTCTTTACCTTTCCTTCTCTCTTTCTCCCTTTTCTCCTTTATGTCACTTCTCTCTCTTCTCCTATGTCTCCTTATTTTGTGTCCACCTCCACAACCTCTTTCTTGTCTCCACTCTCTGCTCTATTTTCTTTACTGGGTGTATGGTCTCTGGTCCAGAACAAGCAAGAGCAAGCAAAAACCAACGTTTAAAAGCAAACAAAACAGAAGTTTAAGTGTAAGTTCAGTTGTGATAGCGCATCCAATCCTTATAAATTACTTATACTTGGACACGCCGGAGGTCGGTGAACCTTTTGACCAAGTTGGGTTCTCCTCACCCGAGAATAGTCTGATCCCTCAAATCAATAACTAATAATCATTTTAATCAATAACCAATACTCAATTTATACATCAAACAACAAATTAGTTAAACGGAAAATCAGTAATTAGACACACCATGACCTTTCAGTCATGAATAACCACACCAGTTTATTAAAGGTTAATGAGTTTATTTCCCTATATTAACAAAGCTAATATGATATAAGTAAGTCTCAAAATCAAATGATATACGTATACGAACATTACTAGCTGTCCATAGCTATGGAAGAAACGCAATCTACGCAAAATCTGGATTATAATGCACTCGGTTATAGCAATGCAAATCACTAATATAAGTAACTGAATTTGACTAATTTCATACATCGGTCAGCATAACAAGATTTCAATTTAGCATGGTGCATCAAATGAATACTTCAACTAACCTCTAATTAGCATTGGCATGTGGGGCTTCATGCAAAATGAATTTAGTCAACATAAATTTAGAAAACTTCTAGTTTAGGCTCTGTCAAAATAAGCAGTTAGTACCTAAGAAGGAAAACACAATGCATAATACAATTATCCTTTCATAATTACCAAATACAATCAGCATTCAAGGAAAATCTTCGCCCTTCAGGTACCGGTTCGGCCAGCATGGGGCAGATTTCAAAGGGGCAAAGTTAAAGCAAGTTTCCTTGCGGCAGCAAGGAAATTGGGGCAAAAGTTATTGCATGGACAAGACAGGGTAAAGTTAAAGTTAAAGTCTCTAGGGTGAGAATTCTTAAAGTCTCTCTCTGCGACAGAGAAAAGGCATCAAAGTGTCATTTAAAATGGCGTCTTGAATCTGGCTTCAAAATGGCATCAAAGAAAATGGCTGACTTCTCTTTGTCCGGTGGGTTTAAGTAAGAAACGTTCCAAATTCTTCAGGGTCTTCCATTGGAGGGTCCATAGGGTGGCTTCTTTTTGACCAATGAATAATGTCTTTCTCTTAGCACTCACTTTTGCATAAGGCGTCCTTGGAGTTTTGGAACACAAGTAGCAACAAAGTTTGCCAATTATTTCTGTATCAGTGTCTTTATTCTCTGCACCTGCAGAAACTGACCTTGCTTCAAAGGGGATGAAACTAGCCTAGCAGGAAACCTTGAAATAAGTGTATTAGTCATTCTACTGGAAAAATACAGCCTTTACAGTTAAAATGTGTCTTTGTTAATACAAGTGAAAACCACGCAGTCAAATTGAGACCAGGCAACTAGGCCAAAGCCTCTGCTAAATTTAAGCTAAGCATATAAAAGTTTCAACAAGAAAATCATAGAATACATTTGCAATTATGACGGATTACTACATTGTCGATTCTTCATGATTAATTAAGCTCGTTTATAATAATGGCGAACTACTCCGTAGGCACATTTTCTACATACATTATTTTTATTTTGCTAAAATCACATTGCTTTATACGATTTTGTTACATGATATATAAGCGTTTGTTAGCCTTTCTTTTTCTGCGTCATCAGTTGCAAAACATAAAACTTTATAAAAACAAGTTCAATCTGAAGATGAAAGTTAGCAAAGAAGAGTTGTGCAAATGAGTTCTGCCTTGGGTGATTCAAAGAAAGCTGTGAAACACAAGATAAAGTGCATTTAGAAAGCTAGAAGTGTGTGCTGTAGAATTTCCAGAGGGTGGTGTAAGATGTAAATCAGTGAAACAAATAAGAAATGCACATCTCATAAATGGATGTACTTGAAAAAAATGGAAAAAGAAGAAGACAATAACCTGAAAGAACTTTGCTCTGTTTTGAAGATACATTGTAAAGTGAAAACGAAACTGAGAAATCCTCGGATGATGAATGTCTGCCTGAAAAATAAGTGAATGTTTGATAGTTTAAAGTTTTTCCATTCCTTGAACTGATTTTGAGGGACTTTGTTTTTGAAAATTTTGAAAGGCTTTGTTTTGAAGGTCAGATCGGAAGAGAAAATGTCCGTAAAAAAGAGAAAAAACGTGCATGGCTTCTAAGGTAGTTTTAATTTTGGCTATTGCTATTGGGCTGCTAGTGGATGCATATCCTCCTGTAAGTCCTCACGTAGGGTATCCCTCAAACACTCCTAATGAGAATAATGCTACAAATGATAAATTAGGAGCTAGGAATAATAATACAATTGATTTTTTAGAAATACCTATATATTATACCTATATATTATTCTTAAAGAATTATGGAAAAATCACAAATGTTGGTAATTGCCACATTTGTCCACATCTCCCTACTTCTGTGAGTTACTGTCAATTACATTTGTCTTTTGGTTTGTCATGTTCTGTAGATTACTCAACAATAATGAATAGGAATCCTTTAGAGGACCTTAATATATTACAGATTGTGAGGTTCTAATAAATGAGTTGTCTGATATTACAAATGTTGGACGAAATGAAGTTTTGTCAGTTCCTTTAAAGTTTCACATTGTCAATATAACAATTACTAACGTAAAGAATATTTATTTTCTAGAGATATGTGCAAACTAGGTGAAGTGGAGCACTGGTTTATTAGGGTATATAATAATCTAAACCAGACCATTAACCTAGAAGGTACTGGAATGTTACGATTTCATAAAACCCCCCAGCTATTATTAGAAATTCACAAATACAGCCTAATCTGAGGATTTGGAAAGAAGGGGAAGGAGATGTGTATTACAGGTAATGAGAAAAATGGTAACGTCAAAATAGGAAATAGTACATGTACACATACTAATGATGTAAATAGGCATTATTTACTTGGTGTCAGTCTATGTTTAGAGGCATTTATCACATGTAAGAAAATAGCTAATTGTACTCGTCCAGTAGATTGGACAGGTATTTCGTATTTAGCACTACTGTTTCCTAAAATTTATCATTTGAGTAATAAGAAAGATGTGCACTATAATAGAATAAAGAGAGATAGTACAGGGCAATAGTTTCTGGATTTTTTCTCTGTAATGATTCCCCCTAAGGAGACTGGTTTAAATGATATGAAAACTGGAAAGTTATCTATCTTAATAGAATGGATAAAAAATAATACAGCAGGTGCTCTAACTAGCATTAATGAAGATCTGCTCACAATTCTAAGTATGTTAATTCAAAGCTGAATGGTTTTAGATATGCTTTTAGCGAAGGAAGGGGGCATTTGGAAAGAGATTAAACCCCAATGTTGCACTTGCATAATTATTAAAAAAGTAATGGCTGTATTACGAATTTGGCTAATATTACATAAGGAGTTCACTAGTAGAACCTCAAATCTGGGTTTAGACTGGTTCATGGTTAGGTGGATGGGTAAATAGTTGCTATATCACTTGGTATAGGAGTATTAGTTGTGTCAGGTGTTTATCTACCATTTAACATTTGTGGAGTTACTTTTAGCATGTGTTTCAATGTGAAGTGCTGAAGGAACAAGAGAAAGACAAGAAGAGTTACCAAAGAAGAAACTGAGCTGGATTGAAGAAAAGTAGACGAGTTTCATAGACTGAAAAGTTAATTTTCAAAATATTCTAAAGGGTCTTATGTGATGACACGGATATTGTAAAGTTGTGGTGATGATGTGATAACTTTCAATTACCCAAGAGAGGAATTAAGGAAGGTAATTGCCACATTAAAATGTGTTTGTCATTATTTTCATGTTGCTAATTATAGGTCTTTAAATAAAGCGCATGACAAAAATCTGCACTAGTTTTTCTCTCGTTAAAACACACAAATTTTGTTAATTAATGTTCATCTAGTGGTCTTCCTGGTCTTTGTATTTTTCGTTAGCTAACAAGGTTTCAAGGCTGAAGGCTGTAGCCTGTTTGCACAAGTGAAAACATTTCATTGTTTATTATGTGACGTTTCCTTCACCATGATACATGTAGCAAGAATGGTGCAGGAAGAACAATGTGCAAAAATTAATTATGTAATGTATTTAATGTCACTATCTCACTTTCAGTGGAAAGATTAAATGATTAATGAATTATTGCAGAGAAATTAATAATGCTTTTTGTGTTTTAACAATACACGTCTCCAGGTCAGAAAGCAAAAGAAAGTTGTTAATTTATATGTAACATCTTGTTTCATAAATATTTTGTGCCCTGAATGGTAAGTAATTTAAAATTGTCACAATATGTTTTGTATACTGTCTGTTGTTTGAAACAATGTAAATAGACCTGAGGTTCTGTCATTGGGGTTTTGGGGGGGGCTCATTCTGCTCTTTCTTTTTCTTTGTGCAGAGCATTTGTTACTTATTCTAAATGACCTAGTTATTTGACTAAGGGCTCCATTTAGATTTTGGTGGTCATGTGGCCCAAGACCCAAACCGAGAAGACTTTCAAGTCGACGGTCTTCCACCCACCCTATTAAGATGTCACAGCTCTGGAAGCAGATTTACTGGTGTTGTATTGCTGACAGAGGGAGACAGCGGTGGGGCCCAAAGGACTTTGTGCAGGGGCAGAGAGGTAAGTGACACACACACACTCTACCTTAGCCATAACTGTACCTCCGCACTACACGCTACACTGCACACCAAATTCACACAATAACCCATTGTCATTCTGACACAACACAACCCGTACATGCTGAAAACACATATTGACATACATATATACGTACTGATCACACACACAACTCGCAGCACAACTTGACAGGTACAGGTGCCCTGGAAATGTGCACACATGGACACAGTTGACAGGTGTGAACGTATTGTCATTGTAGTGCCAGCATTCACTTGCCGATGAATACTGGCATCATAATGACAGTTGTGTATATGTGTGAAATGTGTTGTGTACCAGTGTGTACCCATCCTTGTCTGACTCACTCTTGTCCCCGAAATATGTCCAATCAAGGACCCTCACTCTGGTCAGGGTAAGTGACACACAATCCAAATTATCCTGTGCCCACCCTCAGGTAGCTTGGCACTGAGCAGTCAGGCTTAACTTGGAAGGCAATGTGTAAAGTATTTGTGCAATAAGTCATGCAATAACACAGTATAGCACCACAAAAAAACGGGTTACGGGGTATTCGGACGCCCCAGGGACGATGCAGAGAAATCCTGGGAGTATAGGATGAAGTCACAGGAGCTGCGTCAATCCGGTGGCGATGTGGGGAAATTTCTGTCGCACGGCAGGTGCTGGGTCCATTCTTCTCGCAGGAAGTCGGGATGCGTTGTTCCAACTCGGCTATGCGCCGATCCAGTGGGCCGTGTGTTGAACCTCCAGTCACAACGCTGGTGCTGCATCGATCTCCTCTCGGGGAGCTGTGTCATTCAGGTTCGGCGTACGGTGATTTTCTCACCGCAATGCAGGCTGAGCGTTGTTTCTGGCAAGCTGTGTGTCGATTTTTCTCTGCACAAGGAGTTCTTTGCAGGAGGAAGTATTTTTGGTTCAGAACTTCAATGAACAGGAGGCAAGCTCTAGCCAAGCCCTTGGAGAGCACTTCTCAGCAGAGCCAGAGGGCAGCAAGGCAGCAGGGCAACAGCAGAGAAGCAGTCCTTTGCAGAAAAGCAGGCAGGTGAGTCATTTGGCCAGCCAGGCAGTTCCTCTTGACAGGTTGCAGGTTCTGGTTCAGTTTCTTCACCAGTGGTATCTTGTCCAGAAGTGTCTGAGTTGGTAGGGTCAGAGGCCCTGTTTACATACCCAACTGGGCATTTGAAGTGGGGGAGACTTCAAAGAGTGGCTCAGAAGTGCACCAAGTCCCCTTGCAGTTCCATCCTGTCTGCCAGGGTCCCAGTAGGTGGTTTGGCAGTCCACTGTGTGACGGCAGGCCACTGTCCTTTCAAATGTAAGTGTCAGTCCTTCCACCCTCCCAGGCCAGGAAGACCCATTCAGTATGCAGATGTGTGCAGGTGTGACTGAGCATCCTGTGTTTGGGATTGTCTGAGTGAAATGCACAAGGTAGCTGTCAAGTCACCTAGCCAGACGTGAATTGTAAGGCACAGAAGGATTTACGTACAGAGGAATGCTCACTTTCTAAAAGTGGCATTTCTAAAATAGTAATATTAAATCCAACTTCACCAGTCAGCGGGATTTTGTATTACTATTCTGGCCATACTAAATATGACCTTGTTACTGCTTTCAGATCAGAATCTACCACTCAAACAGTATATGAGGGTAGCTCTAATGTTAGTCTATGAAAGAAGCAGGCCTCACAGCAGTGTAAAACGAATTTAGGAGTTCTACACTACCAGGACATATAAACTAAACAGGTATATGTCCTGCCTTTTACCTACATAGCACCCTGCCCTATGGGTTAGCTAGGGCCGGTCTTAGGGGTGACATATATGTAGAAAATGGGGAGTTTAAGGCTTGGCAAGTACTTTTAAATGCCAAGTCGAAGTGGCAGCGAAACTGCACACATAGGCCTTGCAATGGTAGGCCTGAGGCATGGATAAGGGGCTACTTGTGTGGGTGGCACAATCAGTGCTGCAGGCCCACTAGTAGCATTTAATCTACAGGCCCTGGGCACATGTGGTGCACTTTACTGGGGACCTACAAGTAGATTCAGTAAGCCAATTGGGTATGAACCAATGTCACCATGTTTTAAGGGAGAGAGCATATGCACTTTACCACTGGTTAGCAGTGGTACAGTGCGCAGAGTCCTAAAACCAGCAAAAACAGTGTCCAAAAAGTGGAGGGAGCCAGGCAAAAAGTTAGGGGTAACCACTCTAAGGCTGGCAGGTTTAACAATAAGTATACAATGCAACATGGTGACAAGATACATTGAAACACTGACCAGATATGATGTAATAACCTGGGATATGAGAGGAATGGCAACCCCGAAACATCGCTATAAGATCTATACTTCCCTGAAACATAGACAGATCAATATAGCACTTTTACAAGAAACTTGCATGACAGCAACTGAACTGACCTGTCTAACAAGATGATAGAGGGGACAAATAATAGGCACCACCTACTTGGAGTATGCAAGTGGGGAGTTCTAATCTGGATCTCGCCCGTGGTGCCACTGGTGATACACAGGAAATAAATAGAAACGGAGGGATGTTATTTGGTATTGAAAGGTGCACATGGTGGAAGTCACCTCTCAGTAGTAGTTATATGCTACCAACAATAACCACACACCGTTCTTGGACAGCCACCCTCCAACACTGATACATGATCTAGAAGTCTGAGTGAGGGTAACTTTAATTGTGTACTCAACATAGCATTGGGTAAGTCGACCTCTCTACTGCAGGGTGCAACACGTATTAAAACTACATGTTCCTTCCAAACATGGATGCAATGCAACATAGTCATCTCCACTGCATATGGTGCACCATGCACCCTCACAAGCCAAATATTCATATTATTCCCGCGTACATCATTTACACACCCAGACTGACCTGCTGCTCTGTAACATGGCAATGGCCTGACACATACTAACTAACTGAGTATTTAGGCTGTACACTCTCTGACCACAGCCCACTCAAGATGGGTGTACAGTGAGGCAGATGATAGGCCTCAATATTCACATAGAGACTACAAACAGAGGCACTATATGACCTCATCTTCCGTGAATCATGCAGAACGCATATAGAACAATATTTTGCTTAAAACAAGGGCTCACATCCAACAGAAGGGTTGAGTGGGATGCCTCTAAGGCAGTGATACTGCTACAAAACTAATTACATGGTACTGACTACTGTAAGCCCCCAATTGTCCCACCTAAAGCACACCATTACAGAAAAGGAAGCTAGTGGAGGACTGGGTGCCTGCAATGAGAAGAAACTGAGAGATCGTAGGAAGGAACATAAAGCCCTGACAGATGGACTGGGTAAACTGGACTATAAAGATTACATAGCCAAACATCATGCAGATGGCAACAAAGCAGGGTGCCTACTGGCTTGGCTACTGAGGGTTGAGGAAGCAAGAACACAGTTGACTGCTATAAATACCCCCAAAGGCGACACCCTAAACAAGCAGGGAAATATGGATGGAATTTTTCTCGACTACTATACAATGCTGTGTCCTCCAGCCATACATATAGGAGATCCCCGTACCACGTATTGACCCAATCCAAATGCATGAGCTGGAGGAAGCACTCATGATAGAGAAGATTCGAACAGCCATTGATCAAATGGCGTGCAATAAAACCCCTGTGAATTGCGGACTTCCAGTGGAATTCCACTCCACATACTGAGTCAAATTGGTGCTGTATCTGCTACAGCTATACTAAAATGCAAGAGAAGTAGGCACTCTCCCAATGACCACCAGGGAGGCACTGATCATGGTGTACCATGAACCAGGATGTGACCCACTGGAAATAGGATCATACAGACAATTATTGTTCTTAATTAACGATTATAAAATCCTAGAGAAAGTCATTGCTAACAAACTTCTTTCCTGCCTACCTAGTTTGGTCCATTCAGACCAAAGTGGGTGTATCCCAGGCCGCAATACGTTTTTAAACCTACAGCATTTATTCCGCCTCAAGTGGATTCACCACAGAACATCCTACACGTAGCAGTGGCATTAGACTTTGAAAAGTAATTTGACACCCTAGGGTGGCCTTACATCATGAAAGTGCTTCAAACGATGGGGTTGGGCAGAGGCATCATGTGTTGGATACAACTCTATTTACTCTGGGCCAGAGGCTATGGTCCCCACAGGAATTGAGATATCTGACCAATTTGAAGTCAGAAAGGGCACCAAGCAGGGTTACCACCTATCCTCAATAATATTTGCTCTCACCGCGTAACCACAGGCTGGACTATTCAGGCAAAGGAGGCCAGACTGGGAGATACAGAGCGGGGACACATGATTGTGTCCCTATACACAGAAGATGCACTGGTCTATCAGCACAATGTGCAGCGAGAGTTTCTTCAGATTTATTGAAAATGCTGGATGACTTTGGCACACACTTTGGTCTAAAGTTGAACTGGGCCAAGACATGCCTGTTCCTACTTAGAAGGTTATCATCAACTGACAGAGATGCCCTGCCACAGGGATGGCCCAACTGGAATCCCCATACATTCTGTTAGTTAGGAGTCAGCATCTACCACTTGGACAAAGACAACACAAAGGGAAACCTGGGGGTCGCACTGATAAGGCGGCCTTATCCAAGGTGGCCTTGCAGTGCCTCCATTTATGTATCCCATGCTTTACTCAGGAGACCTTTTTCCCCTCTTGCAGCTAGAGCTGACCACTGGTCCACTTTAGATGTGGCCCATTTATATAGATCATCCAGACAGGTCAGTGAGGGAGTCATAGAGGATAATTTTTCCCTTTTGGAAATACTTCACCTCCAATGGGCAGGGGGCAATGGCTTAGAAGTTAATCCTACCCAGACTACTGTACCACTTCTTGCCACTCTCAGTACTGATACCTAAGAGTTTCTTTACCTCCTTAAATGGTTTGTTATCTAACCTGTCTTGGGGAACAGGATGAAAAAGGGTGGCTTTTTGCAACTTTTACAACCCCATTGAGAAAGGACTGAGTGCCCCACACTATGATTTGTATTATGTAGCAGCACAACTGCAATGACCAATGCGATGGCTGTCTCAAGCTCCCAGCCCAGAGAAGGTGTATATAAGAAGAGACACAAGGGGACGAGCATTTATTTAGTGGTTAATGAGCCCTATGCAACTGGATAGAGACCTAAAACGGCATGGTCGGGATAATTCCTGTTCTATAGCACAATAATAGAGACTATAGTGAGCACAAAGAACCATCAATAACCCATGCATTGCACATGCTCCTCAGTCATGGAACAGACAGAAGAGCAGTTACGCTGATATATAGGGCACTGCTCGAGACACATACCACTGAATACCACAAATTCACATCTCAAAACCACCCAAATGTTTTGCATCACACCTACCTGACCTCAAAATGGCTCATTCGTATGTTCCCACATATAAACACCAAATGCACAAGTTGTACATGCCACAAAGCTGATTTCTACCACATAGTATTGTGTAGCCCGGAGGCTGCTGAGTTCTAGACTGAAGCAGTCACGCTGACAGCAGAAATAATAGGCAGCCCGTTAACAGTAGACGCAGTTTCGTGTCTACTAGAGGTGATGATGCACATTAAAAACAACTAAATATGTTATGAAATGTATAGACCTAGCCCATGTCTTGAACAAAAGAAGGATAGCAATGGCTTGGAAATCCTCTATGACTCCCTCACTGACCTGCCTGGATGATCTATATAAATGGGCCACATCTAAAGTGGACTAGTGGTCAGCTTTAGCTGCAAGAGGGGAAAAAGGTCTCCTGAGTGAAGCATGGGATACATAAATGGAGGCACTGCAAGGCTGCCTTGGATCCACCACTGCAAACATGTTACATTGTGTTAGTTATTAAAGCAGTAGGGGCACCTGTGGTGGAAGAGGAGAGACAATAAAATGCCTCCTTCAACAGACCATGTGCGTAGGCAAGAGTGGGGCTATGGAGTAGAGCTATGGGAAAAGTAGAGCCGCGTGAGAAGTGCCATGCCACCCCTCCTCATCCCTCTTGCTTTTCTCCCCTCTCTGTTCTATGGTGTGGAGTCTGCATGGGTCCCTCACCCCGACATAGACACATAATTACACGGAAGACACATGAGAAGGAGTCTAACCTGATGTAGACGAGGGGACCCACCATACCACCAGTTAGACTTCACAAAATTGTAAAGGTTATCATGTTTGAAACTCCCAATCAAAGCTAATCCTAACAACAGTAAGGAGCTCTTCTGCATGGATAAGGAATTCACCAACCCCGCAGCAGTGACAAGTAACATCTCTCCCTCTCAGGACCTGTGTGACAGCCTCACAGATTTCTTCCATGACAAAATCACCAAAATCTACAGAAACCTCAAACCACAACTCAAGCCTGAAGACTTTAAAAAAATTGCTTATGTTAAAAAAATTGTTAAAATTGCTTATATAGCGCCTAAAAGTGCCATACCTCCACACACAAAACCATCCCAAGGCTTACCACGGGAAGTACCTTACCACGCAGGACACCATCATCATCATGAAATCCATTCACTCAGGGGTCCCATCTGACCTATGCCCCCCACCTAATCTTCAACCTAAACACATCCAGGATCAGCCTCGAATTTTCCACCCTACTCAACACCACACTTAATTCTAACAACCTCCCAGAAGAATTGAAGCATGCAAAAATCAAATCTCTGCTGAAGGTAACTTCTCCAAAGAACTCAGCAGCTACAGACGCATCTCCCTGATCCCTTTCCTGGCCAAAACATAAACAAAAAACATCATCCAACAACTCACTGTCTACCTGGAACACAATCACTTCCTGCACGACTACCAGTCTGGATTTCGCAGCAGCCACAATACTGAAACAGCTCTGATCGTGGCCACAGATGACATTTGGGTCCTCCTAAACAATGGAGAGACAGCTGCTTTTATCCTCCTCGGTCTCTCAGCAGCCTTCAACACTGTCTGCCACCACACACTCATCACTGGACTTCAAGACATAGGCTTCTAAGGAGCTGACCTCAGATGGATCACCTCCTTCCTCACCGAGAGAACACAACAAATCCACCTTTCACCCTTCACTGACAAACCCAAACCAATCATCTGCGTCGTCCCTCAAGGCTCCTCACTTAGTCCCCACTCTCTAAGATTTACATGTCCCCCCCTTGCCAACGTAGTCAGATCTCATTTACTCAACATTATGTTCTATGCCGACGACACACAACTGATCCTTTCTCTTTTCGAAAACTCTACCGCCGCCATAACCAACTTCTATCAATGCATGACCAGCTTTGCCAATTGGATGAGGAATAACTGCCTCAGGTTCAACACACACAAGAGAGAAGTCTTGATATTTGGCAGTAACAATTCCCCCTAAGATGCCTCCTTGTGGCCCACAGATTTGGAGCCCACTCCCACCACAGCAGAACACGCCAGGAATCTCTGTATCATCCTAGACAGCAAACTCAACATGAGATCTCAAGTCAACGCAATGTCATCCTCCTGCTTTTTCATTCTGCACATGTTACTTCAGATTTTCAAGTGCCTTCCTCAAAACGTGGGACACACCATTGCCTAAGTCTTAGTCACCAGTCTACTGGATTATCGAAACACCCTCTTTGTGGGAATCGAAGCCCATCTAGTTCAAAGACAACAGGTCATCCAGAACGCCACAGCAAGACTCATCCGGGATTTTCCTGGTCCCACCCACATCACCCCACCTCAAATAAATCCACTGGCTTCTGGTTCAGAAAAAAAAGCCAGTTCAAGTTCTCTACCCTTGCATTTAAGGCCCTGCATGGCTCCAGATCTGCCAAAATCAACCACTGTCTAAGATTCCACAAACCCTCCACACAGCTCCGCTCCACCTCCCTCGCACTAGCCCATACCCCTGCAAACAGTGCAGCAGAGCTTCTCGTACCTCACAGCCAAAGCCTGGAACAACCATCCCCTACACCTTAGGACCTCCCCTACTCTACAAGAGTTCTGAAGGATGCTGAAAACCTGGCTCTTTCACTGAGACCTTGGACTCTGCCAGCACCTGGATACCCTCATAGGTGACAAGTCGTGCTCTACAAGTTGACTGATTGATTGAAACCAAGACTGTGTGTACAGTAGCCCCGACTCTGCATGCAAACAGACAAGTGATTGCGAGACACCTTACATTAAGAACTCCAGTAACCTATGGTGCATATATGTGAAACTATAAACACCATAAGAATAAGAACCGCCTTATAAGCCAATAATGTATATTGTGTTGTATTAATATAAAAGTTAAAAACAAGATAGAACCACTTGGTAAAAAAAAAATTACTTAGTTGAGCAAAAGGCTTTCTGAATTGAGCCAATGGTGAAGGTTGATATATGAATATGATGAAACCTCTTGTGACATCACTTTCAGTGATGTCACTGCACATTGCCCATGCTAATTCCTCCACCATACGCTTTCCCTACTTATTTTCTAAGGCCTGGTACAGGCGAAGACCATCTGATTTTATTAAAATAATATATACAATACACTTAGAGGGGCTTTAAGCTAGCCCTTTTCATCCATTGGCCTGTTGTGTTGTTCACATGTTTCTTACACCCACTACAGCGTGCTGCCCGGGGCAATGGGTCAAACCATTTTAGCCACCGGCTAACTTCACTGTGATCGGCGGGAGTCTGTTATTTTCAAAGAGAGCACAACATTCTCTCAAAGTAGTTCCTTTTAGTATCATGACTACAGCGGAAAGTGCTTTGTGAGGCTATAAACTAAATTTGCTTTTAGCCATTGTTTATTTTTTATATTGCCTAAGGCCAGACAGCTCTTCAAAAATAAAGTTTTACGAAAACCATGAAAATACAAAACAAGAATTGACAAAGCTAAAAGGTTAACCCAGCACTTCTTTGGTTACAGTTCCCAGACTTGTCAAAAGATCAGAGGGATTGTTATTCCCAAATTCAGGCGAGCAGATGCTAGTACAGCCAGTACCCTTAGATGGCGCCAGATGTTCGATCTGCTGTGTTTTCGGTTTTCTACAGTATTTCGTTTTAAATGTAGAAACAGATTATTTACCTATGATGTTTCACGCTGTGGGGCGCTAAAATTTTTAATATGCCTGAAAGTCCCTTTAAAGTCTTAGACCTTCAGGAGTCCAATAAACCCTATAAATGCTCATGTAGTTGTCACTTTCTACCCCTGTCTGTCCAGTATCTGACATGTGACCCTTGGGTTGCAAACTGTGACAGTATTTATTGTTGGGTACATATTACCCGAGCTATATACTACATTGACTGTTGGCCATGACTCTGGTTATTATGCGAGGTAATGACAGGATGTATTAAGTCCTCACGAAAAAGTGCTTTTTTAGGGTCGACCCTGCGTCGCATTTGCTTGCGCATGTGTATCGCTTGCGCAATGCTTTAGTAGTTAGAAAAAGGCTCGGAGCCCCGTCCATGTCACTTCAGTGCCTTTCATTGGTTCGTGGGCTTGCCTTTTAAAATCTGCTTGCTTTCATTAGTGGAAGGCATGCATACGTCATGCCTTTTCCGGTGGTTAGCCCTCGTCGAGCGCAGCGACCAAGTACTGAAAACATGCAAGGCTCGCTGTTTTCCATCCGGTTTGTGGACTACTTTTTATCTTTTTTTGCAGTGCGATCTCGCTTGGCAGAAGTCGAGCGCTTTGCATGACATCGACCCTGTTACATAGTTATTTGCACTTTTGTTGGTTACGTAGATAATTGCACTTTTGCCAATAGGTTTCACTACGAGTGAACTGTAGCAGCGCGATCGCGCTTTTTTCCATTTAATGTGGCAAGACAAGTCCGGTTGGGAGTTTACAACTGCTAATAGCTCTAACTCAGAGAAATGCAAGACCCGTTGCATTGCAAATGCTTGTTCTTATTTGCCGGAATGACAAACTTTCATTTTATTGAACTATTTCACAGAATAAAAATACCACAGAGGTTAATGTCTGATTCTAGGAGACAGGCCAGGTCATTGTCAGAGGGATGACAAACACCCGCTGATGCTGACTATATGAGCATGCGTGCCAGACCTGGGATAGGGAGACATAGCCCCTTGCTTTGCACCAGGTCGCCACACTTTTGTTGAACTCTAGCATCTGCTTCCCTTCCCACAGCACAGACTTGACTTCAAGCAGGAAACTGCGGAATAAAGCATGAGTCATGTCACAGACGTTTCCTTGAAAGCTTCCCAGAAAACTGTAGAACGGGTAACTTCTAGAGCGCATCTGACAACTACACCACAGAGAAAAAGCCATACAGGAAACCCTTGTTAGCATGACCACTCAGAAAGGAACAGACAGGGACATATCTCCCGGCACAGGCCCAAATATATTTCAACATAACTGAATATATATCCATCATTTAATCAGTGGCAGAAGGCCTGCCTCCAGGCTCCTAAGTGCTGGACTTGTTGCCAAGCCACCAGTTGCTTTTGTGTGACGTAAATCAGTCCAGGGACTAGAACAAGGAGTTCCATTCACTGATAATGAGGGTGCTCGGGGAAAGCCATATGTTAGCCTGTCACCTTCCCACCCCCACGCCAGGTGAATTCGTGCAGGTCAAGGACATTTTAAGGATTTTTATAGGCCCTGGATCAAACGTATTTTGGAACAACTTTGTATTTATCACCTGATTTTAGCTTTTTCATGCCCTCTTTGTAGCGTGACCAGATCTGGAGGAGCAAAAACCGGGACAGGTCAGACATAAAAGAAGGACTAAAGACTTTACTCTCACTTTTATATGTGGCCTGTCCCTATTTTTGCGTAGCTTTGTGAATGTGTGCCTATAGATGCTATATATATATATATATATATATATATATATATATATATATATATATATATACACACACACACACACACACACACATTTAAAAGACCCCACATATAAAACTAGCTAGGGCTTGACGTCCCACTGTGCACCCCCAACCTGCCCTCACCAACCTCTCTCTGCTCCCCATTCCCTCTCTCTACTGGGAGCAGACAAGGGACGGTGTTGCCTGACAATAACAGATGAAATACTTTAATTATTTCATACTTTGTAGGCTTTTTTAACTTATGCTTCCCTAGGTGATCTGACCTTTGTCCCAAAAACCAGGACATTTATTTCTGACATTTGTCCCAAAAACTGGGAAATTTATTTAAAATTAAGAGAAGCATCAGGACACCGGGACAGGTCTCTAAAAACCGGGACTGTCCGGGGAAATCTGGGACGGCTGGTCACCCTACCTCTTTGGCTAGGTCACTGACAGTGCAAAGGAACACTCGTCCAAATTATAAATGTGTTTACATCTAATATTCAGGGATAGTGATGTGTTTCAACATTGTAACACAGCAGCGTCTCACTCAAATAACTGCAAATAATGTTAGTGACACCCTCCTATTTTTGATAGTGGAGGTCCTGTTTTGATCTAAAAGAAACATTTTGAAATGGATGTTGCATGAAACAAACACATTTCACTGCAAAATGTCTGTAATATACCCTCACATGTCACCCCCATTAAAAACAAATTGAAGGAAAACAATATTGAAAACAAACGGTTTAAGAAATAATCAAGGTCATCTGGGCAAGACTCTGTAGTACAGAACTGGCTGTATCAGGGTCCCCTGAAAGGCTGGGGCCAAGGGCCACAGCCCACTTTGCTCATGATTTAAAACATCATACTTTAGGTGTTAGGAGGGGAGGGGTCAAGAAGCAGGGGGTTTTTAGGTGAGGGGGAGGGGACGCTACCTCCTGCATCTGGAAAAAACTCTGCAGAACAGAGCGAACTCTATCGGAGGGGTGGGTCTTAAAGGTTAGGGGCCTGGGCCAGAGCCCACTTTGCCCATATCTTAAAAAGTCATTGGGTTAGAAAGTCAGGTTGTCACATAGTGTGAGAAAGTAGCCTCTTTCTAGCCTGGTTACCCCCACTTTTGGCCTGTTTGTGAGTGTGTGTCAGTGTGTTTTTACTGTGTCACTGGGATCGTGCTAGCCAGTTCCCCAGTGCTCATAGATAAAAACCTATGTGTCAGTGTGTTTTGCCTGTCTCACTGGGATCCTGCTAGCCAGGACCCAAGTGCTCATAGTTTGTGGCCTAATGTATGTGTTGTCAGTAGTGCTAACCAGAACCTCAGTGCTCATTCTCTCTCTGCTTTTAAATTTGTCACTGTAGGCAAGTGACTTCATTTACCAATTTCAATTGGCACACTAGACCCCCCTTATAAGACCCTAGTATATGTGACCTAGGTATGCAGGGCATTGGGGTTTCAGGAGATCCATATGTGCTGCAGCATTTCGTTTGCCACCCATAGGTAGCTCAGACAAACCCTTCCACAGGCACACATTATTTCAAAGCCATTTTCACTGCACTTAAGTAACTTATAAGTCACCTATATGTCTAACCTTCACTTGCTGAAGGTTAGGTGCAAAGTTACTGAGTGTGAGGGCACCCTTCTACTAGCAAAGGTGCCCCCACATAGTTCCGGGACATTTCCTGGAAATTTGTGTGTGCGGGGCTGCCATTACCCGCGTGCACTACATATAGGTCAATACCTATATGTAGCTTCACAATGGTAACTCCGAATATGGCCATGTAACATGTCTAAGATCATGGAAATGTCCCCCCGATTCCAAATCTGGTATTAGGGCGCCAATTCCATGCATCCTGGGGACTCCAGCATGGACCCCCCAGTACTGCCAAACCAGCTCTCTGAGGCTTGCACTGCAGTTACAGCTGCTGCCACCTCACAGACAGGGTTCTGCCCTCCTGGGGTCTGAGCAGCTCAGACCCAGGAAGGCAGAACAACACATTTCCTCTGAGAGCAGGGTGTTACACCCTCTCCATTTGGAAATAGGTGTAACAGGCTGTGGAGGGGTAGCCTCCCCTAGCCTCTGGAAATGCTTTGAAGGGCACAGATGGTGCCCTCCTTGTATAAGCCAGTCTACACCGGTTCAGGGACACCTTGTCCCCTGCTTAGGTGCCAAACTGGACAAAGGAAAGGGGAGTGACCACTCCCCTGTCCATCACCACCCTAGGGGTGGTGCCCAGAGCTCCTCCTCTGTGTCCCAGACTTCAGCCATCTTGCTTTGCAAGGTGTGGGGACACTCTGGAGGACTCTGAGAGGCCAGTGCCAGCAGGTGACATCAGAGACCCATCCTGATAGGTCCATACCTCATAAGGTAGCCAATCCCCCTCTCAGGGCTATTTAGGGTCTCTCGTGTGGGTTCTCCTGAGATTCTGCTTGCAAGTTTCCTTCAGGAATTCTCTGCAACTACTACTTCATCCTCTTCACAAGGGATACTTTTCTTCTGCAAATTCAGCTCCAGACAGCAACTTTAACAGTTTCTGTGGTGTGCACACTCTGGGGAGTCCCTGTCTTCATGCTGCACCAGAAGGACCAAAGAAATCTACTAAGGGGTGACGGAGTCACTCCCCTGCTCATGCAGGCACCTTCCAAAATGATGACCAGTACCCTTGGACTCCTCTCATAGTGACAAGCGTGCTCCTAAGGACACAGAGGGTGGACCCCATCGACATAGACTGTCCTGAGGTCCTGCTGACGCAATTTGAAGGAGGAAAGACCTTGCATTCCCTGAGAGCGATGGTACCCCTAAGTACTGTGTCTTCTTCACCTCCTGAGGCCTCTATGCACTATTTGCAAAATTCCTTTGTGCACAGCCTGGCCCAGGTCCCCAGCACTCCATCCTGCAAAGCTCAACTCGCTGAGTTGTTCTCCGGCGGCGTGGGACCTTCCTTTGTTGTGCTGCACCAACCATGTTTTGCACCTCCTTTGTCCCCGTGTCCTAGGACTCCCGTGGGTGCTGTCTGGCATCCTGAGGGCTCTCTAAGGTGCTGAGAGCCCTTTCTTCCTCCTCACATGGAGTTGAGGCCCCCAGGTCCCTCCTGGGTCCAGCCAGCACCATTTTGACGCAAAACGCATATTTGTCGTAACTAAGACTTGTTGCCCACTTTCAACACAAAATCACATCTGCATCCATCTTCATATCGTGGGACATCCTTTGCATCATGCAGGAACCCGCTGGCATCTTTTTAGGGTGCATTCCTGCAGTCTTCGTCCAACCAGGGACTCTTCTTTTGCACCCTCTTCTGGGTTGGCAGGTGCTCCTGCCCTTCCTGGAACTTCTTTCGACTTCTGGACTTGGTCCCCTTCTTTTGCAGGTCTTCAGATCCAGTAATACAGCAGTTGTTGTTTGCAGACTTGGTTGGTTACTGCAAAATCCCAATCACGAGGTGTAGTGTGTCCTAAGGAAACTTGCAGTACTTTACTCCTGCTTTTCTGGGCTCTGGGGGGGGTAATTTAGTTACCTTTACTGTATTCTTACTCTCGCGATTCTGCACACACTACACTTGTCTAGGGGAGCATTTGTGATTCGCATTCCACTTTCTTAGTATATGGTTTGTGTTGCCCCTAGACCTATTTTGTCCCATTGCATTCTATAGCATTTCCTATTGTTTGCACTATCCTATGTCTAATTGCTTACCTTATTTTGGTGTCTAGTGTATATATTGTGTATTACACTTACCTCCAGAAGGAGTATTGCCTCTAAAATATTTTTGGTACTGTGTCACCCAAATAAACTACCTTTATTTTTGGTAACACTGAGTATTGTTTTTGCTTGTGTATAAGTACTGTGTAACTATAAGTGGTATTGCATGAGCTTTGCATGTCTCCTAGTTCAGCCTATGCTGCTCTGCTATAGCTACCTCTATCAGCCTAAGCTGCTAGAACACTACTACTTCACTAATAAGGAATAACTGGACCTGGTATAAGGTGTAAGTACCCTAGGTACCCACTACAAACCAGGCCAGCCTCCTACATGTAGGTTCTCATTATCCTAAAGCGGCTACTGGATTTGGGCGGCAGAATCACCTGAATTGTAGGGTACTGAGTACAATTCCACACCATGTGACACCTGTCGGCCTAATCTGGGTTTTCCGGATAACTAGCAGCGCCTCATATCTGCCCAGGAGCAGGGATGATTGTGGCAACTGGGCACATGACAAGAAAGACTCCTCAGGGGAATCGTGGTCGATCAGATCTCACCCCTTTCTCTCAGTTACATTAGTCTCACAGAGGCAAAGACAAACATAGGCAGAATACAGTTCAATAAGGGTTTATTTAAGTATGTTCATCTTAAATCAAATGGCATGTACTGGAATAACTAGGATGATAAAACACAATAGAAGCAAAATTGTGACAAGGAAAGTGAAACACAAAAACAGTCCCACCCCACTGTCACTATACGTTTCCTACCTAAGCTCTGTTAGAGCATAGCGTGATGAGCCTAATCCGCCCTTCAGGTTTTCCCCTTGGGAAGACATCATCCCCCATACCTGAGCAAGGAAGCCTGTTGTCTAAGGAGACGCCGTCCCCATATAGGCCAGGGGTTCGGCAGTCTAAGCAAGCAGCTGTAGCGAAGACGTTCAGCAATCAGCATGCAGTTGTGGTCATCTGGCTGGAATCTCCCTCTAACCATAGGACAGGGAAGTGTTTTTATAATAAAACAGCTGATGTTCTGAGAAAATGTCCCCACATAAAGATGAGTATGTTTCTGTGAATGTCGGAGACACAGCATACCACTTTTGCCGGCAATCCTATCTGACTGCAGCCTTGAGGAAAGCACAGAGTTCAATGCTAAGAACATGATGCTTTCCTAGGCAAAAGAACAATTAGATAGAGGAAATAAAACAATACCGCAAATGTGGCTAATGCTAGAAAAAGAAAGCAATAATGAATAAAATGTAACTGGGCTAAAGTGCACAACGGCAGGCCTAGTTTGCTAAAATAACATATCTAAAATATGACTAAAATAGCTATTCAACAGCCTCCCCTTGCCGGTTCAAAGGTGGTTCAAAGATTAAAATGAATAAAAGCTACTAAGATCAAAACATATAAACATGAATGTCAATAATGACAAGTTAAAAGACACTTGAGCATGGAAGAAAAAAGAATAATTTAAATCTTCAGTAGTGTAGCCAATAAAACCAAAATCAAAAGTCAGTGTCATTTTTAAAATCGCCAACTAAATCCGGGACAATTGAAGCCAGGAAATCTTCTACTTTGGCAGGTGGTAAAATATCCAAATCATTGCCAAGGAAAACCATAGAGCACTTGTGTTCCAAAGACTGAGCTCCAGCTGAGGCAGCAGCATTCCGTGTTGTGCCCAATGTTGAGTAAGGAGTTGCATTATCCACAAAGGGCAACTCATAAACAGCCTCCCCTGGCAAACACACCCTCAACACGCATGTCTGATAATGAGCCTTTAGCGAGAACATCAACAGATCAGCGCCCAATGAAAATAAGAACCGCATAGAAAGGCAGACTTTCAGTGCACATTTGAAAAGGCACCAAAGGCATCAAAACACAGGCTGAACACAATCCAAAACTGGTCTGAATGACAGAGACCAGTCTCACTTCAGTTCCTTCAGGAGTGGTGCTCCGAAATACTACATTATGCGTTCCCAACACAGTTGCGCTGGTGGAAGCACTTTCAGTCCTCCTTGTTGTGAAGGGACAGCCATTGCAGAGAAAAAATAGCAACAACAAAATGCCACCTATTAAACCAAAGTAATCGGAAAATCCCCTGAAAACACTCAAAAATATTGAGTGTATGGCTGAAGGTAGTAAACAAAATATAGAGGAGAAGGTGTGAACGAAACCAGAAACAACAGCCTTAAGGAAATGTGCTATTTCAGTAGTGCTGGATGCATTTAATATCCATCACACAAAGGGGGTCATTCTGACTCCCGCCGGACGCGGTCACCGCGCGCCCGGCGGGAGGCGCCAAAATACCGTACCGCGGTCGGAAGACCGCGGCGGGTATTTTGAGTTTTCCCCTGGGCTGGCGGGCGGCCGCCGAAAGGCCGCCCGCCAGCCCAGGGGAAAACGACCTTCCCACCATGAAGCCGGCTCGTAATCGAGCCGGCGGAGTGGGAAGGTGCGACGGGTGCTACTGCACCCGTCGCGTATTTCACTGTCTGCTATGCAGACAGTGAAATACAAGCGGGGCCCTCTTACGGGGGCCCCTGCAGTGCCCATGCCATTGGCATGGGCACTGCAGGGGCCCCCAGGGGCCCCGCGACACCCCCTACCGCCATCCTGTTCCTGGCGGGCGAACCGCCAGGAACAGGATGGCGGTAGGGGGTGTCAGAATCCCCAAGGCGGCGCAGCATGCTGCGCCGCCTTGGAGGATTCTGACGGGCAGCGGAAAACCGGCGGGAGACCGCCGGTTTTCCTGCACTGACCGCGGCCAAAGCGCCGCGGTCAGAATGCCCTAAGGGGCACCGCCAGGCTGTTGGCGGTGCTCCCGTGGTCATTCGCCCTGGCGGTTTTTACCGCCAGGGTTAGAATGACCACCAAAGTGTCTTGGAATGTTTGTACTTAAAAGGGACTTAGGGGGTCATTCCGACCCCCGCGAGCGGCGCCGCCAAAAGACCGCACCGTGCTCAAATGACCGCGGCAGTCATTCTGACTTTCCCGCTGGGCCGGCGGGCAACCGCCAAAAGGCCGCCCGCACCGCCAAAAGGCCGCACGACGGCCCAGCGGGAAAGACCCAGCAACGATGAAGCCGGCTCCGAATGGAGCCGGCGGAGTTGCTGGGGTGCGACGGGTGCAGTCGCGATTGCAGTGTCTGAAAATCATTATGGGGCCCTGTTAGGGGGCCCCTGCACTGCCCATGCCAGTGGCCTGGGCAGTGCAGGGGCCCCCAGGGGCCCCACGACACCCATTCCCGCCATCCTGTTCCTGGCGGTAGAAACCGCCAGGAACGGGATGGCGGGAAGGGGGTCGGAATCCCCATGGCGGCGCTGCAAGCAGCGCCGCCATGGCAGATTCCCTGGGCCAGGGGAAAACCGGCGGGAAACCGCCGGTTCCCCTTTTCTGACCGCGGCTTTACCGCCGCGGTCAGAATGGCCCAGGAAGCACCGCCAGCTTGTTGGCGGTGCTTCCGCGGTCGTTGGCCCTGGCGGTCGGTGACCGCCAGGGTCAGAATGACCCCCTTAATCTCTGCAGATGACCTCACAACTTGAAGCGCATAGTCTTGCTTGCAGATGTAAGCGCCACATGTTTTTGAAACAATAAAGCCTTGAGTCTGCTCAACTTGTGAAAATTCACATCTGAATTAGCAATATGAGGCAAATGTCTGCTACCTCCCTTTTTTGATTAGGGGAAAAAGGACATTCCCACAACAGGTGACAATTTGGGGGACCGAAACGACATAAGTTATTCCGGCTCATATTCCACAACAGCTTTCATTGTTAAGGAGCACATAGCTACCATTTGAGAGCACCTGGAATACAAGTCTAATCAAGGGGACTGGAACTCCCTTCAGATAGCAAGCCAAGTTTGCTGCCGAGGCGTTACATGCAAGGACAGCTGCTTACAAACCATCGAATGGCTCACAGAAGTCCTGCATTCACTACAGCTAAGAAAGAACTCTTTCATGCCATTTAAACATTTGAATGAAAAGAGAAGCTCCCCCACCTCATGTACGTAACTATCTCCCAGCCTTTCATATCTGCCTACTGGAATGTGTTTCAAGCAGGATGTGAATTGAAGTGTTGAAATAGGCAGAATAATAAACCTGTGTATCAACCGTTCAGCCGATGGTGATTCAGCCACATTAAAAGGCAACTTTTTCCAATTTCTTTATGTTTAGCATGACATAAGCTGCTTCCTTCTTAACCATTTTTTGTTCTTGTCGCGTTAAATTAAAGGTTGAAAATTTGTCCCTTGAGCTAACGTGTTGCCAGGGAATGCGACCTGCTTTCAGTATATGTAGTGCCCAACCTAACTGCATAATGGGCCTTAGTTGACTTTGTGCATGGTGTAAAGATGACATGTCACTCTGTACTATGTCTACTGAAAAAGAAACAATGTTGTTTAAAATGTATATCCAGTCGGTCAAGGTGTTAATACCATTATCTACAACGGCTAATGCTTTCTGTAAATTTTCCTGATCTATTTGCCTTAACCGGGCAGCTGCTTCTTGTTAGGAAAGTTTCCAAATTTCATTATATACTGCATATCAGAAGCACTTTCTGCGTTGTCTTCTGTGGCTTAACAGGACATTCTGCAAATCTGCATCATTAACAGGAGACTGAGGTGTTTTTTAACAGCATCTAGTGAGGAACTTTTCAGCCATTGCTGGCATAATTTCCCTACACTATAGGTTGTCACTATACTTGAGTGTTCCGAAGATACATAGAGAGGGTCTGGCCTATTCGTTCCAAAACCCCTGTGGAGTTTACAAAACGTGTATGGCACCCATTGGTGTCTACTGGCCACACACCAGGATGTGAAAGTGATGTGTTAAATGTTCCATTCTGGACCCATTCATCAAGCTGATCTTCAGATGCAGTTATATACTTTTGCCATTTATAAAATTTTGCAGGGCCAGGAATACTGGGCGCATTCAATTCCTGAATTTTTGCCAAGCCTAAATCACTTGTCTGTTAAACAGTTTTGTTCAAAAATATAATTTGAACAGGTATCAGGCATGCTCTAAATAAAGCTTTCTTTCCCCTTATTTGCCAATTTTTAGTTCCTCACACACTTTTCAACTCTATCGACTTCAACCAATATTTATAGCGTTCTATAGCTAATTGGGAAACAAAGGAATCAGAATAAATTCATTTTGTATCTGTCAATAAAACATGTTGACTTTCCATTATTTGCAATTTAAAATAATACAACATTATTTGCAAAATAAAATAATACAACTCTGCATTTTTAACATAGTGCCCAGAGAAATATGCAAACTTTTTAGTATACGTTTTAGAACTGTCCACTGGTGGAGTTGGACAGTGTTCGCACTCTGTATAATAAATAAACATCTTCGGGGTACTTGCTCTGTGCATAAAATGATGTCCATAATAATTATAACAGAACATATCGCCTTAATTTTCTTTGGATTGATAAACATCCTCATTTTCAAATACAGTAAAATACTGCAAATCAGACATCATAGAATCAACTGTTTTCACATCCTAATCACAAGAAACAACTCTGGGTGTAATCACATCTTTCATGGAAAGTTTGAATACATACAGAATTTGAATGACCTCTGTCGGGCCGTATATATCAAATAATACTTTATCCCAAACAATCCCATCAGGAATTGGTATAGCGGAAGGGACAAGTCTCTGCAGACTTTGTGAGAAGAGAAATGTGGTTTTAGGACCTCATCCACCACTTCAGCTGTAGAGTGTTCAGGAAGGTAATGACCATGTATCAGTAAGAAGAAAACGATGACAAATTCAATCCAAAGAAAGAAGGCAAGTATAATTAATAAAAGCCATAGATAGTTCCATAGAAGAATGAAATAGTTCATTTCAAGCCAAGTTAACAGCTTTCATGCTGTTGACAGTTCTGTTGCAGAAGAGGCAGATGAGCCAGTGAAGGTGTCATTGATGTCAGCAAAATATCCAGAAGCAGTTCGTGCAAATACTGAAGCCGTGTTTGAAAGAGGAGAGCTAGCAGAAGTCTCCCTCTGTGGTTCATAGTAGACTATGCCATCCGTTTGTGTAGTACTTGAATAGAATCAATCAATATTGTTGGTGTTACTTGTAGAAGAAGAAGTTAGTGGAACCAATGAAAGGTCAGTCTCCACCCTCCCCAAGGTCAGGGAGGTGTCAGCTTTGCTGCTTAAAACCTGTAGAGGAACATCCTGGATTATAGTAAGAGGGATTCGGGTACTACCCAGAAGTCCGCTAGGTCTGCTGTGCAGGATCGGCCATATGGTGTAGCTTGACACTGTCGATAGACATAGAGCGATTTTCTTTAGAACCAGGTAGCAATGGTAGAATTACAGTTCTGGTGCCGTGTAGTCCCAGGACTGGAACTGGTGGACGATAAGGACAAAACTCCTTTTTCACAGCAATCTTTTAACGCACTAGATCCCCAGTGTTTGGACTTGAGACGGTCAATGTTATTGGTACATCCCTTATTCCCAAGGAGGCAGCACTGGCAGATACGTTGTCGTCTCGGAACTGTTGTAAGAACTGCAAGACAGTGACAAGTTCATTTATGTCAAAAGGTGTATCTGCCACCTCCGCTGCCTTGAACCATCAAGATCTGGAACATACATTTGTGTTCCAAACAGGCATTCGTATAAAGTATGCCTCCCAGGGACCTCCTGGACAGATTGTTAAGTGCTCTCTGGACTCCATGCAGGTGTGTAAGCCGACAACGACGCGTGCCTAATACTCTAGCTGTTAAGGATTGCTTTACATCCCGGTTTCTTCATTCCACAACACTAGTTCCCTCGGGATGAAATGGAGACGAATAATGCAGTTGGACCCCTAACAAAACCTTATTGTCCCTGAAAGCCCTTGATGCAAAAGCAGGGCCCTGGTCTGAGTAGAAAGCTGCAACAGCAGATGTGCCGATAAAGACTTGCAAATCTTTAATAACAGTTTGAGCGACAGCCGACCCTTGTGGTCAAACCCATAGAAATCTGGAGCATGAGTCAACAGCGACTAAAATATAATTGTACCTATCAGGTGTCATGGGAGCACAATGGTCCAAATACCCACATTGTAAAGGTATGTTTAAGATTAGGAGGGGTGTCTGCCGTGGGCGTTTGACGGTGTACCCTTTTATTTGCTGGCAGATGTCACAACAAAGGACATAATGCTTTGTCTGTTTGTAGAGACCTGGTCACCAGAAACGTGCTTGTAACAATTATATTCTAGCCGCCACACCAGCATGTGTAGAAGCAACCCCCTAATGTGCTGCTTTGATCAATTCTGGTCTTTGATCTTTGGTGGGGATCACAGGTTTACCCACCCCTGGTATAACTGCTAGGGCTGTTTTGAGGCATGATATGCAGTAGGAATATGTGGCAGGATATTCTTTTGGTAAGGGCGTGCCGTCAGCCAAAACTTTCACAGCTGCCAGTGTTTCATCATCCAATGTCATTCTAAAACGAGTTACTGCAGCAACAGAAGCTGTAGGTACTGCCAATTTGGCTGCTTCATCAGCCAATGTGTTGCCTGCAACGGGTATTCCAACACAATGATCTGCTAGTGTATGTACAACATGGACATTGGGTAGCGTTACCCTCAGATCCACTACTTCCCCCACAAAAGTCTGTGTTTAATGGTGTTTCTTTTTGAATCTCTGAACCCAACTGCCACCAGTAATGCAGATATTCATTGAAGGACTGGACACAATAGTACGAATCACATAGGACCAGAATCAGCTGCTCAGGATCCGCTCGTTCCAGTTCCATCACCAGAGTCTGGAGCTCTGCTAATTGTGCAGTGCAGTAGCTAATTGTGCAGTGCAGTCCCCTAAGGTCTGTGTGTGTTGTGGATGAAACTTACCATCCTTCATGTAGCCACTCATGACTGCGCAAGCAGCGGAGTATTGATGTATTGTGGCTATTGCTGGTTGGGCTGAATGATCAGTATACATAATTGTTTGATATTGTTCAGTAGGTAGCGTATTTGCTGGAACTGGGTATTTAAGTTCGTAATGCAAAAATTCTTGAGTTTGTAATTTTGAGTCAAAAATATAGTCAACATCGGTGGCCGTCAGAGATGTTGCACATTGGATCCAACGTGAATGTAATGCTTTAGTGTTAGGAACGCTAGCTTTGGCAACAGCCTAAAGGGCCGGGATAAGGGATACGACAATGATACGTTTCCTCTGGGCCAGCAGTCCTGATAAGATAGTGATATTTCTAAATATGCATAAGCTCTGTATTGTGTAGGTATGTTAGCATGTGCGTAGTGATTAAATGTATTTGTATTATCATCAACTGCTGGAAAAGTGACCCAAGAAAGTGACTCCCCTGTGCTGTGAGGCCCTTTGCAAATAAATGTGCATTAAGGGGTAGTCGCATGTTTACTGCAATTGCTACCTGTTGCGGGTTCGCCATGGTAATGGTAAAGGTGTTTGTTTAGAGACAAGGACACCAAGTGGGGATTACTCCTTTTAAGGTTCAAGCTTGAACAACCTACGGCGTTAGATAGGTACTACCTACTTAGCTGAGAAGGAAATCCTTAATACCACAGATGCCTCCGTATATAGCATTGAGGTGTCTTTAGCCTTTAGTGAGACAGATACACTTAAGAGGATTCGAAAATGAGTGCCTGACCAAACGTTGGCGGCGCCATGTCGCATAGGTTCTCATTATCCTAATGAGGCTACTGGATGTGGGCAGCAGAATCACCTGAAGTGTAGGGTACTGAAAACAATCCCCCACCATGTGACACCTGTCGGCCTAATCCAAGTTTTCAAGCTAACTAGCAGCGCCTTATCTCTGCCCAAGAGCAGAGATGATTGTGGCAACGGGGCGCATGGCAAGAAAGACTCCTCAGGGGAATCGTGGTCGATCAGATCTCAGGCCTTTCTCTCAGTTACATTAGTCTCACACAGGCAAAGACAAACAGAGACAGAATGTAGTTCAAAGAGGGTTTATTAAAGTAAATGCATCTTAGATAAAATGGCATGTATTGGAATAACTAGGATGATAAAACACAATAGAAGCAAAATTATGACAAGGAGAGTGAAACACACAAACAGTCCCACCATACTGTCACTGGGAGTGATATATACATTTCCTTCCTAAGCTTTTTTTAGAGCACATGATAAGCATAATCCACCCTTCAAGTTTCTCCCCTGTGGAGACCTCATCCCCCATAACTGAGCAAAGAAGCCTGTTGTCTAAGGAGACAGCATCCCTGTGTAGATCAGGAGTTCGGCAGTCTAAGCAAGCAGCTGTAGCGAAGACGTTCAGCAATCAGCATGCAGTCACGGTCATCTGGCTGGAATCTCCCTCTAATATGTATACGACAGAGAAGTGTTTCTATAATAAAACAGCTGATGTTCTGAGAAAATGTCCCCATGTAAAAATGTCTATGTTTCTGTGAATGTTGGAGACACAGCGTACCACTTTTGCTGGAAATCCTATCTGACTGCACCCTTGAGAAAAGGACAGAGTGCAATGCTAAGAACATGATGCTTTTCAAGACAAAGGAACAACTAGATAGAGAAAATAAATTAACACCGCAAATGTGGCTAATGCTAGAAAAATAAAGAGATGCTGAATAAAATGTAACTGGGTTAAAGTGCACAACGGCATGCTTAGTTTGCTAAAGTAACGCATCAAAAATATGGCTAATATAGCTATACAACAAGGTGACACTTGCACTGTAAGCCAGACCTAAATATCCTTATAGGTTGACTGTCCTTCTCCCATCTGTGCTGCTGCCAGAGGAAACATAAATTAACTAGTTATCTAGATATGTAAGACAATTTGATAGCATTCCAATGTCATGTGTGTGCCCCTTAAAGTTCAAGTTCAAGCTCATGCACCTGGATAAATAAACAAAATGATCACAGCTGCATGGAGGGCAATCACTTTTTTTGCAGAAGCACACACTGTCTGCTCAATCAAAACATGTACTCCTGGCTCCCAACATTTGAGGGGTCCAAAGACTTTCTGTAGTGATGCTTAACAATTGTCTGGTGACAACTGCACTGTCAAGGCAGATCATAGAAAGGGGGAAATAAAGAAGAGGAGTAATGACATGAATAACAGCAAAAGAAAAGGTGGATGGGGTTAGTGGAAACAGGCTGACTGAGAGGTGAAAAGGGAGAAAGCGAAGGGACCAGTTTGATACAGGCGAAAGAGAAAGAGCAAAGTAGGGCTTCTATATGACTTCAATTCACAAAGATACTCAGTTTGCTGTCCAAGGCTTTCATTTACCACAGTAGGTCACTGACAGTGCACAGGCACCCTCGTCCAAATTCTAAATGTGTTTACATCTACTGTTCGGGGATAGTGACATGTGTTTCAAGATTCTAACAGAGAACCATCTCACTAATATTACTGCAAATAATCTCTGTGTCGCCCTCACATTTCTCGTATGTGAGTTCCTGTTTTTATCTAAAAGAAACTTTTTAAAGAATGTTGCACGAAACATAAAATCCACATTTCTTTGCAAAATGTCTGTTGTAGACTCTCACACATCATCCACATTAAACATAAATTAATGAAAAAACATATTTAAAACAATCTGTTTACAAACTATTCAAGTTCAGCAGGGCAAGACTCTCTGCAGAAGAGAACTGACTCTATCAGGGGGCCCCTGAAAGGCTGGGGCCAAGGGGCCGCAGCTCACTTTGCCCATGCCTTGAAACATTTTTGGTAGGGCTACGTTAGGAGTTAGTAGGGGGCGGGGTCAAGAAGCAGGGGGTATTTAGGTGCGGGGACGCTACCTCCTCTTGCTGCAGCCGTTTGCCAGTTGAGGGAGGAGTTGTGTAGCAGCTTTGACAAGCCCACCCGTCCACCTTTTCTTTTAGGCTTTAAGAGTACAGACGTATTCTAGTTGGTTTGGCAGACTGTCTCCATGCCAGAGTAGGGCAGGCTACAGTTTCCCTGGGGTGGTAATTTGGGAGGGTGGAGAGTAAGGTGCAGGTGCATCCATTCCTTGGTGGGGGCCAGAGGAAAGGAAGGGGAGCTTGGAGGAGATGGAGCAAGGCAAAGGGGAGTGCTTTTGGTGAGGGTGGTTTGGGTTGGGTGACAGAGAGAAACTGGATAATGTAAAGGATGGGTGTAAGTGGAATGAATGACCTTGTGGTGTATGGGTGTTTGTTTGAGGGGTGTTTTGCATGCACTGGGGTCTTAAGGGAGGGTGGGTTGTCAGCTTTTCGATTATGCATTAACAAAGTAATTGTTTATAAGTTGTATATTAAGAAATGCTTTTGATCTACAAGCCTCTCCTAATAAAGAGGTCTTTTCTGCTATTACAGGCTTGTGGGCAGGTATTTTTTTCTTGCACAATGGCCACTGCTCTGCTGAAGAGCCTGTGTCTATTTCAATGGTCAGGAAATGGTTGCTACTTTTCCAGTGTTGACACCACCTGCCATTTAGTGCTCTAATAGTTCTAATACTACACATATGCAAGCTAACATGCCCACGTTTTTACTCTTCTTGCTTTCTCAGACTACAGCAAGTACCTAAGGACACCTAAAAATACACATCCCTCAGGCACTGAAACACTGTAGTTACAGAAGAATCCTGCTGGAAAAAGTATATGCTTTCAGGAGAAGTTTGGAAATATGTCTGCTTGCTTGAGGCACTGAAATATGGGCATGATAAGACCTGCCTAAACAAGGTTTTGCTCAAAAGTAATTAGTAAGCTTGTAGGATAGTGCAATATCCATCCCACTGGATCGTGCTCTGGACCTAACCTGCTATGAGGGGATGAAACATATATGTACATAGATCAATTGTTGGTAAAGAAAGCTGATCTCATGATTGAACAAGGAAAGGTGAAATACATCACAATAGGCCTGCTAGTTAAGTCTGGCTAAGTCTTGCTGTAGAGGCAGCTGTGGTGGTATCTTAAGGATTACAGTGGGTTAGTCTGTACCATTTACACAGTCCAAGAAAGTTTGATATTGCAGCTGAGTGAGAAGAAGCAGTAGTTCAGGAGATCAGAGAGGTATTGGCAGAAGGAACAGAAGTAAAGGCAAAAGTTAGAATGGAGGAGGGGCAATAGATAGCATAAGGGAAGCTGGAGGGCAAATCTAAGGAAATGGAGAATACTTTTTAGAAAAATATAATTCAATGAAAGACATTTAATAACAGAGATTTAGAGTTTGCTGTAAGAAACTGCCACATGAGAGAAGAAGCAGGGTTGAGAAAAGCTGCTCAATAAAATAGTTATTGCCAGTGTCAATAGGTTCTGCCTATGTTTGGGATTGGTGGTACGAGTTGGAATTAAGTTTGAGGTTTGTGTTAGAGATAGGACAAGGGCTAGAGTCTTATTTATGTTTAGGCTTAAGAGTGTGCTAAGACATATGTTTAAGAGTAGGGGTAGGTTTAGAATTGAACTTAGGCCTTTGGTTAGTGTCAGGGATAGAGTTTTGTATCGGTTTATAGTTTGGGATTGGGTAAGTATAAAAGTGTTAGTGTGGTAACATTTTAAGGAGTGCCTCAGCAGAAAAGAGATACCGGGCTGAGACTAAACACATAGGGGGTCATTCCGACCCCAACACCAAAAGGCCGCCCGCCGGCCCAGCGGGAAAGACCCAGCAACGATGAAGCCGGCTCCGAATGGAGCCGGCGGAGTTGCTGGGGTGCGACGGGTGCAGTCTGCAAAGCAGACACTGAAAATCATTATGGGGCCCTGTTAGGTGGCCCCTGCCCTGCCCATGCCAGTGGCATGGGCAGTGCAGGGGCCCCCAGGGGCCCCACAACACCCGTTCCCGCCATCCTGTTTCTGGCGGTAACAACCGCCAGGAACAGGGTGGCGGGAAGGGGGTCGGAATCCCCATGGCGGCGCTGCAAGCAGCGCCGCCATGGAGGATTCCCTGGGCCAGGGGAAAACCGGCGGGAAACCGCCGGTTCCCCTTTTCTGACCGCGGCTTTACCGTCGCGGTCAGAATGGCCCAGGAAGCACCGCCAGCCTGTTGGCGGTGCTTCCCCGGTCGTTGGCCCTGGCGGTCGGTGACCACCAGGGTCAGAATGACCCCCATAGTTCCCAGTTCTGCAGGTCAAGGAAACTGAAGTCTTTGGTGTACCTGAGACTTCCAACAGGAGGCAAGCTCTACTCCAAGCCCTTGGAGAACTTTCTCAATCAGGACATACGGCAAAGTTCATCCTTTGCACTCTTTTCAGGCAGAAGCAGCAACTGCATGCCAGTCCAGCAAAGCAACACAACAAAGGGACAGTACTCCTTCTCCAGCTCTTCGGCTCTTCTCCTTGGCAGAGGTTCCCCTTGAATACAGAAAGATCTGGGGTTTTGGGTCTTCTTTTTATGCCCCTTTCTGCCTTTGAAGTTGGCAAACTTCAAAGCAAAGTCTAAAGTGTTTGCAAGATCCTCCTTTGTCCAGGTCAGGCCCCAGACACACACCAAGGGGTTGGAGAATGCATGGTGTGGGGGCAGGCACAGTCCTTTCAGGTGTAATTGACCACTCCTCCCTCCAGTCTAGCCCAGATGGCTCATCAGGATATGCAGGCTACACCCCAGCTCCCTTTGTGTCACTGTCTAGAGGAGAGGTGTGAACAGCCCAACTGTCAAAATGACCCAGATGGGGAATCCACAAACAGGCAGAGTCACAGAATGGTTTAACCCCTTCGCTGCCAGGCCTTTTCCCCTCCTGTGCCGAGCCTTTTTTTGGCTATTTGGGGCAGTTCGCACTTAGGCCTTCATAACTTTTTGTTCACATAAGCTCGGACCCACGCCAAATTTGCGTCCTTTTTTTCCAACATCCTAGGGATTCTAGCGGAACTATGGGTTCCCCTGAAGGAGACCAGAAAATTAGCCAAAATACAGCAAAAAATTTTTTTTTTTCAAACAAAATGGGAAAGAAGGGCTGCAGAAGAAGGCTGGTGTTTTTTTCCCCTGAAAATGGCATCAACAAAGGGTTTGCCGTGGTAAAATCACCATCTTCCCAGCGTTCAGGAACAGGCAGACTTGAATTAGAAAACCCCATTTTTCAACACAATTTTGACATTTTACTGGGGCATGCCCCATTTTTACTATTTTTTGGGCTTTCAGCCTCCTTCCAGTTAGTGACAGAAATGGGTAAGAAACCAATGCTGCATTCAGCAAGGTGTCATTTGTATAGATCCTACAAGTGTTTCCTACAGAAAATAACAACTGAAATAAAAGAATATTGAAATTGAGGTGAAAAAAACTGCAATTTATCTCCACGTTTCACTCTATAACTTTTTCCTACGATGTCAGATTTTTTAAAGCAATATACTGTTACGTCAGCTGGACTCTTCTGGTTGCTGGGATATATAGGGTTTGTAGGTTCATCAAGAACCCTAAGTACCCAGAGCCAATAAATGAGCTGCACCTTTCAATGGGTTTTCATTCTATACCGGGTATACAGCAATTCATTTGCTGAAATATAAAAAGTGAAAAAAAGGTATCAAGAAACCCTTTGTATTTCCAAAATGGCCACAAGATAAGGTGTTGAGAAGCAGTGGTTATTTGCACATCTCTGAATTCCGGGGTGCCCATACTAGCATGTGAATTACAGGGCATTTCTCAAATAGTCGTCTTTTTTTCACACTGTCTTACATTTGGAAGGAAAAAATGTAGAGAAAGACAAGGGTCAATAACACTTGTTTTGCTATTCTGTGTTCCCCCATGTCTCCCGATAAAAATGGTACCTCACTTGCGTGGGTAGGCCTACCACCCGCGACAGGAAAAGCCCCAAAACACAATGTGGACACATCACATTTTCACAAAGAAAACAGAGCTGTTTTTTGCAAAGTGCCTAGCTGTGGATTTTGGCCTCTAGCTCAGCCGGCACCTAGGGAAACCTAGCAAACCTGTGCAAAACTAGACACCTAGGGGAATCCAAAATGGGGTGACTTGTGGGGCTCTGACCAGGTTCTGTTACCCAGAATCCTTTGCAAACCTCAAAAGTTGGCCAAAAAAACCCTTTTTTCTCTCATTTCGGTGATAGAAAGTTCGATTTTGAGAGTTAGCCAAGCTCTCATGGCCCAAATATAAAACCAAAACCCCAAATATTTAAATGTCTTCTTGTTGTGGGATAAGATGTTTTAGAGTGTGGGGAGAGCTGAAAGACTGTTACCCCCTTCAGTTGGGGTGGGGGCATAACCAGGCCCATACTGGTTGGTAGCCATCACCCCAATATATATATATATTTTTAATTCCCTGGCATCTAGTAACTTTCTGCCCCCCTGGGGTGTGGATCAGGGGTAATTGCCCCATCTGCCCACTGGTGGGCAGAACAACTTTGGCCCCATTTATTTGGGGTGGGGGTATGGCTATCCCCCCACCCTCTTATTTTGGAAAACAAAACTTCCCCTGTCTCTGGTGGGCTTTCTGCCCCCCCTTGGGGGCAGATGGGCCTTCCAAAAATAGGCCCATCTGCCCCTAAGGGGGGCAGATATGGCCAACAGTATTGTGCACCATGGGGAGCTACCCTTACCCAAGGGGCTGCCCCCCTAATGAAAACACACGATACACACACCAATCCCTTATGCCTAAGTGGTTTCTGCCACCCTTGGGGGCAGATTGGCCGAACACAAATCGCCCGGTCTGCCCCCAAGTGGGGCAGAAATGGTCTAAATACAATTTGCCCCCCAGGGGAGCGACCCTTGCCTAAGGGGTTGCTCTCCACCGCTAAAAAAACAAAACAAAAAAATATATATATATTATTATTTTTCCCTGGCGCCTAGAGGTTTCTGCCACCCCTGGGGGCAGATCGGCCTAATACCAATAGACCGATATGCCCTCGGGGGCAGAAATGGCTTAAAATAAATTTGCCCCGTGGAGCAATCTTGCCTAAGGGGTTGCTCCCCTTGCGTGAAATTGGCGCAAAAAACAAAAAAAAGATCCCCGGTGCCTAGTGGTGTCTGCCCCCCCTTGTGGGCGGAAGGTCTAAATACAATGTGCCCACCAGGGGAGCGACCCTTGGCTAAGGGGTCGCTCCCCACCTCTAAAAAAAAATTCATTTTTTTTTTATTCCTGGCGCCTAGAGGCTTCTGCCCCCCCGGGGGTAGATCGGCCTAATAACAATAGGCCGATCTGTCCCCGGGGGGCAGAAATGGCCTAAAATACATTTGCACCCCTTTCCCCCGTCTCCCCGACCCCTCCGGGGAGTGACCCTTGCATAAGGGGTCACTCCCCTTGCGTGACATTGGCGCAAAAAAAAAAGATCCCTGGTACCTAGTGGTTTCTACCCTCCTTGGGGGCAGATTGACATAACGAAAATTGGCCGATCTGCCCCCGGGGGGCAGAAATGGTCTAAATACAATTTGCCCCCCAGGGGAGCGACCCTTGCCTAAGGGGTCGCTCCCCTTCTTTAAAAAAAAAAAAAAAAAAAAACACAAAACAAACATTAGCCCTGGGGCCTAGAGGTTTCTGCCCCCCCGGGGGCAGATTGGCCTAATAACAAAAGGCCGATCTGCCCCACAGGGGGGCAGAAATGGCCTAAAATAAACTTGCCCCCCCGGGGAGCGACACTTGCCTAAGGGGTAAAAAAAAAAAAACTCCCTAGTGTCTAGTGGTTTTTGCCCCTCTTGGAGCAGACTGGCCTCATAAAAATAGGCCGATCTGCCCCCATAGGGGGCAGAAATGGCCTAAATATAATTTGCCCCCTAGGGAGTGACCCTTGCCTAAGGGGTCGCTCCCCAACGTAAAAAAAAAAAAAAAACACACACAAAAAAACAAACAAAACAAATGATCCCTGGCGCCTAGTGGATTCTGCCCCTGGTGGCAGAAAAGGCCTTGAAAAGTATTGCACCCCTGGGGAGCGACCCTTGCCCAAGGGGTTGCTCCCCTCATGCCAGTTTCCATACAAAAATAAATCCCTGGTGTCTAGTGGGCATTTCAAAAGCCGGATCGCTTTACGATCCGGCTTTTGAAATGCTCTGAGAGACTTCAAATGGAAGGAAATTCCTTTCCTTCCCTTTGAAGTCTCTCAGGACCCCCATCACATGATCGGAAGAGAAATGCCTTGCATTTCTCTTGCGATGGGGAAGTGGCCTCTGATGAGGTCAGCGCGCAAATGGGCGCTGACGTCATCAGACGTCACTGGGGGGGTTCGGTGGTAGGAGTGGAAGGGGAAGGGCTTCCCCTTCCATCCCTGCCTTGGGGGGTGGGAGGGAAGACCACGGGGGAGCGCTAGAGCTCCCTCCGAGCTCCAGGCCAAGGACGTAATAGTTACGTCCTCGGCACAGGAGCACTGTGCCGCGGGACATAACCATTACGTCTGCGGCACAGAAGGGGTTAAGCGGGAAAATGCCTACTTTCTAAACGTGGCATTTTCAAATTCACAATCTAAAAACCACCTTCACTAAAAGATGTATTTTTTCAATTGGGAGTTCAGAGACCCCAAACTCCAAATTTCTATCTGCCCTTAAAGGGAATCTGCGCTTTAAAGTTATTTAAAGGCAGTCCCCATGTTAGCCTTGCAACAGTGAAACCCAAATTTGGCAGTATTTCACTGTTAGGACATGTAAAACACAACAGTACATGTCCTACCTTTTAAATAGACTGCTCCCTGCCCATTGGGCTACCTAGGGCCTACCTTAGGGGTGCCTTTCATGTACCAAAAGGGAAGGTTTGGGCCTGGCAAGTGGGTACAATTGGCATGTCGAATTGGCAGCTTAAAACTGCAACCACAGACACTGCAGTGGCAGGTCTGAGCCATGTTTACCGGGCTACTTATGTGGGTGGCACAATCAGTGCTGCAGGCCCACTAGTAGCATTTGATTTACTGGCCCTTGGCACCTCTGGTGCACTTTACCAGGGACTTAGTGGTAAATCAAATATTCCAATTATGGATAAACCAATCAGCAGTACAGTTTACATAGGGAGCACTTCCACTTTAGCACTGATTAGCAGTAGTAACGTGCGCAGAGACAATAAACCAGCAAAACAGACTTAAAAATATAGGAGGAAGAAGGCAAAAAGTATGGGGATAACCCTGCAAAAAGGGCCATTCCCAGTAGGCGCCAAGCAATCCTCCCTCTTATTTACCACTAAAGTTTAGCCAAATACTAAATGGAAGCCTGTGTGGCCATCATAGCTTATGTCATACATGTTCCTCATGTATTCCCTTCGAATGGAAGAGAGATGCATGCTCACGATATCAATAGCGAACTGATACATTTGCTTGGGGTTCTCCCTGCGAGATTCGCAGGGGTCGGATTTCTCACCCCCTGGTGCAAGGACATAGTCAATGCACCAATATAAATTAGAAACCCAGTTGGACTGCAACCTATTTGCAACCCATTGAGTAATTACTGTGTAGGAAGTACTTCCTTGTAACAATCAGTCCCCCAAGATGAGTTCAGGAACACAGTGTAACTCCAAATCCTTTTTTAATAATGAATAGCAGACTCTGAAGCAGCACTAGGAAACAGGACGTATTTTAAAATGTTTATTTTAAAATCTGAACATTGTACATACAAGGTTGATGGTAAGCACACAGAATATGAAAGTGAGGCAGAAAAACATGTCATGGACAATAAAAAGGCAAGAAAAACTAAAATATTGTTATTGAGTTCTATAATCCTGCGACCCTCATGCTATTTTTAGGTGTTATGTTAAATGTAACTAAGGCAATAAATAGCAAGCATATTCTTGAGTTTCTGAGATGGTTTGCACACTTCTCTCCACTGTCACATCCAGCTAAAGTTGATGTTGCAATCTGGCATGACCTCTGCCTTGACAGCCATGGCTCGAAGGACCTCTCTAACTTATAGTCCAATACCTGTTTTTTATAGAACCTGATTATTGATCTTATATAAGATCCAACATATTATAATTATCAAATATATTATGGTGGTCATTATGACCCTGGCGTTTTTTTGAGCGGCCGGGTTAACGTGGGGGTAACCCTACCAACAGGCTGGCGATAATGACCGCCAAAATATGACCATGGCGGTGATCCCTCCTATAGACAGCCAATGTATCACGTCAACTGCCAGCACAGTACGAACACCAAACACGGCCGTAGCCACCTACAGGCAGGCAGAAGACAAGGATCCGCCCACCATATTATGACATAGCACACTGCCACGTTTTCTGGGGCGGTAGCAACAACACCAAAAGCCTGGCGGAAACACATCACTTAAAAGGAGCCACTCACCACCAGGGACACACAGGAGTCCGCGGCCGCCATAGAACCAGAACTGCAAGTATTCCCGATTCTGTACCAGGCAATGGCCGTCCTGGAGCACCAACGCCAAAGAAGACGACAAAGGTGAGTACAGCCGCCTAGCACAGAAGGGTGGAGGGGAGAGTGACACACACCCACAACACACACCATACACACACCACACACATGCACAGGAATAAACAGCAACAGAACCCCAGAGTAAATAAAAGCAGGACACATACACAGTTCCAACCACTGTATTCCTATTGTATGAATATGTAAAATGCAAATGCTTGCACAACTGTAGAAATAAAGAAATGCAGGCCCAAAGGCCAGTCCAAAGTCACTAATGCCCACAGGGCAAAGTCCAAGCCCCAACTTGACTCCTGACGACATCGGGACTCCACTGTTCAGGGGCATTGTGTTGGAAATGGGTAGGCACCTCAGGCGGCAGGGGGTGGGGTGTTTGGTGGTTGCAACTCATTGTGAGGGGGCTCCTAGCCCACTGGTCCTGGAGGGGGCTTCCTGCCCACAGGATGAGGTGGGGGCTGGCTGCCCACAGCATGATGAGGAGGCTGGCTGCCCACTGGTTCTGGAGGGAGCTTTCTGCCCACAGGAGGAGGAGGGGACTGGCTGCCCACTGGTCCTGGAGGGGGCTTCCTGCCCACAGGGTGAGGAGGGGGCTGGCTGTCCACTGTTTCTGGAGGGGGCTTCCTGCCCACAGGATGACGAGGGGGCTGGCTGCCCACTGGTTATTGATGGTGCCCCTTGGTCTCTGGTTTGGATGCTGCTCCTTGGCCTCTGGTTCCAGATGCTGCTCCATGGCCACTATGTTGTGGGCCTCCTGGTCCAGGGATTTCTGTGGGGCCTCCTTGGCCAGGGATTTCTGTGGCTCCTCCTTGTCCAGGGATTTCTGTGGGCCTCCTTCTCCAGGTATTTCTGGGGCTCCTCTTTGTCCAGGGATTTCAGAGGCTTCTCCTTCACTAGGGATTTCTGGAGCTTCTCCTTGTCCAGGGATATCTGGGGCTCCTCCATTGCCTTGGGTGTCTGGGGGGAGGGGGGGCTCCTTGACCTTTGATTTCTGGGGGAGCTCCTTGACCTTTGATTTCTGGGGGTCTCCTTGGCCTCGGATTTCTGGGGGGGGGGGCACCTTGGCCTTGGATGTCTGGGGGGGCCTCCTTGGCCTTGGATGTCTAGGGGGCCTCCTTGGCCTTTGATTTCTGGGGGGCCTCCTTGGCTCTTGATTTCTGGGGGGCCTCCTTGGCCTTGAATGTTTGGGGACCTCCTTGGCCTTGGATGTCCTAGGGGGCCTCCTTGGCCTTTGATTTCTGGGGGGCCTCCTTGGCCTTTGATTTCTGGAGAGCCTCCTTGGCCTTTCATTTCTGGGGTGCCTCCTTGAGGAGGGGCTTCGTTGGGGCCTCCTTGGCCCTGGGTTTTGGAGGTGGTCCCGTGGTCTTGCCAGCCTGTTTGGGAGGTGGTGGCACCTTAGCCCTCCATTTCGAGGGGGAGGAGGGTCCATGTGGCAGGGGAGGCTCATGTGCCCCATAGTGCCAGCTGGAGACTTTGGGTGGAGCTGTGTCGGACTGAGTGCCTGAGGTACTGGCCTGGGGTGGTGGTGGGACCTTCCTTTTACAGGTGGGAGAGGGGAAGGGAAGAGGTCAAGGCGGGAAAGGAAAAGATTCTTAGGGACAATGGGGTGGGATGTGGGAGGAGGGATTGGAGTGGAGGTAGAGGGAGTGTTTTTAGGAGGAGATGGTGCTGGACTTGGGTGCAGGTGCATGGACAGTGTGTGTGTGTGAGGTGGATGGCTGTTGAGGGTCTGAGTGCGAGCGTGTGTGTGTTACTAGAGGGGGGCAGACGGGGGGGGGAGTACAAACATGCCGTGTGGATGGATGTTGTGGTGGTGTCTGCAAGTGAGGTGAGTGTGTTCTATGTGGTGGTGGTGCTGACTGCACATGTGCTGTGTGGGGTGCGTCTGTGGGTCTGCTGTTGAGGTGACTGTGGGCAAGGCTGTGCAGGTGGCAGGATCTGGGACTGTTGATGCAGTTCATGCAGGTGTGAGTTTGGATGTGACTGTGAGGGAGGAGGAGGAGGGGAGACAGTGGAGGCAGTGGATGATGTTGTGTGTGCATCTGTCTGTTGGCTGTGTGAGTGCTTGTGGATGGAAGTGTGCTGCTTGTGTTTGTCTGTGCGAGGCTTGTGTGTTGTTTTGGGTGCTTGCTTGTCTGAATGTGTGCGTGGGTTGGGGGTGAGGTGTCTGGGACTGGGTAGTGGTAGTTGGAGCGGGGATGGATGAAACAGGGACACTGGCTGCCGTCAGTGAAGAGGCCAGGGCCTAAAACAATCTCTGTAGGGCTGCCAAGCCACCATGAATGCCCTCTCTAGGATGGCATTGCATTGCTGCATCTGGGATGCCAGCCCCTGGATGGCATTCACAATGGTTGACTGCCCTACAGAGATGAATCTCAGGAGGTCAATAGCCTCCTCATTGAGGGCAGCAGGGCTGACTGGGGCAGGGCCTGAGGTGCCTGGGGCAAAGGAGATGCCCACCCTCCTGGGTGAGAGGGCATGGGCAACTTGGCGAGGGGGCTACTGGGAGGACGGTGCTAGTACAGGGTTGGCGGTAGAACCTGTAGCTGGGGTGGTCCCATAGGGGTCCACCACCACACGGGAGCTCCCATTGGAGGACGAATCAGAATCAGTGGTGTCACCTCCTGTTCCCGCCATGGTGCTCCCCTCGCCCTCTGTCTCACTGGCCTCCTCGGTGTCGGTGGACTCTGCCTCCTGGGTCCTGTTGGCTGCAAATCCCTCACTTGCCAGTGCCCCTGCTCCTTCACCAGATTATGCTAATGCACACATGGACAGGATGACAAAAGGAGAGAGCGGGGAAGAGAGAAAGGGAGCACAGGGTCAATCTCAGCACCAACAGCACAGATGACTGACACATCACTGTCACACACTGAGACTGAGAATGGGCAGTATGGACCACACTGGCATACAATTGGCTAAGTACTACAGCAGGTAGGAGCCACGCCCTGGCAGCCACACACCAACTGGGACCAGCTAAGCCCTGCCTGACATGGGAAGCCACCTACTTAGCTATCTAATACATGCTTTACACACTATTATCCTGAGCTGGACCATGCAGCAAAACCTGAACTGGCTTACTGGGGCATCCACTTACTAGTACCGTGCACCCAAATCACATGCCAGTCAACAGAGATGGTTGACATACACACTGTACTTCAAAAATGAGGACAGGAAGATTAATGGTCCAGTGTACAGCCTCCCGGGTATAATCTTCACAAAAACAAGGTACACTGTTCCAATAAGAAGAAAGAAGACACAGGGTAACCCTTCTGTTAGAAGCAAAAGCCATCACACATCCAATTGGATGTCATGCTTCATCATTGGGCATGCTCCTCGTCAGACTGGCGCTGCAATGTCTGACGGGATCCCCATAAAGGGGGCTCTTTGCCGGGGATCTTTTTCCCAATGTCTCTGTGCCGTGGAGGGAGGTATAACGGACAACGCCGACCTACAAGCACAATAAGGATAGGAGAGCAAAGAAAGAGTAAAATTGGCTCAAAACCTAGCACTTCAACATAAATTTATTTGATCAGTAAAGGGTTTAGGCCAAGGTTAAAAAACAAGAGGAGAGTGAAAGTAGAGATAATGCTCATACACTCTCTCAATCAAGGGAAAAGGAGGGAGAGGGACACTACCTTACACCCTCAATCGATGGGTCGACATGTTTCGCATCTCAAGGGTCCAGAAGGATCCAACAACGCTTCATCAGGACCAAAACAATAAAAAAACTTCTCCTTTCATAAACACACAGACCTCAATGCATCTTGAATTGTCAGTCTACTAGGCTCCGGTCACTTACTTACACAAACTGCGCATCAGGCTAGTCTAGTAAAAAAAGGTCGCCCTGTGGAGAAATAATAAACAATGACGAATATCTCAAATTCAATGTAAGCCACATAATGCCATGCACACACAAATGCTAGGCGGCACTCAGTGAGTAAAAAGTGATAATGTGCTCAGTGGCAGTGTGGAAAAACGTCAATATATTGGTTTACCGTCCCAAATTATGAAAACGGCTCCCTAGGAATACAAGTGCCAGGAGACAGGTGCAATTGCTATGGAGATATAGAACATTTTCATCATAGCGTAGCGTTTAGAGGAACCTCAGGATCCCTGGGTTGGAAAAGGCGGGATCAAACATGCACTAAATCATGTTCCTACCACACCAAACACGGGTAAACAAAGTCACACACAAACACCCTGGTTTAAAATAATTCACCAACAGACCACCAACTGTGTCACACTTTGTCAAAAAATCATATGGACTGAGGCGGCTCATCACCCTATTTGGGGGGAACAAAGCATCAAAGGGAGGAGATCCCCTTATGTGCATACCGGGGATACTTGTTATCGCAATGCAACTAGTTCAATGTGTAAAAAAGCGCATACTTAAACTACTGAGAAAGGCAATCGAGAAGGATCAAAGAGGCTCTCTCATGCGAGGAAGTACTTACTGACATGCAACCAGTCCTCCGCTGGGGACCTACCCTGGGGAAGCGTTCCTGTAATTTAATCAGAACGCGATCGGCAACGTTAAAAAGACAGTGGGACCCAGAAGATGGATCTGCTCAATGAGTGCCAATAGGCTTCCCCTAGTCACACGGTGAGAAGCTGTAGAAATAGACAAAGGGACACGGAGGGGAAACCCTCTCCTTCAAAGCGCCATAAAAATAGAAGTAGGACTTGGCTCAGCGAGCTATAAAAATACAACTAATCTATCTATTACCTTGTGAAAGCCATAGTTTACAAAGGGCAATGCACACTGTACTCACCCCCTTGTGGCTACTGTGATGCCCTCAAGCGCTCATTCAGCTCTGTGTAGGCCACCACAAGTATGCGGACCATCAGGGGGGGGTCAGGTTGCGATAGGCACCCCTCCCAAGTTGGGAAGCCATCCCCAGCTGGGCCTCTGCGGTCTTCCGGGCCCAGCCTCTCAGGTCCTCCCACTGTTTCCTGCAGTGGGTGCTTCGCCTGCTATAGACCCCCGGGGTCCGCATGTTCTTGCAGATGGCACACCACAATCCCTTCTTCTGATGGGCGCTGACCTGCAGAGGAAACACAGAAGGCAGTACAGCATGAATCTGACAATCCAGCCTGTCACACATAGGGCCCACATAAAGCATTTCCCCTCATCAGGCACACACATGACCCATACCCCTGCATTGACGCTGCCACCAGCCATTCCCCCCCCACCTGACACACTGCCAGTCATGTCGCATGCAACGTACCCATGGGGTACTCACCTGTTGGTCTTGAGGCCTCTACAACTGGCCTTACTGGGGTAGGACCCTGTCCATGAGGCACTCCAACTCTTCCGACGTGAAGGCTGGGGCCCTTTCCCCTGTAGCACGAGCCAGGGAAGGTTCTAGACACAGGTCACAGCAGCACACGCAGTGGAGATGTCGTTTTGTGGAAAGTCAGGAATCAAGTGAGGTGTTAGAAAAGAAATGACGGTCACATCTGTGGTGGTGAACACCGTCAGTGCCGACGTTCATCATCATTGGTTCCCATCTTCCATAGAGGGCCATGTTCGCCAATGAGGAATTGCACGGCGGTGCAGACCGCCTTCAGCCATGACCCCAAAGCCAGCGGTGTGAGGTCACTTCAATTTGTCCCGGTATACTGGACAGACGGGTGCCATTTTCTAATGCCGGTACACATGTACAGAATAAGTAGTGCATCTTTGTAGTTGAACGTAGACACCTACACAGTTCCAGTGTCAACATACAAACATGCTCTGTGTACACTGCAGTAGTCTGTTCATGGTTCCTGTTGAATATTCTTTACTACATTTGGGTCCCTTAGGTACCAACCACTGTGGAGGAATAGGAGGAGGCAAACACCTGTGTACAGACCCCTTGTGGATTTGGCTACACTGGAGGACCGGCACATCATACTCACCTATCATCTGGACGGGGCCACAATCACAGAGCTGTGTGCACAATTGGAGCCTGATCTGCTACCTGCTATGCGTATACCTGCTATCCGTAGCACAACAACAACCCCCCCTCTTGAGCAGGTACTCTCAGTGCTCCATTTCCTGGCAACAGGTTCCTTCCAGGTGACAGTGGGCTTGGCTGTAGGGATGTCACAGCCAATGTTCTCTATTGTGCTTGCAAGGGTTTTGTCTGCCTTGCTCAAACACATGTGCAGCTACATTGCATTCCCCCAGGTAGATGACTTACCCACTGTGAAGGCTAGATTCTATGCAATGGGACATATACCTCATGTAATTGGGGCCACTGGCGGGACCCATATTGTCTTAGTCTCCCCAGGGCCAATGAACAAGTGTACAGGAATCAGAAGAGTTTCCACTCACTCAATGTCCAGATGGTGTGCCTGGCTGATCAGTACATCTCCCACATCACTGCCAAGTATCCAGAGTCGGTGCATGATGCCTTTGTCCTGAGGAATAGCAGTGTCCCACAGCTGATGGCACAACTACAGAAGAACAGAGTGTGGCTAATAGGTTAGCCTGTGTCCCCACCCAATGTTTGTGAGTGTATGCCTTCAGGAGTCATGGCCCATGCCATTGCACTGGGCTAATTTGTGTCCCTTACTTCTTGCAGGTGATTCCGGCTAACAAAACCTGTCCTGGCTCTTGACCCCTGTTAGGAATCCGAGAACAGGGGTTAGAAATAGGTATAGTGATGCTCATGGGTGTACCAGGAGGATTGTAGAAAGGAACTTCGGTCTCCTGAAGGCTAGGTTCAGGTGCCTCCATCTGACAGGTGGATCCCTATCCTACTCCCTGGAGAAAAATGTGGCCCTCAGATGGCATGTACCCTATCTGCAGGAGGAGGAGGGTGACAATACAGCTGCAGCAGCAGTGGACACTGAGGACAGTGAGTAGGAAGAATAAGAGGAGGATGTGGACAACAGGTCACATTTGATCCAGCAGTACTTCCAATGACACTCAGGTAAGAGTGTTGAAATAAGCAAGACTACATTTTAGTGTTGTACTGTTAGGCAGCAGCATGATGCCAGTCATTCCCTTTGCATCCCACTTGACTGTCACTATGGCGGTCATTCTGACCGCGGCGGGCGGCGGTTGGCGGTCGCCGCCCGCCATGCGGTCACCGCCGAATGACCGCCCCGCGGTCAAAAGACCGCGGCGGCCATTCCAACTTTCCCGCTGGACCGGCAGACGCCCTCCAAAAGAGCACCCGCCGGCCCAGCGGGAAAGCCCCTGCAACAATGAAGCCGGCTCCGAATGGAGCGAGCGGAGTTGCAGGGGTGCGACGGGTGCAGTGGCACCCGTCGCGATTTTCACTGTCTGCTATGCAGACAGTGAAAATCTTTGTGGGGCCCCCAGGGGCCCCACGACACCCGTTTCCGCCAGCCTGGTTCTGGCGGTGAAAACCGCCAGAAACAGGCTGCCGGGAAGGGGGTCGGAATCCCCATGGCGGCGCTATGGAGGATTCCCTGGGCCAGGGGAAAACCGGTGGGAAACCGCCGGTTCCCCTTTTCTGACTGCGGCTTTACCGCCGCGGTCAGAATAGCTCAGGAAGCACCGCCAGCCTGTTGGCGGTGCTTCCGCTGCCCTCCGCCCTGGCGGTCAGAGACCGCCAGGGTTGGAATGAGGGCCAATGTCTTTCCTTATAGCAGATGTTAGTGTTGTTCCAACAGTGTACTCCTGTGATGTGTTCATACTGCTGAGACACATTTGTTGGATAGGTCAACATGTTACTGTTCAGTTATACAGGATCATGCAGTTCATTACAGTTTGTTACATTGTACATTGCCTGTAGATAAAGCACTATTACTCAAGTTGTATCCAAGGGTGTTTATTGAAAATTGTTCTACAATGGGAAGTGCAATAGAGTGGCAGTGATGGTTGGGAACAGTCCAGGGTAGTAGTCCAGTCTGTTTGTAGCACAGGTCCAGTGTCCTAGGGGCCATAGGAAGGGGAGCAATGGCAGTTCAGAGTGGACAAGGTGACACAGAGGAACACAAGGGGGACACTCAGGAGGGTCTCATTTGCTGGCGGTGGTCTTGGCAAGAGTCTCTGGTGTCTGTCTGGGTCGCAGGGGACGTTTGCAGGATGGCTCACCTTCTCAGGGGGAGGGGTGCTGGTGGCATGTGGGTCTTGTGGCAGGGCCTCCTGTCCACTAGCTGCAGCAGATGTGGAGGGCTGGTCAGTTGACTGGCTAGTGGAAGGGGCCTTCTGGTGTGATGTATATTCCCTCATGATGTTGGCCACATGACCCAGCAGCCCTGCTATGGAGACCATGGTGGTGTTGAGGGCCTGCAATTCTTTCCTGATCTCCTGATGGTGTTCCTCCTGCAGCCGCTGGTTCTCCTGCATAATGTCTATCACCTGACCCATCTTGTCCTGGGATTGTTGGTAAGCCCCCAGGACATTAGTGAGTGCCTCCTTGCTGCTATGGAACATACCTTCCCCCGTAAGTTGTTCCACCTCTTCCTGATGTCGTCCCTTGTTCGTGAATGCTGTCCCATGGCATTCACCTGGTCTACGATCCTCCACCATAGGTCCATCTTCCTGGCAAGGGATATCTGCTGGATTTGTGCTCCAAACAGCTGTGGCTCTACCCTGACTATTTCCTCAACCATGACCCACAACTCCTCATCAGTGAAACGGGGGTGCCTTTGTGGGGACATGGGTGTTGTATGGTGTGTGTGTTGTGCAGAGGGCGTGGAGTGAAGTGGTGGGGTGTGGGGTGTGTGGTGCGTGACAGAGGAATATATGGTTGTGGTGTGTGTGTATGTGAAGTTATCTCTGTGATTTCCATGGCTAGCTATTGCGGTCTTGTCGTGTTAGCAAAGGTTTGCGGGTGATGTGGGTGTGTGTTTTATAGTGCTGTTGGTGGGTGTGTGTGGTGTCTGTATTTGTGTTAGGTGTGGGTTTTTTGTTCTGGCCAATGTTGTCTTTTTTTGTCTTTGGGTGGCCTTATCCGCTGCGGTGGTGTTTTCTGCCAATGCTTTACCGTCGTTGAATGTCCGCTGTGGTGATTGGTGGGTCATTATTTGGAAGGCGTAGTGTTGGTGGCGTAACGGTATGGGTGGTGGTACTGACAGTTTATCACATTCAGTGGGTCTGGTGGATTTGTGGTTGTGGGTTTTTTGTGTCGGTTTTGGGACATTCACATAAATTCGCTACATCAATATGTCATCTAACTACTCCACAAAAACAAAACAAAACACACACACCGGCACATCAAAATATCACTCAATTCTATATTATGTCACAAAATAGAAACAAACACCCACTCCCATCTTCATGACTACACAAATAATACAGTTCCTGAACCATCTTTACTCCTAAATTTTCTATCTTCAACAATACCTACTACATATACCCTAGCACAACACTTATTCACCGCCTCTGATCCACTACACAATTTAGAGCCTTAAACAGGACCCACATGCTCCACCACCACCCCAGCCCATACACCTTTTCATACTAGACAGACACAAACACATCTCCATGTCTATTACATTACATGGCTACTCTACATAAGCAGCACAGCTCACCAACTCACTCTCAACCATCATCTACACTGCCGACACACACAGACTCAACAAAATGCCTTTTAAACCGGCTGGATGATGATTTCAATACAGACAAACAACATTATGACTATCTTCATACAGTTAATGACTCAAATAATACACCTGCTACAAGTTCAAAGCATACTATTCACAGCTCTAGTAAACTAAGTCACACCACCACCACCAAAACACAATCTCTAGGCTGCCTACTAATAAATCCTCAATCACTCTCTAAAGCCAAGCACCACATCTATGACCTACTCACTGGCACACAACCTGACTTACTCTTCATAACTGAATCATGGTTGGGACATAAAGCCATTCCTCCAAGGTATAAAACTGTCACATGAAATTGAATAGGCAAAAGAGGAGGTAGACTAACTGTTAAATTCAAGGAAACAATAAATCTTACCAAAGCTGACAACATTTCCATACAAGGTTGTGAGGCATTCCTGGTCAGATGCAACCTTATGCTAATTTCCTCCTGGACCTTTCTCTTTCTTTATAGACTACCACCTAGCAATCCACATTCTCAGACACTTTTCTAGACACAGTTTCAAACTCATCCTATGACTCAATAATTTACTAAAAACTAGCAAATTATTAAACAAAAAGCAGACATGTTGGACTCCTATTTAAAACAAAGAAAAAATACCAGCATAACCCATTTCCAGTGATCCCTTCTAAGAGGAGGCTAACCCAGCCTCTGCATTCCTTCAAATAACTATCACAAAGTGAACTTATGGATCTGGTCAAAGCAAGCAGGCCTTCTAACCCTTGTCCACCATTAATCCTTCAGAAACATTCTTTTAACTACCCCTTCTGTCACACCAGTAAGACAAATCATCAATAATTATTTAACTACAGGAATCTTTACAGAAGACTTAAAAACTCATACAAAAGCCCATTATTAAAGAAAACAAACCTTGGCCCGCATGATTCAAACAACTAGAGACCGATTCCAAATGGACCTTTCCTGGGCAAACTGGTAAAAAGGGCTGCATTCACCCAGATGTCACAATTCATTGAGGATAACTCCATACTTTCCGACTCACAAACAGGATTCTGTCTAGGAAGAGGTGCAGAATCTGCCCTCATCACCATCTGGGATGACTTTAAAAACACAGTAGATCGGAACAGGGTAGCTGCACTACTTCTCTTGGACCTTTCAGCTGCCTCTGACTCAGTTGACCATGATACTCTAATACAAAGACTCTATGACACTGGCACAGAAGGGCTGCTCTCGACAGGATTACATCCTACCTTCAAAACAGGACAAATGTCATCCCTTTCTCATCCAAACCGTACTATACAAAAACAGGGGTCCCTCAAGGCTCTAACATCTCACCCCTGATTGTCAACATCTACATGAAGTCATTAAAGGCAATGATAAATTAATTTTATCTCACATGCTATAGCTATGCAGATAACACACAAATACTTCTCAAACTGGACAGCCCCAAAGATATTGGAAACTCAAAAATCTTAAGTTGCTCAGAGCCATTGATCAGTGGATGTCCACCTCAAATTGAATACTCCAAAACTGAAATACATGTGGCCATTTGAAACATTATGACCTTCGCTGTTCCTGGCCTGATTATCTGGGACAACCTCCTAAAATGTCTAAGGAAGTAAGAAACCTTGGAATTACCATCAAGTGGACAAGTCAGCAAGATCACAAGATCACTAAGATTACTATGAAAATTCTGCAACACATATTTCCCCACCTAGGATTTCCACACAAGGTCCTAGCTACTATTTCTCTTGTATTGTTTAAACTTAATTATGCCAATGGCCTCTAGCATGGATCATCTTTTAACAACTATGAAAAAACTAAAACGAATTCAGAACTCTGCTACCAGTTTACTTCAAAATGTGAAAACACATGCCCACATTACCCCTGCCTTGAGGGCCCTACATTGGTTACTGGTTGCCAGAAGATTCACTATCAAGCTTCTTTTTATCACCCACAGAGCAATACATGGAACAGGACAACATTTTATTAGGAATAAAATCACAAAATACAAACAACAAATGAACCTCTGGACAAGATTGTCACCTCTATTCAAAACCTCAGCATACAATAAAAACATGAGTAGTACATCTCTCTTTGTTCAAGAAGTCAAACTATTGAATCCACGGATAACCAATTTATCTTCAGAAGACTGCTCAAGAGTTGGCTCTTTTCTACATGACCACCACACTCAAACACAAATGTACAGCGTTTGTGCATATAAATATGTATAATTTGATTATATGTATGTATTTAGATATGTGCATTTCTTTGTACAAGTATATATATTTTGGTTTGGTTTTAAAATATATAGATATTCTTTAGGCCTGCTTAACAAATGTATATATTACTTATGATAAAAATATATTTATAAATATATATTTATATATTATTTTATACTTAACATGTATATAGGTCACTGCATACTTTCATATAAGTTATTTGAGTCAATGCTTATGGGTCTCTGTTTTGTTTAACTATCACAACATGTAAATATGATCATAACAAATGTATCTACAAGTACTTCACTACTAAAATATTGCAGAAAACATAAAAAGCATAAAAAGAAAATAAATGTATAAAAAGAAAAATATCTATAAAAATACACAAATTAATTAGCGTTTATGTACAGCAACACCTAACAGTCTGAATTTCTAATTATCTATCCATACTTGCACATGTAGAACTTTATGCAATACCATTTTATATTTTTTATTATTTTCATTATAAATGTATACCATTTCTATGTAGTTATTTATCTATATATGTATTACTTTATTCCTTCTATAGAAAGAAAAAAGAAAGAAAATCAGCTCCCTCTAATTCCCTACTCTTTGTCACATCCTATGCCTTTCTCAATATATCTTCTACCTCCACTCTTGGACTCATTCCAAATCTCATTCTTTTACTATGATCTCCCTAAGACCCTTTCTTGACTTTTCCCTCTTCTGCCCCTCGACTCACCCCAAACCTCATTCTACTACTATGATCTCCTATATGACCCTTGCTAGGTCTTCCCTTCTCTATCCCTCCTTGACTCACCCCAAACCTAATTCTACTACTATGATTTCCAAAATAACACTTCCTAAACTATCCCCTCATGTATCCCTCCTTTAACTTATCCCAAACCCCATTTTGCTACAATGATCTCTCTAACAACCCTTTCTAGACTCTTCCCTCCGCTATCCCTCCTTTGACTCACCCCCAACCCCATCTAACTAATATTAACTTTCAAATCATACTATTTAGACTATTCCATACTCTATCCCTACTTTATCCTATTCAATCAAACTAACAGTCCACTGCTCAAATGAACAACTTATATTTCAGTACACTAATCCACCACTAATCCTTTGGGTTCCTGAGTAGCGTGCTGCTTGCTTGAAAAGTGCTTCAATGCCTCGTCTGGGGTAGTAAGCGCTATATGAATACAAATACGATAATAATTTCCCTTTCACCACTGTCAGTCCTCTACAGAAACAATGTGAACAGGATGTACCCTGCTGACCACAGAGTGTCACTCAATATCATGAAAAAGCCTCAGAACATATGGATGATCACCATGTTCAGCATCGACTGCTGGCAATTATGCTTGGTGAGTCAGCACGAGGGGGGATGTAGAGCATGGAGGGAGTCTGGAATAATAATAAAAAAATAACAAAACCACATGCCTGCCATACGCCGCCTAGGTGTTCCTCGCCGCCTCAGTGCTTCTCTGCTTGCTCCCCTCCCCATCCAATCAAGACACTTCTATCATGCTGTTACCCAGCATGAGAGAAGTGCTTGGATTGGTCTGAGCTGGCTGGAATGCCGCTCAATTGGGGGCTGGGAGCCTGTGGTGGTTCTCCACCCGGCTGTGCAACACAGCCCGGGTGGAGAGTTCAAAGTGTGTATGTCGGTTTGGCCAGTCTAAGACGGCCGGCAAAACCAACATGCACACTTAGAGTGCACCGACTACTCCTCCTTCTCCCCCCTGCTGATGCAGAGGATGGCCAAGCCCTAGACGAGGGGACTTGATAGTGAAAAATAAAATTATAATAAAATAGATTTATTATCATTTTATTTTTCTGCTACCTTTCAGCAGTAGGGCGATGCTTCGCCACCATAATGGAGGGGCCACCCCTGCCCATGTCTGCTTAGCTAGGGTCAAAGCTACGATGGTTTAATATGAAGACCTCAATGCAGGGGTACATGCTTGCTAAGCCATGCACAGGACCTGTCTCCATCCAAACAGTTAGGTTCAAGAATGTTCTTCATGATGGCATCCATCACAGTGGTCTCTTTATAATCCTTTTAAATATATTTGTTTTTGTTCATTTTTGCCTTCTTGGTTTAGGAGCAGTCCTTTAGTATACATTCCGTTCCCTTTCTTTTTCTTAGGAGAAACAGAATTCGACTACGCCAAGGGCTGTACCATAAACATGTGTGCAGGTGCAGAATGGAGCAAGTTGCCCCAGCTGCTGGCAGATTGCCTCCAGGGATATGGTTTCACAACCAACTCCACGTTTGGTGACAGTGACAGGTGTAGTGTAGCTACAGCACCACCACAGAGAAAAGCACAACCTCCAGTATTCAGTCTTCCTGTGGATCTGAGAGGCTGGTGAGGGGATTCCCTTCCTCTTAGATAGCAGCTGCATCTAGTCCTAATGACATGGCAGCCTCTCAATGTTGGTTCAAAAGAATCTTATTAGCTTGTGAGGGAATTGCATTCCCATAGTAAAAATGCATGTTGCATATTGCCATTGTCATCCTCCAGTACCTCACATAGGGTGACCATCTCTCTCCAGGTAGTTGTGGACACTCTTTTGTGTCTTGTGGCCGCCAATATCTCTAGAGATTCAGTCTTGGTGGCCATATTCAATTAAAGTGTGAATCCAATAGATTTGACCTATGCTGTCATTTGGGATGTCAAACCCATTAAGTTTAAGCCTTGGAGACATTTTTGAATCTGAAAGTGTTCACCAAACAATAGGAATTCAGACTTTACGGGGCTTGGCATCAGATAGTTTCTTAACATCTAGGTTTGTATGCATTTGGGGCACTCTTTGAGCCTTTTTTATGTCAGTGGCTGAAGAGATGTTCTGTGATACAGTTCAAAACAATTCACATTTTGGTGGATCTAAATGTTGTCTTCAAGGATGGCTCCCAAGGGTTTCATATAACGGTTGAAAATCATGGTTGAAGTCTGAGGCATTCCGTAGCAGAAGGGGACAGCCAGAATCTGGTAGTTACTATCTCATTGAGTTGCTTTCAGTTAGTGAGGTAGAATGTAAGCCATTATGGGATTGTGCCAGTGAAGCCTATGTGAGTATTCAGGGTGTGGAACAATGTTTGACAGTGTTGAAAGCTGGGGAGCGGTCAAGCGGAACAAGGAGGCAAAGGTTGTGTTTGTAATTTAGGAAGAGAGCATCATTAACTTCTTGGATGTTGGCTTTTTCAATACTGCAGCCTTGTCTCAACCCTTATTAATAGCCTTGGAGTAATTTTTTACCTCATTTTAATTGTTTTGTTTAATAACAGTACAATTATTATACATACAAAGTCTGGGAAAAGCCACCAAGTGCATTTCATCATGTCCCTTTATCCTCCCAACTCATATTCAGTTGAGTCTTCTGATGAACATATAGGCCCTCATTTGGACCCTGGCGGTAAAAACCGCCTACCGCCGCGGCAACAGGCGCCAAAAGACAGTCATCACGGCTACCAGCCACCCACCGGATTATGACCACAGCCGGATTTCTGCCAGAAGAATGGCGGAAATCTGGCTGTGGCCATGCCGGCGGATGGCGGTAAGGTGGAGCTGCTGCCAGCAGCAGTGCCACGCCAGTGGACTGCATCCAGCCGTATTATGAGAAATAATACGGCCCGGCGGTGTTCTGCTGGAGGATGGTGCTGCTGGCAGCAGCGCCCCGTCCCGTCTCCTGCTGGAGGACCACCTGGACACAGGTAAGTGGGTGCTCCCACAGGGGAGGTGGGGGGTGTTGTGTGTCTGTGTGGAGTTGTGTGTGTATGTCTGTGCGTGAATGCAGGTGTGTGTTGCATGTTGTATGTGTGTGTTCATGTCTGGAGGTGTGAGTGCGTGTATGTTGAATTTTGTGAATGCATGTCTGAGGGTATGTATGTGTGTGCGGATGTGTGATTGAATGGATGTATGCATGCGTGGATGAATGTGGGAATGGGTGTGTGTATGCGTGTGTGAAGTGAGGAGCGTGAATGAAGGGGGGATTTGGAGAGGAAGGGGAGCTTGGGGGCCAATCTGGGGAGGGGGCTGGGAAAGACCCCTATCAGTGACAGGGAAGGGATTCCCTGTCACTGATTGTGCCTACTGCCATGGTTTTCGTGGCGGTAAGGAAGCCTCAAAAATCATGGCGGTAGGCAGGGTCATGATCCCGCAGGCGGTACAGTGACGGCCGCCCGGCTGGAGATTGCTATCTCCAGCCCGGCTGCCGTTACCGCTGTGGCGGTCGGTGTGGTACATTGGTGGTTTGGCTTCAGCCAAACTGCCAATGTCATAATATGGTGGAAAGTACCGCCAGCCTGTTGGCAGTACTTTCCACCATATTACCGCTGACCGCTGGGGTCATAATGAGGGCCAAAGTGTACTTCTGTCTTACACATTATGGCCCACCCCCTGTCTCTATGGACTCCAAATTCTCCTCATGCGTCCACACACTTTGTTAATCATCTATTCTTCAGAAATAATTATTTTCTCTCAGATCTTCAGTGTCACAACTGCGGTCCCCAATTGGGAATTAATGATTTAACTTTACCTGTTCACAGATTTGACCTAACCTTGAATGTAATCTTGGGAAATATGCCTTTTTCAGTTTGACAAAGCCCCATGCCTGGGTGCCATGTATGGGGCAAAGCATGTGATGGCTGAGCCCTGACTAGAGCACCATGACATGAAATGGGGCAGGGGAGCTATCTGTTTGTAAAATAATATAGGTACAATTATATAGGACTATCTCAATCAGTCAATTAATCAATCAGTAGATTTGTAGAGGGAGCCATGTTACCCATGAGGGTATCCAGACGCTGGCAGGGTCCAGTTGATTAGCCAAAGAGCCAGCTCTTCTGTAACTTTCGGAACTCTGAAAGACATGGAGAGGTCTGGAGATCAAAGGGTATCTTGTCCCATGTCTTTGCTGCTTGGTAGAAGTAGGAGTGGCCTCTGCATCTGCTACGTCAGATGCAAGGGGTGAGGGTTACAGAAAGGGAAGCAGAGCAGAGGTGTCTGGTGTGCTGATGGAATTTCAGGCAGTGGGTCAAGTAGGTGGCTCCACAGTTGAGTAAAGTCTTGTATGTGTGGGCCAGGAGCTCGAACCAGCATCTTTTCTGTACAGGGAGCCAGGGAAATTCCTGGAGGTAGGGTTTGATGTGGGTTCATCTAGGGAGATCTAGGACGAGTCTGGCTGCTGTGTTACGTATGGTCTGAGGTCGGAGGAGGTGAGCTGCGATCCTTGCATAGAGAGCATTGACATAGTCCAGTCGTCTGGAGATGAGGGCTTGAGTGATGGTGCATCATGAGCTTTGGGGTAGCCATTTGAATATCCTATGAAGCATGCGGAGGATGAAGAAGCAGGAGGAGGAGACAGAGTTGACCTGAGCCATCATGGTTAGCTTGTTGTCCAAAATAATGCCTAGGTTCCTAGCGTGGTCAGTGAGGGTAGGAGTAAGTCCAAGTTCTGAGGGTCACAAGGATGCGTCCTATGGGGAGCTTTTGTTTCCAAAGATCAGTACCTCTGTCTTCTCTGTGATGAGCTTCAGGCAGTTGTCCTTCATCCAGTTGGCAACATCTGTCATGGTGTTGTGGAATTGGTCTTGGTTTTGGTGGTGTTTTTGGAGAGGGAGAGGATGAGTTGTGAGTCGTACACGTAATATATCATGTTGAGTCCGTGGGTTCTGACGATTCTGGCCAGAGGTGACTTATAAGTGTTAAAAGGGTGGGGCTGAGAAAGGATCCTTGGAGTACCCCATAGATGATTTCCTTGAGTTCGGAGGTGAAAAGGGGAAGGCAGTCTTTTTGCGTTCTTCCTGTAAGGAAAAAGGTGATCCATCTGACAGCAGCTCCTTAGATGCCTATGTTGTGCAGCCTTGTGATAAGGGCATGGCTGGAGACTGTATCGAAGGCTGCCAAGAGGTCAAGGAGAATCAGAGTCCCAGTCTCTCCTCAGTCAAGTAGGGCTCGAATGTCATCATTAACCCCAATGAGGGCTGTCGCAGTGCTGTGGTTACTGTGGAATCCGGATTGGGAGGAGTAGAGCATGAAGTTTCGTTCTAGATAAGCATCCTTCAAAGAAAGACTGGACAAGAACACCCACAACAGCAAAGAACCCTTCAACATCGTCAAAGAGCTCTCCAATCCCAACGCCAGCTCCAACTCCATCACGCCCTCACAAGAACTCTGCAACTCCCTCGCTACCTTCTTCCATCGAAAGATCACCGACCTACACGACAGCTTCGGTCCACAGACCCAGCCGACCACCACAGACCCCACAGCCCCAGCCATCACCCTCAACGCCTGGACACACATCAGCGCCGAAGAGACCAAAACTACCATGAACACCATCCACTCCGGTGCCCCCTCAGACCCTTGCCCTCATTACATCTTCAACAAAGCCGACGACATCATCGCCCCCCATCTCCAGACCATCATCAACAGCTCGTTTGCATCTGCCACCTTCCCCGAGAGCTGGAAACATGCGGAAGTCAACGCTCTCCTGAAGAAACCCATGGCGGACCCCAGCGACCTGAAGAACTTCCGCCCCATCTCGCTCCTCCCCTTTCCGGCCAAAGTCATCAAGAAGGCCGTCAACAAGCAACTGACCAACGTCCTCGAAGACAACAACCTGCTCGACCCCTCCCAGTCCGGATTCCGGGCCAACCACAGCACGGAAACCGCCCTCATTGCAGTCACCGATGACATCAGAACTCTGCTGGACAATGGAGAAACAGCCGCCCTCACCCTCCTCAACCTCTCTGCTGCCTTCGACCCTGTCTGCCACCGCACCCTAATATCCCGCCTCCGCTCCACCGGTATCCAAGGACAGGCCCTGGACTGGATCGCCTCTTTTCTCTCTAACCGCTCCCAAAGAGTCTACCCCCGCCGTTCCGCTCGGATCCCACCGAGATCATCTGCGGCTCCTCGCTCAGCCCAACTCTCTTAAATGTCTACATGAGCCCCCTCGCCAACATCGCACGCAAACACAACATCAACCTCATTTCCTACGCCGACGACACCCAGCTGATACTTTCCTTCACCAAGGACCCAACCACCGCCAAGACCAACCTGCAGGATGGAATAAAAGACATTGCAGAATGGATGAAACTCAGCCGACTGAAGCTGAACTCAAACAAAACGGAAGTCCTCATCCTCGGAAACACCCCCTCCGCCTGGGACAATTCTTGGTGGCCCACGGCCCTGAGCACCGCACCAACCCCCTCAGACCACGCACGCAACCTCGGATTAATCCTGGACCCGCTTCTCACCATGACCAAACAAGTCAATGCCGTCTCGTCTTCCTGCTTCCTCACTCTCCGCATGCTCCGAAAGATCTTCCGCTGGATTCCTGCCGACACCAGAAAAACTGTGACCTATGCCCTCATCACAAGCCGCCTAGACTACGGAAACACCCTATACGCAGGAACCACCGCAAAACTCCAGAAACGTCTTCAGCGTATACAAAACGCCTCTGCACGCCTCATCTTCGACATACCCCGCCAAAACCACATCTCCGCCCACCTGAGACACCTGCACTGGCTACCCGTCAACGAAAGGATCACCTTCAGGCTCCTCACCCACGCACACAAAGCCCTCCACAACAAGGGCCCCGAATATCTCAACCGTCACCTCAGCTTCTACACGCCCACCCGTCAACTTCGTTCCACCAGCCTCGCACTCGCTGCCGTCCCTCGCATCCGCCAAACCACTGCAGGTGGGAAATCCTTCTCCTACCTGGCGGCCAAGACATGGAACTCCCTCCCCGTCCACCTCAGGACCACCCAGGACCACCTCGCCTTCCGGAGGCAGCTCAAGACCTGGCTCTTCGAGCAGCAGTAACCCCAACCCCCTAGCGCCTTGAGACCCTCACGGGTGAGTAGCGCGCTGTATAAATATAATTGATTGATTGATTGATTGGTTGATGGCTTTTTTCTAATAATTTGGCTGGGCATGGGAGCAGGCAGATCGGTCAGTAGTTGTTGAGTTTACTGGGGTCTGCCTATGGTTTCTTTAGTAGGGCATTAACTTATGCATGTTTCAAGTCCTCAGGGAAGGTAAGGTGCAGATTATGTGACTGAATTTAGCTTTGCCACGTTGAAGATGGGGTGACAGCATGCTCAATTGGGGCTCCTGAGTGTACCGATTTCATTTTGGAAGCAAGTCCTGTGGGGCGAGCTGGCTTTATTTGGTTAGTCGGATGTCTGTAGTGGTAGGGGGGGTTGTTATGTTGCTTGAAGAAGTCACCAGCCTTGTGCTAGGGTTTCAGGTTTCAAGTTTTGGTAGATGTTGGTGATTTTGTTGTGGAAGAAGTTTGCAAGGTTGTTGCAGAGTTTCTGTGAGGGGGTAATGTTGTTTGTTGCAGCTGAGGGGTTGGAGAGTTCTTTGGCGATGTTGAAGAGTACTTTGCTGTTATTGGAGCTTAATTAGATGCATAAGGCTAAGGCTTTTTTTCTTCAATTCTCTCAACTGTCTGTGGTAGAGGTTGCGTGCCCCTTCGCCTTTCCAGTTCTTTCCAGTGTTGTTTAGTGGTTCAGTGATATTCAGTGTACTATCTAGCCTGCTCGGTGGACCCTCTGTGTGAGTTGTTGCTGATGGTAGCAAAGCTGTCAGTGCAGCTGGTGATGCTATCGTTGAAGTTTCTGATGTTCTGGCCTAGGTTGTTGGAGGAAATGGGTTGGGTGGTTTTGAGAACGTCGATCCATGTGTCCTTTGAGACTTTACTCCAGCTGCGGCGGGACGTTGGGCAGCGCAGGGGCGGAGGTCTGTGAGCTGGTGATGTTGAAGTGGACAATGGAGTAGTCAGTCAAGGTGAGTTCCATGGTGTGGCTGTACCTGATGCCGTCTCTGGAGGTGAAGATAGAGTCTAGTGTGTGGCCTGCAGTGTGTGTGGGGTCATGGGCGAGTTGGAAAAGTCCAATGTTGTTCATGCTGCGGAGGATGTTGGTAGTGTTGATGTCATTGTGGTTGCCCAGATGGAAGTTGAGGTCACTGAAGAAAATGTTGTTGTTGGAGTCTATGGCAATCTGTTTATCCAATACATCAAAAGTGCGCTGTCCCTAATTTATTGTCCTCACATATATTTATCAAAAATACTATATACCCATTTAAAAACAACAGCCGTTCCAGTTGTCATTTTCTGCAATCAATCAATCAACGGTGTGAACCAATTTATAATTCTATTCATAGTGTCACCACCTCAAATCTTCTTTGCACCACTTTGGGGATTGTTCTGAGGGGTCTGCATGGGGGACTGTGTCCATGCACAGATTTTATTTGTTCTTTATATAAATAACCAAAATTCGTTTTTTGGTAAGCAGTGGCCAAGATGTTCCCTAATCAATTCTTAACCGATTCTAGTACTTTTAATGGCAGACCATGCTGTCCATTTGGCACGCACACCCAAGGCCTTAAGAAACTTGGTCAAATCTTTTACTTGCTTTTAGAGGGATCAAGACTTAGAGGTTAGTTTTGCTAACTTGTAAGTCATATCTTGTGGACCCAATAGCATGATAATGTTATCATTCTCTACTAAGGGTAAGAAGGCTCTTGAGAAGGCACTTCACTTTCCTTATCTTGGAATTGTCTATGATGCTGTTAACTCATGATCATCAAACATTGCAGTTATGTGGCAGAAGTATAATCAATCAGTGGGTGTCTAAATTAAGACAGCCAGGTATTTCCCTAGACAATATCCTGAAACTGGTGAGATACCACAAACTGGCAGACAGTAGGACTGAGGACATGGAAGTGGCATTTGCGAGGGGGAGGCGCTCAATGAGCGTGACCCGGACGGTAACACGTAAAGAGAAGTAAGTCGACAACATCCAGTGATGCCCCGCCTGGCTGTGCAACATCACCACACTCAATCAACCTGAGAAAGGACGCAGCAACTGCAGTCTGACACACCAGATGCCCAATGTGTGCCCAGCACAAGGGAAGGTGTGCTCGAAGTGTAGGCGCATGAACCATTTTGCCAAGGTGTGTTGTAGCAAAGGGCGTAACATAGGTGCAGGATACCAAGGACGGCCAACCCAATGCCAGCTATCCCTTGAGGAGGATGAAGCAGGGCACTCTGCGCATCAGCCAGAGACCATAATGTGCCCTAATGATGATGATGACAATGAAGTATTCACAGTCTTGTTCGTGGGCAGAGACAGCCACTGCAAGTGACCCCCTGCCCATGTGCACATTTGACAGCAAAGGCACTCATATCACAGCTCTCATCAACACTGGTGCATCAGTAAACATCATGGACTTAACCCAATTCCACAAAATCAAGCCACATCCAAAACTGACACCCATCAAAGCCCAGATCTACACATAATTGCGGCACTGAATCATTACAGCTGAGAGGAGTCGTAGAGGTAACAGTGGAGAATGAAGGAAAGACAACATGGGCCCAATTCCACGTGACCAGAGGGGACACAGGTACTCTCCTTGGATGCCACACCGTGGAAGACCTGGGGTTGGTCTTCTTCGCTCGGTAGGTGGTTGACTTGCATGACATAAATGTTCTACAAGAGTTCCCACAACTGTTTGTGGGGTTGGGGCACCTGAAGGACCTGAAGGTAAAGCTCCACATTGATGAGACTGTGAACCTGTCACACTCAGGCACAGGAGAGTGGCATTCCACCTGCACCCGCTAGTGGAGAAGGAGTTAGACCAGCTTGAACAGCAAGGGGTGATTGAGAAAGCCACTGTGCCCACCCTAAGGGTCATATTCCTTGTAATAGCCCCCAGCCCAAGCAACAGGAAGCCATAAGACTATGCATTAACATGCGGCTCCCAAACAAAGAAATATGCCGATGGCGGCACATCACTCCCACAGTTGATGACACAGTGGAAGACCTAAATGGAGGCAGGTGGTTTTCAAAGCTGGACCTCAATGTTGGCTACCACCAGATAAAGCTCAATAAGGGTAGCCGGTACATAACTGCCTTCTCAATTCACGCAAGCCTATGCAGATCCAGACGCCTAAACTTCAGAATATTAGGCAGAGGTGTTTCAAAATGTCAACCGAGAAACTCTCTCAGAGCTGGTCAGAGTGTTTTCACTAGCAACAACACTTTGATATATTCAGACATGCTAAAAGACCATCATGTGCAGCTGAGGGCGAGCCTGAAGCAGTTAGCAGACTGCGGGCTAACCCTCCACAAGTAAAAGTGCTGGTTCTACACCAATGCCATTGAATTTTCTCAAGTGAAGGGCTACAGGCAGACCTGTAGAAAGTTGAAGCCATCAGGAATGCAGATGTCCCACGAAACGCATTTGGGGTGGGAAGTTTCCTTGGCATGGCCAACTACTGTGGGTGCTTCATCCCAGATTTGGACACTCTATTGGAGCCGCTGTGGACCCTAACAAAGCACTAAAGTCCATGGGACTGGAACACACAAGTCAACCAAGCATTCTGAGAGGTAAAGGAGGCCCTCCTAGCTGATGCAACAATGATGTATTTCAACCCCCGGCGCAGAATGGAGCTGGTCGTGGATGCAAGCCTCACAGGCCTCTCCGCCATACTCCTGCAAGAAAAATACGAAGGATCGTGGGTTCCTATTGTCTACGCAAGCCGGGCACTCACAGACACAGAGACCATGTATGTCCAGAATGAGTGTGAGCCATTAGCAATCCGGTGGACATGCCAACACTTCCACCTGTACCTCTGTGGGCAAAGGTTCTGGGTTGTGACTGACCACAAGTCACTTGTCACAATTTTTGCTGACACAGCCAGAAATGGACCACCGCTCATCAAGCAGTGGGCTGTGCAACTTTAACCATACACGTTTGAGTATGTGTATCACTCCGGGGTGAGCAATCCAGCAGACTATCAATCCAGACACCCGTCCTCACAGGCTGTCTCTGATTCCACAGAGGAAGACGAAGATGCAGAGAAGTTTGTGAGAATGGTGGTCCATGATGCCTGTCCGAGAGCACTCTCCATCCCAGAGATCCAAGAAGCCACAGAAAGTGACGCGAGCCTCTCCGAAGCAAAAGAGGCGCTCAGAAGGAGACAGTGGCATAACTTATCTGGACGGAGCTAAAGCACTTACCCCAGGTGAACAAACGGTAATGAACCGAATCTGGAGGATCCGGGATGAACTCAGCATGAGTGAAGAAGGCCTACTCCTACATGGACAGCAGACTGTAATGCCCAGAAGTCTGTGGGCGAGAGTCATCAAACTAGCACACCAGGGTTACTAGGGTATCGTGAAGACCAAAGCACGCCTCAGAGACAAGGTATGGCTTCCTGCCATGGACAACTGGGTGGATGACAGAGTCAGAAGCTACCACTCCTGTGCCATCATGAGCATGGATCCACCGTCTGCCCCGGTAATCACCAAAGAAGCCTGGCTGACTCTTTGGTTATTATAGACTTCAGCAGTTTTCCTGATGGCCGACTCACAGTAGTAGTAGTAGACAGCCATACCATGGATCCAATGGTAGAACTCATGCCGCCAACGGCCTTCTTGAATATGAAGCCTGCACTGGGGAAGATATTCTGGGAATCCCCAATGAAATAAAAATATACTATGGAGCCTCATTGCAGGGGCAGGAGTTCCAATCATTCCTACGCAGCCTGAATATCAAACACCAAAAGGTGACCTTGTAGTGGCCTCAAGCCAATGGAGAGGTGGAGCACTTCATGCTCACTCAATAGGGCGCTGTGGATTGGAGTGGAACAAGGGGATGATACAGAGTGCTGTTTGCACCACTTTCTAAGGGCCTACTCACAAACACTGCACTGCAACACAAGATGTGCCCAAGTGACCTACTCAAGACATCATTCCAGCAGGACCCAGCTGCAGCCCTGTGGTCATCAACACCCAGGTCCCTCAGGAGAAAAGGAAGGCCATGAGTGACCGGGCTAGTCGAGCTCGTAAGGCCGTTGTCCCAGATCTGGTGGTAGGAGACAAGGTGATCATCAGAGATCGACAACCAGGGTGGAAGTTCGGCACCCCATTGAAGAGGGAGGTGTGGGAAGTCATCAACATTCATTGGACAATGATCAACATCCAGCGAGGCCTGTCCACTGTATCCAGAAATGTCTCCTGGTTCAAGCGGATCAGGTCGCAAGCAAATGAACAGGAACTGCCAAGAAGCAGTGGACGACGCACCTGATGGTGGAATGGCGAGACCTAGCCCTTGACGAGATACCACACCAGCGGAGTCAGGTTGAACGATACTGATCCCTAGAGAGACCGGCCCCACCGGATGCCCATGAGTCCAAAGGACATAAGTGATGACCACCCCACGAGCCAGGAGTCAAGTGGCCAAAGCGAGAGGTATGAACTCCAGGCCAATCCTGTACCGAGTCAGAAATTAAAAGACCATTTGCTTGATTTAGATATTTACGGGTGAGTTACTCCACCACAACAGTGACGGATATCCCATCCGCCAATATCCAAATCCCATAGGATATTATGGGATTCAGATATTGGCGGACAGGATATCCGTAACCATTGTGACAGAGTAACTCGTCCGTCGGTATCTAAATCAGGCCCTGTGTTTGTTATACCCCAAAGAAACGAGTAACCCATTTGCTCTGTATTAGTAAAAGCTGGGAGGGATGTAGAGTGCCACCCAGCCTCTATGATACAATGTATTGCACTTCACAACATGAGGGCTGGACGCGGACCGAGGGCATAAATAAAGGCAGGGTGATCGCTTGTGACCACTTTGCGATACCGCCGTTATACTGTGTATCTCTCCTCTGTTCAGTGCATGTTCACTTGCTGCGGCCTTACCTCGCCCCTTGCCAGATGCCACAATACCTATTGACTTTACCATTCCCCGGTCTTAGATACAATCAGAGAATTAAACATGCCCAGCATACCTGCCCTTGCAAAATTTAATAATTGACACATGGTAGTGGGAAGCAAGTACAGACAAAAGAAATAGAAGCAAAATGAATGCTTTATTCTCTATAGCATCCATTTTTAAGATGTGTTTGCACGCAAGATGTGTTTGAACGGAAAAACAATAATAGACTGTAGAATACAGTTTGCACTTGACACTAATCAAACCTCACAATTACCGCTGCTCCAGGCAATGCTCAGGTGTGGAAACTGTAAAAACTTTAGTGCATATGGATAATTAAAACCGCTACAATTCGACTAAAACAATAAAATACTTATAAATAGAAAAGCTTGCAATAACACAGTAGCTACAGCAGGGAAAGTAATATCAGCCTATCAGTGACAAGAATCCAAAAATGTTTAACCGTTTCATCAATTAAAACAAAAAAAAGACAGTAAAACAAATTATTTGAGATAGTCAATATTTCATACATCCAGCTACATTGCTCAGATGAGAATAACTACTGAATGAAGTTTGCTAATTTATTTTCTAGGAGAATCATGCATTTAGGAAAATAAATATTTGAGTGCAAATTGTTTGGGTCCAAGCACACACTCACTGCCTGCCTGCACTTAAGAATGCCGTTTGCATTTAATGGTTCTCAGCCTAGATCTCTGCTCCATTAATAGTTCAGGGCTATGCAGACCATGTGAGTAATAGTCTCTCTAGCTTGGTTGCAGTCTGCAGACACCTCTTTGCTTCTGCTTAATCCACGGTGGAAAAAACTAATGAGTCGGAAATGCTCTAAATCATAAAGCATAAATGTCCTTTTTAGAAATATTGAAGTAGAAGATCCTAAGTAAGGCTCTCTATGAGGAATCATATAATTAATTAAGGTCATCCAAGCGTGTGAGAGTTTTGATAATACTACTTTGTGTTTTATTCGAGATAAAAGCTGCATGATATTATTAAGATGTCTTTCAAATTCAGCCGAGACAGGTAGTGTGAGCAGGCCTCTCACTTGTAAATTAGCGAAAGCAGCTTACAGATATTTTTAAAACAAAGTTTTACCGTTTGAACTATTAACTTCCGTCCATATTACCTAGTCAAGTGTTTCGACCTTAAAAACTCTCAGTTTAACGCATGTTTTTAGAAATTACCCTTGACTTGAAACCATTTTATCTTTAATGGCAAATTCCAGGCCAATTTGAGCCAAGGATGCATTTCTTGGGAGGCAAATTAATTGTTTAAAGGAGTTCACAACATTGCTATCAAACAAGGAAGCAGTTTTGCCACAGAGAGATTTGAAACCATAGGTTATAGGTGGCAACAGCTTTGCATTTATTATTTTAACCACTGGCTCCAGCATCATTACCCTCAAAGTCCTTTGAATAGTGAGAAAGGCCATCAACAGTGCACTTGCTTTTGATTTGATTAATTGCATTGGGCTTAGAAAGATTCATGATTATCAATGATATCACCCAAATATTTATATTCTGATCCAACCCATCATCAATATAGTACTTACCTTCTTTCCTCATTTTCTTGCCAACAATAAGATTTTTTTTTATTGATTTAATTAGCAATTGAGTACTCATTTAATTTAGTAAGGCGTCTCTGCAAACCAATGCGTGTTTTCCTGAGCAGCAAAACGTTGTCGGCACACGACAAGCACGATTTTGGCTTACCACCAAACTTAAGGGAATGTCCGTTTACCTTATAACATGTGACTGGTAAATTGGCTATTATAAATTAAACAACAGAGGAGCCAAGACACAGCCCTGCTGTAGGGATTTTTTGCGAACGTGAAGCACCATCAACGATTTTTATTTGTACCCATGATTTGGAATACAGTGAAAGGATGCCTGTCAGTATATTTGGGATATTTTCCAATGAGACAATGCTCAGATGTATTTGCTTAGAGTTCTGTTCCTCAAAATACCAAGATTCATTTCAAGATCTGCTCTTAAAAAGAGCTGTGCTATACTACAATATTAGTACAATAGCATAGATGAAAGAAAGTAAAATACTAGCAGTCCAACTTGAAATCAGACTTGCAAAGTATAATTCCCAAAAGGAAGAGCCAGGTTTGATACATTTTTTAGACATCTTAGGGACATTAATATACTACGGCAAAATTGCCTTTGGGACCTATTGTTTTTACCAATACCTTTCAGCCACGCTGCACATTATTGCAGATGCTGTGCAACAAGGCTAAAAAAAAGTAAAAAAGCCTATTTCATTATTTTGTTGTTCTGTGCACCATACTTATGCACACCTTCAAAATGACACAGCTGTTTTTTTCTTTTTATTTGTGATCTAACAGGGATCAGCAAATAAAAGGAAAAAAAAAGCAAAAGTATTTTTGGGGGAAAGTGAGTAGGGAGAAGCAGCAAGTGCCGGGTGGAAGCAACACAGGGGTGAAGAGGGTTCAGAAGCAACACAGAGGACCAATGGGGGCAGAAGCAACACTCGGGGGATGGAAGCAACAAGGAGGGTGCAGGTGGGTCGAAGTTACACCAACGGTACTTGGGAAGCCAATGGATGAGAGGAAAAACAATATGGAGTACGGACAGTGGGCAGAAAAACAAAGGGGTGTGAGACAAAGAATAATGTGGAGCTGGGGGAGGGGAGGAGTCCACAGATGAGAAAGCAATGCAGGCAGGGGAGCACGTAAATGAAAAATGCATGCACTCTTATGGAGTGCTTAAACAAAAATAAAAAGAATAGTGTCTGAAAAAGTGAGCAGTTTAAGGACACAGTAATGCATCCATGCTCCAGGGAACACATGAAGAAGAAGTAATCCCACACAAGCTAATGAAGAAGAAGCATTCAAATGAGAGAAACAATTAAGCCAATCAGTGATAAGTAATTGGCAAGCTCTAAGTACACTGGAAGCTGGCAACATTTCTTGCAAAAGACAGGGCCTGCGCTGTCTAGTAGAAGAGCCCTAAAAAGTAGCACCTGAAAAAACGAGCAGTGTAAAGACACAGTAATGTGAGAATGCTCAATCAGAAGGATAAACACAAAAAGGGGAAGGAAAGCACAGACAGGCTAACGAATAAGAAGCAAGCAAATGTGAGTGACAGTGTGTCCATCCAATAGTCAGCAATGGGTGTGCTCTAAGCCATCCCTCAACTGACAACACATGGTTTGTCTAGTAGATGAAACCTAAAAAAGGAGAACATGAAATAATAGTGAAAAAGCTGTGATCTCAATGACCTAGAGCAAACCACCGAAAGTAATAATGAGCTGATGGAAATGACAATATCACTGACAATCTGCTGAGAGTATCTGAAAATGAGTACGAATTCAGCATAATGGAAGTCTCAAACATGCAGTTTAAGAAATTGAATGATGTGACAAATGGAATAAACTAACATCTACAAAGTCAAATTTGTGACCTGGAGGAGAGTCATAGGCATGGATACCTTTGTGTCTTTGGCCGGCTAAAAGGTGCCAAGTCCTGGATTCCTGGAGCCTTATGCCTTACATTTGACATGGAATTTGGGATTGAGAGCGCCCATGGGATACCGAGGCATAAACGTAAGTAGACTTAGTAACTAGGGGCCAGATGTAGCAAAGGGTTTTTCCCATTCTGTGTCAATGGGAAAATGTGTTCGTGCATATGGCCCTAAGAGCCCTAGTAATTTTTCTCTATGACTTCAATACTCAGAGTGGATTCTCCCCCACAGGAGAAGAGTATGGGGTGTAATATGGGAAAATTATGACACTGGAACTTTCCAGGATTGCGCTAGGGAAACACTTATTTTACAGAAAGCCTTCCTGGCATAGAGAAAATGTTTACAAGATGCAGACTTGTCTTTTGTATTGCAGGCCCTTCCTGTATCAGTGCTGCACAAAAGTATACCACAAATTGTTGCTTAACCAGCGAATTTGGAAGCATTCTAAAACAACATTTCAGAGACTGAAATAGATACTCGACTGTCTAACCCTTGATGGGTTGCCCGTTTCCCCAAAAAGTTTAATTCCACACATTTCATGTACAGTTTCAATTCTCTGTGTTGTATTTTGCTGAATCCTTTTCAACATGGTTTACACAGGTATAACAAGACTGACATTAAGGATATTTCTTGTGTTTGGTTACCAACTAGAAACCCAGGGGTTAGATGCTTAAATCCTTTTTGCTCACTACAAACACTCTCCGTGATATTCGTTTTGAAACCTCAATTATTAAGTTCTAGATATTTGGGAGGTTAAAGTATGTCAGGACTCAGTGTAAAGAATTGGTATATTATTTGGGGTGGGTGACTACCCACCTCAAGGAAAAATCACAACCTTTGTCAGGGTGAATACTCAAGGTTATTAAATTGACTTGTGCTCAATCCCCAGGTAGCTACGGCACAGAGCAGACAGACGTAACTTAGGGCACCATGTAAAGTATTTATGCAGTACCAACACAGTAATAAAGTCAAAATGCAAAAGAATATAAAAGACAAAACCAAATTAGAAATATAGAGTAAAATTCCCACACAACATTTAAGTAGAAATAGTGCCAAGAAGACAGAGCACCAATCATAGTCACTTGTCACTGTAGACAAGGACCTCAGCGCTATTTAAGGCTGACCGCAATGGAGCATTGGTCAGATACACCAACTATGTTCATCCTGGTCATATATTGCACCTTCTTACTTAGTTCTTCAAGTCCACCACAGGAGTACACTTCTAAAGCCCCCCAGGACTTCAGGGGAAGCACTTAGAGACTTAAAGTTTGTCAGACAAAGACCAACATCATGATCTTGTACAGGTCCAGTGGCTACTGGTTATCTGGGTACTTCCAGGAGAAGCCCTCTTGCAGTTTGTTATATTCTGTCATTTGAACAGGAGGTTACCCTATGACAATTGGAGTCCACTTCTTTGTCCTGGGTACAACAGGCAGATCTCACCCTTCTGGACTCTTCACAGGTCATAGGTAGAAGGCCCAGTCCTCTTCTGATCTTTCACAGGCCCAGGAAGTGCTCTGAAGTGGGTGCCTAGAGGTGCCACAATTATCCCTGGCACTAAATAATGGGTGGGCAAACCCTAACCAATGGGGTTAAAGTTCCCGGAGCAAACCCTACCAACTTTGACCACTTTCAAGATGTCAAATATATTTGGACACACTGAACTTGGGCTCTGAGGGCAGAGTGTGTGTTTGGGGAGTGCACTATGGTAATCCTAGTGCCCTCTGACATCTGACCATAAAATCCAATATGAGGAAGCCACTGTAACCACAACAAACGTAGAGACAGACGTCTGCTAAAACAAAAGAAAAGTCATTACGCAACCAGACAATGGATCTACAAGAATTGTCTTGGCATCCTGTTCTCTCCCCTTTCAGTGTGCTCAAGGTTTATATGTAAACACAGAGGTAGAGGTCTGGTAGGACAAAAGCAGAGTCATTTAGAAACCAGACATTGTATCCACAAGAATAGTCTGGACATCCTGATTTCTCCCCTCTTAAGTGTCCCCCAAGTGGTATATGTGAACATAGCAGACCTGTCAAGCAGGATGTGACACTCACGCAGGATTTGACGCTGTACTGTCAAAATGGGTGCCTACAGCTACTGCCCTGCATATTCAGTGGGGTTCAGAAAAGTCACCTCTGTGTTTTTAGGGCAGTCTATTGTTTGCTCCTGAGAGGCATTTCACACCCATTCACACATATACAAGGCTAATTGCTGCTTGGAGAGGCTGGAAAGTTAATGCAAGCTAGTCTCCAGGACATTTAGGTAGGGAAAAGGTAACTTTCGGAAAGTACCTTTTTTGTTAATATTCATGGAAAATCACAATTGAATTGAATTTTTTAAATAATTGTTAAAATGAGTCATTTATTTATTGTTCTAGCTGGTCCCATTCCTAATATTCTGTATCCTGGTTTTCTACATAGGACATCTAAGTCTGCCACAGTGAAAATATTTTTTGGGTGCTAGTCACTGTAAGGACATTAACATTAACTTTCTACATGTGCTACTTTCAAATCCCTTGCAGCCTGCGCAGTGGGCTACTAGGGCTACATAGGGTAATTTATTCATATTTAAAAGTGAGGTTTCTACCTGTCATAAAGGTTTTCTTGTGATAGGTCGAATTGCAGTTTTTACATTGCTACACTCAGGCTACAATGGTAGGACTGAAGCGAACTGTGTGCTGTCAGGTGCTGCAGTGTTGGCATTTAACTTGGAGGCCACGATACAGTCTTTATCATATACCAGGGGGCTCACTGGGAAGGTAGATGTGCCAATTCAACTATTTTTAAGTGGGGGCATAAGAACTTTACCACTGGTTATCATGGGTAAAGTGCACAGAGTTCTAAAGCTATCAGAAATCCAGGATACAATAAAAGGTGCAAAATCTGGGATAGTCATGCAGAACAGGTGGATTCCCTGCACTCAGGTTAAGAACTATGCATCACAGAATAAGCAGCAGTCGTTGACACACTTCACTGTATTGACTCACACATTCTTGCAGGTTTGGCAAGGGTAGAATTTGAAGACTTTGGAAGAATGAGTAGTGGTGGTTGGGGAGGATAGACTAGTCTGCTAACAGTTCTGGGGATACTCACTTCTGTGGTGGGCGTTCTCTTCTAGGTTGACCTAGGGAGCATGAATATTTAAACCACTTAGCCCTGTAGGAAGGTACCTGACAATGATTCAACTTGTTTTATGGCTTATCCACATGGTCATCACCGGCTTTGCGTCCTACCACTTTGTTTTTGCATCCCTTCCTTTTCTCTAGGGCCATTTAGATTAGAGAATCACAATTCTCTCTCTGTTTGTTTGCTGTTTGTGGTTCAACTGATTGCACCTTGCTGCTGCCTTAAAACTCCTCACCGTCCTGCAATTCCCTGCCAGTTGGAATGCAAGCTCATCAATGTTATATCTACCATGAAACCTGTCTCTTGCACATTGTATTTATATTACTATTATGTATCACTGTGCTACCTCTTTCTTTTAATGACCTAGCCAAGATCATAAAGACCTGTGTACAAGGACTCTGTGACTGAACAGTTGCCATATATGTATTTTTCACTTTTCTCTTCTTCTCCCATTTCTCCACTAAGAGTGTATTATAAACAGCATATTTTTCCGACGAGTGGGTGGGAGATCTTGGACTCTCAGTGGATCCATCTTCTTGGTCCAAGCTTGACAATGTATACTTAAGTTGGCTTGTGATACCAATATGATATAAAATGATACAATGTGATAATATTATGATGTTAACTTAATGATCTTTAACATTGTGTTCAAATTGCTGGTGATTTAATTTAGCATTTAGATGATTATTTATGGTTGGAGATTTTTATGTTTAGGACCACTAAAACCATGTATTAGTCAACAATGTTACTTGGGATACATAACTTCATTTTTGCTGGTGTTTTTGGGGTGGAGATTTTCTTGTGTATTTTATAGTCCTACTGTTCATAAGAGTTTAGTGGGAGGGAGGGTTATTTGGAGGATGGCGCTTATATTTCTGTTTTTGCTTGTATATTCTACCGTTCGGCCTTATAATTAAAAAAAAATTGTGTAGCTGGTGTTGGAAAATTTCCCTCTCTGAACGGTCACTCCAAACTTTTTGCCTTCCTCCTACTCTTTTACTGAGCTCATTTTTGTTGGCTTTAGGACTCTGGAAACTTTACCATTGCTAACCAGTGCTAAAGTGCATGTGCACTCTCCCTACAAACATGGTAACATTGGCTCATACCCAACTAGCATATTTAATTTACCTGTAAGTCCCTAGTAAAGTGTACTACATGTGCCCAGGGCCTGTAAATTAAATGCTACCAGTGGGCATGCAGCACTGATTGTGCCACCCACATAAGTAGCCCTATAACCATGTCTCAGGCCTGCGATTGCAAGGCCTGTGTGTGCAGTTTCACTTGAACTTCAAAACTACTATTTGAAGTTTCCCCTACTCCAAAGGCATTTTTGGGTATATAAACTGGGTCTCTGACCCCACCAAATCAGACACTTCTGGATCTACACCTGAACTCTGTCAGAAGAACTTCCTGGCTGCCCAAATTAATTATCTGGACTGCTTTGCTGAGGACTGCTGCCCTGCTGTTGTCCTGCTGCCCTCTGACTTTGCTGGAAGGACTCTGCCTTCCCCAAAAGTGCTCTCCAAGGGCTTGGATTGAGCTTGCCTCCTGTTCTGAAGTCTCAGGGCCAACAAAGACTTCACCAGCTAGCTTTTAGCTAGTTTTCCGACTTCAGCGACACCTGGAACGACTTCTGCTACACCAGCACCAACGCCGCAGCCCACTCCATCGACATCGCTGCATGCAACGACCGCAGACAGCAATGCAAGTCCGATGTTGTTGTGACACTGCTGACATCACGCTGGGGCATTGCGACACTGCAAAGTCGAAAGATCACGTCATGACGGACTGGATCCATCGACCCCACGGGGTCACAAGGAACCGATGCATCGCCACTGATACCACAGCAGCTGCCCCTGCAATCGGAAGGAACCAACACCTCACCTCCCCCTGCACTCAGTTTGGAACCGACGTCTCATCTCCCTGGATGCCACACCGGCCCCAGCGATGCCTCGTCTCCCCGACTCTGTGAGACGTCTTTGTTTCTTTTTTTTCAAAAGATACTGTAACTAGGGGTCTGTGCGACTCCGTGACTGGTGCCTGTGGCATCGGATTATTGGGAACGACTCCGTCAACGACGCCGTGATAGCCCCAGTTGGAGCTATTGTGTTCCTAAGAGCTTTAGTGGGATTTAATTTTTAAAAATTCATAACTTTGCTTGTGTACATTGGATCTTCATTGTTTTGACCTTATTTTATTCAGATAAATATGATCTATTTTTCTAAACCTGTGTGGTGAATTTGTGTGGTGTTTTCACTGTGTTACTGTTAAGAGTTATTGCACAAATACTTTACATATTGCCTTCTAAGTTACGCCTGCCTGCTCTGTGCCAAGCTACCAGAGGGTGAGCACAGGATAATTTAGGTTGTGTTGTGACTTACCCTGACTAGGATTGTGGTCCCTACTTGGACAAGGGTGTATACCTCTGCCAACTAGAGGACCAATTTCTAACAGCCGGCTACTACTGTTCAACTAGATATGAGAGCAGAGCAAGTGTTCCTATATGTGAAGAATATTTGGAACAGATAGCCCCCACTCTTCAGATAAGGGCCTATGCCATATATCCTGTAATCCCTAACCAATCACTATTTAAATTTGAGCACATGCCATGCAATTTACATTAAACACAATTTATGATATCCGCTAGATATGAAGAACATATGCTTTTATTCTCGAACACTAAGGAAAAGAGCCATCCTGGCAAATGAAGGAAAATTGTAGACTATTGCAAAAACTGAACGGTGATTCAATCTTTCTTCAAGGCACTAGATTAATTTGAGGGAATCTCTATACATGAAAACATCTTGTTCTCTTGCAATAATCACAAAAATGGGTTTGTAACAAAATATAAAAACAATTCTGTGACATTCAGAGATAGTTGGAAAGAGAATACGGTTAATTATATATTTATATGAGAATGTGGTTGATTTTTATGCATCAGTACACACTTCTCTACAGGGAATGACTCTGACATTGGGAGAAAGATAAAAAAAGGAAACGGACTCCATCCCACATGAGGCAAATGTCATTTGTGGCTTGCACATCAACTTGCCTGTGGGTAGCTTTACATAAAGATAAATAAAATGTGAATTCAGGCCACCTATGCCATACAGGTCTCTGCTACAATTCTGTAACAATTGAACCTTAAAGGTATGTGGAGGACACTACAAATAAACACCAGGGGGTTCACATTACATTTGCATACTCACAATAGTTATTGAATAATTTACTATATTCTACCTGAAAGAGGATGCTTCCACTTATCAACAGACGCTGGAATTGGACCAGTTTTAATATCTGATCAGGCATATATCTCCATGAACTACAGTTTGGGCAGTGCTGTTACCAGAAAGAGACCTTGGAAAATGAATATAGACTTGATTATGAAGTCTATAATGACTTTTTTACTGACTATAAAGATTTGTGTTCAACCCTTCTAAATTCTATGGAATTCAGTAAAGGCTACACTGTGTGAGTTATCATGATTAGCACCATGACCTAGACAAATAGAGACACCACAACACTGCTATTACTAGACAAGAACATTAAAATCCAGTACAAAAACACATTCACACTAAGGGATCAACGGAATTCAACAAATTAAAAGCGTAGGTATGATTATACCTGTATATTAGGTACAAAGACAGGTATCTGGGTTAATGATCAAAAAGCTATTAAAAAACTCTCCCTGATGAATAAAGTTGACAAAAACCAAGGTGCATATTTAAAGTTCCAGAAAAATAAAACTACAACAATTAAAGATGCACAAAGTAAGACACACACAAAAGAAAATGAAATCCCTAGGGTATTTTACAAATATTATTAAGGTCTCCCAGATACACAAAGACTATTTGAAAATAACATTACTTTACCAAATGTTTTGGAAGGAGACAAAATAGCCCTTGAGAAGCCACTGGATAAAGAGGAGTTATTCCTGGTGTAGCATCTGGGAAGGAGTAGAAATTGCCTGTCCCGGGAGGATTTACAAGTGTTTTCTAAAAGCTTTGCTCCTATATAGTCATTAACCCACTTCCCAATATTTTCCAGCACTTTAGATGCTTGTTTAAAGTCTAAGGCACAGATACAGAGGCAAACAATTATTATTATCCTTAAAGATATTATGCAAATGGGAAAATAGACCAATATCCTTAATTAATGTTGATTGCAAGATATATGCAAAAATGCCTACGAATAGGTTGGAGTAAATTTTCCCTAAAGTAATACATTCATTGTGACTTGGCTGTTATAAGAAAGATTTTCTAATGACAATGTGAGGCTTTTTAGTCATTTCATTCAAAAAGCCAAGTTAATAACATCCTAGGTTGTAGCGGTGGTGTGGGAAGCAGAGAAAACATTTGTTAAGGTAAGGTGGTCCTTCCTGTATTCAGATTTACATTTGGAGACCAATTAACTTCAATGATAATGGGCCTTTACGATTGTCCATTTGCAACACATTATATAATCTCATATGATTATCAAGAGACCAGGCAAGTATTTCCCCTGTAACCTTTCTTATTTCTCTGGACAATTGAACAACTGCTAATAATCCCAAGAACATACACAGGGTTAGGAAGGATTGACACACAATATTAGGGGTAATCAGAACTTGCAGAATTTCACTCTGTGGAATTCCGCAATGTTACATAAAAAATGCATGTAGCGCTTCTCGCTATGCAATTTACACCGGTAGCATGTTCCACGTTGAAAAATCAGCGCAAATGGCAATATGCGGTGAGCAAAAGTGTGTGACCATTTGAGTTGATTTTGCTACCACTCGAGTAGAAAATCTAATCGAGAAGTAGCCCTCTAACCACAACCGCTTCCCGAATACTCGCATTAGAAAATCACACTGAAAGGCTTCCTAGCAACTGGAAAAATCGCTAGAGGGCACTAAATCTTGCTCACCCACTTGCTTGCTGCAGCCTCACATTGTTCCCATTGTCACTGCGTTGGTCAAACAGAAAACAAATTCCACCACTCTGTGATTGGCAGAATTAGCCTGGAACTCCATGTTAAAAGAGTAGCGCGGAATCGCCAAATTTCTCCAATTCCATGAGTGGATTTGAAAATTCCATCCGAGCCTACACAATATTGCACACAAAGTTGCTGCATATGCAGATGATCTTTTGATATTTACAGCTGAATCTTGAACAGCAGTTCTGGCCTTATTAGATACCATCAATGCTTATGTCATTATGTTATACCCTAAACCAGTGGTTCCCAAACTGTGCGACGCAGCACCCCGGTCAAAACTATCCAGGGGCGCCATGCACTAAGCACCCATTTTGGAAACCACTGAGTGATGTGCCGGTAAAACCACACTTACTCAGAATAACAAGGGTGATATTAGTAGTGGCGAGAATAAAATGCTATCTTTCCTGCATTATTTTTACTGCATCTGCTGCGAAAGGGGCCATGCAATTGTATGGCATGTTCGGAAACGACCTGCTTTGCAAATACAGAGTTGCAAATAAAGAGTCAGAGATTGAAGGAGGAAAGTGTGTAACTGCCAGGAGCGTTTACTTGACTGTCCCAGCAGAGGACACTTCCTCCCAAGAACAGGCTTCTCTGATGAGGCTAAGAAAGTAAAAAGTATATCAGGTATGTGGTGATATTGGGCAAGCTGTTGCTACACAAGTAAAGGCCTGCATCAATGCACATAAGGGTGAATTAATGTCATCACTTATTACAGACAAATCAATGAAATAACTCATTTACGAGTGGATTAATGTGGTAATGCGTGGATATGTGGTAATGGCATGCACTGAAGGCTAGTTAGTGGATAAATCCTAGTAGTAATGCCAATGCTGCTGGCTCAAAAGACTGTACATGTTAAATGGAAGGCAACAATGGATTAATCCCCGCCAGCCCCATTAAGAGCGGGAAACAGGCTGCAGCATTGTCACCAGCTCGTAATCGAACTGGTGGAAATGCTGTAGCCCGAAGGGTGCACCAGTGAACATTGCAATGGTGCTGGGTAGGTGGGGCCCTGCACTGCCCATGCCAGGTGCATGGGCACTGCAGGGGCTCCCTGCACCTGTTCTTCGCCAGCCTTTTCATGGCAGTGTTACTGTCATGAAAAGGCTGGGGAAGAACGAGGTCGTAATCCCCAGGACAGCGCTGCCCTGGCAGATGACTGTCTCCGCCACCTCCAGTCTGCCCGGATCCAAAATCCTGGTGGAGCTGGCGGTCCCCTGGTAGTCCGACCACCAGGGTTTTAATGTGGCGGTTGGACTGCTGCCTTGGTCCAGACCCCCTTCGCAAAAGCCTAATGAGGGTCTAAGTCTATAATTAATAAGAGTTTTGACCCTGGCTATAAAATAGTGCGTATAAATGTAATGTAGCTTGTCCTGTTTAAACCTTTTAGTATTTCTCAAATATATTTTCACATATATTTTATTGATGATTATGTGTCAGTAATACGTAGTCTTAAACAAATATTTTCGACATTAGCTTATCACTTATAACTGTGATATGCAGTAATCTGGGACAGAAATATGCACAACAGACTGCAAATTATATGCATAGAGCATGTACCTTGGTGCTTAGCATGTCGAAGTTATTGCAAAGTTATCCCTGAACTCAAGCCCATGAGAAATCGGGACATGTAGCCATTGTATCTCCCTTGTTTCACAGTCTTATAGCTCTACCACCTTCTTGGCTCATTGACTTTCCCCCAAGCAAGCCCCACCTCCAAGTTAGGAGAAGGCTCCAACCTCAACTAGAGCAGTGCAACAGAGCGGTGCATATATGCTCAGTAATGGTGCTGTTCGTGGGTTGATTGGTAAAAGTCTGCTTTTTTATCATTTATTTGTGTTTTAATCGGCTGGTTTAGACCGTGAGGGATAATTTTTATTTGTGAGCTGTACTGAATCTGTGTTCCATTCATCAGCCCACAGTTGAGAACTTCCTTTTGTCTGCAGTCCAGTCAGTGCAGTGGATTCTTCCTCTGCTCATTTAAAAAGCTCCTTTTTCCAGTGGGCAAGTGGGGATGCACTGTTACGTTTCCAAAGCATCGCTAATTGTCTCTTGGTCAGGGTAATCATCAAATCTGCAAGCCATTTTTCACTGTTTAGCTGTCAGTATCAGGCCCAGTAAGATGGTCCTAGGACTCGAATCAGTTATCTGTCGAATATATTCAAATACATTTGACCAATAATTTGCCAGTGAAGGACATGCCCAGGACACATGGTACAATCCAGCATAACCTGCTAGACATCTGGGACATCTGTCTGATGACAGAGAACATCCTGACCAGCTGACTGGGTGCAGATAAGTGCAGTCTAATACATTAAGGGGGTCATTATGACCCTGGCTGTCAGCGTTAATGTGGCGGTAGTCCCGCCAACAGGCTGGTGGTACTTACCGCCACATTATGACATTGGTGGGTTGGCTGAAGCCAACCAGCCAAAGTACCACTCCGACCACCATAGCGGTAGCAGCCGCCGGGCTGGAGATAACCATCTCCAGCCCAGTGGCCGCCATTGTGCCACCGCTGGGATTATGACCCTGCCTACCGCCATGGTTTTTGTGGCATTCATAACGCCATGAAAACCATAGTGGAAGGCCCTATCCGTGACAGGGAATTCCTTCTCTGTCACTGACAGGAGGCCCCCACCCCCCTACCTCTCCAGACACCCCTTCACCCCCCACCTCTCCAGATACCCTCCACCTCCCTACATCCACGCCCCCCAATCACACCCACACACACTCTATTACACATACATGCACGCATGCATTCTTCCATTCACACATACATCCGCACAAACTGCAAAACATGCATGCAGACATTCCTATTTACATACATACACGCACTCACACTTCCAAACATTGACGCATGCAATCAACTAAACACACACCTGCATTCAGGCACACACTCACACATACAAGCACCCTCCCCCACACACACAACACCCCCACCACCCCCCCCTGTCGGAGACCCGACTTACCTGGATCCAGGGGTTCTTCCAGCAGGAGACGGGGCACTGCTACTGCCAGCAGAGCCCACCAGCAGAACACTGCTGGAATAAGGCTGGCGGCGGTCTACTGGCGTGGCACTGCTGGTAGTAGCAGCGCCACCTTACTGCCATCTGCCAGTATGGCCACAGACGGATTTCCGCCCTTCTTGTGGCAGAAATCCGGCTGTGGTAATATTATGGCTGACAGATGGTAGCCGCGGCGACGGTCTTTTGGCAGCTGTTGCCGCGACGGTAGGTGGTTTTTACAGCCGATGTTATAATGAGGGCCTATGTGTTAGACTTTGAATCTTGCATTTGTGGATACTGATTTAGGATAATCTATTGCACTGTGCCATTCTCCGTCTATTAGTTCCTTGCCTGTGACTTCTGAACATATACCCCTTAGTGTTCTTAGTTCTACCTTCATCATGTCTATTAATGCTTTATATCCTAATGTTACTGCTCTGCACCTGCTGGCATGGTCAATAGTGTGCGTAGTATCCAATGTGTCTCCGGCGCCTCTGTGTTTGTTCCCCATGTTTTATGTGCCGATCTGAGTATTGTATTAAATGACAAAAATTGTCTGGGCATTCTGGAATTTCTGGGTGAGCTTTTGAAACATGCTTTTGAAACAGCTTTTTTTGGTCCTCTTAAGCTCCCTTAAGGACTTACAACTGTCTGGGCTCAGGCTGTGTGCCCATCCTATCAGAGATTTTATAAAATAGGGACAAGGCCCATATAGGTACTTCCACGGTGGAATGGAAGTTTAGTGTTTGTAGGAGCTAGCATGCTGGACCAGCAGTATGTTAATACTCTAGGATATTTTGTGTTTTTTGTTTACAGCTGAGGCAAGCATTGAGTATACCCGCTCTTCTCAGGTACCAGTCCAGGTTTCCAGTTTTTCATCCATAGCTTTTGACATCCATGTGGCCATCCATTTCAGCTGGGCCACCAAGTAATACAATTCAAAATCTGGTGCAGCAATCCCCTTCCTTGGTTGACATTTGCAACTTATTAAGGTTGCATTTATGTCATTGCCCACCCCATAGTAGATTGGTTAACATGCTATTGATGGGGCCAAAATGGGCTCTTGTTAGCCTCACTGAAGCAATAGCAAAATAATACAATAACACGGAAGGACCATCATTTTGTCTACCACTGTTCTATCCTGTGCAAAAAAAGAGAACCTCTTTCAGAACGCAGTTGACTCTCTGATCCCCACAGGAGAGCTGGTTGTATTTCCAGCTGTGAAATTGTTCTCTTTATGATAAACTTGAATACCTAGGTATGCAAATGTGACTCATTCCCACAAGAGGAACTCCAATGGGAGCCTTTCTAATTGGTGCACATGGGGTAGGCGGGGCTTTGCATGGTTTATATTTAATCCGGATAATGCAGGAGGTGGACTCTCTATGTAGTGTGCAAAGCTAGGCACACTGAGAGGTGGTTGCTTGGGGTCCCCTTGGAGTGTTGAGGTCGCAAGGGGAGAGGGACCCTTAGGGCACAGCAGGTTCTTCGTTGCAGGGCACAGGGCAGCCGGGTGCAGACAGAATTAGTGAGCCAGAAGCTGTGCGCAAGGATGCCCTTTGGATCTGAAGGTAAGTCACTTCAAGGGTCACTTCCAGGACAACAGGGGCACTCTGGTGGGAGGGCCAGGGTGTTTCTGGAGACCCTCAACTGGGGCTTCCTCCTGGTCCTTTTTCAGACCTGGGTGGGCTGGTTTTCCTGGTGTCTGATGTCAACTGACCAGTACCCAGGGTATTGGTCCAGTTCGGCCACTGGAGGGCGCAGTGCCACCAAACTTGGCACACTTTCAGGGTTTGTCCTCCTAGTCGTTGGTGTGTTATCGGTTCCAGCTGTTCGGGAGTTAGCGGCAGGTCAGTGAAGTGACCCTCACTGGTTTCTTCTTTGTTGCAGAGTTGTACCTCCACTCTGGAGGGAGTTCTTGGGTGATTGGCAAAGCCTGGAGGTCCTCTGGGGTTCTTGAGGTCAGTCCAGTATCCAGCAGCTCCGCAGCATTGATTGTTGGGTCCTGGGTGCAGCAGACAGGGTTTTTGAGCCTTTTCTTTATGCAGCGGGTCCACGGTTCAATGACCTTTGATCTTCTTGGTGCTGGTCTTCTTTGGGCCCTTCGAATCTGATTATCTGGTCTAGGGGTGCACACTAAGCACTTACCTTTCGGTGGCTGCACCTACTATAGTGACTACCTCCTGTGGGAAGGGTCACTTCCCTATCCCTGATTGGCTATTTTCCTTTCATCTAAGATGGAGTAAAATGAAATGTAGGGTCCACCTCACAGGCAACACCTTAGGAGTGGTGCATGCCAGGTGGGGTGACTCCCCCTACTCTTTGTGTGGTTTTCCACCTTTGCTCCCGCCAAAAGTGAGGGTTTCCAAGGGGTTGACCATCTGCTGTAGTAGCAGGCCTGGGGGTCAAGTTTCCAAGGCGGTAAGCTCTTTGAACCTCGCTGCCAGGGCAGTGCACATTCCTGAGGGAGGGGGTGTTAGCATCTCCACCCAGGAAAGGCATTGTTTTACAAACCAGAGAGACAGGGCTCTCCCTGAAGGTTAGTATATTGGTTGTCTGGAGGTGGCAGGCTGGATAGAACCAGTCAGCAACCATGCCAGGGTAGTTAGCTTTCGCATGGGACACCTCTAAAGTAACCCCTGGGTACATTTAGGGATAAATCCAAAACTAGTGCCATTTGGGATTTATCATTCTGAGTTGTTTGATACTAAACAACCCAGGGTTCAGAGTGGCTATCATGTAGCTGAGAAACTCGTGATGACCAGTGTCCAGCACATGTATTAAAATGGCTGCTCTGTTCACTACCATGTCTCAGGTTTTAACAATGATACAGTGGGGGCATATTGCTCATGCAGCTATGCCCTCACATATAATATGGTGCACCCTGCCTTAGGGCTGTAAGGCCTGCCAGAGGAGTGTTTTACCCATAGTAAATGCAGTATATGGTGGACAGGGCACACAGGTAGTGTGCCATGTTGAGTTTGTGTTTTAGGTTTGCACCAGGACAGTCAGCCTGCAATGGCAGTGCTGGGTGCATATGGATGCATGGCCCTAGAGGGTGGCACATTCAATGCTGCTACCCTCAGTGGCCTACCCATAGTTCCCCATGCCCTGGGTAACCAAGTACCCTTTTACGAGGGACTTATAGTGGTAGCTCAGAGTGGATCCAATTGTGCCAATACATCACAACAGTTTTAGGGAAAGCTCTCTGGCCCAGGGAACCTGGTAAGCAGGGGCCCTGGACACTACAATTTCTAGGCTACATCATCCATCAGGCAAAAAGTGGGGGGTAACCATGTCAAAAAGAAGCCTTTTCTCCCCCCCTTCCCCAACGAAATAGAACAAGACTACCCTTTTCCTTGTGAGTCTTCAGTATCTAAGTGGAAGAACCTGGAAAGGCCATCTGCATTGGCATGGGCAGTGTCACTTCAGTGTTCCACTTGAACGTCCATTTCCTGTAGGAAAATGGACCACGTAAGCAGTTTGGGGTTTTCACCCCTCATCTGTTGTAGCCATATGAGAGGCCTGTGGACAGTCTGAACTATGAAGTGATAGACAAACAGGTATGGCCTCAACTTCTTCAGGGCCCAAACCACAGCAATGGCTTCCCTCTCTATGGCACTCCAATGCTGTTCCCTAGGGAGTATTGTCTTGCTTATGAAAGAAACAAGATGGTCATGTTGAGCATTATGTTTCTGGGAAAGGACCATTCCTATCCCCATTTCAGAAGCATCTGTTTGGACAATGAATTGCTTGGAGTAGTCTGGTGCTTGTAGGACTGAAGCAGAGCACATAGCTTCCTTCAGCTTGTCAAAGGCCTTTTGACAACCCACTGTCCAGTTAACCTTTCTGGGCATTTTCTTGGAGATTAGATCTGTGAGGGGGCAACTATAGTAGCATAATCCTTCACAAATATCCTATAGTACCCAGTCAAGCCAAGGAATGCACTGACTTGTGTCCGAGTTGTGGGAGCTTCCTAAGCCAGAATAGTCTGAATCTTGGGTTGGAGGGACTATACTTGGCCTCTATCAACTAGGTGACCCAAGTAAACAACTTTTATCTGCCCTATATGGCACTTACTGGCCTTGTTAGTGAGGCCTGCTTTCTGCAGAGCCTCAATGACCTTCCCTAGGGGGATCAGGTGATCCTGCCAGGTGGAACTATAGACAGCTATGTCATTCACATAAGCTGCACTAAAGGTTTCCAATCCAGCAAGGACTTGGTGCACCAACCTCTGGAAGGTGACAGGTGCATAACAGTGACCTGATAATGCCCACTAGGGGTAGAAAATGCTGAACTCTCTTTTGCTCCTGGGGTCAGACTAATCTGCCAGTACCCACATGTTAAATAAAAAGTACTCAGATATTTGGCTGCCCCTGGTCTGTCTATGAGCTCATCAGTTCTTGGAATTGGGTGTGCGTCAGTTTTTGTCACCTAGTTGAGGCCCCTGTAGTCTACAAAGAACCTCATATTCTTTTTCTCTCCTTTGGAGTGAGGCTTGGGGACTAAGAATACAGGGCTACTCCAAGGACTCTCAGAGGGTTCAATGACACCCAAATCCAGCATATTTTTTACTTCAGCTTGAATACTCTTTTTGACATGGTCTGACTGTCTGTAAATCTTGTTCTTGACAGGCAAACTGTCACCAATGTCCATATCATGGGTACATCAGTTTGTCGTTCCAGGTGTCAGAGAGAACAACTCAGCATACTGGTTGAGGACTTGTCTACAATCTGCATGCTGTTATTCTGTGACAGTGTCTAATAAGACCAGTCCATCCACAGAACCATCTTGTGGGTTGCTGGAGAGGAGATCAGGGAGAGGTTCCCTCTCATCCTCCTGTCCGTCATTGGTAACCATAAGCATGGTCACATCAGCTCTACCATAGAAGGGTTTTAGGCGGTTGACATGGATGATTCTGTTAGGGTTTTTGCAACTGCCTAGGTCAATTAAATAAGCGGCCTTCTCTTTTCTTTCAAATATGGGATAGGGCCCAGCCCATTTGTCCTGGAGGGCTCTTGGAGCAACAGACTCCAACACTCAAACTTTCTGCCCTGTTTGGAACTCCAACATAGCAGATTTCTGGTCATACCAGAGCCTTTGCAGCTCCTGGCTGGCCTGAAGATTTTTGCTGGCTTTCTCTATGTACTCAGCCATTCTTGAACGTAGACTTAACATAGGGTCCACAATATCTTGCTTGGGCTCTTTGTGAGGCTTCTCCCAGCCTTCCCTAACAAGACTTAGTGGTCACCTAACAGGGTCCCCAAAACAAAGTTCAAATGGAGAAAATCCTACTCCCTTTTGTGACACTTCCCTGTAGGCAAACAGCGGGCAAGGAACAAGGACATCCCATCTCCTTTTGAGCTTTTCAGGGAGTCCTCCAATCATGCCTTTTAGGGTCTGGTGAAATCTTTCAACCAGCCCATTGGTTTGTGGATGGTATGGGGTGGTGAACTTATAGGTCACCCCACATTCCTGCCACATGTGTTTTAAGTATGCAGACATGAAGTCTGAACGTCTGCTTGATACTACCTCCTTAGAGAACCCTACCCTGGTGAAGATACCCAGGAGAGCTTTGGCAACTGCAGGTGCAGTAATGGTCCTAAGGGGTAAAGCCTCAGGATACCTAGTGGCATGATCCCCTACCACTAGCATGTATCTGTGTCCTGATGCTGTTTGAGGGTCTAGGGGGCCAACAATGTCGACCCCTACCCTTTCAAAGGGTACCCCAACCACTGGCAGTGGCTTTAAGGGGGGCCTTTAAGTGCCCACCTGCTTTGCCACTGGCCTGGCACGTGGGGCATGACTGACTAAAGTCCCTCACATTTTGGAACATTCCTGGCCAATAAAAGTGGTTAACTAACTGTTAAAAATGTGGTCTCTGGCTGGCAGTCAGTTTGCACTCTGTCCAAGCAGGGACCGTCACTCCAGTCAGGAGAATGGAAAAACACATTTAGATAACCCCTGCTTCCCCCTGGGTAGCTTGGCACAAGCAGTCAGGCTTATCTCAGAAGCAATGTGTAAAGTATTTGTACCAACACACGCAGTAATACAGTGAAAACACTACAAAATGGACACCACACTAGTTTAGAAAAATAGGAAATATTTATCTAAATCAGACAAAACTCCAACATACACAAGTTAAAATACAAATTTGCAAAAGAATAAGAGTCTTACTCCATAGAAAACAATGGAAATGTCGAGTTTACACAAAGTACCTGGTTTGCGTAAAAAATAAAGCGGCACGGGCAAGCGTGCGTCAGAAAAGTCAGCAATGCATCTATTCCTTACTTGCAAGTGAGGTCGACTCCTCCGTCCACTCTGGCACAGATAGCTCATCAGGATATGCAGGCTACACCCCAGCACCCTTTGTCTCACTTTCTAGAGGGGAGTCACAACAGCCTAACTGTCAAACTGACCCAGACAGGGAATCCACAAACAGGCAGAGTCACAGAAAGGTTAAAGCAAGAAAATGACCACTTTCTAAAAGTGGCACTTTCAAACTAACAATCTAAAAAACAACTTTACTAAAAGATGTATTTTTAAATTGGGAGTTCAGAGACACCAAACTCCATGTTTCTATCTGCTCTCAAAGGGAATCTGTACTTTAAAGTTATTTAAAGGCAGCCCCAGGTTAACCTATGAGAGAGAGATAGGCCTTGCAACAGTGAAAACTGAATTTAGGACATGTAAAACACATCACTACATGTCCCACCTTTAACATACACTGCACCCTGCCCATGGGGCTACCTAGGGCCTATCTTAGGGGTGCCTTACATGTATAAAAAGGGTAGGTTTAGGCCTGGCAAGTGGGTACACTTGCCAGGTGGAATTGGCAGGTTAAATCTGGACACACAGGGACTGCAGTGGCAGGTCTGAGCCATGTTTACAGGGCTACTAATGTGGGTGGCACAGCCAGTGCTCCAGGCCTACTAGTAGCATTTGATTTACTGGCCCTGTGAATAGTAAATCAAATATGCTAATCATGGAAAAACCAATTACACATAGAATTTACAAAGGAACACCTGCACCTTAGCACTGGTCAGCAGTGGTAAAGTGCCCAGAGTACCAAAAACAGCAAATACAGAGTCTAGCACACAGTCATAAACTGGCAGAGGCAAAAAAGACAGGGGAGACCACAACAAGGATGCCAGATCTAACACGTGTCCCTCTCAACGGAAAGTGAGGAGAACTACTCTACCACATGGGAGTTCTCACCACTAAGGCGGAAGATTCTGGACAGATCTTCAGCATTGGTGTTTTCTGTTCCAGGGTTGTGTTCCACCGTAAAGTCCATCCTCTGTAGGGAAATAGACCACCTCAACAATTTTGGATTCTCAAGCCTAATTTGCATCAACCATCTCAGTGGCCTGTGGTCGGTCTGAACCCGGAGGTAAGTCCAAAATAAGTAGGGTCTTAGCTTCTTCAGTGCCAAGACCACAGCAAAAGCCTCATGCTCAAATGCACTCCACCTACATTCCTGGGGAAGTAACCTCCAACTGATGAAGGCTACAGGCTGAACCTAGGCTCTCTTCGTTTAGCTGTGATAACACTGCTCCAACACCATGCTCTGAAGCATCAGTCTGCATGACAAACTCCTTGGAAAGGTCAGGTGCCTTCAGCACGGGTGCCGTGCAGATGGCTGCCCTCAGGGTATCAAAAGCCGTCTGGCAAGACTCAGTCCAGATCACCTTACTGTCAGGAATAAGGCTGTGAGCAGTCCAGGACCCGCCCCGACCTCTGCTTTGCTTCTTTGCGGTGCATCATGCGCGCCGCTTGTCATCCCCGCTTGCTCCAGAAGTGGTCATCAGCGTCGCCTGCCCTGTGGAAAAGCTCATGTAGCTGCAGGGTTAGGACATTGGTGGACAAAATGCACTTATCAATGACATTCTATGAATGGACTACAACTCCCAAGTTTTTAGAGGCAGGAGTCATCTTGGGGTGTGGCAGGCCTATGAAGCCCAGCCACACCCAAGCACACTGCTCACTATTTTGAAGACTTCTGTGCAGTCGGACCTTGTAAAGAGTTCCTCTGAGGAAAGCGGATTTCCTGCATGAGGAAAGCGCCCTTGGCACGACAATCAAAGCGCTTCAGGCCACACAAGTAAAGCACCCTTGGCACGACAATCAAAGAACTTCAGGTCACACGAGTAAAGCGCCCTTAGCACGACGATCAAATAGTTTCAGGCAAAATTAGTAAAGCGCCGTTCGACACAACGAGCAAAGCGCTTCAGGCAAAACAAGTAGAAGCGCCCCTGGCATAATTAGTAAAAGGCTTCATTCATGACAATCAAAGCGTTTCAAGTTCAATTAGTAAAACTTTTCAGGCCTCTGTTGCAAATGTGAAAGTGCTTGAGAAAAGCAAGCTGTAGTTTCATTGTTTTTTGGGAAATACAATATGTGAGATACATATTTAAATCTTTGTGCATTTCTAGGCTGAGATCAAACGTTTATGTTATGAAAGCATAATTGTTACATGGTTAATATTCAGAGTATGATCATAGTCCAAAGCTCTTGCCATCCTTAGGTACAGAGATTGCAGTTTGTTCTTGTTCCATGATTCAAAGAAAGGGCTACGCCCAGTTCACAAAGCGTCTCGATCCGATATCACGGAAGCGCCTTTGTTCCAAAGTCTATTGGTGAGTTTATACTGTTATGAAAGAGTATATGCATATTTGTCCTAACCGTTTTCTTTTCAGATATCTCTCCCTGCAGTTCCCTACCATAATTCTCTTCCCCCCCGCCTGGCTTTATCAATACTCTGCGCTCTGATAGCTTTCTCAGTTGGTGATGCCAGGAGGTGGGCCTTGTGGTCAGCAGCGTGCAGATCCCAAAGAAAGGGCACTGTGACACTTTCTGGGCTGCTTCTTGGAGGTTAACTCAGTCAAGGGAGCAACAATGGTGCCATACCCCTGGACAAACCTCCTCTGGTACCCTGTGAGACCTAAGAAGGCTCTCACCTCAGTCTGGGTCTTGGGAGGCTCCAAAGCCAGAATGGTGTCAATTGTTGGCTGTAGGGGAGCACCTGGCCACTCCCCACCTGGTGTCCCAAGTACATCACAGAACCCTGCCCTATTTGGCACTTGCTAGCCTTAATAGTGAGGCCTGCCTTCTGCAGGGCCTCCAACACTTTGCAGAGGTGCTGCAAGTGTTCCTCTCAAGTGGAGCTGAACACAGCAGTGTCATCCAGGTAGGCGACACTGAAATCATCCAGTCCAGCCAATACCTGGTTGACCAACCTCTGAAAGGTGGCAGGGGCATTCTTCAAACCAAAGGGCATCACCCTAAACTGGTAGTACCCATCTAGAGCGGAGAATGCAGACCTCTCCTTAGCCCCCTCAGTCAGGGCAATCTGCCAATATCCAGACGTTAAGTCAAACGTGCTGAGATATTTGGCAGCCCCTAACCGGTCAATGAGCTCATCAGCTCGAGGGATGGGGTGCGCATCAGTCTTAGTGACCGCATTGAGTCCACGGTATGGCACCAGGAGCAGCAGCTTTTGGGACCAGGACCACAGGGCTGGCCCAAGGGTTACTGGAGAAGTCAATAACCCCAAGAGCTAACATTTTGGATAATTCATCCTTAATGTTGGACCTGACCTTGTCAGTCACTCTGTAAACCTTATGTTTACCAGGAGGACTGTACCCAGTGTCCACATCATGGGTATACAAATGAGTGACCCCTGGAACCAAGGAAAATAGAGGGGCAAACTGTCCCAAAACACTTGGCGACAGTCCCTCTGTTGCTCTGTAGTCAGGGAGGGGAAGAGATTCACACCCTCCACTGAACCATCTTTCTCTTTGGCAGACAGGAGGTCAGGAAGAGACTCACTCTCTTCCTCCACCCCATCATCTGTTGCCAAAACTATTGTTACCTCTGTCCACTCACAATGAGGCTTGAGGCGATGGACATGTAGGACCCTCAAAGGGTTCCTGGGAGACCGCAAGTTCACCAGATAGGCAACATCACTCTTGCAGTGCACTATCTCAAATGGCCCAGTGCACTTATCCTGGAGAGCCCTAGGCTCCAATGGGGCCATCACCCAAACTTTTTGGCCAGGCTGGTACTCAGGCAGAGTGCCAGTGCTTCAAATCTTCCTGGCTTGCCTCCAGGTTCTCTTGGGCGAGCTTCCTGAAGCGAGTTGTCTGGTTCCTAAAAGCCAGCATGTAACTGAATACATCCTGGGGGGGCTTACTGGAGGCTTTCTCCATGCCTTCCCTAACCAGATTCAAAGGTCCCCTGATAGGGTGGCCATACAGTAACTCAAAGGGGCTAAATCTGAGACCCTGTTGAGGCACCTCCCTGTAGGCGAACCAAAGTCATGGCAAGATGACGTCCCACTTACATCTCAAGGGCTCTGACAGGCCCATGATCATGCCTTTCAAGGTGTGGTTAAATCTCTCAACCAGACTGTTACGTTGAGGGTGGTAAGGAGTGGTGAACTTATATGTCATCCCACACTCCTTCCACAGAGACTTCATATAGGTTGATATGAAGTGGGTACCCCTTCCTTGGGGAACCCCATGCGGGTAAAAAAAAACATCAACACATGTCCCACCACAGGGGAGGTGATTGACCTCAAAGGAATGGCTTCTGGGTACCGGGTGGCATGGTCCACCAAGACCAGGATGAACCTGTTGCCCATGGCTGTCTTGGGATCCAGAGGCCCCACAATGTCAATACCAACCCTTTCAAAGGGGGTGCTGATCACAGGAAAGGGTTGGAGGGGAGCTTTACATTTCCCCTGCTCTTGCCATTTGCCTGACAAGTTTGCCAATACATACAGTGTGCAACTGAGTGCCTGAGCATTTGGGGCCAGTAAAAGTGGGTGACAAGCTGCTCAAAGGTCCTGTCCTGCCCCAAATGACCAGCTAAAGGCACATCATGAGCCAGACCCTGTAGGGAGGCTGTGAAGCACTGGGTAACACCAGCACATGGGCTGACCCAGGATTGGCAACCTTAGGCACCTGTATAGGAGGCCATCCTCCCAGTTAATCAGGTGTGAACCAGACCCCTTGCCAGACGCCTGGTCTGCAGCCTACTGATACAAACCCTCCAGAGTAGGGCATATCTTCTATGCCTCACACAATGCCTCTCTGGTAGGTTCCCCTTCCTGCTGCCACTGCGTCAGCTCAGGCACCCCCCCCCCCAGTTCAGCCACTTATCTCCCTGTAGGCTCCTGGGCATCCCCCTCAGGTTCAGCCTCCTCCAGCACTGTGGGAACTTTTGGAGTGGGTTTCCTGCACCCCTTACCCTTCCTCCTTCTGGCAGACACCTTTACCACTATTCAGGCTCCAGGGTCTCCTGATCATCCTGACGGGCTGCTATCGACTGGGTGGACACACACACCCACCTAGGGAGACCCAACATCTCCAAGTGAGACCTGCGTTCCACCTCTTTTCAAGGAGGATCTTCCAGGTCATTGCCAAGCAGATAATATACAGGCATGTTGAACGCACAGCTACCCTCAAGGAACCCAAGACCCCCTCCTCCCCCATTCAAAGGGAACCTGCGCCACTCTGCACAGGTGCTCTGAGTTATCTGCTGCAACTACTTGGTGAAGTACATGGGGATCTATCTGCTCTTCAGATACCAGGTGACTTCTCACAGTAGTCACACTGGCTCCTATGTCTCTCAGAGCCTCCACCCTCTGTCCATTGATGGTCACCGACTGACAGTACATTTTAGTATTCTCAGGCACTAGGGTTCGCTGGATCATATCACTGTCCCCTAGTGAGACAAGGGTCATCTCAGCTGGCTCCCACCCACCTGGAACCAACTCCTTCCCAAGCGCTACACTGGCCAAACCCTGTGACTGAGCACCAGTGGGTGCCTGTGTCCCCGTGGGGCATTTGGGGTATCCCCTCACATGACCCATCTGGTCACATGCATAACATTTGCGGGAACCCCCCTCTGCAGGTTTCCCTTTGGAAAACCAAGGCTTCTTTTCAACTGGGGGCTGGAAATCCTTACCCTGGGAACGAGGTTGGGGCCCTTTAGAGAACTCCCCCTGTTTGCCCTTTCCCCCCTTATTCTTCTGCCCACCCTTGGCATGGTCTCCCCCGTACCTCTTCTGGACTCTGGTGCTCTTCCAACGGTCTGCTTCCTGTGCAAGCTTCCAAGGGTCAGTCAGCTTGCTGTCAATCAGGTACTGGCGCAGCTCTGGACAACACAGACTATACAAATGCTCTCAAGCAATCAAATTGTACAGCCCCTCAAATGTCGTTATCTTACTGCCCTTCATCCAACCATCCAGTGACCTGCAAAATTAGTCAACACATTCCAACTATGTTTGGGATTCCTTCTTTTTGTCAGACCTAAACTTGTCCTTATACTGCTCAGGGGTGAGACCAAACCTTGTGAGTAGGGTATCCTTCATGATAGAGTAAGTGAGACCCAGAGGATCCCCTAAGGATGTCAGTGTATCTCTCCCCTCTACCTCAAAGTGCTTCCACAGACCCACTCCTCCCCCATGTGCTTCAGGGGCCAGATTCATATGGAGAGCAGACTCATGCCCCTTAAACCACAGATATATGTGATCCTCCCTCTTGTAAACCTTCACTAGTTCTTTGGGATGTGTACCCTTCTGTCAGGATGCACTGATGTACTGCTGCTACCATCTCTACTAGACTGGCCCCTTTGATCTAGTTCCCTCAAACTAAGTTTGTGAGCCAGCAGTATCTTCTCCTCAATGGCCAGTCTCCTCTCTTTCATCTCTCTTTGCATCCTAACCTTCTTTAACTCCAACTGGTGAGCCCTCTCTGCCTGTCTGTCCTGCAACGCTTCAGGAGTCAGACCCTTGGATGACATACTGCTACCTGCCTTTGAGACCCTCCCCCAGGCATAACTGGTACATCCACTACACCACTGTGAATACTCTGCACCTCCCCATCCTCATCCTCCTCCTCTGTGTGCTCCCCAGCTTCCTTGGCTGTCACCCAGGCCCTCAGTGTCATTTGCATCCCCTCCTTCCTGGTGGAGCTCTTAATGGGACAAGCAAGATCCTTATAGAACTGTTTCAATTGGGCAACTGTGAAACTTTCCAGTTTCCCTAACTCAAAAACAGCTCCAGCTGGTGCTTCTCCAGATTGAGACATGATGGCAAGTCAAAAGTGCAAAGTTCCAAGGCAGAAAAAAGCTTCCCAATGAGTTCAAGAATAAACAAAGATCACCAAAAATATGGAAGCACGAAAAAAGTCCAAAAAGAGCAAAAGCAAAACAAGTAGTATGTGGTCACGTAATGGTCTGCACTGAAAACAGTAGTGTACACTTAAACACTGTGGTGGTCATTATGACACTGGTAGTGACTGTTAAAGTGGCGGTTATACCACCAACAGGCTGGCGGTAGTTACCGCCAAATTATGACCATGGCGGTGATAACACCCATAGACAGCCAATGTGCCACACCAACCGCCGGAGCATAAACACCACCGACCACGGAGGTAGCCATCAACAGCCAAGGGGAAGACAAGGTACTGCACACCAAATTATGACATAGCAAACCACCAGGATTTCCTGGGTGGTACCAACGCCATCAAAAGCCTGGCAGAAACACATTACAGAAAACGAAAGATTCACCAACAGAGACACAGAGAAGATCAAGGCCGCCATGGAACCGGAACTTCAAATCTTCCCGATGTTCTTCTACGCATGCTCCACCTGGAACACCAACGCCAACAAAGATGACGACAATGAGTACAGCAGCCTAGCACACAAGGGAGGAAGAGAGGAAAAGGAGCATGACACACACACGCACAACACACACCAGACACACACAAACCATACACACAACCAGCTGCAGAGCAAAACCGGTCTCACAGGACACATGCCATATTAACGCAAGGACTACTGTTATCCAGAACTAATAGTGTAATTTGATGCAAACAGCCAACATATTGTCCATGTGACAAAATATACCTGAGTCACTGTTTAGAAAGGGCCAATGGCCAATCTAAAGTACGAAAGGCCCACATGGCCACAGGACACATTCCAAGGCCCTACTCGTTCCCATGATGTAATCCGCACTACACTGTGCAGGGGCATCATGTTGGGAATGGCTAGGCACCTCAGGGGGAAGGGGAGTGGGAAGCACCTCAGCTGAAGTGGGGAACTTGCCCACCAGTGCTGGAGGGGGCTCCTTGCCCATTTCACTTTGCTGGGGAGTGCAAGATCACAGTCTCTGAGTTGGGGTACTTGCCCACTAGTTCTGGAGGGTGCTCCTTGTACAACAGTCCCTGGGGGGTGGCCTACATGCCCTCTGCTGGAGGTGAGGGCTGCTGTGTCCCAGCTGGAGGGGAGTGCTGCTGTGTCCCAGCTGGAGGTGACGGCTGCTGTGTCCCAGCTGGAGGTGACAGCTGCTGTGTCCCGCCGAGTTTACACAAAGTACCTGGTTGGCGTAAAAAAAAAAGCTGCACGGGCAAGCGTGCGTTGGAAAAGTCAGCAATGCATCTATTCCTTACTTGCAAGTGAGGTCGACTCCTCCGTCCACTCTAGCACAGATAGCTCATCAGGATATGCAGGCTACACCCCAGCACCAAGGCGAGGGCTGCGTCCCAGCTGGAGGCGAGGGCTGCTGTGTCCTAGCTGGAGGTGAGGGCTGCTGTGTCCAGGCTGGAGGTGAGGTATCCTTGCCCACTGCTGTTGGAGGGGGTATCCCTGCCAGCCTCTGCTGAAGGCGAAGGCTGCTGTGTCCCAGCTGGAGGTGAGGGCTCCTTGCCTACTCCTGTTGGAGGGGAAACCCTGCCAGCCTCTGCTGGAGGTGAGGGCTGCTGTGTCCCAGCTGGAGGTGAGGGCACCTTGACCACTGCTGTTGGGGGGTGGGAGGGGCTCTTGCCTCTCTTAGTTGGTGGAGCGGGAACCTTCCCTTTCCTGGGTGGTGGAGTGGGATCCTTCCCTCTCTTGGGTGGTGGAGTGGGATTCTTTACTTTCTTTCCTCCCAGACTAGGATGTGCCTCCACTGTCTCCGTGGACTGTTTGGCTGAGGTTCTGGGCTGGGTTGTTGTGATCCTGCTCTTACAGGCAGGGAGGGGGCAGAGGGAGAGGGAAGAAGTCAAGTTGACCAAGAAAAGCTTTTTAGGGACGGTGGGGTTGGATGAGGGAGGAGGGATGGGAGTGGAGGTTGAGGGAGTTGTTGTTTGAGGTGTCTGTCTGCTGGACTTGGGTGCAGGTGCATGGGCAGTGTGCTGATGTGAGATGGATGGCTGTTGGGTGTCTGTGTGCATGCGTTTGTGTCTCTTAGGAGGTGGGGGGCAGACATGGTGGGAAAGGACTCAGGGGACATGAGGATGGATGTTGTGGAGGTGTCTGAAAGTGAGGTGTGTGTGCTGCTTGGTGTGGTTATGGTGGTGGTGGCTGTTGATGCAGTGCATGCAGGTGTGAGTGCGGATGTGACAGCGAGGGAAGAGGAGGAGGAGCAGGGGGAGACAGTGGAGGCAGTGCATGTTGTTGTGTGTGCTACTGTCTGTTGTTTGTGTGAGTGCTTGTGGCCTGAAGTGTGCTACCTGTGTTTGTCTGTGCCACTCTTGTGTGATGGTTTGTGTGCATGCTTGACTGTATGTGTGAATGGGATGGGTTGGGGTTGATGAGACTGGAACTGGGACGTGGCAGTTGGAGGGGGCACGGTAGGAACAGGGACAATGGCTGCCATCAGAGAGGAGGCTAGAACCTGGAACGATCTCTGTTGGGCCGCCAATACACAGTGAATGCCCTCCAGGAATGCACTGCATTGCTGCATCTGGGATGCCAGCCCCTGGATGGCATTCACAATGGTTGACTGCCCTACAGAGATGGATCTCAGGAGGTCAATAGCCTCCTCACTGAGGGTAGGAGGGCTGACTGGAGCAGGGCCTGAGGAACCTGGGGCAAAGGAGATGCCCACCCTCCTGGATGAGCGGGCACGGGCAACTCAGTGAGGGGCTACTGGGAGGGCAGTGCTGGTTCAGGGGTGGCTGCTGCACCTGTAGCTGGGGTGGTCCCAAAGGTGTCTGCCACCACCAGGGAGCTTCCATCAGAGGAGGTAACAGAGTCAATGTTGTCACCTCCTATCTCCACCTTAGTGCTCCCCTCGCCCTCTGTCCCAGTGATCCCTTCGGTGTCGATGGACTCTGCCTCCTGGGTCATGTGGGATGCAGCTCCCTCTGTCGCTGGTGCCCCTGCTCCTCTGCCAGATGATGCTAATGCACGCATGGACAGGATGACAGTACAAAAAAAGGTGGAAAGAGAAAGGGAGCACTGTGTCAATTGCAGCACCAGCACCACAGATGGCATTCAGATTACCGTCACACACAGGGATCAGGATTGAGCACCATGCATCACACTGACATTATATTGGCTAGGTACCACAGCAAGATGTGGGCCAGCCCCCGCCAACTGCACCCCTCCTGGGAGTCACTAATCCCTGTCTGACATGGAATGCAACCTAGCGAGGTTACTAGATTTAGCAATACAACCATTACCCTTGAGCTGGATCACGTTGCGATCTCTGATCTGGCATTAGGCGGCACCCACTGACACCCACCACCGGGTTTCCATGTCACCTACCAATCATAGTTGCAATGCACACTGTACTCACCCCCTTGTGGCTGCTCTGATGCCCTCAAGCACCTATCCAGCTCTGGATAGGCCACTGCCAGTATGCGGGCCATCAGGGGGGTTCAGGTTCCGACAGGCACCTCGCTGTTGTTGGGAGGCCATCCCCAGCTGGGCCTCCACGGTCTTCCGGGCCCAACGTCTCAGGTCCTCCCACCTCTTCCTACAGTGGGTGCTCCACCTACTGTAGACCCCCAGGGTCCGTATGTCCTTTGCGATGGCACGCCACAATCCCTTCTTCTGATGGGCGCTGACCTGCAGAGGAATTACAGACAGGAGGACACCATTACACATACAATCTAGCCTGTCACACATATGGCCCACAAATCCCCTTCCATCCCCATTGGCACACACATTCCCCAGCGCCCACCATGTACACTACCCTCAGACATACGACCCCCCCAAATGACACGATGCTTGCACTCACATCTCCATGCAACCTTGTCACATGACTCGTGCCCAAGGTGTACTCACCTGTTGGTCTGGAGGAACATACAGCTGTCCATACAGCTGCCCATACCGGGTAGGACCCCATCCACCAGACGCTCCAACTCCTCCGACGTGAAGGGCCATGGCAGGATCCAGACACAGGTTACAGCAGCACACACAGTGTAGGTGTTGTCCTGTGGAAAGTCATTCATCAAGTAAGGTTATGGACAGAAAACGGCGGTCACGTCCATGGTGGTGTACACTGTCACCGCTGCTGGTGATCCCCATTGGCCACAGTACTCCAAACAGCCCCATGCTATCCAATGAGGAATTGCACGGCAGTGCAAGACCGCCTTCCGCCATGACACACTACACTGGCGGAGTTACCTCACTTCCACCTGTCCCTACATACAGGACAGGTGGTTGCCATTTTACGGTGGTGGAAAATATTCAGATAATTGAGAACTGCGTAATTTCCGTATTTTGCACATACATTGCCATTCCCAATGTCCCATCACGTTACTGCTCTATGGACACTGATGTGGTGGTTCCAATGTTCGAATTGTGACAGCCTACTCACTCTTGTGTCCCTTAGATACCTACCACTGAGGTGGAATAGGAGGAGGAGACAAGCCCCCATGTACAGACCCCTTGTGAACTTGGCTACACTGGAGGAGAGGCACAGAATACGCACCTATAGACTGGACAGGGCCACACTCACAGAGCTGTGTGCTCAATTGGAGCCTGATCTGATGTCAGCTATCCGTCATCTCACTGAGATCTCCCCTCTAGTGCAGGTTCTATCACTGCCCCATTTCCTGACAACTGGTTCTTTCCAAGTGACAGTGGGCTTGGCAGCAGGAATGTCACAGCCAATGTTCTCAATCGTGCTGGCAAGGGTTTTGTCTGCTCTGGTGAAACACATGTGCAGCTACATTGCTTTACCCCCATGTGGAAAATGTGGCCACTGTGAAGGCTGGATTCTATGCAATGGGAATTATACCCAACATTATTGGGGCGACTGACGGTACACATGTAGAGTTTGTCCGCCCACACGCCAGAATGAAAAGGTGTTCAGGAATCGGAAGAGTTTCCATTCACTCTATGTGCTAATGGTGTGCCTGGCTGACCAGTACATCTCCCATGTCACTGCCAAGTATCCTGGGTCGGTGTATGACGCCTTCGTCCTGAGGAATAGCAGCATCCCAAATGTGATAGCACAACTACAGAGGCACAGGGTGCCGCTAATTGGTAAGCTTGACTCCCAACCCAATGTATGTCAGTGTATGCCTTCTGGTGTTATCCCCATACCATTGTGTAGGGCTAATTAATGTTTGTCCCACAGTACTTGCAGGTGACTCTGGCTACCCAAATCTATTGTGGCTCCTGACCCCTGTGAGGAATGCCAGGACAGGGGCTGAGAATCGTTATAATGATGCACATGGGGGAACCAGGAGAATTATTGAAAGGACCTTCGGCCTTCTGAAGGGCAGGCTCAGATGCCTCCATCTAACCGGTGTATCCCTGTGCTATTCACACGGGAAAGTCTTCCAGATAGTAGTGGCATGCTGCATATTGCACAACCTGGCCCTCAGATGACATGTGCCTTATCTGCAGGAGGAGGAGACTGGAAATGCCCCTGTGGCAGCAGTGGACCCTGAAGACAGTGAGGATGAGGAGGCAAAGGATGAGGATGTGGACAACAGAATATCAGTTGTCTGTCAATACTTCCAATGACACACAGGTGAGACAGTAGAACTGACCATTCCTCTGATTATTGATGTTTTCTGTGTGGCTGTAGCAGGATGGCATTCACTTCATTTGGATCTCTACTTTCTGTCACCTATGGCTTCTCATTTTGCAGATGTTGGTGATATGACAACTGTGTACTGATGTGATGACTACAGACAGATACAGGTCATGAACTGTATGCTATCACAGTGTACAGATCATTTGCACATGATGTGACTGTTTCCATTAATGCCCATTTTCATCACATAAAACACTATCACTCAGGTTGTGTTCAAGGGTGTTTATTGTAGTGCAAATAATTGACGGAAAAGTGCAATGGAATGGGGTGATGGTTGAGGAAAGTCCAGGGTATTGTTCCAGTCTGTTTGTACAACTGGTCCTCTGTCCAAGGGGCCATAGGAAGCGGAGCAAAGGCAGTTCAAAGTGGACAAGGTGGGACTCAAGGGGGACATTCAGGAGAGTCTCATTTCCTGGCAGTGGTCTTGGTCTTGGCAAGTGTCTCTGCCTTCCGTCTGGGTCGCAGGGAATGTTTGTGGAGTGGTTCACCTTCTGCAGGAGGATGGGTGCTGGTGGCCTGTGGGTCCTGTGGCAGGGCCTCCTGCCCACTAGCTACAGCGGAGGTGGTGGGCTGGTCAAAAGACTGGCTAGTGGTAGGAGCCCACTGGTGTGCGCTAAGCGACATTTACCGCCAATGTCATAATGAGGGGCTGTATGTCAAGTACAAATACAAGTCCAATCCTCACCGCTAATCACCAATGTTAGAAATTAGGTCTCTGGTTGGCAGTCAGTTTGCACTCTGTCCAAGCAGGGACCCTCACTCTAGTCAAGGCAATGGAGAAACACACTTAGATAACCCCTGCCTAACCCCTTGTATGTGTGCCAACACACAGTAATACAGTGAAAACACAAAAAAATTGAACCACACAAGTTTAGAAACATAGTCAATATTTATCTAAATCAAACAAGACAAAAACGACAAAAATCCAACATGCACAAGTTAAAATATGAATTTTCAAAAGAATAAGAGCCTTACTCCATAGAAAACAATGGAAAAGTTGAGTTACACAAAGTACCTAGTTTACGTCAAAAATAACGCTGCACGGGCGAGCGTGCATCAGAAAAGTCAGTGATGCGTCGATTTCTTGCTTGCAAGTGAGGCCGTGTGTCATTTCTTCTCCGGTCGGGTCGGCGATGCGTCGTTATTCTCCATTGCAAAAGAGAGCGATGCATTGATTTCTTGATGGGGCACCTCGGATCCGTGTGGGTTCACGGCAATTTTCACGCCCAGGGACGATGTGTGGGAAATCCAGCTGCACGGTGTTAGAAAACCGCGCTGCATGGGGTTTTCGTCGTTATCAGTACCCCCAACCTAAAGTATGGGGTTTTGGCACCACTACTTATATCCCTTTCAGACTTTGAATTAGGTAAACTTCAAGGGAAAGTCTCTGTTCTTCGCAAGATCCTGCCTTGCACAAGCCAAGCCCCAGACACACACCAGGGGGTTGGAGACTGCATTGTGAGAGGGCAGGCACAGCCCATTCAGGTGTAAGTGACTACTCCTCCCTCCACTCTAGCTAAGGCAGCTCATCAGGATATGCAGGCTATACTCCAACACCCTTTGTCTCACTGTCTAGAGGGGATTCACAGCACAACTGTCAAACTGACCCAGACAGGGAATCCACAAACAGGCCGAGTCACAGGATGGTTAAAACAAGAAAATGCCCACTTTCTAAATTGCGAGTTCAGAGACACCAAACTCCACCTTTCTATCTGCTCCCAAAGGGAATCTGTACTTTAATGTTATTTAAAGGCAGCCCCCAGGTTAACCTATGTGAGAGAGAGATAGGCCTTGCAACAGTGAAAACTGAATTTAGGACATGTAAAACACATCAGTACATGTCCCACCTTTAACATACAGTGTACCCTGCCCATGGGGCTACCTAGGGCCTACCTTAGGGGTGCCTTACATGTATAAAAAGGGTAGGTTTAGGCCTGACAAGTGCGTAACCTTGCCAGGTGGAATTGGCAGGTTAAATCTGCACACACAGACACTGGAGTGGCAGGTCTGAGCCATGTTTATAGGGCTACTAATGTGGGTGACACTACCAGTGCTGCAGGCCCACTAGTAGCATTTGATTTACAGGCCCTGGGCACCTCTAGTGCACTTTACTAGGGAATTACTAGTAAATAAAATATGCCAATCATGGAAATGCCAATTACACATAAAATGTACACAGGAACACTTGCACTTTAGCACTGGTCAGCAGTGATAAAGTGCCCAGTATACCAAAAACAGAGCCCAGCACACAGTCAAAACATGGGAAGCAGAGGCAATAAAAGACAGGGGAGACCACGCCAGGGATGCCAGGTCTAACACTAACCTACTCCAAATTTTGTTTGTCCCAGATGCCCTGCTAGGGGGATGTCACGGGCTGGAGTGAGGAGAAATTCTCTGAACTTCTGAGGCACTACCACCCTCCTGGTTCCACCAGGCTTGAGGTCTCTGGCCTCAGTGTACAGGAGCCCATCCTCCCAATACACCCCGTGGGTACCACTGGCATCCCCTAACTCTTCCTGTGCAGCTTGCTGCCTCAGGCCTTCAAGAGTGGGGCAGGTCCTTTGCCCCTGGCTCAGATCTTCCCTGGAGGGTAACTCTGGGCCCAAAAGCTCTGGGTGGTAAGGCCCATGCTCTTCAGGCTCAGTTTCCTCCAAGACGGTTGACTCCTCCTCCTGAGAAGAGGGGTCCTGATTTGAGATCGATTTTGAAGCTAGTCCCCCAGTCTTCTTGTGTTTTCTCTTGGGAGGCAGGTCCACTAGTTCAGGCTCCAGCTCTCCTTTTACCTTCTGAAGTTTGCTTTGTGCCCTTGTCTTGACACATGGCCACTCAGGGATCCCCAGCATTGCTGCATGGGTCTTCAGTTCTACATCGGCCCAGGGGGAATGCTCCAGGTCATTTCCAAGCAGGCAATCTACTGGGATGGATGAAGATACAACCACTTCTTTTTGCCCTACTACTCCCCCCCAGTCAAAGGTTACCATAGCCATGGAATGGAACTTTGTCTCATTGTCAGCAATGGTGACAGGATAAGACTTCCCTTGAGAAGACTCTGTGTTGTTTTTGTTTTGACTTCCATCTTTACCTTGGGGGGCTTTTTGGCCTCTTTCTTTTGGTCTCCCCCACCAGTGGTAGTTTTGGTCACCCTTATTTTGACCCAATGGTCTGCCTTTCTCCCCAGTTCTTGAAGGGAAAGTGGACCCAGGTCTACCAGACATTGATGTAGCCTATCACTGAAACAATTACTTAGCAGATGCTCTTTCATGAACAGGTTATACAGCCCATCATAACTGTGTACCTTGTTTCCAGCTAACCAACCACCCAGCAGTTTTACTGAATAGTCCACAAAGTCTACCCAGGTCCAGCTCTGTTTTTTTCAGGCCTCCCTGAACTTTATTCTGTACATTTCAGTTGTAAATCAAAGTCCTCAATCAGTGTAGCCTTCATGAGGTCATAGGATTTAGACTCTGTCTCCTTCAGCGTCAGGAGCCTATCCCTGCACTCTCCTGAGAATAACCCCCACAACAGTGTGCCTCAATGTTTCTTCTCAATTTCCCACCCAATGCGGTCTCTTTCAAAGGCAAAAAAACATTTTACTATTTCAACCCATTCAGTGAAGGGAGGGACAACTCCTTTTGGGAGTTTGGTGTTGAAAGATTTCTCTCTCAACATTTGTATGCTGCAACCAGAGATGGGTCCTAAGCCCAACTCTATTCTCTGTTTTTCTATTTCCAAGAGCTGACTCTTTAAGGCCAGTCACTTTGTCAGCCTGGCAATGTCCAGGTCTGTTTCTATGGGTGCTCTAGAGCTTCTGGTGGAAGAGGAGCTACCCTCATCCCCATTTTCCACAGGATCTTCTTTACCCACCACAGATGCATCATCTTCTCCATCTTCTGGGTGGGTATCTTTTTCATACCGGGCCATCAGAAACTTAAATTTATCTGCTCTGGTTTTTTTTTCAATACGAATTTGGTACAGTCTGCAGAGTCTCCTTAATTGGTCATAAATATATGCCTCATAAGGTTCCAGGTAGAATTCCTGGGTCTTGGTCTCTGCATCTGTCATTTTCATCTTACTAACATTGGGACCTTTTTAGAAATTTAGGATCCCCTTTGTGGATAGGCCAGCTAACGTAAGGACTTTTAAAACGTTTTGTTAAAGTTGTAGGGACCTAATCAGGGCACTAACAATTATTTTAAAAAATTGCAAAAAATGTTTATTCAATTAAAAACCCAAAATAATTAATTTAAGGCAATTTGGAGAGTTATCCGTGTGCTCACAAAATTGCCAAAGTGGTATCAGCAAATGCAAAGTCTTTATCCCACTGCTGATCCACCAAATGTAGGAGACTGGCCATCTATATAGTGTGCAAAGCTAGGCACACTGTGCAGGGGGTCCAGGCAACCACACGTTGGTTTACAGAGGTAAAAACTAGATCACCCAATGCTCTTATTTTTATGGTAGCTTGGTCGAGCAGTTAGGCCAATCTTGGAGAAGTACAAAGCATTTATTGTACTCACAGTATTAATCATGCAATCCACACATTCAAAGGAATAACTCGAGACCAGTTTATAAAAATACTTCAGATTTTTATATACGTTTCAAGACCGAGATTATGAAAATTAGTTAAATACTTTTGGAGCTATGGATTTTTTACGTTTAAGAAAAATAGTCTTTTTGTGCGTAATTATGCACCATGAGAATCAATGGAAAGTCACCTTGAAAAAAAATATATATAAAATCACACAATTGCTTTACCAAGTTCTTGTTTTGCAGGTTGGTCAAGGTCAACGGTGGGCACACTGTGCCAGCTGGAAGTGTTTGGGTGTCTCCCGATTCTGGCAGGAGCAGCAGGGAAAGGTCTCTGGAGCTGGTACAGGGCCACTGTGGGGGACCACTTGGAAAAGGTCTGTGTAGAGGTGGTTCTTTGGGATCCCCTTGGAGTGTTGAGGGCACAAGAGGTGAGGGACCCTTAGGGCACAGCAGGTTCTTCGCTGCAGGCCACAGGGCAGCCAGGTGCAGTGCCAATCGGTGAGCCAGGAGCTGCGCGCAAAGATGCCCTTTGGATCTGGAGGTAAGTCACTTCAAGGGTCGCTTGCAGGACAATGGGGGCACTCTGGCGGGAGCTCCGGGGTGTTCCTGAAGTCCCTCAACTCGGGCTTCCTCCTGGTCCTTTTTCATCCTGGTGTCCGATATCAGCTGACCAGTACCCAGGGTATTTGTCGGGTTCGCTACTAGAGAGTGCAGTGCCACCAACCTTGGCACACTTGCAGGGTTTGTCCTTTTATGGTAGTTGGTGCGTTGACGTGTCTGGCTGTGACTTCTGGTTCTGGAGTTACCCTCACTGGGTTGCTGGTTTCTTCTTTGTTGCAGAGTGGTACCTCCACTCTGGAGGGAGTTCTTGAGTGATTGGTGAAGTCTGGAGGTCCTCTGGGGTTCTTGAGGTTAGTCCAGAGTTCAGCAGCTCTGCAGCGGCGACTGTCGGGTCCTGGGTGCAGCAGGCAGGGTTTGTCGCCTTTTCTTTGTGCAGCAGGTCCACAGTTCTCGTGCCTTGGATCTTCTTGGTGCTGGTCTTCTTTGTGTGTTTCAAATCTGATTATCTGGTGTAGGGTGTCCACTAAATACTGAATTTAGTGGGCGTTTTAGGGGGATCCTGGTAATGTCCAATGGGACACTTACCTTTGGGTGACTACACCCACTATAGTGACCACTTCGTGTGGGAAGGGTAACTTCCCTATCCCTGATTGGCTATTTTCCTTTCATCTAAGATGGAGGAAAATGAAATGGAGGGTGCACCTCGCAGGCAACATCATAAGGGTGGGGCATACCAGGTGGGGCCACTTCCCCTACTCTTTGTGTGGTTTCCCGCCTTTGCTCCCACCAAAAGAGGGGGTTTGCTAAGGGGTTGGCCATCTTGTCGAGTTTCCAAGGCAGTAAGCCCTTTGAAGCTCGCCATCAGGGCAGTGCACATTCCTGAGGGAGGGGGTGTTAGCCCCTCCACCCAGGAAAGGCATTGTTTTACAAACCATAGAGACAGGGCTCTCCCCCAAGGTTTGTAGACTCAGTGTCTGGAGGTGGCAGGATGGATAGAACCAGTCAGCAACCATGCCAAGGTAGTTAGCTTTTGCAGGGGACACCTCTAAGGTGACCCCTGGTTACATTTAGGAATAAATCCAATACTGGTACCAGTTTGGATTTATCATTCTGAGTTGTTTGATACCAAACAACCCAGGGTTCAGAGTGGCCATCATGTAACTTGGAAACTCTTGTTGACCACTGTCCAGCACATTTATTGAAATGGCTGCTCTGATCACTGACTATGTCCCAGGTTTTGGCAAGGACCTTCACATATAATATGGTGCACCCTGCCTGAGGGCTGTCTTACCCATAGAAAATGCATTGTGTGGCGGACAGGGCACACAGGCAGTGTGCCATGTCGAGTTTGTGTTTTAGATTTGCACCAGGACACTCAGCCTGCAATGGCAGTGCTGTGTGCTTCTGGAAGCATGCCCCTAGAGTGTTGCACAATCAGTGCTGCTGCCATCAGGGGCCTACCCATAGTACCCCATGCCCTGGGTACCCAAGTACCCTTTTACTAGGGACTTCTAGTGGTAGCTAAGGGTGGATCCAATTGTGCCAATGCATCACAACAGTTTTAGGGAAAGACCTCTGGCCCAGGGAACCTGGTTAGCAGGGGCCCTGGGCACTATAATTTCTAGGCTACATCATCCATCAGGCAAAAAGTGGGGGCTAACCATGTCAAAAAGAGGCCTTTTCTCACAGATACCACATCACATTATTTTAGTCAAAGTAGGCTGTGATTTATATTGCTAAGTGTGTCATACGCAGATATAACAGGATATCATCTGCATACAGCGAGATAATGTGCACACTTGGGCTTTGGGGCTTGCCCTGCTTCCAACATTTTGCAGCCTACAGGCCCCTCAGTCCACAAAGGCCATCACTGGAGAGTAATCAGAGATGCTTTTAGCCAACTATCTAACGTGGAAAAAGTGCCTTGTGTGAGGTCGGAATGCAGCCATAAGTCTTGTCTATATTGGAGGTTATGGACATGTGAAGAAGGTTGGGTGCACTATGTGGCAAGTGTCTCTTAGGCACCAGTCTAGTAACCACCACTCTGGTGTGACTGATGCTCTAGTTGTGTGAGGGCCCCGTTTGGCCACTGTTAAAATCCCCACCCCAGATCGGTGGCACATTTAAGAGTGCAGCTATTTGTGGTTTTAGAGTTTGCAGGAATTCCCACTACGATGCACTTGGTGCCTACAACATGACTATTGTGAGTGCGTTGTTATATAGCAGACCATCTACAAAAACAGTACTTGCCACTTGAGTGAAATGAGATTTTGGGGGTCATTACAAACCTGGCGGTCGGTGTTAAAGCGGCGGTAATACCGCAAACAGGCCGGCGGAGAAAAAAAGGGAATCATGACCCTGGCGGAAACCGCCAACAAAGACAGCCACTTTAACACACCGCACGCCACTTCGGTACAGACAAGCAGCGTGGCGGTCACCGCCAACAGACAGGCGGAAGACAATGTACCGCCCATAGTATCACAACCCGCCAATCCGCCACCTGTTCCGGGGCGGATTCACCGTGGATAAAAACATGGCGGAAACAGTTTCTGCAATGTGAAAACGCTCACCTGAACACATCCCACAAGGAAGGAGGACACCATGGAGCCGGAATTACAAATCCTACCGGCCCTTGCATTCCTACTGATCTACGAAGACCAACGCCGGCGCCGGCGAAGACAACGGTGAGTACTGCACCTACGACATAGGGGAGGGGGGAGGCAAAAGTCAGGGGGACACACACGCAACACCCCCACCCCCACCCTCGCATATTACAACACACACACCAATGCATGTAGAAACATCACAGTAACAACCTACAACCCCCCCGGAAGAATCCAAAGACAAAACGAAATCAGTTCAAACATTGTAATGTATCAATATACATGTCTCAAATATATACAGATATATTATAAACTCATTCAAAAGTATATACATTACGAGAAGTAGTGCAGATATGTACATATCAATGTCCGTGCACCACTAGTCCAAAAATGCATGGGCGAGGCCCACACAAGATACCTTTCCACAAACAGAGAGAACACTGCCGGGGCATCAGAGAGAAATACAACAGGCACCTCAGGGGGAAGGGAAGAGGGGGCACCTCAGCCGGATGAGTGCAAAGCCAGATCCACAACGGGGCTCCATGCCCATTGATATATCCTGGGGAGTGCAAAGCCACAGTCTCTCAAGTCTCTACAGTGGGTGGCTTGCCCACTGGACCATCCTGGGGAGTGCAAAGCCACAGTCTCTCAAGTCTCTACAGTGGGTGGTTTGCCCACTGGACCATCCTGGGGAGTGCAAAGCTACCGTCTCTCAAGTCTCTACAGTGGGTGGGTTGCCCACTGTGCCATCCTGGGGAGTGCAAAGCCACAGTCTCTCAAGTGGATGACAGTCTCCACTGGTACTGGAGGGGGACTAGTGCCCAGAGTGCTTCGTGCAGCCCTGCCCGACACAGATGCGGGCCTGCCCCTTCCGCCAATGGGCCAGCGGTTCTTGAGATGAAGGGCCCAGTTCAGCGGTGCATGAGACGGCGGTGCCCAGCGGAGCGGTGCTTGAGACGGCGGTGCCCAGCGGAGCGGTGCTTGAGATGAAGGGCCCAGTGGAGCAGTGCTTGAGATGAAGGGCCCAGTTCAGCGGTTCTTGAGACGGCGGTGCCCTGTTCAGCGGTGCTTGAGATGGCTGTGCCCTGTTCAGCGGTGCTTGAGATGAAGGCCCCTGTTCAGCGGTGATTGAGATGAAGGGCCCTGTTCAGCGGTGCTTGAGACGGCGGTGCCCTGTTCAGCGGTGCTTGAGACGGCGGTGCCCAGCGGAGCGGTGCTTGAGATGAAGGGCCCAGCGGAGTAGTGCTTGAGATGAAGGGCCCAGTTCAGCGGTTCTTGAGACGGCGGTGCCCTGTTCAGCGGTGCTTGAGACGGCGGTGCCCTGTTCAGCGGTGCTTGAGATGAAGGGCCCTGTTCAGCGGTTCTTGAGACGGCGGTGCTCTGTTCAGCGGTGCTTGAGACGGCGGTGCCCTGTTCAGCGGTGCTTGAGATGAAGGGCCCTTTTCAGCAGTGCTTGAGACGGCGGTGCCCTGTTCAGCGGTGCTTGAGACGGCGGTGCCCTGTTCAGCGGTGCTTGAGACGGCGGTGCCCTGTTCAGCGGTGCTTGAGATGAGTGTCCAGGTCAGTGGTGCTTGAGATGAGTGTCCAGGTCAGCGGATCCGGCCATGGCATGGATGTCACTCGCCACCTGACATGTGGCTGGCGGGGCCTTCCTGCCCATCTGTCTGGTGGCTTGCGGGCCCTCCTGGGCTGCAGTACCCGGCCTGTGGGTGTCCTCCTGCCCACCTGGGACGTGGCTTGCGGATCCCTCCTGGGCTGCAGTACCGGGCCTGTGGGTGTCCTCCTGCACACCTGGGATGGGGCTGGTGGGGCCCTCCTGGCCAGCTGGCCTGCTGCCGGACTTGTCGGGCGTGCTGCCCTTCCCACCCTTCCCTGTACGCCTGTGGCCCTTTCCCACCTTTGGCGGTGTGCCAGGTGGCACCCGACTTCCTGCCGGAGCCAATGTAGGGATTTTGAGCCCTGGTGTCTTTGGTCTCTCGCGCCGGGCACTGGCAATCTTCGGATGCTTTTCCGGGGGTGGGCTAGCCGTGCCTTGGCTCCTAACTGAACTGGATGCCCTTGAGGGTGGGGGACTCCACAGTCCATGGCAAACAGTCTTTACAGGTCCCAGTTTTGTGGTGGCTGAGGTGCTGATTGGAGTCTTATGAGATGGACGGGGTGGGGGAGTTGTTGGAAAGAGGTCAAGCTTGGAAAAGAAAAGCAATTTGGAAAGAGAGGGATGGGTAGGTGTAGTGGGTATGGGAGTGGAGGAAGAGGATGTGGTTGTAGGAGTGTGAAGTCTGGTGTCTTTGGGTGCAGGTGCTTGGGCTGGAGGCTGTTGTGAGGTGGATGGCTGTTGGGTGGGTGGCTGCCTGCGTTTGTGTATCTTGGAAGAGGGGGTTACAGACACACTGGGAGAGGACACAGGGGACATGTAAATGGTAGTGGGGGTGGTGACTGCACGTGTGCGGAGTGTTCTGGTGGGTGTGCTGGTGATGGACGTAGTGGCTGAAGATGTTGTGCATGCAAGTGTGAGTGGAGACATCACAGGGAGGGAGGAGGGGGAGACGAGGAGGAGGGGGACACAGTGGAGGCAGTGGGTGTTGGTATGTCTGCATGTGGATGTTGCTTGTGTGAATGCTTGTATGATGTGTGGTGCTTATGTCTAGATGAGCTTCCCTTGGGTGTTGAGGTGTGTGCAGGCTGGTCTGATGGTGTGTCTGGGATAGGCAGAGGTACAGGGGATTGGGTCTGGGTGGAGGAAGTTGGAGGGGGGAGGCTAGAGACAGGGACAATTGCTGCCGTCAGTGCTGAGGCCAGAGCGTTGAACGATCGCTGATGGGCAGCCTGACCCGAATGAATGCCCTCCAGTTATGCATTACTCTGGTGCACCTCCCTTTCTACACCCTGGATGGCATTCAAAAGGGTATACTGCCCAACAATGATGGTCCTCAGGAGGTCAATGACCTCCTCACTGAGGGCAGCAGGGGTGACAGGGGCAGGGCCTGAGGGGCCTGGGGCGAAGGAGATGCCCACCTTCCTGGGTGAGCGGGCACGGGGCAAACGCTGAGGGGCTGCTGGGAGGGCGGTGCTGGTGCGCTGGGTGGCGGCTGTACCTGTTGTTGCGGGGGGCACAGATGTTGCCGCCACCACAAGGGAGCTCCCTTCAGAGGACGAGTCACTGACATCAGCACGAGTCCCCGCTGTGGAGCTCCCCTCGCCCTCCGTCCCACTGGTGTATTCGGACTCCGTTGCATGGCCCTGAAGGGCCATGTGGGATGCAGCTCCCTCGTGCTCCGATGCCACTTCTCCTCCGCCTGATGATGCTAATGCACACATGAACAGGAAGACCACAAAAAAGGGGGGGGGAGAAATAAAGACATATTGAGTGCATGCATTGGCGACACCGTTGGTGGAGAGGACAGACACAGAAGCCCCCTGCACTACGCCGCGCACTTGGGGTCCACTACGCAATCCGTGGGACATGGCCTACAAGCCTATGGACGACAACTACACACATAGATGACACAGGGCCATGGATACCTGTACTTGACACCCTACAGAGGTGGGGGGCGGGGGCACAGGGCCATGCCTTACGGAGGGGCCTAGCCTACAGAAATCGCCCTGGCCTAGGGATACCCACAGCCCTCCTCCCCCACCCAGACACCTCCACTGCGCGCAATGTCAGCAGAATGTATTTGTACTCACCCCCTTGTGTCTGCTGTGATGTCCTTACGCGCCCATCCAAATCGGGGTAGGCCACCGTCAGGATCCGGGACATCAGGGGGGTCAAATGACGACTGGCACCCCTCCTACGTTGGGAGGCCATCCCCAGCTGAGCCTCCGCCATCTTCCTGCTCCAGCGTCGGATGTCCTCCCACCTCTTCCGGCAGTGGGTGCCCCGTCTGTTGTGGACCCCCAGGGTCCGGACGTCCTTGGCGATGGCACGCCAAATAGCGACTTTCTGGTGGGCGCTGACCTATGTGACATGTACAGGGAGAGAAAAATCGTCATCACCTTCTGCATGCTCGATGTGAGTGGCCCCCCATCCCCACCCTTGCCATGTGGCACATGCTCTCATCTGTCGTTTGATGCATGCCTCAATCGCTCCCCTCCCCACCATCTTTCATCCACCCCACTCAACCCAGGCATTGCCCACTAAGCATGGTCCCTGTGTACTTACCTGTTGGTCTGGAGGACCGTAGAGTAGCGCATACTGGGGGAGGACCCCATCCACAAGTTTCTCCAACTCCTCCGCAGTGAAGGCAGGGGCCCTTTCCCCAGTCGCATAAGCCATTGTCTCTTCCAGACCGAGGTCACAGCAGCACTTGCAGTGTAGGTCCTCTCCTGTGGAAGATCAGGTATCGAGTGATTAAGCAGATAGAAAATGGCGGTCACGCCCGCGGCGGTGCGTACCGCGACCGCCGGCGCACATCGTCATTGGCTCCTGAAACCCATAGGTTTCAATGTTAACCAATGCGGCTTTGCGCCGCGGTCTTCGACCGCCTACCGCCACGGTGTGCCACGCCAGCGCATTGACCTCACATCCCACTGTCGCACTTCATAGGTCAGGCAGCTGCCATTTCAAGGGCCCACATGGCTTAATTTCCACTGTGTCACACATACCTAGGCCTTTCATCAACACTCATACAAACCTTTCACTGCATTGGGAAATCGTGTTATGTGCAAGCTGTGGTTACGTACCTGTGGGTTGATTGACTCTGTGCTCGCTGTTGTCCTACATAGGCACCGTCCGCTGGGACATGCAAGGAGATGGAGGAATCTTCCAGTGTACAGACCGCTGGTGGACCTGTCGACAATGGAGGAACGACATGTCATTCTGACATACAGGCTTGACCGAGCCACTATACAGGAACTGTGTGCCCAGCTGGAGCCAGACCTGATGTCACCCATCCGCCAATCCATAGGGATCCCCCCTCTAGTGCAGGTGATGTCAGTACACCATTTCTTAGCAAGTGGGTCATTTCAAACAACAGTGGCCATATCATCAGGGATGTCCCAGCCCATGTTTTCCAAGGTGTTGTCCAGAGTGTTGTCTGTCCTGCTCAGACACATGCGGAGCTACATCATTTTCCCTGAGGTGGGGGATTTGGTTACAGTGAAAGGAGACTTCTATGCCCTTGGACATATTCCCAACATCATTGGTGCCATTGATGGGACACATGTTGCTTTGGTCCCCCCCAGCAGGAGTGAACAGGTGTACAGGAACCAGAAGAGTTATCATTCCATGAATGTACAGATGGTGTGTTTGGCTGACCAGTACATCTCCCATGTTAATGCCAAGTTCCCTGGCTCAGTGCATGACGCGTACATCCTGCGGAATAGCAGCAGCCTGTATGTGATGGGGCAACTCCAGAGGCACCGGGTGTGGCTATTAGGGGACTCTGGTTACCCCAACCTGTCATGGCTACTGACCCCAGTGAGGAATCCCAGGACAAGGGCAGAGGAACGGTACAATGAGGCCCATGGGCGGACTAGGAGGGTGATCGAGCGAACCTTTGGCCTCCTGAAGGCCAGGTTCAGGTGCCTCCATATGTCAGGTGGATCCCTAATGTACTCACCAAAGAAGGTGTTCCAGATCATCGTGGCCTGCTGTATGCTTCACAACCTGGCTTTGCGACGCCAGGTGCCTTTTCTGCAGGAGGATGGTCCAGATGGTGGTGTTGTAGCAGCTGTGGAGCCTGTGGAGAGTGAAGAGGAGGAAGACGAAGAGGACAACATAGAGAACAGGAACACAGTAATTCAGCAGTATTTTCAATGACACACAGGTAAGAGTACACACCAGTATATTACATTTACTTAAAGACTCCTACCTCTCTACTGTCTGACTTTTTCCCCCAGTTTATGGTAACTGTGTTGTGACTTTCCCTTCTGTTTTCAGAGATGTGGGCCCCACTGCGTGACATCTGCTTTGTTTCCCCATGGACTACAGCTGTGTGACAGCGGTTTGTTGGCATCACAATGTGAATGAACGTGTTGGCACGGTCATGTCTAATACATTTGTTCTAAATCACAGCCAGACTCCAGATTGTTTTGTGCAATAAGGGTTTTTATTCAAGTGCTCTAAATTGGATGGGTGGTTGCAAATCGGTGAGGGGTGATGGTGGAGGATTGTCCATGGCAGAGTCCAGACTATCAGTATAACAGGTGCATTGTCCAAATGCCTGTGGGAAGTGGAGCAGGGGCAGTTTAAGGTTGGACAGGGTGACAATGTGGGACAGTGGGATGACAATCAGGGCGGTATCCTTTGCTGGCGGGGGTCTTGACATCTTACTGTGTCTTCTTCCTGGATCTCAGGGCCCGCTTGCAGGGTGTGTAGGAAAGTACCATCTTGCCTGGCATGTTACCCCCATTTTTCACTGTATATATGTTGTTTTAGTTGTATGTGTCACTGGGACCCTGTCACCCAGGGCCCCAGTGCTCATAAGTGTGCCTGAATGTGTTACCTGTGTAGTGACTAACTGTCTCACTGAGGATCTGCTAATCAGAACCTCAGTGGTTATGCTCTCTCATTTCTTTCAAATTGTCACTAACAGGCTAGTGACCAATTTTACCAATTTACATTGGCTTAATGGAACACCCTTATAATTCCCTAGTATATGGTACTGAGGTACCCAGGGTATTGGGGTTCCAGGAGATCCCTATGGGCTGCAGCATTTCTTTTGCCACCCATAGGGAGCTCTGACAATTCTTACACAGGCCTGCCACTGCAGCCTGAGTGAAATAACATCCACGTTATTTCACAGCCATTTTACACTGCACTTAAGTAACTTATAAGTCACCTATATGTCTAACCTTTACCTGGTAAAGGTTAGGTGCAAAGTTACTTAGTGTGAGGGCACCCTGGCACTAGCCAAGGTGCCCCCACATTGTTCAGGGCCAATTCCCCGGACTTTGTGAGTGCGGGGACACCATTACACGCGTGCACTACATATAGGTCACTACCTATATGTAGCTTCACAATGGTAACTCCGAATATGGCCATGTAACATGTCTATGATCATGGAATTGCCCCCTCTATACCATCCTGGCATAGTTGGCACAATCCCATGATCCCAGTGGTCTGTAGCACAGACCCTGGTACTGCCAAACTGCGTTCCTGGGGTTTCACTGCAGCTGCTGCTGCTGCCAACCCCTCAAACAGGCATCTGCCCTCCTGGGGTCCAGCCAGGCCTGGCCCAGGATGGCAGAACAAAGGACTTCCTCTGAGAGAGGGTGTTACACCCTCTCCCTTTGGAAAATGGTGTAAAGGCAGGGGAGGAGTAGCCTCCCCCAGCCTCTGGAAATGCTTTCTTGGGCACAGATGTGCCCAATTCTGCATAAGCCAGTCTACACCGGTTCAGGGGACCCCTTAGCCCTGCTCTGGCGCGAAACTGGACAAAGGAAAGGGGAGTGACCACTCCCCTGACCTGCACCTCCCCTGGGAGGTGTCCAGAGCTCCTCCAGTGTGCTCCAGACCTCTGCCATCTTGGAAACAGAGGTGCTGCTGGCACACTGGACTGCTCTGAGTGGCCAGTGCCACCAGGTGACGTCAGAGACTCCTTCTGATAGGCTCCTTCAGGTGTTGCTAGCCTATCCTCTCTCCTAGGTAGCCAAACCCTCTTTTCTGGCTATTTAGGGTCTCTGTCTCTGGGGAAACTTTAGATAACGAATGCAAGAGCTCATCCGAGTTCCTCTGCATCTCTCTCTTCACCTTCTGCCAAGGAATCGACTGCTGACCGTGCTGGAAGCCTGCAAAACTGCAACATAGTAGCAAAGACGACTACTGCAACTCTGTAACGCTGATCCTGCCGCCTTCTCGACTGTTTTCGTGGTGGTGCATGCTGTGGGGGTAGTCTGCCTCCTCTCTGCACTAGAAGCTCCGAAGAAATCTCCCGTGGGTCGACGGAATCTTCCCCCTGCAACCGCGGGCACCAAAGAACTGCATCACCGGTCCCTTGGGTCTCCTCTCAGCACGACGAGCGAGGTCCCTCGAATCCAGCATCTGTGTCCAAGTGACCCCCACAGTCCAGTGACTCTTCAGTCCAAGTTTGGTGGAGGTAAGTCCTTGCCTCCCCATGCCAGACTGCATTGCTGGGAACCGCGACTTTTGCAGCTACTCCGGCCCCTGTGCACTTCCGGCGGAAATCCTTTGTGCACAGCCAAGCCTGGGTCCACGGCACTCTAACCTAAATTGCACGACTTTCTAAGTTGGTCCCCGGCGACGTGGGACTCCTTTGTGTAACTTCTGGTGAGCACCGTTTCACGCATCGTCGTAGTGCCTGTTTCTGGCACTTCTCCGGGTGCTACCTGCTTCTAAGAGGGCTTCTTGTCTTGCTCGACGTCCCCTCTACCTCCTGGTCCAATTTGCAACCTCCTGGTCCCTCCTGGGCCACAGCAGCATCCAAAAACGCTAACCGCACGATTTGCAGCTAGCAAGGCTTGTTGGCGTTCTGTCGGCGGGAAAACACTTCTGCACGACTCTCCACGGCGAGAGGGATCCGTCCACCAAAGGGGAAGTCTCTAGCCCTTTTCGTTCCTGCAGAAACCTCAGCTTCTTCTGTCCAGTAGAAGCTTCTTTGCACCCACAGCTGGCATTTCCTGGGCATCTGCCCATCTCCGACTTGCTTGTGACTTTTGGACTTGGTCCCCTTGTTCCACAGGTACCCTCGACTGGAAATCCCTTGTTGTTGCATTGTTGGTTTGTGTCTTTCCTGCATTATTCCTCTATCACGACTTCTTTGTCCTTAGGGGAACTTTAGTGCACTTTGCACTCACTTTTCAGGGTCTTGGGGTGGGCAATTTTTCTAACCCTCACTATTTTCTAATAGTCCCAGCGACCCTCTACAAGGTCACATAGGTTTGGGGTCCATTCGTGGTTCGCATTCCACTTTTGGAGTATATGGTTTGTGTTGCCCCTATCCCTTTGTGTCCCCATTGCATCCTATTGTAACTATACATTGTTTACACTGTTTTCTAAGACTATACTGCATATTTTTGGTATTGTGTACATATATCTTGTGTATACTTTCTATCCTCTCACTGAGGGTACACTCTAAGATACTTTGGCATATTGTCATAAAAATAAAGTACCTTTATTTTTAGTATAACTGTGTATTGTGTTTTCTTATGATATTGTGCATATGACACTAATTGGTACTGTAGGAGCTTCACTCGTCTCCTAGTTCAGCCTAAGCTGCTCTGCTAAGCTACCATTATCTATCAGCCTATGCTGCTAGACACCCTATACACTAAGGGATAACTGGGCCTGGTGCAAGGTGCAAGTACCCCTTGGTACTCACTACAAGCCAGTCCAGCCTCCTACATTGGTTGTGCAGCGGTGGGATAAGTGCTTTGAGACTACTTACCACTCTTGTCATTGTACTTTTCATAAGAGAAAAATATACAAAACAAGTTCAGTGTGTGTACACATAACTAAAAAGTTTTGCATTTCCTCTTTTCACTCTTTTCTAAAGTGCTGAAAAGTACTTCTAAACTTTCAAAAAGTTCTTTAAAAGTTTTAAAAGTTTTTTTTTTCTGTCTTTCTAAAAAGCTCTGACAAACTTTTTTTTCTCTTTTTCTATCACTTTAACTCTTTCTAAAAATGTCTGGCACAGGCCAAAATGTTGATCTGTCCAAACTTGCATATGACCACCTTAGCTGGAAAGGAGCAAGGAATCTCTGTGTAGAAAGAGGTTTGAGTGTAGGGAAGAATCCTTCCTTGGAATTGTTACTTAACATGCTTAGAGAACAAGATAAGGCTAAAAGTGCCCCATCTGTTGAAAAAGTAGCTAATGGTTCCCAATCTGATCCAGGGACTCCCCCAGGAAAAGATTCAGGAAAGAAACTTCCAAGCCTGCCCATTACTAGACAGTCTAGCATAGTTGGTACTGATGTTGAGTCACACCATACAGATAGTGTTGTCTCACATCATAGCAAGAGCATTCATTCTCATCACAGTAGAAATGATGTTTCTGTCAGCCAAGCTGTTAGGGTGTCCTCTGTAAGGGACAGGTCTCCTTCTGTCCATTCTCATCATACTTCTGTTTCAAGACATGTCCCTCCCACCCACCCTGATGACAGATTGTTAGAAAGGGAGCTCAATAGATTGAGAGTGGAACAAACCAGACTGAAGCTCAAGAAGCAACAGCTGGATTTGGATAGACAGACTTTAGAAGTAGAGAAGGAGAGACAGAAACTGGGTTTAGAAACCCATGGTGGCAGCAGCAGTATTCCCCATAGTCATCCTGCAAAAGAGCATGATTCCAGGAATCTGCATAAGATAGTTCCCCCTTATAAGGAGGGGGATGACATTAACAAGTGGTTTGCTGCACTTGAGAGGGCCTGTGCTGTATAGGATGTCCCTCAAAGGCAGTGGGCTGCTATCCTATGGCTATCATTTAGTGGAAAAGGTAGGGATAGGCTCCTTACTGTGAAAGAAAATGAAGCTAATGATTACAAAGTTCTTAAGAATGCACTCCTGGATGGTTATGGCTTAACCACTGAACAATACAGGATAAAGTTCAGAGAGACCAAAAAGGAGTCTTCACAAGACTGGGTTGATTTCATTGACCATTCAGTGAATGCCTTGGAGGGGTGGTTACATGGCAGTAAAGTTACTGATTATGACAGCCTGTATAACTTGATCCTGAGAGAGCATATTCTTAATAATTGTGTGTCTGATTTGTTGCACCAGTAGTTGGTGGACTCTGATCTGACCTCTCCCCAAGAATTGGGAAAGAAGGCAGACAAATGGGTCAGAACAAGGGTGAACAGAAAAGTTCATACAGGGGGTGACAAAGATGGCAACAAAAAGAAGGATGGTAAGTCTTCTGACAAGGGTGGGGACAAATCTAAAAATGAGTCTTCATCAGGCCCACAAAAACACTCTGGTGGGGGTGGTGGGCCCAAATCCTCCTTTAATCAAAACAAAGAAAAGAAACCATGGTGCTATTTATGTAAAGTAAAAGGCAATTGGACAACAGATCCCAGTTGTCCAAAGAAAAGCACCAAGCCTCCTACCACTACAACCCCTACTGCTACACCTAGTGTCCCTACTAATTGCAGTGGTGGTGGGAGCAAACCTACTAATAGCCAATCCAAGGGAGTAGCTGGGCTCACTATTGGTAACTTAGTTGGGGTTGGCCTTGTTAGGGAGGCCACAGAGGCTGTGTTAGTCTCTGAGGGGGCTATTGATTTAGCCACCTTAGTTGCTTGTCCCCTTAATATGGATAAGTACAAGCAGCTACCCCTAATAAATGGTGTTGCGGTTCAGGCCTACAGGGACACTGGTGCCAGTGTGTCTATGGTCATAGAGAAACTGGTCCACCCTGAACAACACCTCCTTGGTCACCAGTACCAAGTAACCGATGCTCACAACAACACACTTAGCCACCCCATGGCTGTTGTAAATCTCAACTGGGGGGGGGTTACTGGTCCAAAGAAAGTTGTGGTAGCCACAGATTTACCTGTAGACTGTCTACTAGGAAATGATTTGGAGACATCAGCTTGGTCAAATGTGGAGTTGGAGGCCCATGCAGCAATGCTGGGCATCCCAGGGCATATTTTTGCTTTAACCAGGGCTCAGGCCAAAAAGCAAAAAGGACAGGGAAGCTTGGATCCTGGAACAATGGACCAAGTGCTCCCTAAAGCTAGGGCTAGTAGAAGCAAATCACTTCCTACTATCCCTCCCTCTACAGTGGATTCTACTTCTGAGGAAGAAGAATTTCCACCCTGTGCAGAACCTACACCAGAGGAGCTGGAAGCAGACACTGCTGAGCTTTTGGGTGAAGGGGGGCCTGCCAGGGAGGAGCTGAGTGTGGCACAGCAAACCTGTCCCACACTAGAGGGTCTAAGACAGCAAGCTGTCAAACAGGCTAATGGGGATGTCAGTGACTCTCACAGAGTTTACTGGGAGGACAACCTCTTGTACACTGAAGCAAGGGATCCTAAACCTGGAACTGCCAGGAGGTTAGTGATTCCTCAGGAGTACAGAAAGTTCCTCCTAACTCTAGCCCACGACATTCCCCTAGCTGGACATCTGGGGCAAATTAAAACTTGGGACAGGCTTGTTCCCCTGTTTCATTGGCCTAGGATGTCTGAGGACACAAAGGAATTTTGTAAGTCCTGTGAAACCTGTCAAGCCAGTGGCAAGACAGGTGGCACCCCAAAGGCACCCCTTATTCCACTGCCTGTGGTTGGGGTTCCCTTTGAAAGGGTAGGGGTTGACATAGTTGGCCCCCTTGACCCTCCTACTGCTTCAGGCAATAGCTTTATCTTGGTAGTAGTGGACCATGCCACAAGATATGCTGAAGCTATTCCTTTAAGGACCACTACAGCACCTGCAGTGGCAAAGGCCCTCCTGGGAATATTTTCAAGGGTGGGCTTCCCAAAGGAAGTAGTATCAGACAGGGGAAGCAATTTCATGTCTGCATACTTAAAGGCCATGTGGAAGGAGTGTGGTGTAACTTACAAGTTCACAACACCCTATCATCCACAAACAAATGGACTGGTGGAGAGATTTAACAAAACTCTCAAAGGCATGATTATGGGTCTCCCTGAAAAACTCCGCAGGAGATGGGATATCCTGTTACCATGCCTCCTTTTTGCCTACAGGGAGGTACCCCAGAAAGGAGTGGGCTTCAGCCCCTTTGAACTCCTCTTTGGTCACCCTGTTAGGGGTCCACTAACACTTGTCAAGGAGGGTTGGGAACAACCTTTAAAAGCTCCAAAGCAAGATATTGTGGATTATGTACTTGGCCTCAGATCAAGGATGGCTGAGTATATGAAAAAGGCCAGTAAAAACCTTCAGGCCAGCCAAGAGCTCCAGAAGCAATGGCATGATCAGAAGGCTGTTCTGGTTCAGTACAAACCAGGGCAGAAAGTGTGGGTCTTGGAGCCTGTGGCCCCAAGAGCACTCCAAGATAAATGGAGTGGTCCCCACACAATTGTTGAGAAAAAGGGTGAAGTCACCTATTTAGTTGACTTAGGCACTGCCAGGAGTCCCCTTAGGGTACTCCATGTCAACCGCCTGAAACCCTACTATGACAGGGCTGATCTCACCCTGCTCATGGCAACTGATGAGGGACAGGAAGAAGACAGTGATCCTCTACCTGATCTCTTCTCTTCCACAGAACAAGATGCTCTTGTGGAAGGTGTAGTTTTGGCTGATTGTCTTACTGCTGAGCAGAAAGACCATTGCATAAATCTCCTGGGTCAGTTTTCTGAACTCTTCTCTACTGTGCCAGGTACCACTTCTTGGTGTGAGCACACTATAGATACTGGAGACTGTTTACCTGTCAAAAGTAAGATCTATAGGCAGCCTGACCATGTCAGGGACTGCATAAAGTAAGAGGTGCAGAAAATGCTAGAACTGGGAGTGGTTGAGCACTCTGAAAGTCCATGGGCTTCTCCTGTGGTACTTGTACCAAAACCCCATTCCAAAGATGGAAAGAAGGAAATGCGGATTTGTGTAGACTACAGAGGTCTCAACCAGGTAACCAAAACTGATGCTCACCCTATACCCAGGGCAGATGAGCTCATAGATACACTGGCATCTGCCAAGTATCTAAGCACTTTTGATTTGACTGCAGGGTATTGGCAGATCAAATTATCAGAAGATGCAAAACCTAAAACTGCATTTTCAACCATTGGAGGACATTACCAGTTCATTGTAATGCCTTTTGGATTGAAAAATGCACCTGCCACTTTTCAGAGGTTGGTGAACACAGTCCTGCAAGGGCTGGAAGCTTTCAGTGCAGCATATTTGGATGATATAGCTGTCTTTAGCTCCAGCTGGGATGATCACCTGGTCCACCTATGGAAAGTTTTGGAGGCCCTGCAAAAGGCAGGCCTCACTATCAAGGCTTCAAAGTGCCAGATAGGGCAGGGTAAGGTGGTTTATCTGGGACACCTTGTTGGTGGGGAACAGATTGCACCACTTCAGGGGAAAATCCAAACAATTATTGATTGGGTTCCCCCTACCACTCAGACTCAGGTGAGAGCCTTCCTAGGCCTCACTGGGTATTACAGGAGGTTCATTAAGAACTATGGCTCCATTGCAGCCCCTCTTAATGACCTCACATCCAAGAAAATGCCTAAAAAGGTATTATGGACAGCAAACTGTCAGAAAGCTTTTGAGGAGCTGAAGCAGGCCATGTGCTCTGCACCTGTCCTGAAAAGCCCTTGTTACTCTAAAAAATTCTATGTCCAAACTGATGCATCTGAATTAGGAGTAGGGGCAGTCCTATCACAACTTAATTCTGAGGGCCAGGATCAACCTGTTGCTTTTATTAGTAGGAGGTTGACCCCTAGAGAAAAGCGTTGGTCTGCCATAGAGAGGGAGGCCTTTGCTGTGGTCTGAGCTCTGAAGAAGTTGAGGCCATACCTGTTTGGCACTCACTTCATTGTTCAGACAGACCACAAACCTCTACTTTGGCTAAAACAAATGAAAGGTGAAAATCCTAAATTATTGAGGTGGTCCATATCTCTACAGGAAATGGACTATACAGTGGAACATAGACCTGGGAGTAGCCACTCCAATGCAGATAGACTCTCCAGATATTTCCACTTAGACAATGAAGACTCATCAGGTCATGGCTAGTCTTATTGTCCTTCGTTTGGGGGGGGTTGTGTAGGAAAGTACCATCTTGCCTGGCATGTTACCCCCATTTTTCACTGTATATATGTTGTTTTAGTTGTATGTGTCACTGGGACCCTGTCACCCAGGGCCCCAGTGCTCATAAGTGTGCCTGAGTATGTTACCTGTGTAGTGACTAACTGTCTCACTGAGGCTCTGCTAATCAGAACCTCCGTGGTTATGCTCTCTCATTTCTTTCAAATTGTCACTAACAGGCTAGTGACCAATTTTACCAATTTACATTGGCTTACTGGAACACCCTTATAATTCCCTAGTATATGGTACTGAGGTACCCAGGGTATTGGGGTTTTAGGAGATCCCTATGGGCTGCAGCATTTCTTTTGCCACCCATAGGGAGCTCTGACAATTCTTACACAGGCCTGCCACTGCAGCCTGAGTGAAATAACGTCCACGTTATTTCACAGCCATTTTACACTGCACCTAAGTAACTTATAAGTCACCTATATGTCTAACCTTTACCTGGTAAAGGTTAGGTGCAAAGTTACTTAGTGTGAGGGCACCCTGGCACTAGCCAAGGTGCCCCCACATTGTTCAGGGCCAATTCTCCGGACTTTGTGAGTGCGGGGACACCATTACACTCGTGCACTACATATAGGTCACTACCTATATGTAGCTTCACAATGGTAACTCCGAATATGGCCATGTAACATGTCTATGATCATGGAATTGCCCCCTCTATACCATCCTGGCATAGTTGGCACAATCCCATGATCCCAGTGGTCTGCAGCACAGACCCTGGTACTGCCAAACTGCCCTTCCTGGGGTTTCACTGCAGCTGCTGCTGCTGCCAACCCCTCAGACAGGCATCTGCCCTCCTGGGGTCCAGCCAGGCCTGGCCCAGGATGGCAGAACAAAGGACTTCCTCTGAGAGAGGGTGTTACACCCTCTCCCTTTGGAAAATGGTGTGAAGGCAGGGGAGGAGTAGCCTCCCCCAGCCTCTGGAAATGCTTTCTTGGGCACAGATGTGCCCAATTCTGCATAAGCCAGTCTACACCGGTTCAGGGGACCCCTTAGCCCTGCTCTGGCGCGAAACTGGACAAAGGAAAGGGGAGTGACCACTCCCCTGACCTGCACCTCCCCTGGGAGGTGTCCAGAGCTCCTCCAGTGTGCTCCAGACCTCTGCCATCTTGGAAACAGAGGTGCTGCTGGCACACTGGACTGCTCTGAGTGGCCAGTGCCACCAGGTGACGTCAGAGACTCCTTCTGATAGGCTCCTTCAGGTGTTGCTAGCCTATCCTCTCTCCTAGGTAGCCAAACCCTCTTTTCTGGCTATTTAGGGTCTCTGTCTCTGGGGAAACTTTAGATAACGAATGCAAGAGCTCATCCGAGTTCCTCTGCATCTCTCTCTTCACCTTCTGCCAAGGAATCGACTGCTGACCGCGCTGGAAGCCTGCAAAACTGCAACATAGTAGCAAAGACGACTACTGCAACTCTGTAACGCTGATCCAGTCGCCTTCTCGACTGTTTTCGTGGTGGTGCATGCTGTGGGGGTAGTCTGCCTCCTCTCTGCACTAGAAGCTCCGAAGAAATCTCCCGTGGGTCGATGGAATCTTCCCCCTGCAACCGCGGGCACCAAAGAACTGCATCACCAGTCCCTTGGGTCTCCTCTCAGCACGATGAGCGAGGTCCCTCGAATCCAGCAACTGTGTCCAAGTGACCCCCACAGTCCAGTGACTCTTCAGTCCAAGTTTGGTGGAGGTAAGTCCTTGCCTCCCCACGCCAGACTGCATTGCTGGGAACCGCGACTTTTGCAGCTACTCCGGCCCCTGTGCACTTCCGGCGGAAATCCTTTCTGCACAGCCAAGCCTGGGTCCACGGCACTCTAACCTGCATTGCACGACTTTCTAAGTTGGTCTCCGGCGACGTGGGACTCCTTTGTGTAACTTCAGGTGAGCACAGTTTCACGCATCCTCGTAGTGCCTGTTTCTGGCACTTCTCCGGGTGCTACCTGCTGCTAAGTGGGCTCCTTGTCTTGCTCGACGTCCCCTCTACCTCCTGGTCCAATTTGCGACCTCCTGGTCTCTCCTGGGCCACAGCAGCATCCAAAAACGCTAACCGCACGATTTGCAGCTAGCAAGGCTTGTTGACGTTCTTTCGGCGGGAAAACACTTCTGCACGACTCTCCACGGCGAGAGGGATCCGTCCACCAAAGGGGAAGTCTCTAGCCCTTTTCGTTCCTGCAGAAACCTCAGCTTCTTCTGTCCAGTAGAAGCTTCTTTGCACCCGCAGCTGGCATTTCCTGGGCATTTGCCCATCTCCGACTTGCTTGTGACTTTTGGACTTGGTCCCCTTGTTCCACAGGTACCCTCGACTGGAAATCCATTGTTGTTGCATTGTTGGTTTGTGTCTTTCCTGCATTATTCCTCTATCACAACTTCTTTGTCCTTAGGGGAACTTTAGTGCACTTTGCACTCACTTTTCAGGGTCTTGGGGTGGGCTATTTTTCTAACCCTCACTATTTTCTAATAGTCCCAGCGACCCTCTACAAGGTCACATAGGTTTGGGGTCCATTCGTGGTTCGCATTCCACTTTTGGAATATATGGTTTGTGTTGCCCCTATTCCTATGTGTCCCCATTGCATCCTATTGTAACTATACATTGTTTGCACTGTTTTCTAAGACTATACTGCATATTTTTGGTATTGTGTACATATATCTTGTGTATATTTTCTATCCTCTCACTGAGGGTACACTCTAAGATACTTTGGCATATTGTCATAAAAATAAAGTACCTTTATTTTTAGTATAACTGTGTATTGTGTTTTCTTATGATATTGTGCATATGACACTAATTGGTACTGTAGGAGCTTCACTCGTCTCCTAGTTCAGCCTAAGCTGCTCTGCTAAGCTACCATTATCTATCAGCCTATGCTGCTAGACACCCTATACACTAATAAGGGATAACTGGGCCTGGTGCAAGGTGCAAGTACCCCTTGGTACTCACTACAAGCCAGTCCAGCCTCCTACAGGGTGGTTCTCCTTCTGCAGGGGGTGGGGTTCTGGTGGCCTGTTGGTCTTGTGTCAGGGCCTCCTGTCCACTAGCGCCGGCGGAGGTGGTAGGCAGTTTTTGGTCCATGCTAGTGTCAGGGGCCCTTTGTGCTGCCACAGTGTCCCGCAATGTGGTGACTACCTCATTCAGGGCCACTACGATGGTACCCATGGCGGAACTGATGTTTCTTAGTTCCTCCCTGAACCCCATATACTGTTGCTCCTGCAGAAGCTGGATCTCCTGAAACCTGTCCAGGACCGTCGCCATCGTCTCCTGGGAGTGGTGGTATGCTCCCATGATGGAGGAGAGGGCCTCGTGGAGAGTGGGTTCCCTGGGCCTGTCCCACCCCCTGTCGCACAGCAGCCCTCCCAGTTCCCCTGTTTCCATGGGCCTCTGTCCCCTGGACCGTCTGCCCACTACCACTGCCCCCAGGTCCCTGTTTTTGTTGGGGTGGTGGGTTAGCCTGGGTTCCCTGTAGTGGTGGACACACCGCTGATTGACGTGTCCTGGGGACAGAGGTATGGGCCCGCTGGGTGGGTGCTGTGCTGGTGTTTCCAGAGGGGGGAAGGTCTGCTGTGGCCTGTGGCTGTGTGAGGGGAACCGACTGTCCCGAGGTCCCCGATGGACCGCGCTGGTCATCTAGATCCAGGGAGACAGAGCTGCTGTCCTCACTGTGGGCCTCTTCTGGGGGTGGAGTGGACATTTGTGGACCCTCCTGCGCGGTGACCTGGCGTTCGGGTCCTGCAGGGGTATAAAAGTATGGTTATTGCATCTGTGTGTGCCATAGCGTGCAATGGGTGGGTGCCCGTGTACCCCAGTGCTGGCATTCCTTTGAGGGGGCTGTTGTTACGGTGGTTTGGGGGGTTGGGGGGTTGTATGTGTATGTGCAGTGGGCATGCTTTGGTGATGGGTGTCCATGCTTTGTGGACGCATGCAGGGCTAGGTGTTGGGATGAGTGGGTTGTGATGGTGAGACATTTGCAAGGAGTAGGTGTGATGGGGGTGGGGGTGAGGGTGGGGGTATGAGTTGGCATGCAGGTGGGGGGGGGATGAAGTAGTGAAGATGAGACTTACCAGAGTCCATTCGTACAGCTACTCCTGCGAGGCCCTCAGGATGCAGGATGTTCAAGACCTGCTCCTCCCATGTTGTAAATTCTGGGGGAGGAGGTGGGGGTCTGCCGCCAGTCCGCTGCACCGCGATGTTGTGCCTGGATACCATGGAACGCACCTTCCCCCGTAGGTCGTTCCACCTCTTCTTGATGTCGTCCCTATTTCTTGGGTGCTGTCCCACAGCGTTGACCCTGTCCACTATTCTGCTCCATAGCTCCATCTTCCTGGCAATGGTGGTGTGCTGCACCTGTGTCCCGAACAGCTGTGGCTCTACTCATACAATTTCCTCCACCATGACCCTGAGTTCATCATCAGAGAACCTGGGGTGTCTTTGCGGTGCCATGGGGTGGTGTGGGTGATGTGTAGGGTAGATTGTGTGGTGCTAAGTGTGGTGATGTGTATTGTTGTGTTGTGTGAAGTGCGTGCAGTTATTGCTGGGTGACAGTGAATAGGGCGTCTGGGTGCTCGGATGTCTTTTCTCGGTGCGTGTTCATGAATCTCTAAGAGTGGAGGTTTGTGGGTGATGTGGGTGTGTATTTTATATTGTATTGGGTGTGTGGGAGTGTTGTTTGTTTGTATGTGTATCAGGTGTGTGTATTTTGAATTATCTAATGTGGTAGTGTTTTGTAAGAGTGTGTGTATTTTGAGCGCGGCGGTGTGTACCGCCAATGGAATACCGCAGTTGAAAGACCGCCGCGTGGATTCGTGTGTCGTGATAGTGTGGGCGTATTTCTGTTGGCGTGACGTGGAGGTTTGGTCATCGCCAGTTTCTCGCTGCCCTTTGGTGTGGCGGTCTTTTGTGGATGTCTGTATTTTTGCGGTTTGCCTGTTGTGGGTCAGAATGACCGTGGCGGTGTACCGCGGCCGCGGCGGTGTTATGGCAGTCTTCTGAACTGCGGTAAGCGACTTTTACAGCCGAGGTTGGAATGACCACCTATATGTTTTGTTCAGTTTAGCCGCCTATTGGCTTTGACATGGCATTAGCCATTACATTTTGTATTCAGCTCAGCTGCCTATTGGCTTTGACATGGCATTAGCCATTACATTCTGTATTCAGTTTAGTTGCCTATTGGCTTTGACATGACATTAGACATTACATTTGATATTTAGGTTAGCTGCCTATTGGCTTTGACATGGCATTAGCCATTACATTCTGTATTCAGTTTAGCTGCCTATTGGCTTTGACATGACATTTGACATTACATTTGATATTTAGGTTAGCTGCCTATTGGCTTTAACAATGCAGTTGAGACATTACAGATGTCTGTGTTTTTCCAAGCTGTGTTTTTCCACAAGATGGACCAAGCTGTTTTCTTCACACCAGACCTTAGCTGATAAGAGCACGTAGATTTTGTGTTTACCTTGCAATCCAGTCTGAGAACGAGGAGCTCAGGAGAACTGGCCGCTCTCCAAGGTTCTTTGGTTCTCACACTGAGTTTGCTTTTAAGGATGACTCTGGGCTACAGTGAGTTAGATTTGAATCTGCTTGACTTCAGACGGGAACTAGACGTCAGTTGCCCATCTCCCGTTTGGGTAGAGAATCTCTTTCTCGCAGGTGACCGGAGTCATCAACTTGCGGACCCCAGAAAGATGAAGCTGAATATAGGACCTACTTGCCCATACGGTGATGAATTTTGACTTTTATGCTGTGCTTTGCAGTTATGCTATAAATGTCTTCACCTATATTTGCTGTGTACATTGCAACTGAGAAGTACTTTGATATATTTTGCTTTCATTGCTGCGACTACTTTTGAATGTGTGCTTCCAATCTACTAATTTTGTCTCTCAGGAACTTGTGGGTGGGGGAGAATTAACAACAATAAATGTTTTCTTTAAACTCAGAAGTGCATTCCAGAGAGGTTCTGTAATCTCGGATATGAGATAAGAGGGAAAGCAGAACATTATGGCTTAGTCGTCAGTTTTGCGAGTCAAATTATAGATTTCTAAGTGCACAATTTAAAAGTGTAATTGTTTTTTGTCGTTTAGAGAATTACAGAAGCATGGCAGACCATGTTTGAAAATGCATGTGAAGTTAAACTGCCTGATGGTGCTGTGAGAAACATGTTTTGTTGCTGTGATAAAGCATATTTAGAAAATGTGCCTTTTGAAAGCAATGATGTTCCTTTTGTTTTTGACAGAAGGGTTTGGATACTTTTATCTGCTTACAGAAAAATGCAGGAGCGATGTAGGCAGTTAGAACATGAAAATAAGAATTTACGTGAGCAAATTAGCCAGAACACATTAATGCAAGATAATGCTGAAATCTATACGTATTCCGTGTGTACTGGGCATAAAACAAAATACCCCTCAGTTTTTGGCAGTTGAAGTGCATTCCTTAACTGATAACACGGAGAACAGAGCTCAGAATGTTATTGACAGACCGCTTCTGCAAAGAAAAATGAATTACATGGCAGAGGTACCGTCGCAAAATGTGCAGTTACTGGCACATGTAAAACGAAAGATTTTAGAGTTTCTTACTGTTTGCACTACACCGAGTTTCATTTGCTTGTTTGATTTTTGGAAACAGTATAGCCCTCATCTGAGTGAAATCCTAACACTTTGGTATAAAGTCACTAGGAAAAAATATAAGCAGCTGCGCGCTTGTGATTTGGCAAATGAAATAATTCAGACTTTAGGTTTCTGCGCAGTGCAAGAGGGAAACACTGATTTACATGTAAATCAGGAACAGGGGAAGAAAAGAGTGCCCCGGCAAGACAGGGCTAGAGTCACTGCAGCCCTACATGAACAGGTGTCACAAGCCCCTTTCCAGGATGTGGAGAGGGTGCAGAGAGTACCACAGGTAAAAGAGTCACCAGTGAAATTGAGTGCACCATTTGAATTCGTGTCCACTGAGGATAAAAAGCATGTTTGTTTGACTAATGATTCATTGACTGAAAAGTTGTTTTCTAGCACAGGAGAAGGAACAGTGTTGTACAATGTGTGTCAGACTTTAAAGCAAGAGCTGCTTGAGATGTGTCGTTTTTACACTGATTCTTGGTTCACTGCCAATGGTTTAGCCGTTTGGTTTTCCCCATGGCTTGTACATAACTGGTTCAATTCCCTTGCAGATGTTAAAGAGAACAATTCAGAGTCTGAAGTGTCCACCCAGAATTATGACTTAGTGGGGATGGCTAAGTGGGTTCACCGGAAATGTGGACACCTGGGAGAAAAAGCCACTTACAGGTGGGCAGAGATAAGAGAGATGCACATTCCCCTAGATTTGATCAAAACTGTGCAGCACGCACAAGAGAAATCTGTCCCACAAACAGTCAAAGATCAAATGGAGAGAGGAAAGTTACCAGGACAGATATGGCAAATTGATCAGGTTTTAGGGGGAGTGATTGCTGAAGATTACCAAGGAGAAATCAAAATTATGCTGATAACTGGAAAATAATCTGATTTATTAATACAAATTGGAGACAGAATGGCCCAACTTGTCAAAAGTGCAGTGAATGGAGGTTTGGTAAAGAAGGAGTCTGCCCCAGCACTTCTGACAGTGCAAGAAAAGGGAAGCTGTGGTGCAGCAGATAAAAACCTCAGTGCTGAGGTGTGGGTTGAATCCCCAAATGACCCTCCAGAACCTGCAGAAATTATAACAAAGGGCCCCAAAAACGTCCTGCTGATTATAAAACAGGGAAAGGAAGAGGAAGGGCACATTTCAGATGACAAATGTTATTTGCAAGAAAAGTCATACTTTTTTCTTTTGCAGATCCTACCACGTTTCGCCACTGACCATGAGTGTGCTGTGTGGTCTCCCTTCGGGTGTGTGCGTGTGGGGTCGGGGAAGGGACCGAACCCCCAACCTGAACCTGACTGAGTAAAGTACAAACACCATGGATCCATTTTGCGCAAATGGCGCCTTCAGTTCAAGTTCAACTTGTTTGATTACATTCTTCCACTGGAACTAAGCAACCTTAACAGTTAACTGTCTGTGTTTTTTCGTGTAGAACTCTGACTTTCGCCAGCCAACCTTTCAGGTGGACCGTGCACCTTTACATGAGTAGAACTCATGCTACATCAAATTGCTATTTTAGAGACACTGTTCTGTGTAGATGTATCTGATGTGAAAGGTTATGAGATCAATATGTTAATCTACTTCCATTGCTTTACAGTGATTGCTTTTATCATTCAAGTCTGATTTGCTTTTAATGTTTTTTGTGTTGATATTAGTGGTTTTTTGTTTTTGTTTGAAATAAGAGGTATGTGAAACAAAAATTCATTGGTCATAGGGTGGAATGTGATGCTATTAATTGTGTTTGCCCAATTACTTTGTGTTTCACCACTGCGCATATTAGTTGCTCAATGTTCACCAGTAGCACATTATGGTGGTCATTACAACCCTGGCGGACGGTGTTAAAGCGGCGGTAAGACCTCCAACAGGCCGGTGGTAAAAATTTTGGAATTACGACCGTGGCGGAAACCGCCAACAAAGACAGCCACTTTAACACTCCGACCGCCACGACGGTACAAACAAACAGCGCGGCGGTCACCGCCAACAGACGGGCGGGAGACAATGTACCGCCCACACTATTATGACAGGCCAATCCGCCACCTTTTCCGGGGCGGATTCACCGTGGATAAAAACACGGCGGAAACAGGCATTTCGAAGGAAAAATGCTCACCTCTACACACTCCACGAGGAAGGAGGTCACCATGGAGCCGGAACTTCATATTCTCCCTGCGCTAGTCTTCCTGCTCCTCTACCAGGAACACCAATGCCGGCTGCGAAGACCACGGTGAGTACTGCACCTACGACATAGGGGAGGGGGGAGGGAAAAAACAGGGACACACACACGTAACACCCCAACCCCCACCCTCACCCACTACAACACACACACCAATGCATATCTATACACATTACAGTAACACCCCCCACAACCCCCCGGAAGAATGCAAAGACAAAAGGAAATGAGTGTAACTATTGTAATATATCAAAAATCAGTAAGCAAAAAAAAAAAAAATATATATATATATATATATATATATATATATATATATATATATATATATATATATATATATATATATATATATACACTATTAACAAAATATACACCACGATTAGTAGTCCAGGTATTGCACCATTCATAGTCCGTGGACCACTGGGCCCAAAATGCATGGGCGAGGCCCACACAAGATACCTGAACATGACGGAGAGAACACTGCAGGGGCATCAGATAGAAATACAACAGGCACCTCAGGGGGAAGGGAAGGGGGGGCACCTCAGCCGGATGAGTGCACGACGCCAGATCCACGAGGGGGCTCCATGCCCATTGATGTATCCTGGGGAGTGTCAAGCCACAGTCTCTCAAGTCTCACAAGTGGGTGGCTTGCCCACTGTTCCATCCTGGAGAGTGCAAAGCCACAGTCTCTCAAGTCTCTACAGTGGGTGGCTTGCCCACTGTTACATTCCGGGGAGTGCAAAGCCACACAGTCTCTCAAGTCTCTACTGTGGGTGGCTTGCCCACTGTTACATCCCAGGGAGTGCAAAGCCACAGTCTCTCAAGTCTCTACAGTAGGTGGCTTGCCCACTGTTACATCCCGGGGAGTGCAAAGCCACAGTCTCTCAAGTCTCTACAGTGGGTGGCTTGCCCACTGTTACATCCCGGGGAGTGCAAAGCCACAGTCTCTGAAGTCCCTACAGTGGGTGGTTTGCCCACTGCTGCATCCTGGGGAGTGCAAAGCCACAGTCTCTCAAGTGGATGCATGTCTCCACTGGTTCTGGAGGGGGACTGGTGCCCAGAGTGCTTCATCCTGTGCAGGACAGAGGTAGTGGATGCTGTTCTCCACTGGTTCTGGAGGGGGACTGGTGCCCAGAGTGCTTCATCCTGCCAAGGACAGAGGTAGTGGATGCTGTTCTCCACTGGTTCTGGAGGGGGACTGGTGCCCAGAGTGCTTCATCCTGCCAAGGACTGAGGTAGTGGATGCTGTTCTCCACTGGTTCTGGAGGGTGACTGGTGCCCAGAGTGCATCACTCACCGCGTGACGGTCCCAGTTGTGTCACTGCCCCTGCCGCTCATGGGCTAGCGGTCCTTGAGTTGGCGGGCCTTGCCCTGTTCAGGGCTGCTTGCCTTGGCGGTCTCTGCCCTGTTCAGCGATAATTGCCCTGTTCAGCGGTGCTTGCCTTGGCGGTCTCTGCCCTGTTCAGCGGTGCTTGCCCTGTTCAGCGGTGCTTGCCTTGGCGGTCTTTGCCTGTTCAGCGGTCTTTGCCCTGCTCAGCGGTGCTTGCCTTGGCGGTCTCTGCCCTGTTCAGCGGTGCTTGCCCTGTTCAGCGGTGCTTGCCTTGGCGGTCTTTGCCCTGTTCAGCGGCCTTTGCCCTGTTCAGCGGTGCTTGCCTTGGCGGTCCCTGCCCTGTTCAGCGGTGCTTGCCCTGGCGGTCCGTCATTGCCCAGCTGGGCTGTGGCTGGCGGTCCTTCATTGGTCAGATGGGCTGTGGCTGGCGGGGCCCTCCTGGGCAGCTGGGCTGTGGCTGGCGGGGCCCTGCTGGGCAGCTGGGCTGTGGCTGGCGGTGGCCTCCTGGGCAGCGACGATGGGGCTGGCAGGGCCCTCCTAGGCAGCAACGATGGGGCTGGCGGTGGCCTCCTGGGCAGAGACAATGGGGCTGGCGGTGACCTCCTGGGCAGCGACGTTGGGGCTGGTGGGGCCCACCTGGCCAGCGACGATGGGGCTGGTGGGGCCCACCTGGCCAGCGGGGATGATGGCGGTCTTCTCCGCCGTGCTGCTCCTCCCAGACTTTGCAGGTTTCTTCTGCCCCTTCCCCACCTTGGGAGGAGTCACAGCTGAGTCCACACTCCCCCCGGGACCCCTGTGAGCTGCTTGGCTGGCTGGAGTCTTCCCCCTCTCCCGCCGGGCACTGGCCAACTTCTGGTGCTTCACAGGGGGCTGTGCTGTGGCTCTGTGACAGACTGGCTGGCCTGGTGGCCGGTGCACTCAACATACCTGTGACAACAGGCACCACTTGTCCAGGAGATTTTGTGGCTGAGGTGCTAGTACGGGACCTATGAGTTGGACGGGAGGTGGTGGGAAATAGGTTAAGGGTGGACATGAAAAGTTGTTTGGAGACACTGGGACGGGTAGCTGGAGGGGGTTTGGGAGTGGAGGAAGAGGTGGTGGTTGTAGGAGGTGTACGTTGTGTGGTTTTGGGTGCAGGTGCATGCGCTGGAGGCTGTTGTGAGGTGGATGTATGTTGGGTGGGTGTGTGCCTGCGTTTGTGTATCTTAGGAGGGGGCGTCACAGACACACTGGGAGAGGACACAGGGTACGTGTAAATGCTAGTGGGGGTGGTGACTGCACGTGAGCGGGGTGTGGTGGTGGGTGTGCTGGTGTGGGACGTAGTGGCTGTAGTGGTAGTGCATGCAGGTGTGAGTGGAGACGAGACTGGGAGGGAGGAGGGCGATGAGGAGGAGGGGGACACAGTGGAGGCAGTGGTTGTTGGTGTGTCTGTATGTGTGTGATGCTTGCGTGAGTGCCTGTGGGATGTGTGGTGCTTATGTTTGCCTGAGCTTCCCTTGTGTGGTGAGGTGTGTGCAGGCTGGTCTGATGGTGTGCTTGGGATAGGCCGAGGTACAGGGGATTGGGTCTGGGTGGAGGAAGATGGAGGGGGGAGGCTAGACACAGGGACAATGGCTGCCATCAGTGCTGAGGCCAGAGTTTGAAAGGTTCGATGAAGGGCAGCCTGACCAGAATGAATGCCCTCCAGGAATGCATTGGTTTGTTGCACCTCCCTTTCTACACCCTGGATGGCATTCAAAATGGTAGACTGCCCAACAGTGAGTGACCTGAGGAGGTCAATGGCCTCCTCACTGAGGGCAGCAGAGGTGACGGGCAGGGGCTGAGGTGCCTGGGGCGAAGGTGATGCCCACCCTCCTGGGTGAGCGGGCACGGGGCGAAGACTGAGGGGCGGCTGGGAGGGCGGTGCTGGTAGGGGGGGTGGCGGCTGTACCTGTAGAAGTGGGGGGCACAGATGTTGCCGCCACCACAAGGAAGCTCCCATCGGAGGACGAGTCCGTGTCGCTGGTTGCAGATCCTGTGACTGCCGTGGTGCTCCCTTCACCCTACGTCCCACTGGTGTATTCAGAGTCCGTAGTGTGGGCCTCCATGCCCATGTGGGATGTAGCTCCCTCGTGCTCCGGTGCCATTGCTCCTCCGCCTGATGATGCTAATGCATACAAGAACAGGGAGGCCGCAAAAAAAGGTGGGGGGGAACAGAAGAAAGACAGGTTGAGTGCATGGCTTACCGCTACCGTTGGCGGACAAGACAGAGACAGCAGCCTCCTGCACTACGTCGTGCTGTTGGGCTCTACAGTGCAATTCCTGGGAAATGGCCTACAAGCTATGGACGACATCTGCACACATAGATGACACAGGTGCATGAATAGCTGTACTTGGCACTCTACAGAGGTGGGGTGGGGGGCCACAGGGCCATGCCTTACGAAGGGGCCTAGCCTACGGAACTCGCCCTGGCCTAGGGAAACCCACAGCCCTCCTCCCCCACCAAGACCCCTCCATTGCGCGCAAAGTCAGCAGAATGAGAGTGTACTCACCCCCTTGTGTCTGCTGAGATGCCCTCAAGCGCCCATCCAACTCAGGGTAGGCCACCGCCAGGATCCGGAACATCAAGGGAGTCATGGTTCGACGGGCACCCCTCTCACGTTGGGAGGCCATCCCCAGCTGAGCCTCCGCTGTCTTCTTGCTCCAGCGGCGAATGTCCTCCCAGCTCTTCCGGCAGTGGGTGCTCCATCTGTGGTGGACCCCGAGGGTCTGGACGTCCTTGGCGATGGCACGCCAAATATCCTTCTTCTGGTGGGCGCTGACCTACATGAAATGTACAGGGGAAGAAGAGAAGTCATTACCAACTGCACTGTCAAAGTGAGTGGCCCCCATCCCTACCCTTGCCATGTGGCACATGCACCCACCGTCTTTCATGCACGCAGAACTCTGCCCCTTCCTTCTTACAACCAGCCCTCTCCACACAGGCATAGCCCATACAACATGCTCCCTGTGTACTTACCTGTTGGTCTGGAGGACCGTAGAGTAGCGTGTACTGGGGGAGGACCCCATCGACGAGCTTTTCCAACTCCTCCGATGTGAAGGCAGGGGCCCTTTCCCCAGACGCACGAGCCATTGTCTCTTCCAGACTGAGGTGACACACATGCAGTGTAGGTCCTCTCCTTTCGAAGATCAGGTATTGAGTGATTCAACGATTAGAAAATGGCGGTCACGTCCGCGGCGGTGAGTACCATCACCGCCGGCGTACATCGTCATTGGCTCCTGGGACCCAAAGGGTCCAATGTTAACCAATGCAGCATCGCGCCGCGGTCTTCGACCGCCTACCGCGACGGTGTACAACGGCAGCGCAGTTACCTCACATCCCATTGTCCCGCTTTAGAGGTCAGGCAGCCGCCATTTCAGGGGCCCACATGGCCTAATTACCAACTGCGTCATACATACCTAGGCCTACTCTCAACACATATACCAGCCAGATTTTGTGTATGAATTGTGTTGTGTGTAGACTGTGGGTACATACCTCTGAGTTGTTTGACTCTGTGCTTGCTGTTGTCCTTCATAGGCACCGTCCGCTGGGACATGTGAGGAGATGGCGGAATCCTCCAGTGTACTGACCGCTGGTGGACCTGTCGACAATGGAGGAAAGAAATTTGATCATCACCTACAGGTTTGACCGTGCCACAATCCAGGAACTGTGCACCCAGTTGGAGCCAGACCTGATGTCAGCAATCCGCCATCCCACAGGAATTCCCCCTCAAGTGCAGGTCTATCAGTGCTCCATTTCCTTGCAAGTGGGTCTTTTCAAACAACTGTGGCCATGGCATCAGGGATGTCCCAGCCTATGTTTTCCAACGTATTGTCCAGAGTGTTGTCTGCCCTGCTGAGACACATGGGGAGCTACATAGTTTTCCCTCAGGTGGAGGACTTGCCTACAGTGAAAGGTGACTTCTATTCCCTTGGACATATCCCCAACATCATAGGTGCCATTGATGGGACCCATGTGGCTTTGGTTCCACCCCCCACAGGAGTGAAAAGGTGTACAGGAACCGGAAGAGTTATCATTCGATGAATGTACAGATGGTATGTTTGTCAGACCAGTACATCTCCCATGTGAATGCCATGTTCCCTGGCTCAGTGCATGATGCCTACATCATGCGGAATAGCAGCATCCCTTATGTGATGGGTCAACTACAGAGGCACCGGTGTGGCTATTAGGTGACTCTGGTTACCCTAACCTGTCATGGCTACTGACCCCAGTGAGGAATCCCAGGACCAGAGCAGAGGAATGCTACAATGAGGCCCATGGGCGGACTAGGAGGGTGATCGAACGCACCTTCGGCCTCCTGAAGGCCAAGTTTAGGTGCCTCCATATGACAGGTGGATCCCTATTCTACTCACCAAAGAAGGTGGCCTGCTGTATGCTTCATAACTTGGCTTTGCGACGACAGGTGCCTTTTCTGCAGGAGGATGGTCCAGATGACGCGCCGGCAGAGGTGGTGGCAGTTCATCGTCCATGCTAGTGTCAGGGGCCCCTTGTAGTGCCACAGTGTCCCTCCTGGTGTTGAGTATTTCCTTCCGCACCCCTACGATGGTGCCCAGGGCGCAGCTGATGGTTCTGAGTTCCTCCCTGAACCCCAAATACTGTTCCTCCTGCATGCGCTGGGTCTCCTGAAACTTGGCCAGGACTGTTGCCATCGTCTCCTGGGAGTGGTGGTATGCTCCCATGATGGAGGAGAGGGCCTCGTGGAGAGTGGGTTCCCTTGGCCTGTCCGCCCCCCTGTCGCACAGAAGCCCTCCCAGTTCCCCTGTGTTCCTGGGCCTCCGTCCCCTGGACCGTGTGTCCACTACCACTGCCCCCAGGTCCCTGTTGTTGTTGGGGTGGTGGGTTATCCTGGGTTCCCCGTAGTGGTGGACACACAGCTGATTGACGTGTCCTGGGGACAGAGGTATGGGCCCGCTGGGTGGGTGCTGTGCTGGTGTTACCAGAGGGCGGATGGTCTGTGGTGGCCTGTGCCTGTGTGAGGGGAACCTACTGTCCCGAGGCCCACGATGGTCCGGGCTGGTCAGCTAGATCCAGTTGGACAGAGACACTGTCATCACTGTGGGCCTCTTCTGTGGGTGGAGTGGAGATGTCTGGACCCTCCTGTCTGGTGACGTTGGGTAGTGGTCCTGCAGGGGTGGAACAGCATGATTATTGCATCTGTGTGTGTCATGGTGTGCAATGGGTGGGTGACCGTGTACCCTAGTGCTGGCATTCCAGTGTGGGGGCTTGTATGATGATGGTTTAGGGGGGTGTATGGGTATGTGCAGTGGGCATGCTCTAGTGATGGGTGTCCATGCGTTGTTGTTGCATGCAGGGCTTGGTGTTGGGATGGGTGGTTTGTGATATTGGTACATTTGTGAGGAGTTGGAGTGATAGGGGTAGGGGCGAGGGTGGGGGCATGTGATAGCATGCAGGTAGTGTGGGGGATGTAATATTTAAGATTTGATTTACCAGAGTCCATTCCTCCACCGACTCCTGCGAGGCCCTCAGGATGCAGAATCGCCAAGACCTGCTCCTCCCATGTTGTTAGTTGTGGGTGAGGAGGTGGGGGTCCGCCGCCAGTCTGCTGAATCGCCTGGTGGTGTCTTGAGACCACGGAACGCACCTTCCCCCGTAGGTCGTTCCACCTCTTCCTGATGTCATCCCGATTTCTTGGGTGTTGTCCCACTGCGTTGACCCTGTCGACTATTCTTGGCCATAGCTCCATCTTCCTTGCAATTGAGGTGTGCTGCACCTGTGCTCCAAATAGCTGTGGCTCTACCCGGACGATTTCCTCCACCATGACCCTGAGCTCCTACTCCGAAAACCTGGGGTGTCTTTGCCGTGCCATGGGGTGGTGTAGTTGATGTGTGGGGTGGTGTGTGTGGTGATAAGTGTGGTGATATGTAGTGGTGTGTGGTGTTTTGTGCGTGGAAGTAGTATGGGTGATGGTGTTGTGTGCCTGTGGCTGCTAGTTTGTGGACGGTGGTGTCTCTCTCTGGCCTTCTCTCTGTAAATGTGGTCATAGGGGTTTGTGGGTGATGTGGGTGTGTGTTTTATATTGTATTGGGTGTGTGGGAGTGGTGTGTGTATGTGTATCAGGTGTGTGTATTTTGAATTGTCCAATGTGGCTGTGTTTTGTCAATGTGTGTGTATTTTGAGCGCAGTGGTGTGTACCGCCAATGGAATACCGTGGTTGAAAGACCGCCGCGTGGATTCGTGTGTCGTGATAGTGTGGGCGTATTTCTGTTGGCGTGATGGTGGAGGTTTTGTTTTCGCCAGTTTATCACTGACCTTTGGTGTGGCAGACTTGTGTGGGTGTCTGAGTTTTGGCAGATTCCGAGATGTGGGTCATAATAGCTGTGGCGGAATTCCGCGGCCGTGGCGGTGTGTTGGCGGTCTTCTGCACGGCGGTAAGCGGCTTTTACCGCCAATGTTGTAATGACCCCTATATGTTTTGTTCAGTTTAGCCCCCTATTGGCTTTGACATGGAATTAGCCATTATATTTTGTTTTCAGCTCATCTGCCTATTGGCTTTGACATGGCATTAGCCATTACATTCTGTATTCAGTTTAGTTGCCTATTGGCTTTGACATGACATTAGACATTACATTTGATATTTAGGTTAGCTGCCCATTGGCTTTGACATGGCATTAGCCATTACATTCTGTATTCAGTTTAGCTGCCTATTGGCTTTGACATGACATTAGACATTACATTTGATATTTAGGTTAGCTGCCTATTGGCTTTAACGTGGAGTTAGACATTGCAGTTGAGACATTACAGATGTCTGTGTTTTTCCAAGCTGTGTTTTTCCACAAGATGGACCAAGCTGTTTTCTTCACACCAGACCTTAGCTGATAAGAGCACGTAGATTTTGTGTTTACCTCGCAATCCAGTCTGAGAACGAGGAGCTCAGGAGAACTGGCCGCTCTCCAAGGTTCTTTTGCTCTCACACTGAGTTTGCTTTTAAGGATGACTCTGGGCTACAGTGAGTTAGATTTGAATCTGCTTGACTTCAGACAGGAACTAGATGTCAGTTGCCCGTCTCCTGTTTGGGTAGAGAATCTCTTTCTCGCAGTTGACCGGAGTCATCAACTTGCAGACCCCAGAAAGATGAAGCTGAATATAGGCCCTACTTGCCCATACGGTGATGAATTTTGACTTTTATGCTTTGCTTTGCAGTTATGCTATAAATGTCTTCACCTATATTTGCTGTGTACATTGCAACTGAGAAGTACTTTGATATATTTTGCTTTCATTGCTGCGACTACTTTTAAATGTGTGCTTCCAATCTACTAATTTCGTCTCTCAGGAACTTGTGGGTCGGGGAGAATTAACAACAATAAATGTCTTCTTTAAACTCTGAAGTGCATTCCAGAGAGGTTCTGTAAGCTCGGATATGAGATAAGAGGGAAAGCAGAACAGCATTCTAGCTCAGAATTAAAGTAACTCAGAAAGTTAAAGCATTTACTACATAAATTCCTACATATACCACAACTGACAAGTCAGAACCATTTTAAAATAGCTTGCTATGCACATTTTGCAAATTTGTTTTTAGCCTGCTATTGTTAGTCTATGGTTGAAGATGGTGTATGTTGGGGAGAATTTAACATTTCCTATTAAGTCCTAAAAACAATTGAATCCATCTGCTCGTACAGTAGTTTATTAAGTTGAACACGCAGTGTAAATACATATGGTAATTTGCAGATCACTGTTCAAATCCTGACAACTCAGACTTAGGCCCTCATTACAACCCTGGCGGTCGGTGATAAAGTGGCGGTAATACCGCCAACAGGCCGGCGGAAAAAAAAAATGGAATCACGACCATGGCGGAAACCGCCAACACAGACAGTCACTTTAACATTCCGACCGCCACCGCAGTAGCAACAAACACTGCAGCTGTAACTGCCAACAGACAGGCGGAAGATAATGTACCGCCCACACTATTACAAGGCACCAATCCGCCAGCTTTTCCGGGGTGGTGCCAACGCCATCAAAAGCACGGCGGAAACAGTACTTGGAACGGAAACCACTCACCTCTTGACACCCAACGATGAACCAGGACGCCATGGAGCCCGAGTTACAGGTGTTACCAATGTTGGTTTACCTCCTCTTCTACCAGGAACATCAAAGACGGCAGCGACGACCACAGTGAGTACTGCACCTAGCACACAGGGGGGGGGGAGAGAATAACACACACGCAACAACCCCAACCCCACCAACACACACATAAACACATGCAGCAACATTACATTTACTCCCCGTAACCCCCGTGGAAGAACGCAAGGACCAAGTGAAATGATTTTAATGCGTGCAATCATCGAAAATCCAGATAGGCCAACATAACTTTAAAAGGTCAGTATATACAAATATTTACAGCAAGTACACAAGTCCGGATACTGTTCCATTACATGTCCGTGGACCAGTGGTCCCAAAAAGCATGGGCGAAGCCCACACATGACACCTGCCTCAAAACGGAGAGATCACTGCAGGGGCATCAGGTCGAAAAAAAACAGGCACCTCAGGGGGAAGGGGAGGGGGGGCATCTCAGCCGGATGATGGGACGACGCCACTGCTCCACGAGGGGGCTCCATGCCCACTGCCTGGTCCTGGAGAGTGCAAAGCCACAGTCTCTCAAGTCTCTCAAGTGGGTGGTTTGCTCACTGATTGGTCCTGGGGAGTGTAAAGCCACAGTCTCTCAAGTAGGTGGTTTGCCCAAAGATTGGTCCTGGGGAATGCAAGGCCACAGTCTCTCAAGTGGATGCTGATCTCCCCTGGTTCTGGAGGGGGCTTTGTGCTCAGAGTGCCTCATCCTGCCAAGGACTGGGGTAGTGGATGCTGTTCTCCACTGGTTAAGGAGGGGGCATGGTGCCCAGAGTGCTTCATCCTGCCATGGACTGAGGTAGTGGATGCTGTTCTCCACTGGTTCTGGAGGTGGCATGGTGCCCAGAGTGCTGCACCTGGGGTGTGGCAGTTCCCATTCCCTCACCTGGGTGCCTGAGCCACAATATTTTCTGGGAACAGGTAGCATGATACTCTATGGCGGCAGAGACAGACTCCTCCCTGCGGCGACTTAGCCTGCCAACTGCTGGTACTGCCAGTGCTGGTTGTGGGGCCTCATGTAGTGTGTGCATGGTCCCGGACGTCTCCTACAGCCTCGGACGTCTGCACACTGGGGATGATGCTGATGTCGGCTGTGGTGGCACTGGCTGGGCACGTCGCGGGGCAGGTGGCGGTGGCTGCGGCGGTGTCTGTGGCGGAGATACTGCCGGTGGTGCTGGTGTCAGCACCTGTGGAGGGAGACAGCAGGACGTCTCCTGTAGACTTGGACAGCTGTACACTGGGGATGATGCAGGGGACTGTAGCAGAGGCAGCAGACATGAAGGGGGCAGTGCAGGTGACGGTGGCCACCGCCGTACAGGTGGCTGTTCTGTCTTGCAGGACGGGTGACACCACTCCCTCACCCGGAGGCTCCGTGCCCTGAGCTGACTTCCCTTTGGCCTTGTGTCCCTTCCCTACCTTGGAAGTCGCTGCTGGGACCTTGGCACTGTCCTCTTTTGTCTTGGAGGAGGCCTTGCTGGGTGGTTGGTGCGGCTTTTCCCTACGGCATGTGGGCCCCTTCTTCACCTTGGCAGGTGGCGGAATAGGGTGATCCTTGGCCTCACTAGGTGGCACACTGGCAGCCCTGATGGGTGCCGCCTGCGATGTTACTGGACTTGCAGGGACCACAGTGCTCAAGGATTTTGTGGCTGAGGTGCTGGGTTGGGATCTGGACATCCTGGCCCTAGGTGATGGACGGGGGGGGAAGGTGTAGGGAAGAGGTCAATGTTAGCCAGGAAAGGTTTCTTTGACACACTGGGATGGAAAAATGGAGGGGGTTTGGGAGTGGAGGAAGAGCTAGTGGTTGTAGGAGGTGTACCTCTGCTGAGTTTGGGTGAGGGTGCATGGGCTGGAGGCTGTTGTGAGGTGGATGGCTGTTGAGTGGGTGTGTGCCTGCATTTGTGTACTTTGGGAGGAGGGCTCACAGACACACTGGGAGAGGACACAGGGGACGTGTGCATGGTAGTGGGGGTGGTGATTGCACGTTAGTGGTGTGTGGTGATGGGCGTGCTGGTGATGTAGGTAGTGGCTGAGGATGTAGTGCATGCAGGTGTGAGTGGAGACGAGATTGGGAGGGAGGTGGAGGACGTGTAGGATGGGGACACAGTGGAGGCTGTGGATGTTGGTGTGTCTGCATTGGTATGGTGCTTGTGTGAGTGCCTTTGGGATGTGTGGTGCTTATGTCTGCTTGAGATACTTTTGTGTGTTGATGAGTGTGCATGCTGGTCTGATGGTGTGCTTGGGATAGGCTGAGGTAGAGGGGATTGGGTCTGGGGTAGTGGAAGTTGAAGGGGGAGGCTGGGCACAGTGTCAATGGCTGTCATCAGTGCTGAGGCCAGAGCCCGAAATGCTCTCTGTTGGGCTGCCACGCCAGAATGAATGCCCTCCAGGTATGCATTTGTTTGCTGCAAATGCCTCTCGACACCCTGGATGGCATTCAAAACGGTTGACTGCCCAACAGTGAGGGATCTCAGGAGGTCAATAGCCTCCTCACTGAGGGCAGCAGGGCTGACTGGGGCAGGGCCTGAGGTGCCTGGGGCGAAGGAGATGCCCATCCTCCTGGGTGAGCAGACACGGGAAACACGCTGAGGGGCTGCTGGGAGGGTGGTGCTGGTAGGGGGGGGTGGCAGCTGTACCTGTTGTTGTGGTGGGCTCAGAGATGCCTGCCATCGCAAGGGAGCTCCCAACAGAGGAGGAGTCGCTGGTGTCTCCTCCTGTCCCCGTAGTGGAGCGCCCCTCGCCCTCCATCCCACTGGTGCCTTCAGACTCCGTACAGTCACCCTCCTGGGCCATGTGGGTTGCAGCTCCCTCCTGCTCCGCTGCCAATGCTCCTCCGCCAGATGATGCTAATGCACACAAGGAAAGGGTGACAAAACAAAAAGGGAGGGGAAGACAGAGGAGACACATGGTCAATGCCCGCAACAACACCACCGTTGGCGGACACAACACACAGGGAGCAGCCCTATGCACTAAGCCATGCACTAACTGTACTTTGGAAAATCACATGCCCATGGGGGACTGTGCCTAAGCCCATTTGATGCACACCTGGAACCCACAGGAGCCTGACTAGGTGTAGATGGCCACTACCACTTTTGGGGTTGGAGTGCCACAGAGCCTGCCTAACAATGGATCTAACCTAGCAAGTTTGCCCTGGCCTAGGGGTACCTACAGCCCACTTCCCCCACCCAGACACCTCATACAGGGCGCAGTCAGCTGAATGTGACTGTACTCACCCCCTTGTGGCTGCTTGGATGCCCTCAAGTGCCCATCCAATTCAGGATATGCCACCGCCAGAATCCGGGACATCAGGGGTGTCATGGTGCGATGGGCACCCCTTCACGTTGGGAGGCCATCCCCAGCTGGGCCTCTGCCGTCTTCTTGCTCCAGCGGCGCAGGTCCTCCCATCTTTTGCGGCAGTGGGTGCTCCGTCTATGGTAGACCCCCAGGGTCCGCACTTCCTTGGCGATGGCACGCCAAATACACTTCTTCTGGTGGGCGCTGACCTAGAGGAAAAGTGAAGTAAGAATGGATTTTACTCCCCCGTCCAGTTCTTCTTACTCATTGGCCACTACTTCCCAACGTGGCCCAGAAACACATACACTGACCATCCTCACATGCTGGCCTCAGCCCACTCCCGTATATTCCATCCACCCAACTCCATACATTCATGTCCCATCCGTCATGAACACAGTGTACTCACCTGTTTGTCTGGAGGACCGTAGAGTAACGTGCACTGGGGAGGACCCCAGCGACCAGGTTGTCCAACTCCTCCGCGGTGAAGGCAGGGGCCTTTCCCCAGACACTGTAGCCATTGTTGCTTCCAGACACAGGTCACAGCAGCACTTGCAGTGTAGGTCCTCTCCTGTTGAAGGTCAGGTATCAATGAGTGACCAGATAGGAAATGGCGGTTACATCCGAGGCGGTGCTTACCATCACCGCCGGCGTACATCGTCAGTGGCTCCTGGAACCCATAGGGCCCAATGATAACCAATGCTGAATTGCGCTGCGGTCTTCGTCCACCTACCCCGACGCTGCACAACGCCAGCGCAGTTACCTCATTTCCCCTTGCCCCTCCTTACAGGTAAGGCAGCTGCCATTTCAGGGGGCCACATGGCAGGGCAACTAACTGCATCACAGCACTTTTGGTGCAGGAATACGGACATACAGCGCCACACACCGATTACATCACAATTGTTCAAAACACCCTTGTGCAAGCTATGTGGTGTTGGCCCTCTGCTCACCCTTCTCCTCCATAGGGCACATCCGCTGGGGCAGATGATGAGATGGCGTCATCCTCCGGTATACAGACCCCTGGTGGACCTGTCGACAATGGAAGACAGACACATCATTATCACCTACAGACTTGATCGTGCCACAATCCATGAACTGTGTGCCCAATTGGAGCCAGACCTGATGTCAGCTATCCTCCATCCCACAGGAATCCCCCCTCTAGTGCAGGTCCTGTCAGTACTCCATTTCCTGGCCAGTAGGTCATTTCAAACAACAGTGGCCATGGCATCAGGGATGTCACAGCCAATGTTCTCAAACGTGTTGTCCAGAGCGTTGTCTGCCCTGCTGAAACACATGCGCAGCTACATCGTTTTTCCTCAGGTGGAGGATTTGCCCACAGTGAAAGGTGACTTCTATGCCCTGGGACATATCCCCAACATCATTGGTGCAATTGATGGTACACATGTGGCATTTGTTGCACCCCGCAGGAATGAACAGGTGTACAGAAACTGCAAAAGCTACCATTCCATGAATGTGCAGTTTGTGTGTTTAGCAGACCAGTACATCTCCCATGTGAATGCCAAGTATCCTGGCTCAGTGGATGACGCTTACATTTTGAGGAATAGCAGCATCCCTTATGTGATGGAGCAACTCCAGAGGCACCGTGTGTGGCTAATAGGTGAGCCCAAGGTCCCAACACAGTTTGAATAGGTGTCTGGGTACGGGGTTGTCCCTAGGGGGTTGGTGTGGTCTAACAGTTGTCTCTCGATATTTTCAGGTGACTCTGGTTACCCCAACCTGTCATGGCTACTGACCCCAGTGAGGAATCCCAGGACAAGGGCTGAGGAACGCTACAATGAGGCACATGGGTGACTTAGGAGGATAAAAGAGTGGACTTTCGGCCTCCTGAAGGCCAGGTTCCGGTGCCTGCATCTGACAGGTGGCTCCCTATACTACTCACCGAAGAAGGTGTGCCAGATCATTGTGGCATGCTGTATGTTGCACAACCTGGCTTTGCAACGCCAGGTGCCTTTTCTGCAGGAGGATGGGCCTGATGTTGGTCTTGTGGCAGCTGTGGAGCCTGTGGACAGTGAGGAAGAAGAGGCAGAAGAAGAAGATATAGACAACCGAAACAACATCATCATGCAGTACTTCCAGTGAGACAGGTAAGAGACTGGCACTGCTCCTCTCCTATCATACTACTGTAGGACATTGCATGATTCTGCCTTTTTGCCTCTGTGTATGGACCCTGACAGTTCACTTTGGCTTTCCATTTCACAGATCTGGGTACCACTTTCTGCCTTCTGCTGTGTTTACTGCTGCCCAACAAATATTGAACATTGGTATGTGCAAATGACCTCTGGCATTGCTATTTGTCAGAGAGGTTGTGATAACACACTTGTGAAAGTACAGACTGGCTCCAGATCGTTTTGTGATTCAAAGGTGTTTATTTAAGTGCTATTCAGTGTAGGGGTATGTGCAATGGGCTGGGGGGATGGTGGAGGAATGTCCATGGTGGAGTCCAGTCTATTGGTATCACAGGTGCATTGTCCAAGGGGGCATAGGAGGTGAAGTAATGGCAGTTCAAGGTTGTCAGGGTGACAGAGTGGGACAGAAGGGTGACATTCAGGAGAGTCTTATTTCCTGGCGGGGGTCTTGGCAATGTTCTCTGTATTGAGCCTGGATCTCAGGGACCGTTTGCGGGGTGGTTCTCCTTCTGCAGGGGTGAGGTGCTGGTGGCCTGTTGGTCCTGTGGCGGGACCTCCTGTCCACTAGCGCCGGCGGAGGTGGATGGCTGTTCATCGTTCAGCCTAGTGTCACGGGCCCGTTGGTGTGCCACTGTCTCCCTCATGGTGTTGGCCATGTCTGCCAGCATCCCTGCAATGGTGACCAGGGTGGTGTTAATGAACTTCAAGGCCTCCCTGATCCCCATGTACTGTTCCTCCTGCAGCAGCTGGGTCTCCTGCAACTTGGCCAGTACCATGCACCTGGTCTCCTGGGAATCATGGTATGCTCCCATGATGTTGGAGAGTGCCTCGTGGAGAGTGGGTTCCCTGGGCCTGTCATCCCCCTGTTGCACAGCTGTCCTCCCAGCTTCCCTGTTATCCTGTGCCTCTGTCCCCTGAACCGTGTGCCCACTGCCACTGACCCCAGGTCCCTGATTGTCTTGGGTTGGTGGGGTTGCCTGGGGTCCCTGTAGTGGTGGACACACTGCTGACTGACGTGTCCTGGGGACAGTGGGATGGACCCGCTGGGTGGGTGCTGTGGTGGCGTTTACTGAGGGGAGAGGTTCAGTGGTGGTTTGGGACTGTGGCAGGGGAACCGACTGTCCAGAGGTCCCTGATGGGCCGGGCTGGTCATCTTGATCCAGTCATGCAGAGCTGCTGTCGTCACTGTGGGCCTCTTCTGTGGGGGGACTGGATATAGCTGGCACCTCCTGTCTGGTGACGTTGGGTAGGGGTCCTGTTGGGGTGTAAACGCATAGTTATTGTATCTGTGTGTGCCATCTTGTGCAATGGGTGAGTTATCCTCTACTCCTGTGCTTGCATTATTGGCTTGACCCTTGTGCGATTGGTGATTTTGTGGCCTGGGTGAGTCTCTCTACTGGACATGCTTTGGTGATGGGTGTCCATGCATTGGTGTTACATGTAGGGCTTGGTATTGGAATGTGTGGGTTGTAATAGTGGGGTATCTGTGGGCTGTTTGGGTGATGGGTGTGAGGGTAGGGGTAGGAGCTTGTGATGGCATGCAGGTAGGGTGGGGGGATAAAGTAGTAAAGATTTGACTTACCAGAGTCCAGTCCTCCTGCTACTCCTGCGAGGCCCTCAGGATGCATGATTGCCAAGACTTGCTCATCCCATGTTGTTAGTTGTGGGGGAGGAGGTGGGGGTCCACCGCCAGTCCTCTGTACAGCTACCTGGTGTCTGGATACTACGGAACGCACCTTCCCCCGTAGGTCGTTCCACCTCTTCCTGATGTCATCCCGTGTTCTTGGATGCTGTCCCACTGCGTTGACCCTGTTTAAAATTTTCCGCCATAGCTCCATCTTCCTTGCAATGGATGTCTGCTGCACCTGTGATCCGAATATCTGTGGCTCTACCCGGATGATTTCCTCCACCATGACCCTGAGCTTCTCCTCAGAAAACCTAGGGTGTCTCTGAGGTGCCATAATGTGGTGTGGGTGATGTGTGAGGTGATGTTTGTTGTGCTGTGTGATGTGTTGTGTTGGTGTGTGTTCTTTGAGGTACGTGGATGTTATATGAGTGATTGTGTTGTGTGCCTGTGGATGCTGGTGTTGTGTTTGCTATTCTCTCTCTCTGTGCTTCTTCCAAAAATGTCATTGTAAGGGGTTGTGGGTAATGTGGGTGTGTGTTTTATAGTGCTATGAGTGTGTGGGTGTGGTGTGTGAATGTGTATCAGGTGTATGTATTTTGATTTGTCTAATGTGGTTGTGTTTTGTAAATGTGTGTGTATTTTGAGAGCGGCGGTGTGTACCGCCAATGGTTTACCACGGTTGAATGACTGCCGCGTTAATTCGTGGGTCATGATAGTGTGGGCGTATTCTTGTTGGCGTGACGGTGTAGGTTTTGCTATTGTCAGTTTATCACTGACCTTAGGTGTGGCGGACTTGTGTGGGTGTCTGTATTGTGGTGGATTACGAGATGTGGGTTGTAATACCTGTAGCGGATTTCCACCGCGATCACGGTATCTTGACGGCTGTCAGCACGGCAGTAAGCGGGATTTACCGCCAGGGTTGTAATGAGGGCCTTAGTGTTCTATCATACAGAATAAGGTAAACTGAATACTGTTAAATTGGGTAATAATCAGGGTCACCGGAATTATTAATTGTGTGACTGCTGTAATTTTTGCATAATTATAGATTTGCCGCATTTGCAGCATAATTCAACATCCACAGCATAATCTGCAGATTGTAACAAAAAAATTGTTTCTAGCTCAAATGGTTAAAAAATTATGAAAACCGCAGTGACGTGTTGTCACGTATTGTAAGACCCTTTGCAAAACTGGACTGGTCACCTTTCTGGTGCCTATTCTTATATTGTGGTGGCAAACTGGTACTAATGATGTGCAAACACTGCCCAGGCAGTGTTACTAAGTTTAAAAACGATGAAACAGTAAAGTAATACTATCACAAAATGTGCCACATTATGCTGTCTAATTTGCCTTTTCTTGCCGCATAAACTCTTCAACACTGCTGCATAATTTCACCCTCTCCTGCAGCATAATTCCAGTGGTCCTGCTAATCATAAAACCTATTTACAGTATTGGAAAACTGCTTTCATGCAGTATGGCACACCTTTATTCTTTTGCGCTGCACACTTGTTTATTTTTTATGCAATTACACCCACAGAAAGGCATACCTGGCATCTCTACAGAACACCATACCTTACATACATAATCTCAATATCGCAGTGATCCCTTGTGAGTTTATGAAGTGACAAGCTATGGCTTTGGTTCTCTGGTGGCCTGCCTCTTCTGGATCCAGCACACACTGACGGTACAGGCACAACAGTCTCATTGCTACTCTCAATCTGCACACAGTTGAGAAAAGTATGCATGAAAGCACACACAACAACAAATTAGGGGGATGCATTGCTTATGATGATATTGACCTCCACACGCACCCGTTAGTATATTTAAGATAATCGACTGCACAGTCCCAAGACGTTGCCATCATATTAGCAATTTTCATTTTGTCCTCAACGTTCACCTTACTCATGCCTATCTGGGCATCATACGGAACCAGGGCTACCTCCTGCCCCAGCGCTAGGCACAGACCATAGCTGTTTAGCATTGGGCCTTATATATGTAAATCCAGTTACAGCAGGCCATCAGAGGTCATCGGTGCCACATCCCAGAGCCCCTCCATCTTGGGTTCACCTTCACTTGACTCCAGTGTGGAACCTGCTTCCAGATCTTCTGATTCAGAGGACCCACTGGGTTAGTTTGTGTTTCATGCTCCTCCGGTGAGTTATCTCTTCAGGTGTTCTCAGCTGTTTGATTCTGGCTTGTTTTAAATAAGGCCTGTGTCCAGTTGTCAGCTTATTCTTGCTGTAGTACCTTTTCATTGTCCATTGCTTGCGAGTCGCTTACAATTTATTCCTTCGTTCCATCGCTCTCTCTTCTGTCAGTGCCGTTGCATCCTTGGGCCCTGTAAAAAACTGCATAGCGCTATTCTGATTTCTCGTTGTTTTGCCGGAAACATCAACATATATCTGAGATTCAATATTCTTATATTAAGCGTGCCTTAAGGAACAAACTCCATTGCCGCTAAACAGTCACAGTGTAATCCAGGAAAAGAAAGAACCTGTTTACTTCCCCATTAAATGGGCCATCACTCCTCTCTGATTGCAGGATGTTCTCCTATCTCTGTAATTCAATAAACACGGCATTTCGGCACTTGGAGGTGTCCCTGGTCTCTACTGAAAAGATAGGCTCTTGGGTGCCACCTGTTATGAACTTCTGTTCCAGGAATACCTCAATGCTATTTTTTAAAGGAAGTCCCACGATCACAACATTGTTCCTCTTGGCGCAGCCATAGGAATACTCTGCCCTATGTTCTGAAACTCCATGCTGGACTTAGCATCCAATACTTGTTTCTGTAGCTGATGTACAGTGGGTTGAGTGCCTGCTTCAGCAGATTCCACCTCCCTCTCTCTGTCAGATATCATGCTTTGGTCTGCTCTGGTTAGACGTGGACCAATAGCCATTGTATCTATTTTTACTCTTAGGGTCCTACTATTCTCCGTTTATGTTGCAAGTATGGCATCAAATCCTTATGGAGACCCCGAGTCCTTTCTTGTAGATTCATCTGCAAGCTGTCCATTAGAAATGTTTGGGAGCATTTCTGCACTGTGGCAGGGTCCACCCATCCCAGGTCCGAAAATAATTGGTAGCACCTTTAGTTATCCCCATGTTCTACTTTGGCACGTGACCACCTATGTGGATTGCAGGTCTTGGTGTTTAAATTGATCTTTTCCTATGTTATACTAGGGGCTATGTACACCGTTGTCCCAAAAGTTTCTTCTCCTTCAAGTTACACTTTTTGCATGGTTGTGTGTACATCTCCCAGGTTCAGAACATACTCCACGTACCCCTTACTAGGAAAACCACAGGCCCTGTTCACCTGGTTAATTCCCCCCCCTTAAATAGCCAGGTGATGACCAAAACTACACAGTTCCCTTGCTCTCTGCCACGCTCCAATTCTTCCCAAATGTTTGCCTTCACAGCGCCCACCTCATTCATCAACAATCGCCTCTGAGTGTTCATATATGGTTGCACCGTCTTTGATTGTCCTCTGGGGCAGCGCATAGCATGCTGGGGTGCCAGCTCAGCCTCTAATGGTGCCAGTGTACACAGTGCCAACCTCCTGCTGCTGCCATTGTGTCCTGGTCCTCTGAGTGGTGGCCAGGGCCACCACTGCCTAACTGAAGTCTGTCTTAACTTTTTGTGTCAGTGGAGGGAGGGCAGAGGGTCCAGCAGTTTCATCCATGCTGCGGGCCTGCGTTCCTCCCCGGCTCTTCTATTCGGACCATTATGATTTCTTGAGAATTTCATCGAGGGAGATAACATGAGACTGTAACTGGTCTAACAGCACTGGAAGGGATGCTGCAAGATGATCTATAAAACACTTGTTGAGAGAGTCCTCCTTTTTTTCCATATGGAGCTTCTTATTGGGATTAGTCTTGTGCTCCCAAAGAACTATTCAATGGATTTTCTGTAGTTTCTTTATATTAGATTAAATAATATGAATTAGGTATGACCATTAGTGTGAATTCAAGCAAATGGTTAATGGGGTGAATAGCTATTGTTACATCACAGCGGCGTGGTTTCAAAGAAGGACAGGTTGTGATTTATGAGGTGACGTATGGGCAATTTCCAGACATATAATAATAAAGAATAAGGCAGACAGATGTGTGATGCAGAGTAGGTTATATTCAGAATGAGTAAGAGGTGTAGAGATATGAAGAGAGGGTCACTCGGATGGAAGGAAAGAGAGGAAATGATTGAATGTTGTGAGTCAAGGTCACTTTTTCATGCAGGGTTTTAGGAAAATAGTCGGAGAAGGCTTTTTTTTAGCTAGCATTGATCTGTAGGTGTAAAACGGTTTCATTATTTGCATGTGAGATGGCATATTGTGGGGTAATTTCTATACTAATACTCCCCTAAGTGAGGCACCGGAGACATATCCACCCAGATAGCATGCTACACTGAGATATGTAAAACGATGTCGACAAATGTCTGCCCTCAACAAAAACATAAATGTAAACTTGTACACAGCACTTAGACATGCAAAGGAAAGAATGAAGGTAAAATATTACTGAGTAAATAAAATGTAGAGTTCGATCTTGTCTGGTGAATATCATTAAGAAGAAGCACAATGAGAAGGTAAATGGCATGAATTTAAACATCATCACCAAATAATATGTTATCATGCACATCACAAAGATAAGGACTCAAAAGGATTAATCCATAAGCGCCCTTTACCAAGTAACAGTGATCTAAAAAAACAGAATACTGAGCAATACAGTAAAAGGAAACTTATCAATCAATTACCTATTATAAAACATGTTTAAGGCATTGAGTACATGGTTTATCAGATGAAAATACAATTTATACTGTCTAGTACAATGATTCTTAACCTGTGGTCAAGGGACCCCAATGGGTCTGCCATCCATAATCAGGGGGGGGCACAATTCTTTACAAAATTAACTAATATTAGCAGATTAATAAAGTACTTCTACATAAAATAAAAAAAATTGAACACTGAAAGTTTTAAAATGCTCTACACATGTGAATGAATTTGAAAGCTAATTTGGTATTCTTATCTTGATTCATGGGAGCACAGAAAGTACTGCAAACGGAACCTAGTATGGACGATTTGTGGTCCCCATTGAAGCAGCACTGTATGCTGAAATAAAATGAGAGCATGCCCTATAAAGAAATACAGCAAAATGATATGATGGCGTCAAGCATACTGCTTGTCTTTTAGAAATCACCCACATTTTTTAAAACATCTACCCTTACCTTAATTTAAAAGTTTTGAATTTTGTATATTTGTTATGAGTGAATTAAATGCAATATTTCATATTTTATGTACTTATTTAATGTATACTTGCTTTCGTATTTCAAAATATTATTTTGAGGTTCAAATCGTAGAAATTGCTTCGGCTGAGACCTGCTTATCCAGGGATCTCCGGTTCCAGTAACGTCGAGATCAATGGTTAGAGCGGCAGACCCTGAAGCAGAGATCTGGCTCAAGACCAGGGTTCAAGTCCCACTTCGGCAGGTCTTGGGCTCAATTCCCCTTGACCAGATAATTCTCGCCTCGTGCCTAATCTAATTCATGGGTCCCACTCTGCAACTCTGGGCAATAGCTTGCTTAATCTCCACAACGCCTCACAGGGAAAAGCCAGGAGGCGTTCCATAGCGGTATGAGTACAGCGCCTTGAGACCCTAACGGGTGAGTAGTGCGCTATACAAGTGCTAATTTACATACAAGGTTAAGAAACGTTGGCAGTGGCATAACGAAACTGGAGGGGACCCCATGCAAAGAACAACGAACTCAGTCCAGGTGCTCTGCTGAGGAGCCCCCTGGAGCTCGCCCCTCCACCTTCGGTGCCTTTGTTACATCACTGACCGCTGGTCTAATGCCATGTCATTTATTACACCTTCAAACAAGTCCGACGAATTTTTAGCCAAAATGCGTGCTATGTATTTTTAATCCCATACTTAACATATTAATGGCTGGAGTACAAATCTAAGAATGTGAAGTGCTGTTGGGTAAAAATGCCAGGAATGGCACAGACGACATTTTACCCACTCGGGATGCCTGTCCTGCGGGTGCGGCCTGCTCTGTGGAGGAAGGCAGCCTCCAGGTGTTGTTCTGCTGACGCCCGGCCCGGGGAGTTGCCAAGGGAGAGGAAGGCGGGACCGGCACTGGAGGGGGCAGGCTGGGGGCGGAGGGTGGGTTCCTGCTTCCCGAGCCTCAGCCTCTGACAGCGGAAAACAAGGAACAGAGGAGCCGCATCCGGGAGGAGGGGCGCCGTGGAGAGAGGGCCCCGCGACCGGCACCGGCTACAGGCAGCATCGGGTGGAGCTCGAGGCCCGGGCCTGCAACGCCGGTGAGGCTGCAGGTGCAGGAAGCGCATCGGAGCTCGCAGCACCTGCGGCGGCCCGCAGACCGGGGCCGGAGCCGCAGCACCTGCCATGGGGAACGCGGACTCCAAGCTCAACTTCAGGAAAGCTGTGATACAGCTCACCACCAAGACGCAGGTACAGATTGAGGCGCTATGCTGGTTGGTTGCAGCGGGAGCCCATTATACGTGTGGGAGCGGGCGTGGTTTAACTGGGGGACACAGCGGTGGTTGTTAGGGTACAGGATGGGAGCATGGTATGGTGCAGATGCAATCAGGGTTGACGTGGAGCGAAGGTACAGGTGGCCATGTTGTAGATGTTATCGTGGTACGGATGTGAGTAGTTGACGTGGGCATGTGGGAGCCGTAATGCAAAGGGTGTCACTCTGGACGGCCTCATGCAGGTTGCGTATCATACAGATGGAGGCAATGGTGTAACCTCGGAACGCTTTACAGGCATTGCCCCTGGTAATAACGAGGACCATGTTGCAGATGGGGCAGCATGACATTGGGAGACGGGCAGGTATATGGACCATGCTTTAGATTTTGAATTATCATTAAGGGGGAGGAGCTATAGTGCAGATGGATAATGGGCGCAGCTGACGTGCTTGGTATTGATAGTTGCCACGGTTCGGATGATACGTGTAAGCCTAGTAAGAGTCGTGCTGCAGATGGGGTAATATTGCATCATGAGGGCACACGTGTGGTGATGGTGTCCACCTTGGTGGGAGGGCTGCACTGCAAATGGTGGCCACGGTCCATGCCCACAAGCTTGATGCAGGTGTCTATTTTTCTTACTGATATAGGAGCAGTAATTGTGTCTGGGGCACACTACCGATGGGGAAGATTGTACCTAAGACATAGACTGCGGCTGCGCGGGCCTGGGTCAGGTGTTGGCCATGGTACATGCGTTTTAGCTTTGTATTGATAAACTGTATCCATGATACTGATAGGGCAGATTATGGGCATGGTACTTGAATCTGACACCTAGTATACAGGAGCCTGGGCGTGGCACACAATTTGAGTTTGTTACTTCCAAGAGCCACGGGACAGGTGTCGAAATAGTACCGAAGGCTTGGCAGGACTAGCCAGTCTGCCACTCTGGCATTCCCCCAGTTCCCTGCAGACTAGGAGACTACTTTGAGAGCGGGGTGCCAACCATGCCACCACGAGCCCATGCTATTCCTGTTCATGTGCAGTGCGGAACTGATCTGAATATGTTTGCTAGGTCTGACTTTAGTTTCCAGTCCGACCCTTTTGATGGGTGTCATTGTATATGGTACATGGGGAAAGGGGACTTAAAACATGTATTGATTTGCTATGTATTGCACAAATGCTTAATGTCCAGCGGCCAGCTTGGCAAAAGGGGGGCGCTGTAATACAGAAATCCGGTCACAGAGAAGGTCTCTCCTTCAGTGAGCTTGACTGTCATGGGAGGGGTGGTGTACGTGAATCTGGGTGTTTTAACCTCGCCTTAGCATCTACTAGATCAGTGAAGGGGGTGGGGATGGTGGCTAAGCTGGAGAAACTGGATTGAAAGATCTTCTAGAAGTGAGCAAGCCCGAGGACATCAGCATGTAGGATTTCAAGTTGCACGGTGAAGAGTGGCTTGAAATATTCTGAACAGGTGATTCACAAGCAGGAGCAAAACCAGACTGTTGAAAAATGGAGTAGATTGTGCTTTATGTGGGCGTGACACGCAATCCGAGGAGAAGTGAGTTTTATCAAGTAAATATTTATCACATGAGATAAGATGCTCTAGAGAAGTAATAGGCTTTATTATTGAAACGTGGATCAAATAACACTGAAACACGAGATCGAATGGAGCAGTCCGATTCAGTGATAGCTCATGCACTGAAAGACGAGTGGGACCCAAGCATGATTCGTCGGAGAGCTGAAAAGTTGACCTAGTGAACCATGTTAAAAACAGAAACTAGCATGGAACTCTTAAGAGCCTATGCACGTGTTGATTCGTGAAAATATTTGGTATTTAGATCGTGCAAGAAACATCGTGTAAAAAATATGAAAAAATCTGATCAAAATTCAAAAAGTGTATGTTTTTACCATACAACTGCGTATCACCTCAGCACAACAGATTTTATCACAATTTTGGGCAGAATTAATTAAAAGTGAGAGCTTTTAAACATGAACTGAGATTCCTGTCTCGGACGTTAGTGACACCTTATAGGTAGCCTAGATTCTTATCACAGACACAAACAAAAGCAAGGTGCTTGTATAGCGCACAACCTGAATCATGTAAAGTTGCTCTCATATATGATAATGAAGAAAAGGAAATTAGTATGTTAATTCATAGGGTGTTGAGGCCAGGTCTGAATTCGAGCCCGGTTTCCAATGTTCTAGGGCCAGTGGCTCTTACCACTAAGTCGAATCTCCTCCGCTGAAAGCCAGGCGCATTTTGGGCTCGAGGTTCCAAAAGGACTTCAAGATGAGTCAGGCATCAGACTCGAGCTTTCTGTGGCATGCCAGTTATATTTGCAGATGATGACACAATGGAGACCAGAGGGTACAGTATATCCCCGTGAAATAATGCAGAACAGCATATACTTGCTGTGGAATAAGTATTAATCTCCTGCGCCCTTTTTGAGGCCACAAAGCTGCATGCACAGGTTCTTACGGCGGGGGGGGGAGGGGTCCTCCATCAAAAGTATGCCAGACTGAGGAAATGGGGGCACCCCCTCTTCCTGCACACTCCCGATTCACTTGGCAGAGTGGAATACATGTGTAAAGCAGGGGTGTAGCTTGGACAGTAAGATTAGTCTTGGGGGGGGGGGGAGCTTCAGATTTTCCAACAATGACGCTTCCATGTAATGTTAAAACACATTGTATGACAAGCAGGATGCATGAGAGGGCCTTAAGGGGCAGTGGAAAGGGAGAGGAATGTAGGGGTGTTAAGTGAGAGAAAAGACTGCTTAGTAGCCTACAGTTTTGAAGCCGTTGAAAACAGAAAGAGGGAGTGTGTGTGTTATTTTGTTTGTGTTTATGTAAAGAGTCCTGGTGAAACCCAGCAGACACTGCACCATACCCCATTCAAAACACCTGTACCCAACTATTTACCAGAAAATACATTTATTAGGAGGGTGTAACACCACAAACAACCCTTCCACCTACCCCTCCACCCCTGGAAGCTGTGTCCCTGGTGGAAAGGGCTTGGGTCTTTCTCTTCCTGTTTTCGTTGTGAATAATTTGTTAAACCTTTTTTCTGGTTAGTTCTGCGCCCCACTTGGGAGATGCTACTGAATAATGTAGCAGGTGTGGTGTGGTCGTTGCCCTCTCTGTTGGTCCTCCACATCCCACAGATGTGCCCCCACCGCTGCACACTGTCCTTAGCTCGTGCGTCATATTCATAACCGGATTATCCCTTTCCCAGAAAGCCCTGCTGTGCCTGGCACCTCCGTCGGACTGTCCCAGCCCCCTGGCTGTAGGTAAACAAACAGTTAATGTGTGAACCACGACAGCTGCCGACACGGAAATACAGCAGCGCCGCGCCACTGCCGGGGTGCAACACGCACTCACATTCAGAAGAGGCGTAGGGGCACTATACTTGAAATGGAGAGAACCAGAGGCGGATCTATAGGGCATAAACCCACGTGCGCTGATAGAATATATGCCAGGGCATAGTTTATAGTGACTGTCACGCTGAAGACCGGGTGTTTTTATAAGAACTGGCAGACGAGCAGAGACCAGGGACTGTTCATGTACAGGGACAGTGGAATGCCAGCCTCGGTGCTGCTTACACCCCCTAATGAAATGGGGATCGGGGCAGGATGCAGGCACATATAAACTGCAAATCGGCGCTTTAAGTGGGGTGAAAAGGTGGAAGGGCCCGTAATCGAATGTGGCTTGAGCAGCCTTCACACGAGATATGCCACCCGTAATTAACACAAGCAAACATCATCATGTGTTGGACAAATTCATAAATGAGTCTCACTTGATAAAACATAATTAAAATCCGCAGGACATTTTATTTAACGGTTTATATATCACCTTTTTTTCCAGGCCAAAAGCAATGGAAAAACTGGACAAGTTAAGTGTAAAAGTAATTGGCACCGCATTTGTTATTCAGCTGAAATGAAACAATGCTATAAGCGAAGAACCCTTGCCAAGAACAGTCGCCTCGCGTCACTTAGTCGCCGTGTCACTGAGTGTTGCAGCACTAGCGTGCGACAGGCAGGAATGTAGAGCGTTTCTTTCCCTTCAGCTGGTAAATGGCTGAACTGGTGGGCCACATAGGACCCTGGCTCAGTGCCCTGGAAGGCTCTTGCCCACATACAGCGCTGCTCTCGACAAAATACCACTATTTATACCCCATCAGAATTATAATATTGCGAACACTCTTATACCAACTGAGAGAAGACTAGAGACAAAGTACACATTATGCCTGTTTGCTCAGGAGAGGGCATCAGGTCTCTTTATGCCACTGATACTATTAAGGCCAACTGACAGGAAAATAGAAACTAGGATACTGGCTGCATCCAGTGATGAGAGGATGGAGGCTAGGGCACTGGGGACCAAGCAGGGCCCATTGCACTGCTTGTTTGTAGCGGCAGAAGTCACTGGTGCCGCACCCCATGGCCACCGACACCAGATTTCAACATTTCTGTTAGGCCTAATGTCTTTTACACTTCTGGAGACCAGAGTTAAGAGTGATGAGGTCTCTAAGCTTTTCTCCACAATGATTTTGCCGTTTTCCCTTCCATAGTGTTCAACTCTGCAGGAAATACCAAGGCTGGTGTTTAAAGACAGGTGACTATATTGCGAGGAATGGAGGCCCGTGTCCTGCACCGTTGAATGCCAATGAGAGCCTGCTCACATTCACTGGCACACTCAGTGCAGATGGCCGAAAATGGGTCCCCCGTGCTTGACCCCGAGCGTGCGTTGTGTGTGGGTAGCATGGTTGGGTACTTGAGGGTATGGGGTACCCCTCCCTGTGGGAGCTAGGTGTCACAGAAGGTAATTATGAAACTTTCTGTCTTCCCCTTTAACCCTACGAGTGTTGCTACAAGCTGCCCTCCCTTCAAGGTGTCAGGTGGTGTCCCTCCCACTGTTGGGTAAACACGGTCCGCATTGAGCGGCGACGAAAAGGACCCCAGTTTTAGTGAGATCTAGCAAGTTAGCCTCTCGCTACATGTTGGCTACCATACATAAGCCTTCTAGAGGTGAACAGCAGTTTGCCTTGTGTCTAGTGAGGGTATAGACAGACACGATATATTTTACAAATTCACCCGTGTACAGTTGCACATTGTTCTTTTGTGGCTGTGTCAATTAAAAATAGAAGTGCAATGTATTGAAGTTTGTTGATAAAGTAATGTAACTTCTGTGGCAGTATGTGGTGAAATTCTAACTACTGCGCAGGAGAACCAATACCACCAGAATATGTGTCTGGAGAATGTATATGTACCATATCGAATAATGTTCCTCGGAGCATGCCAAGGAATGATGCCCGATAAATGTATCTGCCCCTCAAAATATATTTCAGACGATGATTCTTAACTAGGATAATTCCCAGCATGACAGATAAGGCCATCTTAATATATTTTAGAGAGTAATGCCTTTGAAACTATGTGCCCAAGTGTAATTTCATTCTGATTATCTGCCAAACAAATTGCCATTCAGCCTATATGCTGTAGGACAATCTGTGTCCGATTACCTGCCAGTGATCAATGTCTAACATAATATGTGTCATTGAATAAAATGTGTCATAGGCTCCTCTGGTAGGTTTGTCGCTCCCCAGTCACTATGAACAGTGAGTATGTATTGCGCAGATCCTGGCACAGCCCTGTGGATTCAAACCAAAATGTAACCTATCAGTTTCCTTCATGAGACACTTTGATTGTTGCTAAATGTGACCGCTGTGCCGACACGTGTTTCGCCCAATAACCTGAGGCTTCTATCAAGGCTGAAAATAACGTCATCTACATCTGAGTGTGTGTGATTTACTGCATGAAAATGGAGAGACCCAAAAGCACTTCCAGGATGCTGTCACTTGTCACTGCTTCACTTTGTCGAATCTGTTGGGCTCTTGGTTGTTATTTTTGCCGTTGAATTAGTTCTTGGCTTTTCGTTAACTGAAAGCAAAAAAAACAACTGAGGATGGAAACAGATCGTTTAAAGTTTGGTTCAGATCACCCAGTGAACACAGTGGAATACCATGGTCTGCACAATTATTGTTACTCACCAGTAAATATATGCCCACTGGCCCTTATTCAAAGGCACACATTTTGATGTTTCTGTGTATAGTTGTATAGAGTATGCATCCTAGAATAATGCTGGTTGGAATATTTGCCGGAGGTCCATGTCATCTGAATGTCTGGAAAATAATAATACCCAGAAGAATGCGTGGCAAATAAACATGCCCTTCAGAAAATGTGCCAAGAAAGAAATACAACTATTATGACAAGGTTGCAGCTGTCTGCCAAGTGCATCTGCTGTGATCAGTGCTATAGTGTGTGTTGGAGAGCTTTCTTTTTCGTCTTCCCTGAGCATGCAACAATTTACATTTGTGCCAGTGGCGGTATCTGGCATATCAGACACTTCCGGAGCTCACATTCTGAAAGATCCTAAAGAAATGATAATGTAAACTTTTGCAGTATCAAAAAAAATGCTAGATCCTAATTGTATTCTTGCTTATTCTTCCACTAGAATCATAAACTAGTTTTTTACATCTTTTAATAAAATTGTATTCGTTTTTTAAATCCACCAGGTAAAATACAAGTACAGCCACATTTCATTTTCACACTATAGCCAACCACTTGACAAATAACATCCCCAAACCATAGTAAGCCCACACGTCTATATCTTGTCGTGCTTCCATGGGCAGCATTGTGCCTTAGAACTGGATTTCAAGTTGGGTGCGCCAATCCACTCCCGCTTTCCATGCTGCCAGGGGTGAGGCGCTGGGGGAGTTCCATCTCTGAGCAATGTCCTGCTTAGCAGCTAATGTGGCAACACCCACAAGTGTAGTCAGCCTGGGAACCCCAACCTCGTCAACTATGCCCAGCAGGGCCACACTGGGGGTCAGGTCAAGTTCTTGCTTCAAGACCCCCAAAAGTTCCTTGCATCTTTGCTCCCAATACACGGAGATAACAGAGAAATCCCAGAGTACATGGTAGAAATTAGCTGGGGTCTAAGACAGTGGAAACAGATAGGATCAGGGATCCTGCCGGCATGATGTAAGCCTTTTGAGGTGAGATGTGTTATATGTAGGTAATTCAATTGAATCAGCTGGAGGCGTGTAGAGATAGCCAGCGAGTTTGGGGCCAACTTGGCCTCCTGTCAATCTGCCTAGTCTAGCTCATCTACCTAACCCTCCCAGCAGAGTCAGAGTTGTCAATATTGTGTGGGGCGTTCGCTAGGAGTGATCAATAGCTTTGGGAGATTACACCTTTACAATGTGACTGAACAGCTGTCTGGCTTCCAGGGCGCTAAACTCTGGTACCTCTGTTTCGAGTGGGATGATGACTAGAAGTTCATGGCATAGTTGCAAATATTTGTGGAATTGCGTCTGATCAGGTCATAGCCGTCCGGTAGGTCTCTAAAGGGCAAGGTGTGTTTCCCCGCCCAGACATTCCCAAAGATGGTGATGTCTGTTGTGGCAGATTTGTGGAAGCCCTCTAAGTCACCTGATTGGTGGAGCCAACAGCCCCTCCATAGGGAAATCACCCCCGTCAATTGACTGTTTCAGCCCAAGAATCTCAGCGTGGAACCTCCAGCAAAGAAACATTACCCGAGTGACGGCAGCAGGCTGTAAGGTATTGGAGCACCGTAGAGCATATCAGTGATGCGGTTGAATCGACAAAAGTTCTCCTTAATATGTTGGGTTGTCTCATCCACCACTAAACTAGTCATTAACAACAGTTAGTTGGGAGGCTAGATAATAGCATTGGAGATCTACCATCCCCAGCCACCATCATACGGAGATTGTCAACCGCTGGGAATTGCAATTCGGTTGTGGCCACCCTACCAAAGAAAGGCGCAGAGAGTGGAGTTGAGTGCGCAAAACCCGGACATGGGGAATTAGTAGTGTAAAGTGTTGAAATATGTATAAAAAAAAGTGAGGGGCATTATCATTTTGAAGAGGGCGATGCAGCCTCTCACGTACAGAGGAAGCTTCTGCCACTTCTAGATGTCTCTTTTCACTTTGGACACCAGCGGGGTCAAGTTAAGGTGTTTTGTTGAGGTCAGGGAGCAGGGAAATGTGAAACACCAGGTAGTTGGAGAAGCCCCTCACTGGGATATTGGACTGACAAAAATGGACACTTGCATTGTCTCTGATTGGGACCAGTAGAGTTTTGAATGTGTTCACCCAGAGGCTTCACCGAATAATGCGAGGATTTCGAGACATCGGGGTCCTGAGGTTTGACGGTTGGATAAAAACAGTAGGACATCATCTGCACGGAGAGCGAATGCAGAATTCCAGAACTTTGTAAGGTGAACTGTCTGACATACTGTTTAGAGTATAAAATAAAATGATATAGAGTGTCAGGTTTATCCTAACAAACAACATTTAAATTACTAAGACAACTGTGCAAACATTTAAAAATATATTTCAGTAGCTGTGAATGCCCATATTTTCCATTTCTGTGTGATTGGAAAAAATATTTTAATATGATGAAAACAAATCAGAAAATTTTACCTGTTGATGTGCAAAGGATATATTTTCTGAAACCCAATTTTCACAGATTGTTAAAATACTGTTTACTTTCATCAGTAAAGCTGCAAATTAGTGGAAAGGGTTTTGGAAATTTCTTGGAAATTTACTGTGTGTAGATGACAATATGCTACCACATCATGGTTTAGTAATATATTTATTAAAAGTGAGTGTTTTAAACATAAACCGAGCAGCACTCCTGCCCTGGTGACAATGTTGTTAATAAACTAAAAGCAAGTCATGGATCATGTGTCTCCTATATGCGGCTAGATTCAGGTGATATATGCAGCAAACTTTAGTTTACTTAATCAAACAAAAGAGTTTTTTTTGTTCTTCAGAAATGCTGAGCTCACATATTGGTGCAATCATATGCGAGAATGAAGAAAAAGGCGACTCTAAATTATTTGCCTAGGATCACACAGTTTGAGACCCGTTTACTGGACCTTTACAACACAGTTAGGTCGAGTAGATTATTTAAGATACTCGAACTGCAGGTCTAGTATAATTTCTATGATTTTTCGAGGCCTGAAACAAATCTGCTCAGAATGGGTGAAGTCAGCCAACCAGGAACACAGCCAGTCTGCCTCCTGCTCCTAGTCCCAGGAAAAGGTTTGTTTAATAAGTAAGACTGGTATCTTAAAGGGAGCTCCACATAAGGCCACAGTGTGTGCACTGTTCTGAATAAAAACAAGTAAGAAGAAATTACCTCTACCCACTCAAGATAAACAATTTCTCTGTGTGACCCATACATGTTTTCCTGAGTACCAAAGATCACTACCATGTTTGGCCCTATTAGGGCATAGAAGGGCTTTGGCCAGTCCCTCTGCCATGTAGCTTCTTATCCCTTACCACTCCTTATGTAAACTTCAGCCTTCGTTATATGTCCTACTTCAGCCTTGCACTTCCCACTGGCATGGGTAGCAGCAACTCAGTCCCGATTAAACCCAAAAATGTTTTCTATAGCCCTTAGCCACTCTCCTCCTCCTCCTAACACCCTTCCTCTTATCCTCATCCAACCGATATTAACTATTTCCTGAAGTAGCATTTCCCATGTCACCCTCATAGAACACCTTTAAAGAGGCAATCTCCAATGGTGTGCTCCTGTGTTGCGATGGGTAGACACTAGAAACCAGATTGAGTGGCTGGTTGGAAATGCCTACTCAGGTGAATGCTCCCTCACACTCCTGGGTGGCCTCCTCAGGACATAAACCATTGTTGGGTGTACATAGCCCATTCTTGTGGATTTCTCCTCTCTCCCTTCTGGGTGTACTCTTAAGACTACCTACCATGGCTGTTTTTATAAAACCCTTTCCTATGAGTTCCTTCTGTACAACAGCTAGACAGACTCTTCAAAGCATATAGTGTGGCAGGGAGTCTAAGTGCACTATATTTTAATATAACCGCATTGTTATAGGTTTTCCTACTCCTGGAAGGCGTTGATAGCATTGTACTCGGGAACCCCTTTTTAGTGGGTATTCCAATAGTTATTAGTTACTGTTGGATTTTGAGACTAGTCTTTGGTTCCCAAGAAGCCATTCCATGCATATCCTGTAGTTCTGCAAGGTATAATACGTTACTAGGACTTAGGTGAGAGCATTAGTGAGAGCAATGCAAATGAAAGTTTGGATGAGTATGATAGGATAGAGGGTGTTGAATATTGTTAGATTTCAAAGAATGGTTAAACACAAGGAGATGTTTTGATTTGTGAGGCAGTCAGCTTGCAGAAATATAGTAGAGAGTGGGTCATACCGACTGCTACAGCGTTGAGCATACTCGGAGTCAATACGGCGTGCAGAGGTTGGGTGCTATGGAGAGGATCAATTTGTTCTAAAGGAACAAGAGGAAATTGGTATAGTTCGAGGTCAGTTTACGTTCAGGGCTTTAAGAATATAGTGGGTTGAGGATTTTTGAGATAGCATACAATCTGAGGATGTGGAAAGAGTAGAGAAAGGGTGGATAGTTGTCACCTGTGCGCAGGTGATATTTGTTTTTTTGTATCTTTGGTTGTTACTTTTGGCTGTTGATGGTTATGAACATAGATATTTCTATTCTTTTGAACTTTTTACTTTTTAAATATGACTTCCTGTGCTATGTGGTATGTGCGATAGCTGGTTCTTTAGGTTTGTTAGGTGAGTTTTGGTGGCGTGGACCACTTGTGCAATTTGCATCTTTTGTAAAGGTATTGAGATGATTTGCTTATTCCCTGATCTTAGAGGGGCCTTTTGGGGCATCTATCAGTAGTCCTAGACACGTTTTGTGAATGAGAACTTGTAGATTCTCTGATGTTCCATGGTGGTAATATCAAGGTTTTAACTATTCTTTTGAACTTTAAATGCTCCATTAGGAACACTATAGTTTGGTGGCTTGAACTGAGAAAGTAATGCCACAAATTGTTTTCTTCCTGTAAGCAGGAATTATTAAATCAGTTGCCGGACTGGAGCACATGTTTTGGTTGGGAGTATTTGTGATTTTCAGTTGTAGAAGTTTTGTCACTTTGCCATTTATTGCTCTTTGGGTGACGCATACTAGCTTGATCTTGCAATGGGGAGCTGGTGTAGAGCCTTCATGACTGGACAGAGTCAGATTAAATATTTACATTTAAAAGTATTGTTGCTGCTGATTTCTGCATTATTTGCAGCCTTCTTATGGTTGAGAGTCGAATGCAATGGCATAGGGCCTGAAGTTAGAGTTCGGGGGAAGGGTAACTCAGTTCTCTCTTTTTTTTTTTTTTACATCATCCCAAATGGCGATTAGTGCAGATTTGGTGGCTCTTCCTGGCTGAAGTCCTGCTTACCCATCTGAGAGTAGTTAGATTTTGGCTATGAATTTTAAGATGTGGCTGTCTCCATAGGAGTTCCAAGAAAAAAGTCCATTGCCGATTGGTTGGTAGCTGTTAGGGTCTTGTGGGGCCACATTGTTCTTTTTCAGATATGGGTTTAGGTATACCTTCTTCAATACCTCTTAGTGGAAACAAATCCCATGCTTAAAATAATTATTGATAACATTTTTGGTTTGTTTAGCTGCAGATGTTGACAGAAAAATATTTTTGAAATTTGAGGAGGGAAGGAGTCTGATGGCAGCCAAGTGGGCTGCTGGCTTTACAGAGTTTTTACATTCTGGGGTTGTAAATTCTTAGGAGGATGAAAGAGATTATGTTTCTGCTGTGATTGTTTTTGGTTGTCAGGGGAGCAGTTGTTTTCTTTTGATTGTTTGGTAAGATTCCTGTGTGTCTACTTTGTGTCGCTAGTTCATTGCAGAACTCTTGTCGGGATAGGGAGGAGATCTGACAGCCTTCTGGATTGTAAAATTATAATAGAATTGTATGGAGTTCATGGCTGAACAGCTGGCACTGTCGATCCTGCTTGATTTGTTTGGCCTTCTTTATGTGAAATTTGTACATCCTATTGTGTCTGTGTAGAAATATGTAATTGTGAGGGTTTTTGGCTTTGAGCCATCTGTCGGGAAGTTTTTAGATGTATCCATTTTGTTTTTACATTTGTTACACTTTATTGAGAAACTGGTTCACCAGGAGCTAACAGGAAAATCGTCTGATTTCACCATGTCAAACATATTTATTTGTTGTATCAGCCCTGTAACAATTCACATTATTGCCTAGTGCCCAACTGATGATATCCTTTTATGTCTTTATACCTGCACTCACTTACATTGTATGGTTACTTTGCTTTACAGAGCACATTGGTTGTTCAATATAGATCCTTCCTGTCCAATGTCTGATTTTTATTTTTTATTTTTTTTACAATCTCTAAATATAAAGGCCTCCTGTACTGGATACAGCTCTTTGTTGCTATTTATCTGCGATTGTTCTAACCAACATTCAAATTACAAAGATATTCATGTTGCTAAATGAAACTAAGAGGGGTATTTGTTGCTCTATGTCCTTTGCCACGAGTTAAGCAGCACGAGTTAAGTGGTTGCACCTTACAGTGTAGTGATCAGTAGAAGTGAACATTTTATTTTTACCCTGTGTCACTGGAGTGAAGCCTGCAGGCTTACTCACCTTTTTTAAACATCCACTGCTGTGAGCTTAATCCACCCTTGGCCTATATCAGTTGGATGTGGAGTGCTGTGCAGCGCAGAAGTGGTGAGTCTGTGCTGGCTGTGTGCCTGAGAAGGGTACGGTACAGGGATAGAGCAGTCTGTGCAGGCATGCATGTACTGAGTGTGTATGTGTTTGTGAGGAACACATTACATGCAAGATTTAGTGCTGTGCAGTGCGTGTGCAATGAAAGCATTTGCTGGTTGGGTGTATTTGTGCTCGCACGAAGTACAGTACACGAGGGGTAAAGTGCTGTGCAGCGCTCATGGTGAGTGTGTGTGCTGGCAGTGTGTGTGTTTGCACACAATGACACAGTACAAAAAGTATACAGTATGGAACACTGCACACATACTGATTGTGCGTACTGGAAGTATGTGCTCCTGGGGTGACACAATCCATGGTGTTGATAGTTCTGGACTGCATGTGTGCTGTGTATTTACACTGATTGCAAGGGTGCTTGAGACATACATTTTTATGGAGGATCCTCGGTTCCATTTTGTGAAGACATAAAGAGTAGAAGAATCCCCACAGGCAGATTTGTGAATTGTTGTATTCCTGTGAGCTGGGTGGGACACACTGGAGAAGGGAGAGAGAGCCTACACCTGTACATCTTAAAGGGTAGTCTTTGATTCAGTAGTAGATCACACTGAACAGGCCTGGATACATTTCAAGAAGGAGATATGGCTGATAAGAGAATCATAAAGATTAAGGCTGGGAGTTCAGGATTAACCTTTTGATTCACATATTGCTGTTGCTGACATCCGGGTGTGAACTCCTAGTCACTGCGATGGCCTGTGTTGTGAGATTATTAGATTCTGAGTCGATCCTGTTGTGACAAACAGCTTTTCAAGAGGAAGAAGAGAGAGAGGGAGTGAAAAGTATGCACTTCAAAAGAAGCAGACCCCCAACTTAAAACTTCAGAAATCTAGACCATACATTGCATTTGGTGTCTGGAAATGGACTATAAGTAGGGGAGGTTGAGACCTCACAATTTGTCATCTGCTAAGTAGCCAGACTGGCTGTGTGAGAAGGGGAAGTTTTGCAAGACGTCTGCCTGTGACCAGATTTAACTAGACCGAAGTGGACAAAGAACAGGTGTTTTGTTCAGTCAAAAACTGAATTAACAATTAAGATGCCTTTAAATCTTATTCTTGTCACATTTGCTCTGTGTTTGGGAGACAGAGGTCAAAAGTCAGTTGTCTTCTTGCAATGCAAATACCTTTCCATGTATCTGCAGAGTTCAAGGATTTTGTAAGGTGAACTGTCTGACCTATGTGAAATGAAAGGCTTTTGGTACCAGTTTTTTCCTTACACACAACATTTATATAACTAACTCAACTTCACACACATTTCAAAATATATTTCAGTAATTGTGAAAGAACATTTTTTCTACTTCTGTGTGATGAAAAAAATATGTTAATAGAATAGAAAAAAAAGTCAGAACACTATACTTGGCGATGTGCAAATGATAAATGTTTTCTGAAACCCAATTTTCAGATTATTGTTAATACACTATAGTTTTATCAGTAAAGCTGCAAGTTAGTGGGAATGTTTTTGGACATTTCTTGGAAATTTACTGTCTGTAAATGACAGTGCGCCACCACATCATGCTTTAGTAATATACTTATTAAAAGTAAGTGCTTAAATATAAACTGAGAAACACTCCTGTCCTGATGGCAAAGCTATTATTAAACTAAGAGGCAAATCATGCATGGATCATGTGTACCCTATATGTGGGCTAGATTTGTTATATATGAAGCAAGTGTTTAGTGTATTTAAGCAAACAAAAGAGGATTTTTTTTTACAGCAGAAATTCTGAACTCACATATTTGAAGGTGCACTCATATATGAGAATGAAGAAAGAGCCGTCTGTAAAATAAAATATTTGCCTGGGATCGCAGAATTTGAGACTCATTTCAGGTTCAAGTACATTACAGTCAGGTCGAGTAGATTATTCAAGCTACTCGACCTGCAGGTCTAGTAATATTTTTATGATTTTGCAAGGCCTGCTCCTGTATGCCACGGGGGACGGGGGCTGATGGTGCTGAGTTTTTCCAAGTTCGGGCCGCTCCCTTTCAAAACTGAAGCTACGACCTGTGAGTCAAAATTGTGCATCAAGACCTGCCGCCTGTCCGACCCAGTGGACTCCAGAGGTTAGCGAGAGGACTTCACACTGTCATTGACCTCCGGTCGGGAGCACAAGGTTCTGACACTGTATTTTGGTTTTCTCCCTGTATGTTCCTGGGCAGACCATCCAATCATAAACTGTGGCTGGGTTTATGCACATTTTTCTGGCTTGTGTTCCACTGCTGTGCCGAGCTGAACCCTTCAAATCCCTTACCGTGGCTATTTACAGAATACCTTTTTCTGTGGGGTGTCCTCTGGTGCACTAGGGTAGACCATGTGATATGACTGTATTTTTAATGCCATTCCTATGGATTGCTCCCTGTTGTTCCTCTTTGTGCTCTTCAGGCATATACTATGGCTGATGGCACAAGGGCTGCTCCTGTGCAGCTCCCAAATGAATTCCTCACAGCATAAACTATGACGCGCTATACAAAACCCATTCCTATGGGCTGCTCTCTGCCCCTCTTGTATGAACTCCTCAGAGCGCATTCACTCTGTTGTATAATGCCAGCTTCAGTGGATTTTTCCTTTCAGATCCTGGTTGTACTCCCAAAGGACATAGATTGTGTTTAATATGGGCTCCTGTAGGTCGCTCACTCACACTCCTTGTAGTTTACTTCTCTTAGGATATGTTGTGGCAGGCTTTGTAATGCTCATTCCTGTGGGATGCTCCTCTGCCACTCTTTAAAGGGGTCCACAGAGTTTAAGCTTTATTTGATGGTAGATTACACCTCCTGAAGAGTTGCAAATTTGACGTGTTGGCAGTTCTTCTCTGTTCCATGTTTAATGTTTAAACTTTATAATACGGACCACTACAAGGATGGTATGGGACCCACTTGTGTCACTGCATTTACTCTGTAACTTTTCTCCTACATACATGTTTGTGGGAAGCTACACATTCCCTGTGATGCAGCATGACTAGTGTGTGGTGCTATGCAAGCACAATACCAAAACACTCTTAACTTAGACCACTGTGACTCACACACTTTTTTGTCCATCATTAAGCTAGCATGTAATGTTTATGCCTCCTAGCTGTCGTTTTCACTTCAGTACATGCCAAGGTGCAGCAACAGAAAACATAAGAGTTTAACTGTGGTACGCACACACATCATCAAAGCACTGCCCTTGCAGCCCACATAAGAGACAAACATTCTCTTGCATGGAACGCACTCCCACAGAGTACCGTGCTGTCCCTCTGGAAATGTGCTTCAGCGCCTTGTCAGAGGCATGAAGTGCTGTATTAAATGCAACTAAAAATAATACATTGCAATACAAATATGGTACAGCCAATTTGTTCCTCTCTTTCTGTAACTTGCAAGAGAATCTGTCACATTAGCAGTGATAAATACTTCAATTTGATACAGACTTATTCAGGAACATGCCCAAATGGTGCCTTTTTATGGAAATGAGGACAGTCGGTCCCCAACATAAACTGATCACTACATGGAAAGGTCTTACAACTGCTGCTCAATTCAAAGCTCAACCGTGCAGAGTCATTCATGCTCAGGCCTGACTCACAAACATGATGGTGGGAGAGCAACTCTATGGCAAGGCAACTCATGGGACAGCGATGATGAGGCCTGGCCGACCAAGCAGAATGAGCAAACATGAAACCCCACATTGTTCTAAAAAAAGAAGAAAAGAGTTGATTATCCTAAGATCACCACCCCACCGCAATGGGATGAGTCAGAAAGCAGTTCTTCCTGTAGGATGGGTGACCCCAACCTCATCAAACAATTAACCTTTCGAAGGTACAGGATTGAACTGGATGTAAAAAATTTAGAATCCCAGGCTATTCTCAGTCACAAGGAATAATTAGACTCATTGAGATTCCATATTGTCAATTTAGTTTTGATGAGTATGTTAAGCGCAAACCAGACTACACATGTTTTGCCCCCTATGGCATACAAGCCTAGGGCTTATTGAAGGCCTAAATGTAATCGAGATGGTTCAAAACCATTTCTTTTTTTAGATCAGCAAAGGCGCTGTATGGCTTGGTCACGTGACCTTTGGACTGCAGAGACGGGCACAGATTGAATGAAGAAGCGGAGAACTGACTCTCCTTCTAGCTCTCCTTCATTCGGACTGCAGGAATCTCACCGATGAGACAGAGCCACACAGTGCCTTAGCTGACCTAAAAAAAAAAAGTTTTTGAACTGTCTTTATGACATTTACGCCTTGAGAAAGCCCTAGGCTTGTATGCCATTGGGGGACGAAACACGTGTTGGCTGGTTTGCACTTAGAGTACTCATCAAAAATAAATGGACAATATGGAACCTCAATGAGTCACATTATTCCTTGTGATTAGGAATAACCTGGGATTCTATCATTTTTACATCCTGTACCTCCCAAAAATTAAAACCCACATGTCTGAGGCCAGATACAAAGCTTGAGATTCTATGTATTATCAGTATCCCTTAAATCACTGTCCTAGCGTCAAGTTACTTGTGCCCTGGACACACTCGGATTGGACTGCCTGTGCTGGAAATTTTGTGGTGCAACGCTCTAATGATGAAGTTATGAAGAGTGCCCTCTGTGATGTATGATTGCAATTGTATATAACTAGTCTTAAAAATAATGTTATGGAGTACGTCTGAGTGAGGGGGCGCTGCAGATAATATTTAGGAGTAGGACCTAAACTCCTAACTTTCTGGTGGCAGGGAATTCCTTGGACATTTGACCATCCTCTTTTGTAATCTCGCTTAATTAAAGCAAAAAAGGTGTTTAGGTAAAGATACCCATCAAGTGCCCTGCATCATTTCTTGTAGCTAGTGGGATGTCACTCTGCATGGGGGAGTGTAGGTTAGGATTTGAAGTAGGGGAGTCTTCGAGGAGGGTTTGTGTGTTCTTTCCACACTACATTCAATTTTCCCTTACTTGCGTCAGAATGTTTCCACCTAAAACACAAGGTCAAATTGCCACAAACCTGTATTTACCCAAAAACACAGTGGAACTTTCCTGTATGAAGGTTAACTGTGTAATCTTGGCATTGGTTGGTTCATTCAGAGATTGCCGATTCAGCATTCAGAGTTAGGCTTCAGAAACAGATGGCCGGAAGGATGTGACCTGGAGTCACAAAGAGAGATGGACTGTCAACAATAGGCTGAATGCACAACCGATGAAAAAGAATAATTAAAAGGTTGTATGTCTGTTTAGCAGTTAAGGGTGGCCAGCAGCTTAGTTTTATATCAGGCGCACAGGTGGCTGGCTGCCTTCTGTACTCATTTTTGTATATTATTTGGTAAGTGAATGCATTAGGAATGTAATGAATACTAGCAGTTGCTCCAGTATTCTAGAGGTTAGACAGTGTTACTAAAAGGCCTAGAGGGACCATAAGAGCCTTTCAAGAGACCAAGAAAGCATTACTATCTGTACTATAGTTCTGGAAACTAGAATCTAACCCTTGCCTGTATACCATTTCTCGATTTGCAATTCCAAGTGCATTTGTATATTTTTTGCTTCATGCCCCTTTCGATGCATTGAAGTGCATTATCAGGTGACCACCACAGTACCCCATAAGAGAGTACTTGATTGGAAAGATGTTGTATTTGCAGTGTGACGATGTGGGGAGGGTTTTAGCAATGGCACAAGTGGCTAGAATAGTACTTTTGTCCTGTCTTGGGTTGTGGTGGTTAAAGTGTGGTGGCAGAAAAAGAGTGAGAGAGAGGGCACCATCAGTTTACATTAATCTGGTGCTATTAGTTCCTCTTCATGCCCCCAATGAGTTTTTGTATATGACTGCTGAACCATCAAAAAAGAGAGAGAGAGAGAGAGAGAGAGAGAGAAAAAAAAAAAAAAAAAAAAAAAAGAGCTAGCTCTCTCCCCCCCCCCCCACCCCCCACCCCCCACCTGGACAGTCTGCATTAGAGGCCATGCCTGGTGCAAGCTGTTTTTGCATCACTTGAATTCACATGTTTTATAGAGTCCAGTGTTGAACATGGTGAGGGGAGAAGCAGATTGGGATGTGCAGTGATGGGCTATATTAAAATTACCCATGATCCCAGCCATTTCTGTTATAGTTATTGTGTATAATGTTTTGCCATACAAGTTGTAGTGATGGGTGGCAGATTTAGTTGTACATTGGCAGGATTGTCTCAGTATTGTGTGGTTTGTTTTAGACGGTTGACTAACGTTGCCTGCTACAATAACCATGTAATATGGCTTTCTGGATTACATGTTACTTTAGTATTGCTTTTCAGGGTTCATTCTGGGGGCAGGACCTAGCCATGACTGAAGAATTCTCCTACTTAGGCAGTACTATCAGACATGATAGAGAGGCAGGCATTGACACAAGCAGACTGAAAAGGCCATGAATGCTTTCAGGATGATGAACAATATCTAGAGGTCATCTCAGCAAAGCACTAATGCCAATCCGAGGCTTTACCAAAGCTGCGTTGGGTCCACATATTTGAATGGATCAGAATGTGGCAGATGACGAAAAGTGATATCACCGACTTGTCTTCTTTTCACACCAGTAATTTGATATGAATCTTGCTAATTTTCTCACCACAAGCCATCTCCACCCAGCAAATGCTCAGCAGATGCAAGCAAGAGAGCATGAGTACCATCATTATGAAAAAAGAGATGGATCAACACACCGTCGGAAGAGAACAAGACTCCATCACAAGAACACCTCTGAAGGCAAAAAGAAGAGAGGCAGAGCATAGAACACCTGGGAGCGAATTGTGGAAAAAGAAATGAAGACTGAACCACAGCTGGCATGCCATAGAGAAACTTGCCCAAGACAAATAGAAGTGGAGGCCCTTCGTTGCTTGCTGCCCTACATGCCAGGTGGCATAACGGGCAGCAAGTAGTAAGTAATATGGGATGGGGGTAAGATCTGATTTGCTGTGGTTACAGGCAGCTGGAATAGGTGTTATAATTTGAGGGTGTGTCGTTGAGGCAGGAGCTGCTGACTTCAGAACTGGGGAATCGTGTTTGAGCCTTGGTGTCGGCTCAACATCCTGTAATTCTGGGCAAATCACTTAATCTCCCCGTGCCTCAAAAAAAATGAATGTGAATTTGTGTAATGTAACTGGTCATGTAAAGTGCTCCAATACCTTTAGGTTGAGTTTGCGCTACATAAAACTGCAAATTTGTGTATATATATATATATATATATATATATATATATATATATATATATATATATAATAATAATATATATTTTAGGACCACCAATAAAAGTTTACATTTTGTCCAACGACAGAACTGATTAAAAGCGGCCATGATAATTCCCAATTATAGTAGTTTGTGAGGCTTTTCTGGGAACTGGACATGTTTTGATGATCTGTTGCAACTCCATAGTTGTTTGGTTTTGAAAGGGGTGATATGCTCTTGCCCTCTCTGTAGAATATAGCTTACAGGTACAGTGGGCCGTTCCTTTAGATAGCTCTTTGGGTGATGCACAGTGCCTTAATGGCAGACTCTAGCTATGGGTAGCCAGGGCAATGCATGAAGCCGTTGTTTTATGTATTTCTTTGCAAGGAGAGTAATAACAGTGTTGCTGCAGTGTTTTAGCTCCCTGGCAGTTTGTATAGTACATAGTAGAGACCTCCTTGGTACAGGTTAATTGTGCAGTCTACCTTAGACATTACGAACATGAGAAAGACGTGCAGTTTGTGTGGTTATGCCAAGTCAGGAAGGATGCGTTGCAATGTCCGCATAGTATAGAGATCCCTTGTTGTGTGACTTCATTTGAAGGTGGGATCTGCAATAGATTGCAGTCTGTGTTCATGCCGAGGTTTCTTATATCGCCTGAAGCCTCGGTGGGCCCTTTTGTTCTTTTGGTTAGGCAGTTGTAGATTGGAAATGATTTATGGCACGGAGACCCTCATCAAGTATGAATGTGCCTAGGTTCTTAGGCGTTTCCACTTTTAAGATGATCAGCATGTTATCTTTACAGCTGCAAAATGTTAAGTTGAATGAGCTGATAAGGCCTGATAATTGGGTGAGTTAGAGGTTGCGCAGAATTGCAGAAATAATTGAGCCTTGTAGAACTTGAAGGGATGGGTGAGGTGAACGATTGTATTATTGCAAGATTTGGTCTATTTTTTAGATGAAAGGACATCTAGGTTAGTATATTTCTTTTGTATGCCAAGCTTTTCAAGTTTCTTTAGTAGGGTCTGGTGGTGGACAGTGTCAAAGGCTGTAGATCGGTCCAAAAGCAGTAGTGCTGCACTGCTAGTTCTGGTCTTCCCAAGTAGATATCAAGGTTGACTTCTTACTTCTTCTTCGGCAGAATCCAAAATTTTGATCCAACCGTGGCTTGTTCTCCTCCACAAATGTTGGTGAGCTGGGAGAAGATGACCCTTTGAATCAGTTTTCCTAGGAAAGGGCCATTGGAAATCAGTCTGCCGTTGACTGTGTTGAACGGTTCAAGGTCCTTTTGTATTTGATAAGTGATGTCTAGAAGGTGGTTTGAGCTGGAGGGCAGGGATCGAGCCTCTAGCAAGCTGTTGAGTTTATTACTCATGTTAGACCAAGCACATGTTTAAGGAGATGCTTTTGCCGATTCGAAAAGGGGCAGAATCGCTGGTAACTCTCCAGTCTTAGTTTTCTTGATAATGTCACTGAATTAAAAAATAGAGGATTTTAAAAAAACGTAATAACTGTTGGTTGTTTACAACTTTTGTTCTATTCTTCAATTTCTTTGTCCGTTAAGCAATGGTTGTTTTATTTCTGAAGTAGCATTCTATTTTCTTTGTTTTTTGTTTAGTTTGTTAGCGATTGCTTCACAGCAGGTTTGTGGCTGTGGTGTTTAGGTGGTGGTGCATTCTGGTTTGTGGAAGGAGAGTATCCTGTTGAAATCTTTGGAGCAGGATCCTAAATTGGTAATCCATGCATAATAATGCAGCTTTTTAATTTTAATTTGCTGGTTTGTATGCTTTGTTATATCCTAATAGGATAGTTTCACTAGACTCCTCTGACTGTCTCCATTTGTGTTGTAATGCACCAGGATCTGTTCTTTTCTTTTGACAGACAGAAAGGACCCTTCTATTTCTTTTAGGGCAGGTGTGTATCATAGCTTGTATATTTTGTACAAGCCATCAGTGATCTACTTGTGGAACTATGCTGCTTCTGTTGTTTGTTTGCTGAGAGGTCTTTGTCAGATATGTGTCAAATTCTGAGAGTTTAACTTTCTTCAAGTGTCTGTGATTGCTAGTGTTCTGGGGCCTTCGGTTTAATGTTCTCCTATTTGAAATGTTGATATTGAAATAGATTCTGATGGTTGCTCCAGATTATGAGTGACTTTCTTGTTATTGCAGCATGTCCAGGTGTTGCAAAGATTATGCCCATGGAATGTCTGGCTGTGATTGTCGAGTGCATCAGTAGTTTTTGTATGAAATATTTTTTATTGCCTTTTAAACAGTAACACAATTGCACCGTCCTGCAGAATAATATCACCAGTACACTTGCCTCACATGAACCCCAGTACACTCCCGTCCCCCCAGTCCGTAGCAGCCTAGCGCTCGTTCCACTCCAACAGCATATGACAATATATTCATAGCCCTCAGAATTCGTCCTGCTATTTATGGTGGTCTGACATTATCCTTAGCCATCAATTTTTCAACATAAACATCCCACATTAGTCCCACCAGGGCACTTTGGCCCCGCAATCTGTGACTTCAATGTATCTGCCTCTGCTTCAGCCCATTTGATTAGGTCCCTGGTCCAGAGAACAATTGCCGAAGGCATCAACAGCTTCCTAGCCATGGTGGTCTGCCTCTTGAACAGTACCAGCACCAGATGCATGAATCTGCATTCCAGTCGGTTGGCCTTAGTGTGAGCAAGAGTCCCAGCAGGCAGAGCTCAGGTGTACACAGAACTGGGCAGCCCACTATCTCAAGAGACGGCAGACATCACCTGCGCCGGCATCGGCTGCAGTTCAGAGCAGTCCCACACCATGTGATAGAACCACACATTAGCCCTCCCACACCTTGGATGATCCCTAAGCTCACTGCCAAACATGTGTTGTGGAGTGAGGTATGTTTGATGTACATAAATAAATTGTGTGAAACTGAAGTGTGTGTTCCAGGACACCCCCTGCACTTGGGCCACTACATTGCTCCATTGCTTAGGCGTAAACCTTATAGCAAGATCTACCTCCCACTTCTTCCTGTGCCTGGGGATCGGATTCTATGACTGCGCCAGCAGAAGACCATACAAGGTCGTCACCACCCTCTTGCCCATTCCATTAGTTAGTATTCTCGTCAACAGTTAAGAGGCGTATGGCTGCAATGGATTTCCCCCCCTATCGCTCGCCGACAAGGTGCACATCGGCATTATATGTGAGGAAGGAACTGACCATGTGGAATCCCATACAGCTCAGCCAAGTCTTGCAACGCCCCAAATTTACCATCCAGGAACAAGTCCCCCCATCCCCCCCACACATGACACACCAGCCTTCCTCCATGCCTGGTTCTCGACCCAAATCCCAAGCCTCAGGTAATGCCGTGAGTCCATCTGGAGGCATGTAGGCAAGGCCCGCCACCAGCTTGGACATAACACCGCCAGCAGAAGTGAGCACTGCATTTCTAGTTGATGGAAACTGACTGACTATAAAGACATTTTGCTTTCGTTAATTATTATAAAAATGAGAGAATGAGTGTTGTTAAAGATTGAAGAATTTTGATCATGGAATGTTGTAAAGTATTACTGGCTATTTTACACATTTAAGAGGATTAAAAGAAATATATAGGTATACCATACAATATGGGGTAGGAAAGAGTTCTAACATTATACATGCATGTTTGCAACTCTTTTTCTTTCACAGATAGAGTTAGTGCCTGGCCCCGGGAGTGCATGGTTGTTCTAAACTTTGTGAACAATAATTCCACTGCTCATCAGCATACTGGGGGAATGATAAAGAATGTTTATTCGAGGGGAGTAATCACAAGAAATTCAGTGCGGTGGTGAATTCCCAGCACAGAAAGGTCTTGGAACACTGGATGGCATTCACATTGTCATCGTAATGTGACTGAAGCAAATATATCTGAAAGACAAAACCAGCCCTTGGAGGGGGTGTTGAAAGATTTGAGATCAAAGGCATAGTTTACAATGGCCGTAGACTACCAGGGTTCTTTTTCTGCTTTTCTGCAAGGACGCTCTTAAGGGGTATATTTCCTTCTTTATTTTACAAGCCCCCACAAAAAGAGGTCCCGCAAGGCTCCTATTTGAGTCTTTCTTTATTCATTGTAGTCGTTACCCCCTCGCTCACCTCATCTGCCCCATTTAGTTTGCTTTATACCCCTAGGTGGATGATATGCAGTTCGTAGGTAGCCTAGACACCAGCATCGCAGAAACTTAGCATCACTTTTAGTAATGTTTCAAAGCGTTTGTCACCTAGATAATAAAAAACATCATTAAAATTGAACACTTAAAGAGAGGAACTACAGCCTAATTTGTGGTGGATGAGTGGCTTTGTGCCAATTTAGCCATTCCCCCTTCTGGAATTTGGGTTTTTAAGGCATATTTACCCATAAAGGCTCAAGGGAACATGTTCACTTCCAGTAGTTATCTCTGATTGAAAATGCAGCACATGAATATTGTTGCCTTTGTTGCATAGGCTCTCAATATTCTAATGAGACTTCTGGATTTTGAGCAGCAGAATCACCTGCTGTGTGGGAGACGGAGTCTGACCCACTACAGGTGACACCTGTCACCCTAATCTGGGTTTTGCTCCAGCTAACTAGCAGTGCTTCATCTCTACCCAAGGGCAGGGATGATTGGACAGCCGAGCTCATGACATAATTGATTTCTCAGGGAAACCGTGATCACTCAGGTCTCATTAGTTTCTCTCAGTTACATTAGTCTCACATACACAATGACAAACCGAGGCAGTATATGTTTCAATAAGATTTTAATGAAGTGACTGCATCGTAGATAGCAAAGCATGTGCCGCAATAACCAGGACAATACAGCATGAGAAGATTAAAATTGTGACAAGGAGAGTAAAGCATAGAAATAACGCTACCATCTTGTCACTAGAGTCAATAGACTATTTCTTACCTAGGGCATAATAGAGCACAGAATGTTAAGCTCTAATTCTGCCCTTCAGGTTTCCCTGGGAAGACATCATCCCCCATACCTGAGCAAAGGCCTGAAGTCTGCATAAGCAGCTGTAGCAAAGCGTTCAGCAATCAGCATACAGTAGTGGTTCTCTGGCTCGAATCTCCCTCTAACGTGTAAGGGACAGGGAAGTGTTTTTATAATAAAACGGCTGATGTTCTAAGAAAATGTCCCCACGTAAGGATGTGTGTTTTTCTATGAATGTCAGAGACAAAACGTGTACCACGTTCCCGGGCAACATATCTTACTGCAGCCTTGAAAGAAGCACAGAGTGAGCAAGAATGTCTTGTTTGAGAAAGTAGTGCTGTCCTAGGCAAAAACAGCTAGATAGAGAGAAATAAAACAAGACCGCAAAAGTGGCTATTGTAAGAATTATAAAATGAAGCTGAATAAAATATATCTAGATTAAAGTGCACAGTGGCAGGCCTAGTATTCTAAAATAATCGTGCATGGAGCTATAACTAAAATGGCTACACATCACCCTCCCCTTGTTGGTTGAAAGTGGTTCAAAGCTTAAATATATATAAACGATTCTAAGACTCAACCTAAGATATATATGTAAAAAACTTCAATAATGACAAGTTAAAAGGACACATGAGCATATAAAAGGTCAATTTAAAATTTTAACATGTGGCGTAAAAAGGGCAGGATTTCAAGATTCAGAGTCATTTTTAAAATTGGCAATTGAATCCTGGACAATGGAAGACAGGAAATCTACCACTTCGGCAGGTGTTAAAGTGGGGAAGGCATCGCCGAGAAGGACCAAGGAGCAGTCGTGTTCCATAGCCTGAGCCTCAGCCAAGGCAGCAGCAATCTGTGGTGTACCCAATAAGACGTGAAGAGCTGCATACTCCAGGAAGAGCAACTCATAAGCAGCTTCCCGTAGCAAACGCACCCTCAATGCGCATGTCCGGTAATGAACCCTCAGCGAGAACATCAACAAATCAGCATCCAATGAAAGCAAGCGCTGCGTAGAAAGACAAACTTCCAGTGCATGTTCGAAAGAGCAGCAAAGGCACCGAAGCACGGGCTGCACACAATGCAAAACCAGTCTAAATGACAGAGACCAGTCACACTCCAATTCCTGCAGGAGTATTGCTCCAAAGTACTGCATCATGCATTCACGACACAGCTGCGCTGGTAGGAGCGCTTTCATTCCTCCTTGTTGCGGCGGGACAGCCATTGCACATGAAAAGTAGTAACAGCAAAATGCCAACTATTATAGCCAAAGTTATTGGAAATCCCCCGAAAACACTGGAGAATATTGAGTGGATGGCTGATTAAACCGAATACGGAGGAGAAGGTGTGAACGAAACCAGAACCAACAGCCTTAAAGAAATTTGCGATTCCAGTAGTACTGGACGTATTAAATATTCGTCGCACGAGTTCTCCAAAGTGTCTCGGAAAGTTGGTACTTAAAAGGGTGCCACCTGAAGTGTGTAGATCTTGTGTGCAGATGTGAGAGCCACATGTTTTTGAAACAATAAAGCCTTGAGTCTGCTCAACTTGTCAAAATTCACATTAGAAGTAGCAATATGGGGCCAAATGTCAGCTACCTCTTTTATTCTAGTGGGAGAAAAAAGTATGTTCCCGCAGCATGTAACAATCCTAGAGACCGGCTCGCATCCCACAACAGTCTACACCATTGAGGAAAACATAGCTGCCGTTTGAAAGCACCTGGAATATAGGTCTAATTAGGGGGACTGGAACTCCCTTCAAATAACAAGCCAAGTTTGCTGCAGACCCGTTACACGCCCCATGCAAGGACAGCTGTTTGCAAACCATCGAATGGCTGACTGAAGTCTTGCATTCACTACCGCTAAGAAAGACTTCTTTCATGCCACTGAGACATTTGTACGAGAAGGGTAGCTCCCACACCTCATGGATGTAACTATCTCCCAGCTTTTCATATCTGCCTACCAGAATGTGTTTTAAACATGAAGTGAATTGTAGTGTGGAAATAGGCAGATTAATGACCCCATGTATTAACCACTCAGCAGATGGTATTTTAGCCACAGTAAAAGGCAACTTTCCTAACTTTTTGATGTTTAGCATGACATAAGTCGCTTCTTTCTTAGCCATTAGTTTTTGTTGTCGCGTTAAATTAAAAGTAGAAAATATTTCCCTTGCGCTGACATGTTGCCAGGGAACGCGACCTGCTTTCAGTGTTTGAAGTGTCCAACCCAACTGCATAATGGACTGTAGTTGACTCTGTCCATGGTGTAAGGAAGACATATCTGTTTGTATGATGTCTATATCAGAAGAGTCTATGGGGGTCATTCCGACCCTGGCGGTCATAGACCGCCAGCGCCGGGGACGGAGGAAGCACCGCCAACAGGCTGGCGGTGCTTCAGGGGCAATTCTGACTGTGGCGGTAAAGCCGCGGTCAGAAAAGGGCAACCGGCGGTTTCCTGCCGGTTTACCCCTGCCCCACAGAATCCTCCATGGCGGCGCTGCTCGCAGCACCGCCATGGGGATTCCGACCCCCTTCCCGCCATCCTGGTCCTGGCGGTAAAAACCGCCAGGAACAGGATGGCGGGAACGGGTGTCGTGGGGCCCCTGGGGGCCCCTGCACTGCCCATGCCACAGGCATGGGCAGTGCAGGGGCCCCCTAACAGGGCCCCATAATGATTTTCAGTGTCTGCCTAGCAGACAACGAAAATCGCGACGGGTGCCACTGCACCGGTCGCACACCAGCAACTCCGCCGGCTCCATTCGGAGCGGGCTTCATCATTGTTGGGGCTTTCCCGCTGGGCGGGCGGCCTTTTGGCGGTTGCCCGCCCGCCCAGCTGGAAAGTCAAAATGACCGCCGCAGTCATTTGACCGCGGTACGGTCTTTTGGCTGTCTCTGCCCGGCGGGCAGTGCCCGCCGCCCGCCGGGGTCGGAATGACCCCCTATGTTATTTAAGGTGTATATCCGGCCGGACAGGGTATTAATCCCATTATCTACAACAGCTAATGCCTTCTATAAGTTTTCTTGGTCTATTTGCCTTAACTGGGCAGCAGCTTCTTGTTGGAAAGCTTCCAAATTTCATTATATACTTTATATAAGAAGCACTTTCTGCGTTGTTTTCTGTGGCCTAACAGAAAGTCCTGTAAGTCGGTATTATTAGACAGGCTGAGTTGTTCTCTAAGCGCATCCAGTGAGCAACTCTTTAACCATTGCTGGCATAGTTTCCCTACACTGTATGTTGTTACTGTACCCGCATGTTCAGATGATATACATCGAGGGTCCGGCCTACTAGTTCTAAAACACCCTGTGGAGTTTATAGAACGTTTATGACACCAATTGGTATCTATTGGCCACAATAACCACCCGCCAGGACCGTGACAGTGAAGCATTGAACGTGCCATTCTGGACCCATTCATCGAGCTGATTTTCTGTTGCATTTAAATATTTTTGTCATTTATGAAATTTTGCAGGGGCAGGAATACTGAGCGTGTTCAATTCCTTAATCTTTGCTAAGCCTAAACAACTTGTTTTTTGTACAGTTTCATTTGAAAAAATAATTTGAACAGGTATCAGGCATGGTCTGAACAAAGCTTTCTTCCCCCGTATTTGCCAATGTCTAGTTCCCCACACACTTTTTAAGTCAATCGACTTCAGACAATATTCATAGCCTTCTATAGTCAACCGGGAAACAAAGGAATCCGAATAAATACATTTCGGATTTGTCAATAATATGCGTACAATTTCTGTCGGTGGCAATTTAAAATAATATGACTCAGCATTTCTAACATCGTGCCCAGAGAAATATGTAATCTTTTCAGAGTATGTTTTTAGAACTCCCTTAAGGTGGAGTTGGACAATGTTCCCATGTGTGTAATTAAAAACAGTCTTTGGGGTACTTGCTCTGTGGATGAAATGGTGCTCATAATAATAATAGCAAAACATATCATCATAATTCTCTTTAAATTGATAAACATCTTCGTTTTCAAATACAGTGTAATACTGCAATTCAGTCATCATAGAATCAACTGTTTTCACATCCCAATCATCAGAAACAACTCCGGGTATTATTATATAGTTCATTGAAAGTTTAAACACATATGGTATTTGAATGACCTCTGTGGGCTGTATATATCAAATGTTACTTTATCCCAAACAATCCCATCAGGAATGTGTATGGCAGAAATGTTCACAAAAGACCAGTCTCTGTGGACCTTGTGAGAAGAAAAATTTGGTTTTAGGACCTCATCCACCAGTTCAACAGTTGATTTTTCAGGAAGAAAATAACCATGTATTAACAAAAAGCATGTTCTAACAAACCCAGTCCAAAGCAGGAAAGCCAGTACAGTCAAGGAAAGACACAGATAGTTCAATGGAAGAACAAAGTAAGTTGTTTTTAAGCCAATTTATCAGCTTACGTGCTTTTGACAGTTCAGGTGTCGAAGAGGCGAATGAGTCTGAAACGTTGTTGTTGATGTCGGCAAAGTATCCAAAAGCAGTTTGTGCAAAAACTGGAGCCGTGTTTGTAGGTGGAGTGGGTGTTTCCCGGGAATAAATGACACCATCCGTCTGTGTTGAAATTGTGTCAAATCGATCAGTTATTTCTGTATTGTTTGATGTCAGTGGGACCAATGCAAGATAATTTTCCACCCTCCCCAAGCTCCGAGAGGTATTCGTGTTGCTGCTTACAACTTGTAAAGGAACGTCTTGACCAGTAGTGAGAGGGATTTGGGAACTACTGGATGTCCCTTTTGGTCAGCTGTGCAGGATCGGCCACATCGTGTAACTTGACATTGTCGATAGATATAAAGCGGTTTTCTTTGGCACCTGCCAACGGTGGTAAAATGACAGTTCTGGTACCGTGTATTCCCAAAACTGGGACTGGTGCACGATAAGAAGGACCAAACTCCTTTTTCACAGCAACCTTTTCACATACTAGATCGCCAACTTTAGGAATTCTTCTCATAGGCATTACAGGTAAGTCCTTAATTCATGTGGAGGCAGCACTGGCAGAAGATTTGTCATCACGGAACTGTTGCAATTCCGGTAAGACAGTGACATGTTCATTTATGTCAAAAGGTGTTTCTGCCACCTCCACGCCAGGACCCTCAAGATCTAGAACATACATTTGAGTTCCAAAAAGGCACTCATATGAAGTACAACCCCCCAGGGACCTTCTAGGCAGATTAAGTGCTATCTGGACTCCATACAGGTGGTTCAGCCAATTATGACACGTACCTAAGACTGGCGTTTAAGGATTGCTTTAAATCACGGTTTTGCCGCTCCACAACACTATTTCTTTCGGGATGAAATGGAGACGAGTACTGGAGTTGGACCCCCAACGAAGCCGTTTCGTCCCTGAATGCCCTCGAGGCAAAAGCAGGGCCCTGGTCACACTGGCAAGCCGCAACTGCATATATACCGATAAAGGCTCGCAAATCTTTAATAACACTCTGAGCGTCAGCCGAGCATTGTGGACACACCAATAGAAATCTGGAGCAGGAGTCAACAGCGACTAAGATGTATTTGTATGCACTGTCTGGTGTTAGGGGACCACAACATTGTAAAGGTTTGTTGGAAATTAGATTAGGAGGGGGGTCTGCGTGGGCGTTTAGCAGCGGAAACTTTAATTTGTTGGCAGATGCCACAACAAAGGACATTCTGCTTGGCTTCTTTGTATAGGCCTGGCCACCAATAACGGGCTTGTAACAATGAAATTGTAGCTGCCACACCAGCATGGGTAGCTGCGACCCCCCTCATGCGCTGCTTTAAATAACTCTGGTCTTATATCTTTGTTGGGAATATCTCAAACCCCTACGCCTGGTATCTTAACCTCAGCGTTCAGGCAGCCTCCCGTTCGGTAGGAATATTTAGCAGGAAATGCTTTTGGATTGGGTGTACCTTCAGCCGTAGCCTTCACGGCAGCCCATATGTCTTCGTCCTGTTTCGCACCTAAGCGGGTTACTGTAGCAACAGTGGCCGTAGCTGCTGCTGACTTTGCAGCTTCATCAGCCAGTGTATTCCCAGCAACGTGTATGTACAACATGGACATTTAGTAGCGTTTCCTTTAGATCCGCTACTTTCCCCCACAGAAGTCTGTGTTTAATGGTGTTGCCTTTAGAATCTCTGAACCCATTCTGGCGCCAGTAATGCAGGTATTCATTGAAGGACTGGACACAGTAGTACGAATCACAAAAGATCAGTGTTAACTGTGCAGGATCCGTATGTTCCAGTGCCATCACCAGAGCCCTTAGCTCTGCTAATTGTGCTATCCCCTAGGGTTTGCGTGTATGTATGTTGGGGACAAAATTTAGTATCCTCCATGTAGCCCCTTAAGATTGCGCAAGCAGCGGAGTATTGATGCTTTGTGCCAATTGCAGGTTGCGCTGAGACATCGGTGTACATGACTCTTTGATACTGATCAATAGGCAGTGTGTTTGCAGGAACTGGGTATTCTAGTTCATATTGCAAAAATTCTTGAGTTTGTAGTTTTGGGTCAAAAATGTAGTCTACATCAGTGGCTGTCAAAGACGGCGCCCATTGTATCCAATGTGGATGTAATGCTTTTACATTTGGAACACTGGCTTTGGTGACAGCCTCAAGGACTGGAATTGGAGAGACAACAATAATGCATTTGTCCTGGGCTAGGGTCTTTCTTTAATGCCATCTGTACAGCAATGAAAATGTTCTCAGTGGGAGCAAAGCGCTGTTCTGCTGCTGGGTACAAATGTGATTTGTATGCAATTGGGACGGTCTCACCCTCATTAAAGTTTACATAGATGAAACCAATGGCACCAGCAATTACTCTGATGACCAAATGTGTGTTGTCCTTTGTGTGTAAATGTTATGCTGCAAGCATATCTGTTTGCAGGTCTCTGAGAATGTATGTGTGTTCGACTGTCCAAAATTTACTTGAAAAATCAGGACGTACTAAGTCATATAAAGGTTTTATGCGTGTTGCATAATCAGGAATGTAAGTTCTACCAACATTTAGAAAACCCAATAGAGATTGGAGTTTTTTAATGGTATTTGGAGGTTGTAATTGTGCGCATTTTTCTAAGAATTGTGGCGCTAGGCTCTTTAATTCACTTGATAGCTCGTATACCAGAAACAGGATGCTAAGGAAGGCTACTGGTTTTTAAAAAATTGAATTTGTAGCCAAATTCAGCAAATCCCACAACAATGCGGGCTTCCCGTCTTAAATGTTGTAGCAATTCATCATCTGTGAGATAGATATCATCTACATTGGACAATGCTTCAGGATCAATCTCATGCAACATTGAAGTCACGTGAGCCGCGAACAGTCCTGGACTGTTGTACCCCTGGGGTAAATGACAGAATTGTTTCTGGGAGCCTAGTGCCCTGAAACTTGTTAAGTCTCTACTGTCAGGTGCTATATTTTGGCAGAAAAAAACATTGGAAATGTCCAGTGTTGTTTTGTATTTTTTGCGCACTATTTTGTTCATCAGCGCTGTGCTATGTGAGTTTTGTGTAGCATATTTGCGAGTATAACTGCTTAAGTGTCTGTAGTCTAAGACTATTCTGTATGAATTGTCCTGTTTGGCTACTGGGAATAAATAATTATTCATTGGAAGATGCAGGGTTCAATTACGCCCTGGTACTCCAGTTGTGTGAGGATTTCCCTCACGGGTGCTTTAGCATCATGTTTTATTGGATGCTGGAGTTGAGGTTGGGGTTGATTTTTAATAAGAATTACATGGTAGGGGGAATCCTTGTCCCATCCTACGTGATTGCGATATAACGCGGGTGCCTGCGCCAATGCCCATTCGATGGCGTAGGATTCAGCGAGCTCTTCAGGAACAAGAGGCAAGAAAGAAGGTTTAATAACATCTTCCCCATATGGGCAGGTACGGACAAATTCAGGTGGTCAGTCTTGTTCGGCCAACAATACATCATATATATTTACTACGCAATCCAAAAAGATTGCATCTATTGTGTGTTCAATGTCTCCTTCTAACTGTAGCATTACTTTGTACACCCTATCAAGTGTGGAGACACGCATGTCCGCACTTTCTACTTGTAGAAAGTCATCAGTTGCTTTCACCTCCAGATGCTCTAGAAGATTCCGGCGAATTATTGTGACCTCTGCCGCGCTGTCTAATAGCGCTAGTGCCCACTTCTTGTTCTTCAAGAGAACCCTCTTCTTGAGTGGCATGTCGAACTGCAACTGCTAGCAATTTTTCTTTTTAAATTGGGGTTTTTGTTGGGGAGGTTTCTCTTCCTTTTTAACAGAAACCTCTGTTGAGCGTTGTGATTCCTGTCTCTGTTTCACGTACTCTGTTCTTCGCTCTGACCGCCCAGCTCTCTCACTGCATTATTCCGATGAGTCCTGAAAGGAACGAGATTGGCATGTATCAGTATATTGATATCTGTCAGGCGTTTTTATATTATCTCTATTTCTGAGATTATATCTATTCTGCGCGGTCTCCGTGCGCAAAGATTCTCCCCTTTCTTTTTTAGGAGTTTGTTGTTTTTTATCCCAGTGTTTCTTATTACCATCAGGAGCTTGCTTGGTAAAATCTTTATTAGATTTACCCTGAAGTTGTGGTTTTATTGGTCTGGCCCCCAGACTATCTCGACCAATACTAGAGTAGGTCTCCATGATAATCTATGGCAGCTCACGTTCTTGAGATTCCTACTTTGGAAGGGTGTTAATTTAAGGGAAAGAATGGCGCTCAAGGCTACGAGCTAAGTATGAGTCTTAGCATAAATTATCACACAGTGCACTCTTGGAGGACCACACCCCTGATCCCCAACTGCGTGGCAAGCCAAACAGACAATGATATATAGACAAATAAGAGGCACTCGTTAAATAAACAGTTGTATAACAGACAGTACTGAAGGTATCCGCTAAAGTCACTGCGAATGTCCTTTGAGAGAGAACACCATACTATGTATCTTTAGGATGGTATGAGATAAGGACAACATTTTTTTTGAAGAGGCGAAGCAGTTTCCAATGTAGTTCCTCTTGAAATTTAATAGCAATGTCCAAATTCAATTCAGTCAGTTATTCAGCAATACTGTCATGAGTCACAATCTTGATATCTGTTGTGTTCCATTCAGACTCCACAGCCAACACGTGTTTCGTCCATCGACTTCATCAGGGCTATGAGGCAAATCAGCCTAGAACCTCAAATCTGGAAATAATGTTAAAATAGATCATCCATTTATGAGCTATTGTAATACTCATCTCCAAACTCCATTCCGTAATTTGGCTTTCCCAATCTGACGATAGAATATCGAATGGACTATCGCTAAGACGACTTCTGTTGTGTTTGCAAGTATGCATTGTTTGTATTTAATGTTTGCGTTACAAATTGTACTAATCGTCTGTATATCGCCGTCAGCTCAGTATATAAGTGATGGAGTTCAGCTACCGCTAGGTTGCAGGGTGCGGTGTATAAGTGACCAATAAAGCCCAGGTTCGACCATCATTACTTAGAGGACCTAACATAACCTGATTGGTAAAATTGTGTGTGGTAGGGTGCCATCAAGCCAATTATTATGTTCTTGATAAGTTAAAGGTATTTCTAAATATGCATATGCTCTCTATTGTCCAGGTATGTTTGCAAGTGTATAGTGATGAAATGTGTTTGTGTTCCCATCAACTGCTGGAAATGCGACCCAACAATACAAGAGTCCTGTTCTATAAGCTGCATGTGCATCCACCACAAATGTGACGGGACCCCCCCTGGGCCGTTATTCCATTTGCCAATAAATGTGCAGTCAGGGGTTGTCTCATATTGACTGCAATTGCTAACTGTTCCGGATTCACCATATTAGATGGTACATTTGTTCAGAGATAAGCACACCAAATGGGTATTTTCCTTTTAGAGTTCAAGCTTGAACAACCTCCAGCATCAGATAGGGTGCCCTACTTAGTTGAGGAGGAAACCCTCAATACCACGGACGTCTCTGTATATAGTACTGAGATGTCCTTGTATACAGTGAGACAGAGATACTCAGGAGGACCCGAAAATTAGAGCCTGACCAAACGTTGGCAGCGCCTGTCGCGTAGGCTCTCATAGAGCTGGCCTAGGCAAAAACAGCTAGATAGAGAGAAATAAAAACAGACCGCAAAAGTGGCTATTGTACAAATAATAAAACGAAGCAGAATAAAATATAGCTAGGTTAAAGTGCACAGCGGCAGGCCTAGTATGCTAAAATAATCGTGCATGGAGCTATAACTAAAATGGCTACACAACACCATATCTTTCAATAAGTCACTAGTAAATAGTATTCCAGGCGGCGACTTCTTTCTGCCTGGACTACAGTAATTCCCTGTTTCTGTGGACACACAAGTGCATCATTTCAGAATTACAGCTTTTTCTGAATTTACACTAAGGCTGAGATATTTCTCTGTAATTGTCATCATTTGTCCAGATTCACTGTCTTCCAGTGTAGAAAAGACTAATTATCAAAAACCTCTGCTAGTGTTGATTGCTGTAGCATCATCTGAACCAATACTTTAGTCAGATTCCACTAAGTTGTTGGCTAGTTTGAGAATCTGCCGTTCCCATAGTGCTGCAAATGTGGGGAGGGACCATTAAACATGTGAGGTAAAGCCTCGAGTGTGTCATCATGTTCCTGCCATCGCTAAATATTTTCACCTGACTTCCCTACAAGTCCCTCCCGGTCATCAGGAGGTACATGGTGTCACCTCTTAGCTCTTTGGGCACTGGAAATGTACACATCAGCTGTGTCTAGTTACTGGGTGGCGTAAAGAGTAGGAACTATGGAGACACCATAGTAGTTCAGAGATTCCAAGGCTGAAAGAGCAAAAAGCTTGTAGGCGTCTAGCTGTCTGGAGAATGGCACTTAACCCTAGAGGAGTCATCTCTAAGCAGGGGTACTCAAGGGCCACCTACCGCTCCCCAGGTGTCGACATTCAGGCTTTCTTGCAGTACTCTTCAGGCCAGCACCCCTAGTCATCTGCTTTTCATCTACTTCAGCTCCTACAGTAGAAATGTATTAACCATTAAGCCACCAGCTTTTGTTTGCCAGTAAATCAGTTCTTGTTGGCACAATATACCAATCCACATTGGGCCTTTGGGCCAGCCTTTTTAGCTCTCCCTTATCACCAGACAGGCCAATTTAGACCTGCACAGTAGGATCTTCCACTGTAGTGTCTCAAGGTGGGCCATCTCTCAACATGAAAATAATATGTTGTCCCTTTATGAATGGACGAGCTTAGGTTCAGTCAGGAGGACATTCTGTCATATTTTGAAATCTCCCATAGGAGTATTTTAGTCCCACCATTTTTCTGTTGCTTTGTTTCCTTCCATCTCCTTTGTGTTTCGTGCGGGACTATTTTAGATTTCAGAAGTACCCTCAATCATCACATTGTCTTGTATATGCATATATGCATTGGTTACCAAAATACCTGCACAACAAAAATAGTCATCGTCCTTGCTTTTAAGTTGATGCAAAAAGTATTCTTCTATCTAAATCTTCTGTCATGATTGAGGGTGAGGCTTGTTTGTACTTATTAATAAGAGGAGTTGTAGTTGTCTGCTATTTTCAGCATGGATAAAGTAATACCGCCTTCATCTGTGGAATGGACGGGCTCTTGTGAACAAGCTCTGAGGACACAGGAGCTTTGATAAGCATGTTAGCCCTGTATACAGAGCCTTGGCCAATGTGCAAAGCTTACATTTTCAGTCATGCTCCTACACCTGTATTCTCACAAACAACAATTGACAGCTCCTTAGTGGAGACATACTTCCTTTTCTTCTGACTCTGGATAAATACCTAGGCCTTGTATGTTCTGAGAGGATGACATCCATGTGGATAATGGGTATAAGACCTGTTTAGTTATTGGGTAGATAGGTTTTCATCTGGTAACAACCCTGATAATACAAATAAATAATTGGTTACCAAAATGAGTGCTCGTGCTCACCACCTTTAAGCAAATGGACAAATTAGAATACCTGTACCACCTATCAACTGAGAAACCACATTCTCGGATCATGGCAAAACGCATGTTGATTGTTGCCTAAAGGTGTCTATCAAATGTGTCTGACTGTAAATTCTCCCTCAATACCAGCACTTGATCTTCAATCCTCCTTTCCCTCATTTACACACCTCCAATGCGCTACATAGAAACTCAGTATAATGTATTAACCATATCTAGCAAAATAAAAAAATGTAAAAATACTGAACATCCAACAAAAACAGCAGGAACAGGCCATAGATTGTGCTTTCATGTCCTTTCTTAATGCACTGTGAGACAATACCCAAACTCATCAAACATCATTACACAGAACATGCCACATGCATCCATTAACTGTACAATATGGGCATACCAATAGTACTAAACACTTGTGAGACTTACTCCTCTCCAACATAAAGGTGCCCTAGCACAGAACATTATTTGTTGATACTACAGATACAAAGAACACTTTAGACAGGTCACCTTACGTCCCATGCAGCTCACATGCCATATACACAGCAACACAGTGCTCATATTACGGCCAGCTGCCACGTAATGGGTATTTAATGACCCAAAGAATGTATAATTAAATAGTAAAAGTTTCACATCACACTTCTCTTGCATCAGAGGTCTACACATAGATCAATGAATAATCAGAAGACAATACCCAAAACCCAAAAGAAATTGCATAACACTATTGACAAGACTAAACCTTCTTAAGATTTTTCAGAAACCATGTCAACCACATTTCTCGAAGACATCAACTCCTCTGCAAGATCCTATTGGGTAACCTGATTACATTCTTCTTGTCTCCAGAAATCTCACTAAATGTCCTAAAAAATAGTCCAGGTTTCACCTTTAGTGAAAAATAATGTTGAAGTTTAAAATACTTTTCTAATGTTCCCTTATTGGCAGAGGTATTAGAGAGCTTCGTGGAGACCTAGACCACATTCTTAATTGTGGAAAACAAGTTAGATGAACTACTGTCAAGCTTTACTTCAGGCTGCAGCACAGAGACCATACTTTGATTGCACTCTTTATTCTAGATAAAGGTGACTCTTGTCTTCTCATCCTTCTTCAAACTATTAATAGCCCTTGACGCAGTAAATCACATCACTATGCTAAACATCCTCAGAGACATAATGGATCTTAACGGTGCAGTCTTCGTTTGGTTCTGGCCATGTTGAGAAAACTGGTGTCAAAAAACAAAATAGACTTTTTTCTCTCCAGTCATATGCCACTGGATTAAGGGTCCCCAGTGGATCTGTTCTCTATCCCACCAGCTTTAACCTATACACAAAACCTCCTCCCTCCACTCTCAGCTGCTACAACCTTGCATATCACTTTTATGCTGACGACACCGAGCTTTGACTAAAACACCATCCTCTAAGGATACGAAATTCATGAACCAAGGTCTGTATTTTCATCAAATATTGATGTCTCTCCACCTCCTGATCTCCTCACTTAAAAACAGCCTGGTCAAAACTTGGTAAGTCATCTTATGGTAGTAAAGTGCAACCTTTCCATTGCGGATTGCATAAAATATCTTTTCTTGAACAAAAAATCTTCAAGCACATATTAACACAATTGCTAAATGGGAATGGAATTCCAACTTGGACTTCTTAGTGGATTCAAAGCGAATCCTGATTTCAAACAAGTAGTCCAGTCATTTAGCCAGTTAAGACTGGACTACGGTGAAGCCAGTCTCAAATAGACTCTTGTTATTTCCGGTGGTCAACACCACCATAAACACCCTTCTTTTTTTAAACATCTGCCTTTATGAATTCTAAGTTCTGTTTCTTCTCTCGAAGTCCACACAGGGTGTGGAACTGCAATCCATTGACTATTAAACAACCCTGTCCCATGAAATGTGTAAAAAGTCATCTAAAGCCTGTTACTTCAGCATCAATTCCAGCGACCTGTGACCCTAGAATGGCAAAGTAGTATACCAGATCCCTCCTCTGCCTAGGCGTGCCGTCTTAGTAGCTCTGTAAAAAAGATTTTTGCTTTTAGTTTGTTGATATTGACCCATGCGTTGAATATGATGATACTTCAATAGATCATACCAAATGCTGTTCATCCTATGTAACTGGTGTATATGTATTTACTATTCCTTTAAAACTGTTCCTAGGCAACACACTCTGCCATCAATTGGGTCTTGCATTCGCCAACTGAGATTGCTGATAAAGACATTCACTGTATGATGTGTTGCATTAGAATTAGTGATTCTTTGTAGTTTAGCTACAAGGTTGTAGGAGTCCTAGGCAGGCATCAAGTCCAGCTTCCCAGTTTTTTCAAATTGTCTCCCAAAATGTATAATTGCTAAGAGGTGATTCAGTTGGCAGCATGTGCTATACATTTATACGTGTTAAATCACATTGCCAAATATGGAAATGTAATGACTCCCCTTATATGAGGGGTTTGTCTGCCTCACAATGGTCTTTTTACTCCTAGGTGTGTTATGGGGCAGTTGGCCTTGCAACATTGCACCGGGATAGGTCAATGGTTTTAATCTGTACTACATGTAAATGACCCCTTTCACTACTTTCATGCAGATTAAGGAGTATCAGATTATAATTTCATCCGATCATACGTGGTCATTATACACAGCAAATGTACTTTGCATCAGTATAAATGAGATACCATTGCGCTGTGCTACTTGTAACGGATAGAAGCACCCTCTTTGTGATACTGTCACCTCCGTGCTGCAATGCGTCCTTTGGGAAGATAGCACACATAGCTGTCTTCCGAAAGACATCATCTGCCAAACAGCATTGCACCCGAGAATGAATGGAGGCACATCTGACTCCCTCCCCAATGCATTAACACCAGGTAAGTGGCGTGATACTCTAACGGTGGCCAAATAAGCTTAACCAGTAGACGCATGCAGCATCCACACCTCAGGGCCAGGACTAATTTCAGAACACTCCTCAGTAAAGCTAGTCTACCCAACGTAGCACAACCATTCATTGGACGTTTTCATGTGGATGGAGCACTCATCACCTGATGCTGGGATCCTCTTTGATATTCCAAGAAACATGGGTGACGTCATCTTCTTTGTTTCTAAAGCTTCTAAAGCAAGATGACTTATTAATGCCTGATTACCTAGTAGAGAAACCAGTCCAAGATGGACATGACCTTACTACAAATGCAAAGATCTTGTTAAAGTTTCTGGCACCTATTTAAGGAGCTCTGGAATGCCCTTGGGGATATCCTGCTATACAGCTGTCAGGACAGATAATTCCATCACTCTTGTCTGCACGTTAAAATTGAACTTTGGTTACCTTTTCTGCATTTTTTTTTTGTGTCCTTGTTGACCGATTTCTCAGTACATGTCTGGGTAGACACTTTACCGGGTACTTTAGATTTCTTGGCAAACGATGTATAAATATGACTGGACACATAAAGTGTTGTTTCTTTGAACCCAGAGTTAATGGTCACCCTTTTAAAGCAAAAGTCTTGTTATTTTCAGTCTCTGGGATCACTGTTTTTTAATCCTTGAGCAAATATAATGTTATGCCTTTCATGTGGACAAAGGAAGGGCATCTAGTGGTCCAGTTTATTGAACGCCGCAGGCAGGTCTTCAAGGGAGGCTCCATATCTCCAATCTCCTGTATCTGTCCAAAGCAGGTGTTCCTTGATTCTCATGAGACCGCCCTTCGTTACTGCACCAGGGTCCAAGCATGACTGGCTCAGGAGCTTTGGAAGTGTCAAAGCCCTTCAGTAGTGCCACAGCTCTTTTACCATTATTGTTGGGGCTGAACATCACAAGCCTGTTAATGATAATTCTAGCTGAAAGAGTGCTCGTGCTAATTGCTAGGGTCTTGGGGCCAGATGTATCTATTATCTGGATAGCAATTACCTAATTGCGATTTTCTGCGAACCGCAATTAGGTAATCTTTATTTGAATGTATGAAACTCCAGGAGTTTCATTTAGCGATTCACAACGGTTCGCAAATCAACCTACCTCATTATTATTATTCATGAGGTAGGTCACAATTTGCGACCCATTGCGAATTACTACAATCACAGGGATTGTGGCCTGCTGTCTATGATTGTACCCATGTCTTCAAAAGAAAACGGGATGCGTTTAAAAAAAGAAAAATTAAAAGTTTTCTTTTCATTTTTTAAGAGCAGGCAGTGGTCCGTGGGACCACTGCCTGCTCTTAAAAAATATTTTTGCTACCATTAACAAAGGGGAAGGGGTCTCTTTGGGACCCCTTCCCATTTGCGAATGGGTTACCACCTACTTGAAGTAGGTGGTAAAATGCGAATGTTTTGCGACTGCATTTTGGTCACAAAACATTCCTACATATCTCTGCGATTCGGTTTTAGGAAGGGACGCCCTTGACACCCCCTTTCCTAATACCAAATCTATATGTAGTTGCAATTCCAATTCGTGATTCGGTAACAAGTTACCTAATCGCAGATTGGGATTCATACATACTAAAATGCATTTTTGCGATTGCAAACGGCCCGATTGCGCCGTTTGCGATCACAAAAATGCATGATACATCTGGCCGTTGGCTTGTTATTCCCAATGTGTTTTCTGTGTTTTTAACAGGTGTGACTGTTTGCAACACACAGCACCAGTAATCCTAGTAATGCGTTATGGTAGATGCGATCCTTTAGATCCTTAATACCCAATTTGAAACTCAAGTACTATTTTTATATTCAGTTACTGCTCAAACAGTTCAGAAATCTTCTTGCACTCGCTTCGTGGTCATTTCCACTTATCTAAGGAGAGTTTTCTTTCAAGGTAGGTGCACTATAAGTTGTGTAGCCATTTTCGCAGGAAAATACTTCCAGGGCGAGGTGCATGCCTGCTGAACTTGCAACTTGACTTGATCCTTACACAAATATATGAGGCATCTTCACTGCTCCACTTCAGGAAGGAACTGAAGAAGCTTCCTTTAGAACACGTAGTCCGGAGTACCTACCTTAATTGTGCAGGCCACGTAGTTGCAACAAAGCGAACCCACCTACTTGTATGCAAGACTTGCTTGCCTTTGATTTGTTTCCCCCCTTATACTACACTGAGCCTGTGACAGTACAGCTAGGTTCATGTTATATAAATACCCAAACATGGTTGCACTTCACAATCAGAATCAGGGGGATTCCAATTTTGTGGTTTCCCCTGCACGTCCCTCATGCTTCGACCCTGCACGTCCATCATGCTTCCACCTTCTCCGTTGTTTGGGTGGAGGAGTGAACTATTGGTCTGCGCGCAGTTTTGTCCTCACATGGACCCACTAGCAGGTGGGTGTGACTTTATACATCAAAAAGGATGCTGCAGTTTGTACCGATAATATAGAGGCTGACTGTATAGGAGTGTTACTATGGGGTCTTCTCTATTCCTCCAGCAGCAGTGTTGCATTGGGGTCTCTTCTGTGTGCCCCCTGTCAGGCTCCTGTGGCAGTTCAAGAAGCTTGTGGCAGTAAGGCCGTGTAAAGTTCTTCTTTAACTTGCTCTGTAGCTGCACATTGGGGTCGGTGGTCTGTGGCTGTACGACACAGCCCTTGGAGGCCTCCTCCTTTCAGTCGCTTCCCTGCTTGACCTTTTATGATTTCTCCTGTTCTAAGCCTGGGGTGTCCCCACCTCCTCATCCGTTCCACCTACCGGAGAGCACTTGGTTCCAGCTGACAAATCGAGTACACGGGCACACATAGGGATTGAGTGTGGTCCCAAAATAGAAGAGTGATTAATTTATTGACTGATTAAAGCTAGTCATTACACGAAAGGTGTGCAGAAGCTGTGCGCTGCCTCTGTACATATTTAGCTTTGAGATCTTTTATTTTAACCATTACCAAACAATCACATTGGAGCTCAAACCAGTTCTTACTATTAGTTCCTACGTGTGTGTGGGTGTTAATACAAATTTATTTTCTGAGTCAACTTGGGTTCGTTAGGTGGTATGTAACCCCCTAATAAGTAGGCCTACTATTTACATTAGTCAGAGTTCATATTATTCTGGCATCCATTTCACCCATGTTTTTCCCTTCCCCTGATAGTCATCCACGTAGGTCTCCAACAGTAAGTCTCTCCTACTCCATCTTCTTTCCCTGTGCTGTCATCTTTATTTCTTATGCTTCTCATTGAGTGCCTCAGTGGCATAACAAAGGCCCCCGCAGCCCCTGAGCTCCAGGGGGCCCCCTCAGCACCGTACACCATGTACAGGTGGCAGACCTCTGACTGGGTCCAGGGGCCGGTCCCCTCCCCCCCCCCCCCAGGCAGTTTGCAGCCCCCCCCCCCCAAGTTTCGATACGCCACAGGAGTGCCTCCTGCCTCATCAAAAGGGCCTACAGTGCAGCAGTTTACATAGCTGTAGGATTGTTGCTGCCCACTCTACACTTCCATCAATTGGACACCATTTCTTCACCGTTTCTTCTCACCCTGCTCTGCTGTTCCCCTCTTTCAGGTCTTTTGTCTGTGGCTTTGATTCCCTGTGATTGTAACTGGTGGATGCTATTCCTCATTTAGCAAGAACTGTACCCAGCATCGCAAACTTGTACCTAATTTTACCTTTTTTAGGTCTCTGGGTCCTTTCCCAACAAGCACTGCTTGATTGTGAAAGCATATTCCCTTGTAATGGGGTGCAATTTGCCCAGTATATCCTTTCAATATTTGCCTATATTCCAAATGACAAAAACATATGAATAAAGTCTGCCCCCTCAGTTTTGCATCTCGTGCTAGTAGAGGGCCTTCGCGGGTAGACCCTGCTCAATTTTAGTGGAGTCGGGTATACCCTGTTGCCGAAATTAAAATGTATTTACTTGAACCTGTCGCTGTTTGATATTCCTTAAACCTGCAAGCAAGGGGGTAAAGGTGTATTTGTTTCCTTCGGTATCCTGGTGTTTGACAGATTCCCACCTTTATCAGCTGTCAGGGCTTTATACACAGTTGAAACAAGTTATTCCCTAATGTCCATGTCATCATAGCTAGGGTTGCTGTCAGTCCCTTCATATTTCCCTAATAGTCTGTACCATCTTAGCATATTGTAAGAATTGACTTGGGCCTGTGCGAAAGCTTCTCTGCACCTCCTTCAAAGTAACAGATTTATCACCAGGGTAGAGGTCATCTATCATGTTGCGCACCACTTCTCCCCTTCCACTGCACCACCACCAAATTGTGACTAATGTGCCTGGCGAATACGAGGCATGGTTTAGGCGCTTCCTGACTGCTCTATCCCAGACTTTCCCTGTCTGGTGTGCTGCCTAGGGCAGGGCATTGAAGTGGGATATTACTTCCCATCATAAGAAGCTGCGTAATGATATCTGGCCACGTGTTGCTTCAAGCAGTTTTCTTTTCTAGTTATTACCATCCGCTATCCACTTACTGTGTGTTGGAGCAGCGATGCTTTTCAGTATATTTCAAGGTCTGGCAGACCCAAGCCACCCTCCTCACAGCTCCGCTTCAACAGTTCCAAACTGACTCTGCTGTACTTTCCACCCCACACAGGGGACAATAGTAGCTGGTCTAGTTCTCAGACCAGCTTTACTGCCAGGGGACAAACACAATATAGCGTCACATGCAAGCATGTTGGAAGGAGGACCATTTTGGCCCATGCCACCCTCCCCATAACAGATAATAATAGATCATTCCAGAAGTGCACTGAATTTTTCAGACCAGTGATTACTCTACCTATATTGTGTAAGTATTTAAAGTAGTCTCTCTCCTTTTGTATGTCAATAGTTGGGTATATCTCGGGTCCACCCAAGTCAGCATGCTCTGTCTGGTCTAGCTTTAATTACTCCACTTGATTTGCAAACCTGCTACTGCTACAAAAGTCTTAAAGTCCTTCGAGCCCCGGTATTTACCTGTTCGACTGGTGCATGTATATTAATGTCATCTGAGTACATAGATACTGTATGCATGGCAGCTCCTATTGCGACTCCTCATTTCCACAATGCAAGCCTTAATCTACATCACAGGGGCACAGCCACTAGTGTGCAAAGCAGGAACGAGAATAAGCATCCCTACCGGGTGCCTCTCTGTATATCCGGACTCTGTTTTGCTCCGTCTGGCTGTAACTCTCACTATTTAGCTGTGTATACTACAGTCATATCCATCCCTTAGCATTCAACCTAAATCTGAACTTCTCCAAATCCCAGAGCAAGTATTCTCGCCCTAATGTATTGAAGACTTTTTTGATGTCCAAAGCGTCAAGTGGGTAGTGCTGCTCCGCAGTCTCCATTGTGTGCCATAAAATCATGTGCCATCTTAGGTTGTTCTTTTCGGTAGGTACAGAGACACCTTGGTCACTATGCATCAGGTTCTCCTCTACCTTCATCAATCTCCATCAAACTTTAAGGTGATTCTCTGAGATCCTTTGATACAAGTCAGAAGGGAAACCATTGCTGTTGTGGTGCATCGCTCGTCTGCATATTGTTAATTTTCCCAGTCAGTTCTGGCTGCATTGTTTGTATAACACCTATAGATGTGTATGTATGTTGTCATTGATCCACCGCTGCACTTATTAAATTAGCCCTCTATCATATGAAGTTTTTGAAGACATGTAATTTCCCTACTATATTTCGCCTTTGGAATAATTATGATGGCGTTACTTCATTTATGTTAGCTGTTTCTTTCTGCTCTGAGTTTTACATAGGTTTGTTTCCTTGTAAAAGCCAGGCATAATTCTGCCTGGTAGATTGGTAGCTTGCCTTTTGGTCAGAATTGACCTAAAATGCTCCCTGTAAGCCAAATGATTGAAATAAAATGTCATGGCCTAATATAACCCTTGCACTATCTTCAGCTGATAATGAAGGCTAATCATATCATCCTTCCACTGCCCCAAGAACAATTAAAGTGTAACTGTGCAGTTTTTTCAGGCATAGGAGCATGATGGTGCTGAGGACTATAATGTTTAAGATTTGTCCAGATGTGATACTTCAAAAAACTGTAGGAATGTGCCAAAAAGTACAGAGGCTTGCCGGATTTTGGTCCTCAAGTATGCTGACAATAGACATGGTGACATTCCTGCCTGATTTTAAACTTGTGGGTAACACTCTCCAAATTATCAATGATTCACCTATCAAGCTTACGTTTAACTCTACGAAGATGGAAATTTGATATTTTTCCTCTTCCCTATTCTGATGTTACTCGAGCCCCGTTCTCCGGTTTCACTAAAGGGTATTTCTCCTTCTTTCAATTTAGCAGCCAAATGGGTCAGCTTCATGTTAATCCCCCAAATCACTCCTAGGTATTTGATATTTTTAAATATATCCAACTGGCATACAAACAAATCTAGCTTCTTCATGCGTTAAACATCGATTCTCACTGTGCATATTGCCTGTTCAGTCATTAGTGGTCCCTCACATTAAATAGGCAAAGCACTACGGATTGGGTTTCCACAAACATCCCTGCGACTCCTCAGGACAAATTGTAATTCAATTACTCCCCCTTTAAGCTTGTATCGTTTTTAAGATTTATTATTTGGTGTTTAAGTTGTGTGGCAATGTACACTGTCAAACAACATTACCAAGAACAAACTGGAAGTCAAGTGCCCGAGAACGTCTAATCACTGAAGACTGTCTAATGAGGGAATTGTTGTATCTTGCCTTCTTGTATGTTCTTGTTACACAGTTCAGTGGAGCTATGAAATATACTTGAATGTTGTTTGTCAGTGTTGAGACTGGCAGTTTAGGTACTGAGGTGCGTAGTCTGAATGGTAACGTAATATGGCTCCTCGTGGCGCATTGTTTTCCCAGTCTAGCGTGTGTCGCCATTTAAGGAGAACCATTTTATGCCCACTGGAGCCTTGCCTGATTCTTTTGCTTCACAGTAGTGATGAGTAGAAGAAATTACTAGTGCTCCAGTCTTAAAAAACATGAGGAGGCTTCATGAGAGGGAACCTGGAAGCCCCAACACAGTTTTTTATTTCGATGGTCTCGGTGTCCTCCCAAAATGCCTAAAAGATGCCTGAGTTGCATTTGAAGCCTACTCTGAGAAGAAGCTTCTAGTGGGTGGTTGGTGAAAGAAGGGAGATTGATAGTGTATTCTCAGTTGCAGGAGAGCCCACAAGTGTTTGAGGTGCTCCAGAAGGAGGTCATCCGTGGGAGAGGAGAAAGTTGTTTGCTGTAGACAAGAGCAAAATCTGTCTTGCTGTGTAGTTAAGTTGCCAGTAGAAGCGAATAACCCAGCGATGTGGAAGAAACACATCACCATAAATTTGTTGCTGCCTAAAATTTCCTTGGAGGACATTTGAAAGTTATTCAGATAGTTTATTGGGACGAGTGCCTTTGTCTGGAGACGGTTGGTGCTGCAAGAGGCACAAATTTATTTGCCACATTCCCTGCCGCAGGTGTATTTGCGTCCCTGGTACTAGAGCTCCATTATACATGGTCTGCAACAATTTTCCATGTGCACATCTCAGACTGTTGGGACTGAATGCTTGAATGCAGATCGGTCTGTGCACTTCTCCAGAGCTGTCTTTGGTTACCTTGGTGACTGGGCCTTGTGGAATTCAGCAGCGGTGTTGTTCCAGGTTGGCTGCCCTTGCTTTGCTCACATGGGCCTGCCATTCCCATCGAGTGCGACTTATGTATATTGAGTTTTGTTTCTGAACTGTGGTTGAAGTATGTTTGAGGGGTGTGCACTTGTTCATGTAGAACGTTTTGATAGAGAGATGTGTATTATAGGAAACTGGTCAGTGCTCTCTCAAGTGCTGCACCATTGTTTCCGAGGGAAGTCATTATTAGTGGTTTGGACTCATGAAGTGATGGTCATCTAAATATTGCATTCGTTCATGTGAACTGTAACCTATATTGTCTGTAGTCAGTGGTGTTTTGTATAGAACTCAGAAGATGTCGATGTTTTAAAGCCTGTGATTCTTTATTGGCACTATTGTCTAAGCAGCATCTTTGTAACCTCTGCTTCTGTCGGGCAAACAATGTGGCTTCTGGTATGGATTGACCTTTCTGTAGAAGGGAAAGGGCCCCCTTTGAATCCTGTCCTTGATGCCAGTTGCTTTGTGTTTCAGTTTACTGTGAGCTTGTTGCTCAGCAATTACTTTGAAGTCATTACATTGGCTGTAAAACAAATGTGAACTTCATGATTATGGTTAATAGTTCAAAACGCCTAATGTAAAATGTACAAGGGGTAGCGATGTTGTTAGTTTATTAATGTTTAACCAGTAGCATGTAATGTTTAAAGATTGTTTAAGCTAAACCAAAATGTACAGATTTAGGATAAATAAACGCTGTTGGAAATTATATGAAATCAAATTGAGTATGACTAAAATACCTTTGCAACTAAAGGTAATTGGTATTGCCTCGACATAAAGGAGTGCACATTGAAGAGGGAACACATCTTTGTGATCTGTGATTGATGTCTGCCTCTGGTATCCTGTCACACCCTATACAGATCCCAATTTGGCCAAACCTGCTACAGCAGGACCTTTGGCAAGATTCCACCACCTATTTTCAAAGGTTCAAATCAAACCTTTTTCAACAGATAAAAAACAGTCATAAAAGCACATAAAACATCGATAAATATGAGCATAAAACACAAACAAATGAGGCATATGATAAAAACAGACCCGCCTTCTCCTAGTATTTATACTAAGTAAACAATATTTTTTTCTAACAAGTATCCCCCCTTATGAAAAGTGCCACAATAAAACATACAAAAGGATCTTCAAGTTTGATCAAATAACTCAATGCAGATTTATGATCTGTAATATTCTGTGGAAGAAGAATGAGTTTTAAGATCACGTCTCTTTAAGTTCTTATAAAAATCACAGAATAGGATAAAGTGCTGAGTGCTTTCTCTTGAATGATTACCACAAGGGTATAGTTTTGTGTCCGGTGTGCGTATCTTCATTTCAGGAAAGGCAACTAGATGATGTACAATATCCACATGCAATCTAGTTAGAACGACACAGTGTTAGATATTATTTACACATGACAAACAGTATTGGCAGCTGTCTGGCAGGGCAGACGACATGTATAACACAATTGTCGGCATCACTAATACCTCACACATTTTACATTCCTGCCTAAATTGAAAGAAGGATGCCTTGATAAGTGTTCTATCAAGGGATAAAGATCTAAGCGGGTCTTGCACTACGGAAATATTGAACAACGTACTGTACAAATCATTTGTATATGATAGCCAAGGAATATTACAGACATGGTCCAGAGCCAGGCAGTCTAAAATAACTGATTTGGTAAAGGGTTAAGTTTTAGACTAGATAGAATACCAAAGTAAAAGGGGTTTTAATGAAAATAGATCTTTCAAAAAATTGTAGCTGACCTCCTTGTGAATAATCATGGATGAGGCTGAGACTGGCAAAAATAACAACTGCTCTATAAAGGTGTTCTCCTCAACCCATGAGGGAGTTACTAGGGGTGAAACTCGACAGACCCCCTCCGAATGTAGCAGCAGACAACCCCCTTGCTGATGGATGTTAACCATTTCCCTAACCGACCGGCTGCCCAGCTTTTGGGAGAACCTGAAAATGCCCTGACAATTTTTAATCATCTTTGATCTAACATTTAGAACCTGCTGAAACTATATACCATTGCCCGAAAATATGATCCCTAAATATGAAAAGGAATTTACCCTTGATATCGGTGAGTCTCCCATAAAAAAGGATCTGCACTTCCGCCTCTTCTTGCCACACACCTTTGTATACTTTTTTGATTTATTAATCGCCATTTCCCTGCATCCCATAAAGGCCCCAATTGCGTTCATCAGTTTGTGCAGTCTGATCAGAGTCCTGGATAGTAAAACGGTGTTGGCAAACACGGGCACAGAGTGTCTGGTGACACTAGGCACATTGGCCTGCAGAGCCTGAAACAAATCATCAAACTCCATTAATAACAAGCGAAAACAAGAAAAGTACCACTACGCAGTCCTGTCTTATTCCTCTCTTTACACTAAAAGGGGGAGAGCATTCCACATTGGGACCATACTGGACTTTAGATGGAAAGTTCCTGCACAGGCTTGCAAGGAAAGAAATAATCTCCTCCGGGGCACCAAGTGAGATCAAAGTTGACCAGATAATTGAATGATCGACCTAATCCAAAGCGTTGCTTAAATCAGCAAAACAAAGATAATGAGATCCTGTCTTCGCCTTGGTAGCCACCACCTATTCAATGGATTATCATCTTTTACATAATAACTTATCAGGAAAGGTGTTTTGGTCCTGCAGTAGCATTTGCCTCCAAGCGCTCTAAAAGTAAAAATGATGAGGCAAGCGGTGCTCCAAGTACTTGATCTGCAGCAGAAAGCTGTCACGGCAAACATTCTTCACCCTCTGGGTACAGGTGTCAAGGAGTAAAGGGAGGTGGTGCAGGGTGGATCTGTTTCACAGACAACACAATTATCCAGTTCTTTGACAGCACAATACCTTATTAATTATCCTTATTAATATCTTAAACTTATATAGAGATGTTTACATTATAAACACTAACAACTTCACCCATTCCAAAGGAGATGCCGGCACTCTGGGAGTTGTGCTTATCCAATCTTTTATTGCAGTCTCAGTACAAGCACGTTAGGATTATGAACATTAGGTTTCAAAGGTATACATTTCAGAAAGTACAGTACACAACACAGTAATTACTGAATGGAGGGTTGAAATAATATTGTAATTAGATTATGGCCCCTAGCTACGTACTCTATATAATGTTTGCTAAGCCTGAATGTGTGCTAAGTTCGGATGCTTGCAAAGCTCGGGCACATGAGTATTGCAATGAGATACGGAATGATGTATGGTAACACAATCTTTGTAAATGCTAATTAAAAACACCGTGGCTGATTCACGCAGTATACCTTAACACAATCTGCCTGTCAAAATGGTCACTTTGTTGCAGATTGGTAACATTAAGTGTTGTGACCATAGAGGTTTGTGGATGTCTAAGACAGCTTGGAAACAAAGCAAAGACGATGGTGACTCTTTAACAATGTCTGTAGTTCAAGCAAAGGAAGGGGATAGTATCTTGGAGCCTGTGTGCGTATTCATAAAAACCATCCTGATTTACTTTTTTTAGTAAAAAAAAGGGGTGCAAGCATGCATACATAGAGGTTGCTTAACAGACCGGGGAGGGGGATCTCACTTGGTCTGCGCTGGATGTCCAACCAGCTGGGTAGCCGGGTGTGGCATTATAGCAACTGCAGGGGCAAACAGCCGGTTCAGATGGTACTTAGAGCCGTTTGCTTGCCAGGCAGAGACACCACTCCGTTTTGCCTGCTCTTGTAGGTGATCTGTTAGCAGCCCTTCCTCTCTCTCAGATGACTGATTCAAGGGTTTCAGTGGATGTTCATGTACATCTGTAAAAGTCAAGGTTGCTTCTTGGCTAGTTCGCCTCTGGTCGCTAGTGAGCAGTACAGTCAGCTTCAAAGTGCTCGGCTAGCATCTCTGGTCACCTCGGGTTGGAAGTGGGCTTTCACTTCGGCAAGATCCTCAGTAGCAGTAGGGCAGGCCAGGATAGCTCAAGCAGGGCCTTCAGACTTAACTCTACCCAGGTGGTTGTGAGCAGCTGGTAGCCCACATTTCCAATGCATTCACAGCATAGGGTCCACGCTGGTCCAAGGCCAGAAGATGTTCACTGAGCAGAAGGGCAGTCCCAAATTTTATTCTATGTGTTGGACAGATGCCCATTAACAACCAGCCTGCATTGCATCTGGTTGAAAATCCAGCCATCCAGTCTGGGGCACAGTTTCATTTTTCAAAGAGCAATGAGAGAAAATTATCATTCCAGAACGCAATGCACAAGCCTCTCCCTATGTATGTTTGCCCAGGCACCACTTCCGGGTATCTGCCTTCTTGTAAAACTATGTAGAATCCCTCAAGACAGGCCCTCAAACAAAGCACAGTAGGGAAAGCAGTGGTTTCAAATGTTCTTTCTGTACGCAGTAACCTACCTCCATCTTGCAGACACCATTCTTGCACTAAAGCAAACTTTCTTTATCAGCTAACCCCTTATGCTTTTATTCTAATACACTGAGGATGCCTACCAGGTTGAGACAATATAAAGATAAAATTTGGAATACTTTTCAAGTAGCTTTTGTACATGGGGATGGTAGTCATTCAGTATGCAAGGAAGAATGATGGCTCAGTATGACAAAGACGAGGTGTTCATACTAGTTAAGAAATTTATGAAAACTGTTCTGACAAATGTAAATTGCAGGAGGAGGTTAAGCCATTTTGGGAAGTTAGGTCGTAGTTATCTTGTGGATCGTGGTACAGTTGTGAGGGGCGAAAGAATTGTTCCTTCAAAGAGTTTAAGGAAAACCATTGTGTAGTTGTGCCACAAAGGCCATTTTTGCCTTGTGAGAACAAACAACGTAGTAAGGTTCTTATTCTGGTGGGCAAATGTGGATGCTGAGGTCGAGAGATTTGTGAGGGAATGTCCTAGTTTTTCTGGGGCTGATAAACATTATAAACCTTGAGGCCACCAATGTGTGAAAATGTCCTTCCGAAACAACCGTCGGAATTAGTAGCTATATATGTTGTAGGCCTACAAGGTGAAAAACAAAAGTATATCATTGTTTTGATAGATTTGTTTTCCAGGTGACCTGTTCTAGAGATTGTGGAAATGGTTGACACACAGTGCGTATTGGAGTTTTTGGACAAGGTATTAGTGTCTGAAGGGTTACCTAAAGCTGTGTTAAGTGGCAATGGAGTTCAATTCTTGTCCAGTGCATCTAAAGACTACTGTAAAAGGATTGGTGTGCAATATAAGACCACATCCCTTTACAATCCAAGTTGCAGCGTTATGGTTGAAAGATTCAACTGGGTGGTAAAGGGAGTTATTCAGTCAGCTATGGCTAATGACACAAATTGGGAGGTACAAGAGTAATGAGAAACAATGTCACAGGGCTGTCACCATTTGTAATAATGAGGGGATGTAATCCCAGGTCCAAGTATAATCCTAGTTGGTTACATCAGCCTAGTGTGGAACAGTGGTCTCTCGAATTAGTTCAGAACAGGATGGAGGAAAAACATTCAGACATGAAAAAAACGTTATGATGAGCTACACAGGGTAAAACCAGTCAACATTGTTGTGGGAATTTGGATTCGAATTAAAAAACCTGTCAACGTAATAAAAAGACAGTCAGTTTTATGAACCAGAGGAAGTGATAGAAGTGTTGAATAATGCTGTCAGAGTAAGCAATGGAAAGTGTGGAATCATAAGTGAGTGGCCAAAGTGTGTAAGGAACTAAGGGAAAATGACCGAGGTTTTTCAAACAAGGACTTCCAGTGATTGGAGTTTGAGGTTGAACATACTGCAAATAACCAGGGGTATCTTAGTGTATGTAAATGATGAGAGTAGAACAAGCTCAGGTAATTCAATATATGACGGTGCGGTGGTGAGTGATGGTTAAGAGAGTGCGAATGTGTGAGCTGGGTACGGGTGTAGCAGTGAGGTTGAGTGAGAGCAAGGAAACCTCACACGTGGCTTAAAGCCTTTTATGTGGAGAACAGGTTTTTCTTGGTAAAGAGTGATTGTACATGTGCATGGTTGTGAGCATATTCGTTTCTAGTAAGGTATAGTGGAAATATAAATATAGTTGTCTTTCACAGGTCCATAAAGTATTTGTAAGTATAGCTTTGTATAAGTGGCACAGTTATTTTTGTTTATATGCATTTTTATTGTATTTTGTTATATTTAAAGGAAGGGGGTGCGTTATGTTTTCAGTTAGGTGTGTTCTGCTGTTGCTATGTGAGCTGTATGTTCTATGTGGAGACAACGGCTGTAGCTGGACAGGAGTGGACGTGCATGTAGAGAAGGCTCCGGACAATAAAGTTGTGTTCTTCCACAAATCGTGTATGATTATTAACACAATAAAGAGGAGCTGTCCCCTTGAGACTGCTGTGCGAGGAGATCAGACAAGGGGCTCCCCTCTCAGAGCACACCGGTGCCACACAAACGACTGCCCAAATGGAAAAATAAAAACAAACGGTAACTCTCGGAGGCGATAGAGAAAAATGGCACAGCATGTCAGGGACTTTTGTCCTCACACTTTTCCTTGAAATAGCTCTTTTTTTTTTGCCTCTGACTGTGACATCGCAACGCTGTAACTATCTACTGTTGCTGTTTTTAACCCAGGGGTGCACCTTGACTCCACTGAGGGGGAGGTTTAGCGAACACATGAGGTGAAGACCTTGGGCTTTCGGTTTACAAAAAAAACAATCACATTAAAATGAGGGAATTGTAGAACTCCCTGTGAACTGATGAGAGTTTGTGTTCCAATATCCGAAGTAAAAATACCACGAAAAAGAGAATTACTACATCTTAATGTGGTTTTTATCACCTGTTTTTCTTACAGGAGTTGGAGAGTGTGTGTGCGCGCGCACACACACACACACACACACACACACACACTCACACTCACACTCACACTCACACACACACACCCCCCCCCCCTCTCTCTGATCTCTCTCTCTCTCTGATCTCTTTACTGAATTGTGCTTCGTTCCATTGTTCTTTACACACAACCACGTGAAGCACATCCCATGGTTGATGCCCTCGAACTGTGGACCCTCTGCCCTTGGCTTGCTTTGGCGGGATGTGCTGTGTTTTGCTGCTAAGACAATTATGGGTTTTAGTGGAACTCGGTATTGTGGGGATGATCGGGTCAGTAAGTGGGATCATCTGTAATCTTTACAGGGATGATGTCCTAAGCTTTCTTTACATCTACCAGTATGGCTGCCCTCAGCTAGTCCACCTGCAAGGAGCATGGAGTTGTAGGTCTGTCTCCCTCATGCAAAAAAAGTTTTAAATCCCACATATGCCACTGAGTAGCGATTTATTATGTGAGGAAATTCCCCAAGCTTTGCATGTACTCCTGCAAATAATGTATGCTCTGTGGTCGTAAATGCACGTACGTGTATAGAGGAGGGCCTTCAGTTGAAGTGTGAAGAGTTGTTCGGGAAGCATGTCCCTGTGAGGTGGTTCTCAAAGCCGTAAGCTTGTGAGCATTCAGACATTTGTAATGCACTCTACTACTTATTTGCTCATTTAAAATGAAACCTGAATGATCCAATCAATTAGTGTTTCAGACATATTCAGTCTTCATATACCAGTTATGAGATGTTTCACGATCTACAAAAACCAAACGGTTCGTTATTTGTTTGATCATCTGTGATGCCACGTGTGAGGTAATGTGCAGCACATTTGGAGTCTGTGTCTTATAGTTATGTAGCTCACACAAAAAAAATAATTTGAGTGGTTTAGGTTTTTTTTTTGAAGCCTATAATGTTGAATATCTGCTGATTTTAAAAAGACACCATATCTTCCCTAAATAAACATATTTCTTGGTAAAAATCTGTGTGTTTGTGTGTGTATAAATAGTGGGAGAGGAATTTTATGTTGGTATATACACTGTTGGGGCCACAGAAAGAGTTAGTACATGGGGCTTGGGGAACAATGTAAGAAATGATGTATTACCTGGTATATATTTACTAATAGATGAATTGACAATCTTCACATTGTCAATGTATAGTTTTGAAAATATCTGTCTGACTGTTTAGAGGCATATCGTTTTCACCTGTTGCCCTTTTTCAGTACTGTAATGGGGCATCTTCTCGACCCCACCTCTGTAAGCAGCACATCATGGGGGCCCGTAAGGGTGGCTGCTGATCTCTGTACTAGCTGTGCCTGGGGTGGGGGTAAAGGTACCCTGTAAAAGGCCAGTCATTATGGTGCAGAATGGGATCGTCTATATCCTGTTTTCCATGCATGGTAGGTGTGGGGAAAGGATTTTGTTTCTTCCTCTCTGACAGGATTGCCATGGAGATGTTCTCTGTCCAATTCCAGATCCAACCAGGCGAGATGAAGAGGTCTTAGGAAAAATAAAGTGATCTTATTTGTCTCTTCTTGCAGGATCATGGTTAAAATGTTTTTTTCAGTTCCTGTGCCCTAGCAGCACGCCCATGGTGGACTTTGTTGCCCCCTTTCTTTGGAGAAGCACAGCAGTGGGAGAAAACTGTTTACATTTTCTCTGTGGTTGTGAGCTAGCAAAGAGCTAGCCACAGACCACATTTCATGCAGTAATGACAATTTGACCCACCATCACTCTCTGAATGGTTGTGTTCTGCTGAGTTCTTGTCTCCACTTGGGACCATCCTTGCTTGTGAAACCCTGAACAGAAGTTTGACCCCAAAACCTTCTTCTCCAGCGAAGGAACCATATCGCTCTACCTCTTAATAATTAAAGATTTAATGTACTTGGAGTCCATGCTTTCTATCACTTTCACTTACCTTATGCAGCTGAAACCCTCTCATTTGTTGTTTTGTTCTGTCTGTTTGCAGCCGGTGGAGGCCACTGACGATGCCTTTTGGGACCAGTTCTGGGCAGACACGGCTACTTCTGTTCAGGATGTCTTTGCATTGGTTCCAGCAGCAGAAATACGGGCGGTGAGGGAAGAATCCCCTTCTAACCTGGCCACACTCTGCTACAAGGTATCTACAGTTCACTCTCTGTCTCCTTTTTGTTACATCGAGGTTTAAGTCATACCCCCTTTTCTGCTTCCTACTGACTATGCTTTGCTCAAAGGTACCCTACTCTCTCTTAGGATCACACTATGCTCTCCTACACAGCACGGTGCACCTTGAACAGCCACTCTCTGCTACAGCAAAGCCCACAGCTTATCACTAAATACAGTGCAATGCAATGCCTTTACGTGCTGCTTTATTAGCATGTCTAGATGCACAAGTATTACCAAGGATTAGAAATGATTTATGAATGAATGAATGATACTTCTATAGCGCACAGCTACTCAAAAGCATGTCCAGGTGCTTTAGACACCTGGAGACGGGAAAGAAACACGAACCGCCGGGATCACACAATCACTAAAATTTTTATAAAAATGTTTTCAGTCCTTTCTTAAATTTTATTTCCTCCATAGTGGATCTCAAATGCCCAGGCAACTAATTGCACATACTGCCTGCTCTAACTATAAAAGAGTAGCCTCTTCTGCGTTGTTTTTTAAATTGGGGAACCATGATTACACCAATGCTACTGGAATGCAGGGACCTTCCTGATCTATTTTCCATAATCCTCTCATTCAAGTACCTGAGGCCTTTGTTATGAAGGGCTTGATGTGTCAATGTCAGTGCCTTGTACATTATGCATTACTGACGGGCAGCCAGTGCAGTCTCTTCCGGAACTGAGATACTGATGTGTGTTTAGGCAATTTATGAGGTAGGCAGACTGCCAAGTTCTGAATTACTTGAAGACAGTGGACAAGATATTGAGGGAGACCCAAGTACAGAACATTGGCATAGTCTAGCCTAGATAATATCAATACTGTGACCACAACGACTCTTGCGTCATACAGAAGTAAGTTAAGAATCTTCCTCAGCTTGCAACAGATCCACACCTGTGCACTGAACGATAGTTGGGAGTCAAACATAACACTGAGATTTCTCGCCACCGCTGTTTGAGGGTGCAGTGCTCCAACCCATCATGGGAGGGGATTCAGCCCAAACAATACGAGCTCAGTTTTGTCTGGTGTGTACTGCAGTTTATTAGCTCTCAGCCATTCAAGTAGCGCTTTCATGCAACATACAATTGCAACTTTTGCACTTGCAGACTCCCCATCATAAGTGAGTTGGAGCTGCGTATCATCTACCTATGATATGACCTTGATGTTAAATGATTCAACCAAATATTTCAATGGTATCATATAGATTTTGAAGAGTGTAGGACTTAGGGAGGATCACTGCGGCACCCCACACTACAACATTTCTGCCCTAGAGGCCTCTCAAGGAAAGAGTTCAGCCAGCTTAAGGCAGAGCCTGTCACCCCTAGTTGTTTTAACCTGCACAGCAGTATATTATGGTCTACTGTATCAAATGCAGCTGACAGGTCCAAAAGCACCAGAACAATTAAGTCAGAATACAACCTGAACTTAATGGATTCGGAGTCTTCCAATAACGTCATCTCGGTGCTGTAGCGGGCTCTAAAACCTGATTGGGATGGGTGTGACAAATTGTTCTCAGCCAGAATAGTAGTACACTGTTTGTTCATCACTTTTTCCAAGATTTTCGAGGCTGCAGAGAGACTGGTCTAAAATTTGCCAATGTTTCAGAGTCATGTATTTTTTTCATGCATCTTATTATTACATATAGATCAAAAAGAATCATGGTGACATTAAGAAGCAAAAATCCTAATGAGAAAAACATCAGTACACAGTGACTTATTCCCATCTTTACTCTCTAACACCGGAAACAACTTGCCATCCTACCTCCCCCATCCTCCCCCCCCAACAGTTCACGGGATAGCATCAAAGTTCTGGCATCTTTGACCCCATTTATCTTGATTGGTATTCGTAATAGGAGCACACATTTCTCCCGATATACATTCTGTTTTCCTTATATTGTTGATTTTTGCCCACTTGCTTGGACAACCCATGTTTTCGTAGACCACCCTCTCTGCCTGCATGCACCCGTCCATATCATCCAATTGCTGAGGTGTGGTGTTGATTCAGCTCCCCACAACCGCGCCATGTTGCGTTTAGCCACTATCAAGCCCAGTGTGACCCAGAAGAAAGTCCATGCGAGTGAGAACAGTTTTGTCCCCAGTGTTTAGGAGGCACCATTTTCCTGTTGGTACCATATCACACCCACACACACTGATGAGACAGTCATTCACATCTATCCACAGGGATGTGGAATTCCTATCGCCCGGGACATCTTGTTTGGGGTCAAGGGCAACAAGTTTTTATGTTTACTTTGTCCTTGGGACAAGTAGGCTCAACCCTCTGCAGCACAAACCCTTTGGCTGCCTGTTTACAGAGAGTAATGTGTAGGTAATGTGTTTCCAAAAGATAATGCTGTTTGGACTTGTATTTATGGTTCATTATTTGAAAGCCTTCATTATTAGGGTGAGTGCTGTAAATAAATGTTTTAAGGTCACACTTCACTACTGACGTTGGCTCCAGTACAAAAAAAAACAAAGCGTGTATACACATGTTTGAAAAGTTTAGGCTATGAGGCTAAGTATAATGCTCCCAGAATGCTCTCTGATTAGATGCAAATGAAGTGTCATTTAGTAAAATGTTTTGATGCATGCTAGTATTTCCCAAAAATATTTCTAATGGAAAATCAGTGTAACCATTTTCAACACGATTATGGGAAGCATGAAAATAAACAAAAACTGACAAAGCCAATTGATCTGACATATTTTTATAAGCCTTTTAGTTTCATCAATGCGTGTCTTGTTTTGTCATGGCTTTTGTAACACTTTATTGTTGTGGGAGCTGCCAGGCCCTCAACATTGTAACAGACACTGGCAAAAAAAAAATAATACTTTTTTGAACTCTAAAAGCACACGTTGCCACCAGTGGCATAACAAAGCCCCGCAGCCGCCCTCCAGGGGGCCCCTTCAGCACAGCACCTGCCCTGAGTGAGTCTGGAGAGGGGGCTCCTCCATGTTCTTTGCAAAGGGGCACCCTCCAGTTTCGTTACGTCACTAATTGCCACTGTAGTTTCTGACACTGAACAAAACTACTTTGTGTGCCAATATGCTCCTTGTGGAAGAGCAGAATGCGATCACTCACAGTAAAGCCAGCCGAAAGAGAGAGAAATAGAAGTTTAATAAAAACAAAATGTCTTTGTTAACACCAGACCTAATTAGGGACCAAGACCCACATGAGGTAGCTTTTTGCATGTCGCAAACAGCGACTTTCGCTGTTTGCAACGTGCAAAAAGCACATTGCGATGCACAAACCCAGTTTTGCGTTTCGGTAACCTGGTTACCAAATCGCAAAACGGGTTCGCGACTCGCAATTAGGAAGGGGTGTTCCCTTCCTAATTGCGACTCGCAGTGCAATGTAGGATTGTTTTGGGAACGCAGGCGCAAACCAATCGCATATTTGCACCCATTTCAAATGGGTGCTAACACTTTCACAAAAGGGAGGGGGTCCCACTGGGACCCCTTCCCCATTGTGAATGTCACTGTAAACATTTTTTCAGAGCAGGCAGTGGTCCTGCGGACCACTGCCTGCTCTAAAAAACTGAAACGAAAACGTTTAATTTTTCGTTTTTGTAATGCATCTCGTTTTCCTTTAAGGAAAACGGGCTGCATTACAAAAAAAAACTGCTTTATTGAAAAGCAGTCACAGACATGGTCTGCTGTCTCCAGCAGGCCACCATCCCTGTGAGGCTGCCATTCGCAAGGGAGTCGCAAATTGCGACCCACCTCATGATTATTCATGAGGTGTGTGTTTGCGAAGCCCTTGTGAATCACAGATGGTGTCAGGGACATATCGATAAGTCTCAGTGGAGACCATTTGGTATTCTGTTTGTAAATGTGTATCTGGAAGCACCGCACCCTGTTTCCATAAGTCACCCACCATAGAAAGGCCAAAAAGATCCCATCTGTCAAAGCCCCCTTGTAAGGCCAGAGTGCCTAACCGCATGGTGTCTCATAAGGGAGAGGCTTGTGTGATCTTACCCCGCCAGCCCATAGCATTCAGTGCTGTGTGCCAAAGAGCAAGTGTAACCTCAGTAGGACTGGGAAGGGGTGTAGTGCATGTTCTCCCACAGATGGCTTTCAGACAACCCTGGGCTGCATGTTTCTCCTATCCACTCTAGAGGCAGGTTCATCCTTTGGGAGATGAACCCAGTGATTGACAACAAATAGTTGTGGTGCCCTATAATATTTTTTGAGATCAGGGAGAGCAATCCCTCTGTCGTACAAGCCCCTTGTTAGTTTCTGGAGAGTTATCTGAGGAGGACCCCCATCCCAGAGGAGTGTACGGGTTGATCTGTCTATTGCTTGGATAGGGTGCTGTGAGAAAGTAGCTTCTTTCTAGCCTTGTTACCTCCACTTTTGGCCTGTTTGTGAGTGTATGTCAGGGTGTTTTCACTGTCTCACTGGGATCCTGCTAGCCAGGGCCCAGTGCTCATAGTGAAAACCCTATGTTTTCTGTATGTTTGTTATGTGTCACTGGGACCCTGCTAGCCAGGACACCAGTACTCATAAGTTTGTGACCTGTAAGTATGTATTCCCTGTGTGATGCCTAACTGTCTCACTGAGGCTCTGCTAACCAGAACCTCAGTGGTTATGCTCTCTCATTTCTTTCCAAATTGTCACTAACAGGCTAGTGACCAATTTCACCAATTTACATTGGCATACTGGAACACCCTTATAATTCCCTAGTATATGGTACTGAGGTACCCAGGGTATTGGGGTTCCAGGAGATCCCTATGGGCTGCAGCATTTCTTGTGCCACCCATAGGGAGATCTGACAATTCTTGCACAGGCCTGCACTTGCAGCCTGAGTGAAATAACGTCCACGTTATTTCACAGCCATTTACCACTGCACTTAAGTAACTTACAAGTCACCTATATGTCTAACCTTTACCTGGTAAAGGTTGGGTGCTAGGTTACTTAGTGTGTGGGCACCCTGGCACTAGCCAAGGTGCCCCCACATTGTTCAGGGCAAATTCCCCGGACTTTGTGAGTGCGGGGACACCATTACACGCGTGCACTATACATATGTCACAACATATGTATAGCGTCACAATGGTAACTCCGAACATGGCCATGTAACATGCCTAAGATCATGGAGTTGTCACCCCAATGCCATTCTGGCATTGGGGAGACAATTCCATGATCCCCTGAGTCTCTAGCACAGACCCGGGTGCTGCCAAACTGCCTTTCCCGGGGTTTCACTGCAGCTGCTGCTGCTGCCAACCCCTCAGACAGGTTTCTGCCCTCCTGGGGTCCAGCCAGGCTTGGCCCAGGAAGGCAGAACAAAGGACTTCCTCAGAGAGAGGGTGTTACACCCTCTCCCTTTGGAAAAAGGTGTCAGGGCTGGGGAGGAGTAGCCTCCCCCAGCCTCTGGAAATGCTTTGATGGGCACAGATGGTGCCCATCTCTGCATAAGCCAGTCTGCACTGGTTCAGGGATCCCTCAGCCTTGCTCTGGCGCGAAACTGGACAAAGGAAAGGGGAGTGGCCACTCCCCTGCACCTCCCCTGGGAGATGCCCAGAGCTCTTCCAGTGTGCTCCAGACCTCTGCCATCTTGGAAACAGAGGTGCTGCTGGCACACTGGACTGCCCTGAGTGGCCAGTGCCAGCAGGTGACGTCAGAGACTCCTTCTGATAGGCTCCTTCAGGTGTTGCTAGCCTATCCTCTCTCCTAAGTAGCCAAACCTCCTTTTCTGGCTATTTAGGGTCTCTGCTTTGGGGAATTCCTTAGATAACGAATGCAAGAGCTCATCAGAGTTCCTCTGCATCTCTCTCTTCACCTTCTGCCAAGGAATCGACTGCTGACCGCGCTGGAAGCCTGCACAACTGCAACATAGTAGCAAAGACGACTACTGCGACCTTGTAACGCTGATCCTGCCGCCTTCTCGACTGTTTTCCTGGTGGTGCATGCTGTGGGGGTAGTCTGCCTCCTCTCTGCACTAGAAGCTCCGAAGAAATCTCCCGTGTGTCGACGGAATCTTCCCCCTGCAACCACAGGCACCAAAGAACTGCATCACCGGTCCTCTGGGTCTCCTCTCAGCACCACGAGCGAGGTCCCTTGAACTCAGCAACTCTGTCCAAGTGACTCCCACAGTCCAGTGACTCTTCAGTCCAAGTTTGGTGGAGGTAAGTCCTTGCCTCCCCACGCTAGACTGCATTGCTGGGAACCGTGTGTTTTGCAGCTACTCCGGCTCCTGTGCACTCTCCCAGGATTTCCTTTGTGCACAGCCAAGCCTGGGTGCCCGGCACTCTAACCTGCATTGCACGACCTCCTGAGTTGTCCTCCGGCTTCGTGGGACCCTCTTGTGCAACTTCGGGTGAGCTCCGGTTCACTCCACTTCGTAGTGCCTGTTCCGGCACTTCTGCGGGTGCTGCTTGCTTCTGAGTGGGCTCTTTGTCTTGATGGACGCCCCCTCTGTCTCCTCACGTAATTGGCGACATCCTGGTCCCTCCTGGGCCACAGCAGCATCCAAAAACCCTAACCGCAACCCTTGCAGGTAGCAAAGCTTGTTAGCGGTCTTTCTGCACGGAAACACCTCTGCACGACTCTTCACGACGTGGGACATCCATCCTCCAAAGGGGAAGTTTCTAGCCCTTGTCGTTCTTGCAGAATCCACAGCTTCTACCATCCGGTGGCAGCTTCTTTACACCCACAGCTGGCATTTCCTGGGCATCTGCCCACTCCCGACTTGATCGTGACTCTTGGACTTGGTCCCCTTGTTCCACAGGTACTCTCGTCAGGAAATCCATTGTTGTTGCATTGCTGGTGTTGGTCTTCCTTGCAGAATTCCCCTATCACGACTTCTGTGCTCTTTGGGGATCTTAATGCACTTTGCACCCACTTTTCAGGGTCTTGGGGTGGGCTATTTTTCTAACCCTCACTGTTTCCTTACAGTCCCAGCGACCCTCTACGAGGTCACTTAGGTTTGGGGTCCATTCGTGGTTCGCATTCCACTTCTAGAGTATATGGTTTGTGTTGCCCCTATCCCTATGTGCCCCCATTGCATTCTATTGTGACTATACATTGTTTGCACTGTTTTCTATTGCTATTACTGCATATTTTGGTATTGTGTACATATATCTTGTGTATATTTGCTATCCTCATACTGAGGGTACTCACTGAGATACTTTTGGCATATTGTCATATAAATGAAGTACCTTTATTTTTAGTATATCTGTGTATTGTGTTTTCTTATGATATTGTGCATATGACACTAGTGGTACTGTAGGAGCTTCACTTGTCTCCTAGTTCAGCCTAAGCTGCTCTGCTAAGCTACCTTTTCTATCAGCCTAAGCTGCTAGACACCGCTCTACACTAATAAGGGATACCTGGGCCTGGTGCAAGGTGTAAGTACCCCTTGGTACCCACTACAAGTCAGTCCAGCCTCCTACAGGTGCGTTTTGAACTACATATAGAAAGCGGGGGAGGGCCATCATTTTAAATAAGGCAAGGTCCTCCAGATTTGAAAATCCCCTTGTAAGCGTGTATGCGGTGGTTTGAGGTGGTGCACGTAGAATGCGTCAGGGTCTCTTGTGACAAAGATCCCCAAGTAGCGAAACCCTGTGACCACCTGAGCTACGTAGTCATCAGGTGTGTGCAGTGCAGGTCTATAGAGGACATAGAGCAAAGACTTGATCCAGTTAATGGCGTAGCCTTAGTGGCGAGGGTAAAGTGTGAATATGTCAATAATGCTTTTGAGACTCGGATCAGCTATATAGAGGAGGATGTCATCTGCGTAGAGGGAGATTTCTGTATTCTCAGTCTGCAGTCCATTGTAGCCTTCTAATCAAGGGATCACACTGAATCCAGGCCATGAGGAGTTTCAGGACCAAAGCAAAAATTAGGTGAGAGAGAGTACAGTCCTGCCTTGTGCCTCGTCCGAGGTGAAATAGTGCAGACGTGCCGCCATTTATTGTTATTTCAGTGAGGGGATCAGAATATGGGAGACATATCCAGGAGACATATCCAGGAGACATAGCTCGGGATGACACCTAATTTCTCCAGTATAACGCACATAAAGGTCCACTCCACTGTGTTAAAGGCCATCTGTGTGTTGAGAAACAACACAAGAGCTGCTTCTTGGATTCTCGTTGCACGGCCCAGGACACTATGTAGACGTTGCAGATTTAGTGCTTCTCCCTTGCATGAATCCGGATTGAAGCCGGAGTGATCCGTGTGGACCAGCGATCAAATCGCCTTAACCAATTGTGTAGCTAAACACTTTGCCAGAATTTTCACTTCTGCATTAAGGAATGAAATAGGCCTGTAGGAGGCACTCATTTCTGGCGGTTTACCCCTCCTTATATGTATGGCAACTATGTTATCTACTATGGTCTTTGGGCAGTACTCTGTCATCTTGGCACTCCAAAAACATCTCCAATAGATGAAGGGCAATTTTTGTTGCTATAAGTTTATAGAGTTCTATAGGTAGGCCTTTTGGACCCACAGCTTTACCTAATGCCAAACTGTGGATCACCTGCGTCACTTCGCTTTCCGTCAGTTCCTGCTCTAGAAACTCTGTCTGTCTGCGAAATACCCAGCATCTGAATACCAGGTTGCAACTCACGAGATTCTTCAGTCATAGCCGCAGGTGTCGGGGATGCAAGCGGGCATAGTAGTCTGCAAAGAAATCAGCCACGCCTTGCCTATCTTCTACACTTTCGACCCTATTATTTAAGACCTCAAGAAGCCACAGAGATTCTACCTCTCTTTTATCCAGCCAAGCCAGAAGCCTCCCAGCCATATCGCTCACCTCATATAGGCAATGCTGAGTTGCACAGTGATGAGCCCTTGTGGCCTTTGTCGCAACATCTCTGTATTCCTCTTGCTTCAAGGATAGATCATGTTGTTAGTTCCCCTTTTTATCCGCAGTGAGCTGGGATTCCAACTTCTGGAATTCCCCCTCAAGTTTTTCCAACCAGGCTCTCTTTTTCTTTTTGTGCTCTGCTATCAGTGCCATGCCCTGACCCGTAATGGGGGTTTTATATGCTTCCCACATCGAAATATTGCTCTGTGGTCTCATGGAGGTTCACGTGCATGTGAGGTATCTTGAGGTACCAGGGAGTGAGCACTATTCTTGGTCTGTTCCTACGTCCGCCAGTCCGTAGGTTGCAGAAACTGGGGAGTGATTGGTGATGCCTCTGAGAAGGTGGTGGACCTCTCCAATATGGGGAAGTTGCTGAGCCAAGGTAAGTATATAGTCGATGAGCATGAGGCTCCCATGTGCTCTCGAGTGATATGTATACTGTTGTGCTCTAGGGTTGAAGGTACACCACACGCCCACAAGGCCAATCGCCAATATGAAGTCAGCCAGTGGACGATGGGCTGACCGTGACCAGTGAGGAGGCCAGTGGTCATTGACATCACAGAGGGCAGCGTTAAAGCCCTCCCCCCCCCAAACAACATGCCGCCCTCAGGGAGCTTGAGGAGAAGCACACTGAGGTCTGAAAATGCTGCATTGTGGATTCTTGGGTATATATTGAGCAAGATGATGTTGGTGTTTTTGCCCTCTCAATGTCCTAGGAGCGCCACATATCTACCATGTGAGTCAGGCCAGATAGTTTGTATCATAAATGAGAGGGATCTACTCCTACGGATGCCCCCCCCCATGGGCAGCCATTCTGAAACCCCATCTATCTAGGGTGTGGTAGGTGTTTCCCTGGAAGAGTGACTTCTGTAATAGAACTAGATCAGGTGAGGGTCTTTTAAGGTATTGCAATACCATCCCTCTTTTAATTCTATCTCCCAACCCGTTGCCATTCTAGGAGAAGATCTTGAAACTAGGAGCGCCTAGGGTGGAAGCCATAAATAGTTGATAGCAAGAGATATGGAGGCAGCCAATGGGTGAAGGCCCCTGCCATGCTCTGGGGCTGTTCAACAATTAATAGGGGGAACGGTACCACCATTTTAGAGGTCATGGAGAATTGCATGTGTGGGACGGAGCTGGGTCCCCTGAGGGGTGTGGTCAGTCAGTAGCTGGAATGTTGGAATGCCCATTTTGTGCTGCTACTGTGTAAATGTGAGAATGTCACCATAACACTGAAATGGCAAAAAAATAAACAAACTGTTCAACCCAAACCCCAATAACATACCCCCACCCTGCCTCCCTGCATGATGGACCTGAAACTGCCTGTCCCCCCGCACCCCCAACTTTGCTGAGTGCCTGTCACCCTAAAAGATAATACAAACTAAAGGAGTCTGTAGATCCCACCAGATTGCAACCTAACCGCCCTCCCCACGTACAAAAAGACGTAATGTTACCACGGATATTGTCAATATTTGAAGAGTTTCAGTCCTAAAGTTTGAAGTATGGCGTCTAGTTGAGCATAGGGTTAGCGCCCCCACTGTCTCAGCGTTTGCTCAGGACAATCTAGTGGAACAAGGAGCAGGTCCCGAGCTGTCTCGTCTGCTCAATGTCAGGCAGTGTTCCTCGGGAAAAGCCCAGGAGAGATCCTTGTTCCTGGCCAGGCCATTTCATTGTCTCTAGTTTGCTGCGCCTAGTGGCCCATCTGTAGTTCCAGCATCAGTATGTCATCTTTCCAGACGGAAACAGGTTCTCTAACCTTCCAGCCAGTCCCAGACTTCCTCTGGGCGAGGTGAAGTACCAGGTTTTACCATCTGCTACGGCTCACAACTTCGTCGGGAATATCATGTGAAATCTGAGAATGTGACATAAGCATTTTCGCATGTGATCGGTGGTGCACTGCGAGCGGCTTGTAAAATTATACCTTGACCACAGTAGTTAAAGATGCATGCTATTATAGGGCGCGGTGGCGCTCCCGGTCTTGGTGGAGTACCTGGAGTTCTGTGGGCCCATTCTACAGAGAAGTATTTCGAGAGGCCACGAGGTTGCAACTGTTTGAGTATAAGGTCTTCAATGAATAAATTAACTGCCGGCCCCTCAGAATGCTCAGGGACTCCTATTGTGCGGACATTGTTTCTCCTTGACTGCCCCCCAAACTATTCCAGCTTGGCTTGTAAGGCATTGGTAGTAGCACGCAACTCCTTGGCCTGAGCCTTCTAGGCTTTGGCATCTTCCTGCAGGGTGGTGATTGATTCCTCTGTCTCCTTGAAGCGGGCACCCGTGTTGCGTGACCTCAGTGGAGACTGTGCCTATTTTGCATTCAAGGGCTGTACAGACTCTGTGTATCGCTGCCACTATATCCGTGAGGGTGGGTGTCTTCGCTGTCAGAGGGGCTTGGGCATAAGGAGTCCTCTGATCCTCCACCATTGAGGTTGCTGTGGGCTCTTTCGGCTGGGTATGTTTGTCCAACTTGGTTTGGTGGATAGTGCAGTTTCCCTTGCCACTAGTAATTTCTAATGGATTGCCCTGCACACCTCCACGTTGTGTCTGTCCGTGTTGAAATATAGGAGGGGGTACTTCCGTACTCGCCGCTGCCTGCCAGGGAGCAGAAGCAGAGTCCTCCTGCGGCCTGTCGAGTCTCCCATCACCTCCCCCTGGCTTTCCTGGGAGCATTTTCTATACAAAGGGCTCAGCTGGTGTAGCGCACTTCACCTCCAACAGTGGGGAAAAATGGCAAGTCTCTCATCCTTCTGAAATGCTCACCAGGAGGCACGGCCACCAGTCCAGTGAAGGGGAAATTGAGGGGGTATTCCCTTCAATAGCACCCGATTAGGAGGCAGTCAAAGTCTTGTGGCAGGACACACACCAAGGATTCCTCCAGGGCTACAGATTAGTAGTCACTGGGCACCAGTAGTCTCTTCCCTCAAGCTGTGCTGCCTTTAACGCCATGCCACTATAAGCAGATGAGGCCTGTCTCTCCTGGACTGTCCAAAGGGACACCCTGCATTGTGTCCCACTCAAGTGTATTCGGTTGTCGCATGAGAATAGAGGCTTAAAGTGAGAAAGCAACAGCTTATTCTGGTTAGCCCCCTCTTAGGATACTTGCCGCTCTGTGAGATTCACCCCGCCCCTCTGTGTCACATTACGGCATCGATCTTGGCAGTCAGCCGCTCAGTATAGAAAGGCCTGATGTATAATTTACATGTTCCGCTGCTGCTACTAGCGCCATGTATGGGGGTCGGCAAAGGGAGAGTCCTGGCACTGCCGCAGGGCACCACGAGCACCACAGCAAGGCAGGTGGCGTGAGCCCAAGGAGTCAAAAGCGTTGAGCAGGGGAGTCAATAATGGTAGGGGACATGGGTGCTCTTACCTCTGGTGTGCCGCTTGCTGATCACTCGTCCCACAGTCAAGGCCCAAGGCCCTGCTGGACCTTATCCCGGTCATCTTGCCTGTGAGGACACAGGTTCTTGCACCGCCTTTGGTGTCAGTCCGAAGTCTTTGTAGTGGACCAGCAGTAAGCCCTGGGCAGTTGGGTCAGTCTAGCCCCTTCAGCAGTCCTTTGCCACGAGCACTTACAGTTGCTGTGGCGCTGACGTACGTGAGGCTGTGGTTTCACCCTGCAGCACAGGTGCCACTGTTTCTCTTGCACCGGCAACTACTTTGATATTTGCTGCGTTGCTATTAGGATATACACATTAGTTTTTTTTCGTCGTGGCAGACAGATATTTGCTCGGATGGTAGGGGATTTGTGCGGCGAGTGACGGGAGCCTCTTCAGAAAACGGTCATCTTCCATAGTGGTTGGCCACATCCCCAGGGTTAGCTTTCCTTTGAGCAAAGGAATCACATTAGCTCTTTTCCAGTCATATGGTATGACCCCTGAGTGGAGGGAGATGGCAAATAGCTCTCAGTAGGTTGGTGCAATAATATCAGAGATGGTCTTCAGGACACAAGATGGCATAGGGTCATTTGGAAATACTGCCCTACAGTTCGCAAATAAAGCCATCACTTCCTCCAGAGACGGGGCATTAAAGGATGACAATTTGGACTCTGCTGTAGAACCTGCTAAGTCCTCAAACCCTGATCCCAAATGATTCAACCCCACTGAGTTGGACTGAATTAAAAATATTTTATCCTCAAATAAATCACTGTGTCATGAACATAGCATCTGGCTAGGCTCTAATGAGGGGGACATATTTTTAGGGTCTGTGAAGCTGGCGACAATTATGAAGGTTTCCTTCCCATCATTGTTAGCTTCCTTACATTGGGAGTAAAAGGCACTTCAAGCCCCCCTAAGATTCTGGTGGTAGGCTTTAAGGGCTAGTTTATAGCTCGCTTTGTCTGTTCCCAGATGATGGCGACTCAAAGCTCTTTCTACATTTTTGCACGCAGCTCTTTCCTGAACTAATTCCTGAGACAACCATTGTGCCGAGCGGGCTGTTGTTACTTTCCTCATGGTTGTGGTAGGAGCCACCAAATGGGTGTCTTTCGTGAGCCAGGACATAATTTCTATGTTGCAGTCAATGACAGAATCTTTGATTTCTTCCTTCGATTCAATTAGGCTCTTCCTCTTCCTGAGGTCTGCTGTAGACACCTTACTCTAACATCTAATCTGTGGGAGGAGAGGTCTAGTTTCCTTCACACTGTCAAAGTGCCAGGAAAATGGGAGTAAAAAGTGATCTGACCAGGAGTCTTCCTCCATATTTGTGCATTAGGAAAATTGCTGTCAATGGCGTGTCCAGCTCTGTGTGACGGGCCTGTATCAGATCGAACTAAATTAAAAGAGGCCTCATTTTCCACCAAACAGGTGGACAGCGGGTCATCTGTCTTGTCCAAATAAATATCAAAATCATCAAGAATAGTGAAATTAGCATAAGCAATACAATTGGGGGCTAATGCATGATTAAAGGATACTATAAAGTCACCTGCATATCCTGGGGGAGATAGACCAATGCACCTGAGAGGGAGTTCTGTGCTCCAGCAGAGATGCTAAAACAAAGGGCTTCTGCTCCTATCATCTCCTCTAGTTTAAATATTTTACAGTTATAAATTCTTTTATATATGATGGCAACTCCTCCACCTCTTTTTCCCACCCTGACTAAGTGAACACACCCATAGTTCTCAGAGGACAGCAGTCCTTGTTCATCCACGTTTCCGTCATAAAAAGCGCACCCAACCTCTTCTGTAACAAACTAAAAGAGTCCAGAGCATGTTTATGTAGGGAACTGTTGTTAAACAGGGCCGCCTTAAATTCCTTCTGATTTTTACTTGGGCCTGACATACTACTAAGCTTCTGGTTCATTGGAGGTAGACTGTATTTACATTTGCCAGAAGAAATAGGGCCAACACAGTCTAAAAGAAATGAACTACACATATTTGGTGCCCTTTCCTTCAAACCTTTAAGTTGAGAAGCAGTGAACGTCCGTTTTAACTAAACACCCCTCTTACATCGTCATGGTGGCTGTCGCTGGCTGATGTGGGGACCCGGATGGGCGTAGCTAGGTTTGCCTTAAGCACACCTTTGTGCACCTGCGACGTGCCCACTGCACACGTCGCTGCGCGTCCGCTCTGCGGGAAGACTCCTCCGGCAGATTGTGTTGGAGCACTAGAGCGCACCCATCTCAGAATGGCGCCGTTCTGTGTCATGCTAGTGTTCCTCCTTCCAGAAGCACTGTCCTGAATATGAAGTGTTCCCCACCCACTACACATCAAAATAGCAATGCTTCTATAGCATAAGAGCAACAGAGCACCACTCAGAGGCCCTATTTTCATATTTATGCATATACCACAAGTGGTGCAACGCAGTAAGAATCACTGAATCACCCAAACATTCGAATGCCTGGGAGAGTTAACAGAAATGCCAATGTTTTACAGCTTTTTAAAGTGTTGGAATAGAGTGTTTGTGTTGAAATGCTTACATAGGCTTATGCTATATTACGGAACATAACACAGAGAATCTTCTGTCTCCTCTAAATTTACACTATGCCCTCGGGTGCACGAGAAGTTCTTCATTTGATGATCTGAGGAATCTGGCATGGTGGGGCCATGCAAGTATTTTCTAAGACAAACCTCCCCCATGCCATGCAGGATTTAAGGACTATCGTCAAATATTGATGTTTAGTTGTGCACTAACTAGAAGCTAGTGAATTGTTCTTCATAGAGCAAAGATGTGGTCTATTTTTCTGAGACCAGAAGTGATGCATATCACTGAAGCGTTGCTGCAATTGTTATAACTGACAAGCTGGTAAATCTCTATAGAGTGCATGTCCTTGGTCCATTTTGGCATGGGCTACAGCCACACCACATGGCCCTGGGGAGGGGGAGGAAGGATCAGTTTTGGATGCATTCAGCTTCAGTCCACTGTCCCCAAATCAACTTGCCTCTCGTTTAAGTTGGTGGCAAATTATCAACATCGATAGAATGGTGCAATCACAAAGTTACATTGTGTAACAGAATTACATTTGAGCCAAGCTAGGTCAAGAAGAGTCTTGATATACATGCTGAATAGTGCTGCCGATAAGGAAGGTAATTGTGGTACTCCCACAATTAAGGGAAGCGGCATTGAAAGATACATTAATTACTGAAAGAAAGTAGGTAAAAGGTGAGGGCACTCAGTTCCCTGCTATGTGTTATGTAAAGGATTTGAGGACCAGACAGTGTCAACACTTTTGTCACTAGTTTTTGGGTGCTATAGCTTTTCCTATGCCTTTATAACTCCCCCAGCTATTGGCTGCTTCAGTGTTTGGTAGCACATCCTTGACCCTCTTATTTTTTTTCTTTTAATCTCTTAAAGAGACCATAATGACTACAAGGATGGTTTTCTTCTACAGAGTACTGCATTCCTTACACAGACACTTTGTTAGAGTGTAACTACTATCAGAGTGCTGCTTTCCTTACACAGATGCTTACTGTTAAAGTGTATCTGCAAACTTATGGATTTCTCTTGATAGGCGAGATGGAGGTCTGGGACGCATTTTTGACCAGTATAAAAGGTAAATTGAGTTCAGGCGTGTGCATATCCGTGCCACTACCGAGTCCATTCTCTCAACACAGTTGGGAACCTAGTTGTTTTTGGAAGCTCCATGTACTAAATTAGCAGTTCAAATGCTCTGCTTCGTAGCACATTCATGGAGGCCAAAAGCTCTTCTGCTGACTTCCTCGCACAGCCACCAGTTCTCCACAAGATGCAGACATCTGGCTTCAGGTAATGCAGTATCTTCAGTTCATTGTTCTCACCTCAACGCCCCGCCCCTTGCAGGATGTGCTTGGACAGCATATGCCTTCAGTATTCTATTCCTAAATATACCCTCTCTGGATCTCCTTCAGCCTATAAGTAGTATGTTATTTGATGGTTGGACAGATTAGGTTGTTAGTTGCTTCGAAAGTTACTGTACACCATCCGGAACAAGAAATGGCGAGTAATTTAAACTAAAGCCATTAATTCACAAGCCCTTAAACCAAAGTTGTTGTGCTGGTTGGCTACCACTGGAAGTTCGTGCAGTTCCCCTGCTTGTGGTGCTGTAGTTACTATCCGCTCATGTCCTAATCACTGGCCCACACCATATAATCTTACCAGAGCTTGAACCAAGGTGCCTTCCAGGGACTGTATTACAAATGTGGCGCATATTCCTTGTTTGCGCCGAGCACACCTTTCAAAAGCCACTCCATATTTCACTTGAGTGCGCTGTCCCCACAGCAGCAGGAGTTTCCGGCTGCCCTAGGGGCCTTGCATTCATTCTAATACAGCGCACTCCTTTTTGTGGTGCACTGTCAGTGTGCCATCTGATGGCCTTTGCACCCATGTCTATAATACGGGGCAGGGGCAAAGAGATTCCCTCATTTGCATGGGTCCACACCCCTATGCAAATAAAGTTATGCCCTCTGATGATAGCGCTGGCTTTATATGTGTGTCAGCTGTATCTTTCTTACAGCAGGGCCACACAAGCGTCTGTGGCCCCTTCTGTAATACCAAAGTGCCCTGGGGGGTGCGCAAAGCAGGCACAAATGGCGGTGCGCCCCAGGGCACTTTCTGCAGTATGGCCCCTGGACTGTAATCACAAAAAAGGAGCACGCATGGATTCTGTACTGCCTAACAATGGACGTCCTCTTGAGTTGACTTTGAGACCTAAGTCTCCTGGAGTTCACTCCAGCTGTCTTTTGAACCTAATGCCTTATGTTCTTTGTGATGCAGTTTCTGTATAAAGGCACCAGTGCACTCTACAATGTGTTTCTAAATAAGCGGGTTCCCAAAGTGCATATACGGCTTGAGAATAGTTCCAGTTAGAAACAATACATTCAGTTATTTAGTTCCGTTAGTGGCTCAGTCTCTGCAGTATGTTAGAAGAGGAAATTTGCATTTACCAAAGTCTCTGGTACTGACTTTCTGTACAGTTTCACTGATTAGGGCCTGCTTGATCCACAGTCCTTAGTTTGTTTAAAAAAACAAAAAAATAGTGCCGGTGCCCGAAGCTCTGCTTAAAACCAGTGGCAGGTGCAATTTTTAATCGACTACCAAGCACTCCCTACCCCCTTTGTCTAACTCTTGCACGTTCGTGCATTTTTGTGATTTTTTTTTTCTGTCTTTCACTTGCTCTGTCTTTCGGATTTGTGTGTTTTTCTTCTGTTGAGTAATAATAAGTGCTTGTTCCCAAAAATAAGTGTTGGTGGCTACTACCGGCCCAAATTAAGCACTGCTGGCCTTAACATAGGCCAATCACTGACTTGGATTTAAATTAAAAGATGACTGGCTTTGACCCTTCTGCCATAGCAAGGCGTCTTCAGTCATATGGGTACAAGGCTGGCTCCAAGGGGTTTCCAGACACTGTTTATGATATATCTGTGGTTGACATGATGTTTACTTACAGGAAATTCTGGAATTCTCAAAACCACATAGTCCCTATGTTTTCAGTACTGCACTTCCGGCAAGGTTGATCAATCAGCAGTTTTCCTCGGCTCACTGGATGGCTTGTCTGTTTCTCGTCCAAAGGCCTTAACCCCCTCTTTTGGAGACAGTTTGTCTACAACCCCTAAAAGTTGTTTAAAACATGGAATGTTCTCATTATCTTTAATTTTAGTTTGCATTTGAGTTGGGATCATTCTTGCTCGCCTCCGCAGTATCAATAGCAAGCCATTGCTCCCTACACAGCCATGAAGCAGCTCTTACGCTCCCTGCAAAGACATCATCATACAGCCAGGCACTTCTTGGGGGTGCTCTTTCAACTGCAAGATTTATATATAAAAAAAGGTACTTTTAAACAGGAAACAAGTCAAATGCTGTCATGCTGCTTACTCATACCTAGTAAAATCAGAACAACGCTGGTTCAACTGCACCAACTCTATCCCTGTCTGTTGGTCTGTTGTTATAATATGCAAACCTTTAGGCCATAAACATTTTAAGAATTACAAAAATAACCTCTCATCCCCGCTCTGTTTCTTTTTCTCTTTTCACCAAAGTTCCCGGCTTTCTTTGATCTCTTATGTCCAGCACCAGGATATCCCTCCGAGGATGAGAGTGCGCTCTAGGAATCCCAATTAACATAACCTCACATCATGCACTGTTGTTTCTGTCCTAGAAGAACATTCAGTGTAACCATAGAAGGCATCATCCTTGGTGTCAAATCACTGGCTGCTCCACCGTATTTTACTGCTGCTATCCATTTATTCCACTGCCACTTCCTCAGGGGAGTGAACCTTTTTTATATTTTTATTGACGATTTTTCAGTAGTACTTTACCAGTCGAATCAAAACAACTAGCAGCACTTGCAGCTCCCCTCAGCATTCAAATCACGTGCATTTCTCTTATTCCATTGTACCGCCACACCACATTGACAAAGGGTTCCAGATATCAGACTTTTCCATTTAGCACACTTATCAAGAATAGTAACATCATGAGCAATTTCCAGTTATCAAACCACTGCTTTAGAAATTGGTAAGGGTTCTAAATAGAAATATCGGCTCTTGGTCAGCCATATACTTAGATATCACCTTGCACATTTGTAGTAGAGCGATACGTTTCAGGTTATGCATCTGTTATATTCCCCAGGAAACACATCATCACTCAGCAATCTTGTTAATTCTCCAGCTCGAAGTCATATGTGAGCTAAATGGGCTCCAAATGTTTTTGGGTCTAGACTTGGTTGGTATTAAAATCCATATTTCCTTTATCCGTTCTGACAGTATGAAACATCTTTTCAGGAGGGGCTGACTGCCATCCCCAGTGCATTGCCACTCATTATTTAGCCAGAAATATCATCATTGTTGTTAACTTGGATACACTTGTCATGACGTCCATGACAAATCCTAACATAGCCACCAATGGCTGTTCGGGTACAGTGTCCCACAGATCTCACAGGTGCACTCTTATACAGCTGTCCGAAACCAGGTCATTTTCGGGCACTGCCATGCCTGATGTAGGAAGTCCACAGCTGAGGAGTGAACATTAAGCTAATTTCTTTTTAACACTTTTGGGTACTTTTCTGGTGTCTCCTTTTCAACCTATTGTAATAATTTGTATCAAAGCATCAAAATGAAATTTGTTTGATTCTGGATTATTGATTTCAAATTGTTGTAGCTTTCATCCAATAGAAAGTTAAAGATGGGACCCTTGGATTTCCTTAACAAATGATAAGCCTAAAATTCACTTGTTTTGTGTAGTCTGCAAAGACTCTCAGGAACTAGTTACTGTATATTCTTCTGCAATACTTAGATCAATCGTTGTTGTTGATCATTCACAGTATAGACACATTTGATTTTTGAAGTGCAGTACTTTATTTTTTTGGATGAGGTGAGGGGCGAAAAGTGAAATTTGTATTGGCATTGGTACGATGTGGTCAAAGGGAGCAGGGGACATTTTACAGTATATATTGGTAACATAGCTAATTTGAGGTTAGACTGCTGAAATTAGTTGGCTTTATATGGGACGAACTGAATCACCTACTCACGTCTTTTCTTCCATCTCCCACGCAGGCTGTGGAGAAACTGGTGCAGGGGGCAGAAAGTGGTTGCCACTCTGAGAAGGAGAAGCAGATCGTTCTGAACTGCACACGGCTGCTCACCCGCATCCTACCCTACATCTTTGAAGATCCTGATTGGAGGGGCTTCTTTTGGTCAACTGTCCCTGGGGCAGGCCGTGGAGCAGTATGTGTTTACTTTGTTTATCGGCACTCCTTTAGTGTGTCAACATATTTTGAAAGCGCCAAGTTATTTTGGGTGCTGGTGAGGTAGTGGTGGAACGAGGAGTAGTATTTACTTATCAAGCTCTAGGAGAATGTGGGGAAAGTCTGTGCTGGCTGTTCTGCTTAGTGCCTGGCATAAGGAGAAGGAAGAATTTGTTGTTGGGATGTTGGGTGCACGTGGTAGTAGTTATGTCCTTGATGGGTTCTGGAAGAGTGCACTGTAAATGATTTTTTATGGTGTTCTTGCTTCAGCCTAGTTTCTGTATATTCTTATCTCTCGGTTTAACTTTACAGAGTGATGAAGATGAGGACAATTCTCGGCCGCTGGCGGAGTCCTTGCTGCTGGCTGTAGCCGACTTGCTTTTCTGCCCTGACTTCACAGTCCAGAGCCACAGGAAAAGCAATGTGGTAAGTTCCCATGGTGGCACAGAGAACAGGGGCAATAAGGGTTACTCTGTAGGGTTCAGGTGGGTGGTGGTTACTGAGAGCAGTGTGTTGATCCAGATTGCTCTAGTTCTGGTAACATGTATTTTCTGGGTTTTCTCTTGCCTCTCCACTCCAAGACCCTGATAACAGAGAGGATCTTGTGCCTTCTTCCCCCTATCCTGCTCCTCTGGTTCTGATAATGTGATTGCCTAATGTGCTACTTAATTCTGCTGTTGACCCTCGGGTTCTGATACGCAGTGTGTGGATCTTTCCCTACCTTTTGTTCCATATTTTCAAGTTGCCTGGCTTCCTGCAAACCACCAGTCCCTTCACCATCCAATCTCCCTTTTCTTCCCAACCCCATCAAGCCTCTCTGATCTTCCAAGTTAGCCCAACGTCTCTGATTCAGGTTGTGTTTCTCACTAAGTTTTCCACGTGTGTAGGCTGTTTTTGTTCCATCTCAGAAATTGCTTGATGGTTCCTATCAATATCTCTGCAGGGGTGTATCCATGGGGGAAAGCAGATTTAGTGAACCCCACTATCCCCTGATAATTATTGTTAGCTGGGGAACAAGTGCCAGGTGACGGACTGGGCAGCTCGTCGGGAACATGTCCCAGGTGACTGACCGGTCAGCTCGTCATACATGAAGCCCACAGTGGGAAGGTGATTGCCTTTGTGACTGTGGAGTATGACTTAATTACAGACCCCAGGGTAAAGCTCAGTTGTGATCTGGTATCAGAGCTGTAAACGTGAGTGTGTGCATGTGAATATACATAAATGTATGTGGGTAACCATATGAATGTGTGTAAATGAGTGAATGTGTGTGCACAAGTGTGACTGTGTGTACAGGTGTGCACATGAATGTCTGTGCACATGCACAAGTTTGTGTGTGAATGTAAGTCACAATGCCTAGGTCAGCACCCTGTGGTTCATGATTAAATGTGTTGTTAAAACTGATTTTGGCAATCTTGAATAGTTAAAGAAATTACTTCTCCAGAAAGGGAATTAGCTGTGTTGGTACCTGTATGTCACTCAGCACCATTAGGGGATGCTGCACCTCATTGGAGTGTGGGCAGACCTTCATGTTAGTCATGGAGGCATGGCTAGCCAGGATAGCGTTCAGGTGTGTGTGCTTAGGTGCATGTTTGTGTGTATGTCTGTGTGCGTGGCTAGACTAGTAGATGTCACTTTGTCAGTTGATTCTTTACTGAGCTGCTCGTTAGTCACTGAGGTATGGTTAGCAGGGCTAGCATTCAGGTGTGTCTGTGTGTATATTATAGAAAAATAGTGGGTCACTACACATTAGGAGATTGTCCGCAGAGCTCCTTTTGAGTCACTGAAGCAATGCTAGAAGGAATAGCAATTGTGTGTGTATGTGTCTGACAATCCGGGCTAGAATTGTAGGCGATTACAGACATCAGGACAGGAGACTCTCGGCAAAGCTCCATGTGAGTTACTGAGACGTGGGTAGCAGGGGTGCCAATCAAATGTGTGCACTTAGAATAGTAGGGAGTACTACATGTCAGGAGACTGTGGGCAAGCCTACTTCTGAGCCCTTAAGACATGGCTAGCAGGTTTAGCATTCTGGTTTGTCTGTATATTGTCCAGGTGTCAAGGTGCTAGTTGTTTGCATCTGAGAGTATGAATAGAATAGAAATGTTCACTGCACGCCAGACCAGAAGACTGTTGGCAAAGCTCCTTATGAGTCACTGAACAGTGCTTAGCAGGGGTAGCATTCAAGTGTGTGTAATTGTGCGGTTCCTTGTGTGTATATGTTTGTATGACTAGATATTAACAGCTTCTGCGTGTCAGAAGACTGTTGGCAAAGCACCTTTGATTCCCTGCGGCGTGTCTTAGATGTAGCAATCAAGTATATGTGTAGGTATGTGTGAGAGACAAAGAGCTAAGGCTGTTGCAGGCCAGTACCAGGTACATTGGCAAGGTTGTGTATTCGACTGGGGAATAGAAAATATGCAACACTGTAGGCTGCTAGTCTGGACAAAAATGCATTGGCAGTGCTGTGCTGTGTATAGCCCAGTTGGATAGCAGGGGGTGTTTGAAAGTCAAGCCTGCGTTACATTGTGATTGTTGGTGGAGAGTGGTCAGAACAGTGACACCACAAGGGTTCTTGATGTCACGAATGACAGTACATGGAAGGGTGTGTTGAGGCTGTGTCCTGCCTATATACTTGAACCACAATACCTTGTCAGTTGCACTGTGACCCTTTTATTTTGCCTCCAATTTATTGAAGTCACGTCCAGTAAGTCCCAAAAGTTGCAACTTTTTTCCAGAAAAAAGAACTGACAGGTGTCTCTCACCTCACCCCCTCTGAGTTAAACTGTGGTAGGCGGAACTATTAAGAGGCAGACAAACGTGTCGGAGAATCCATCATCTGGAGGAGGTATATATAGAGCCTCGCCTCATACACCAAAATGAGTATAAATGCTTTAGTATAATAAAATACATATTCAAAATAATTGATATTTCACATTATAGGATCATTCGTTATACACCATTCCTGTACATGTCATGTGTAATTTAATGATTGAAAGTATTATACACAGCTCATCAATAATTACACAAATTAGGGCAAAGGTGAAATGAGACCCAGTCATATTTCATCACACATCCATATCCTATAGGTTTAGTCCAGTGGTTCCCAGCCTGTGGTCCTGGGACCCCTCTGGGTCCACGAAGCCTCCTCAGGGGTCCGCAACTGCTTAGAAAATTAAATAATATTAACAGATTAGTTCCCCAGCTTTCAGTAATGACTCAGTGGGGTATCCCTGGATTCCAAGAAAGATTCAGTGGGGGCCCCCGGGCTACAGTAATGATAAAGTGGGGGTCCACAGAAGTCAAAAGCCTGGTAACCACTGGTTTAGTCTATTTAAGTTACGACCATCTGTCTGACAGCATGGATAGGTAAGTTCTACATAATAAGCCAAGTCATAGGCTACAAAGAGTACCTTATTGTGACTTCAGGCCTGAAGTTGGAACTTTGTATTTCAACACCCCCTCCAGCAATCGGTCTGTGTGCTTAACTCCACCTCTGCCCTGTACCTTATATAACCTTCTTAAACATGTCCTGTGGAGCAAAACTGGACCAGTTTATGCTCATCACCTGTATTATTACACTAGATATTCAAACAGTGATTCCTGTTCAGAATGCATGCGCTACCGTGTATCTCCTTCCTGTGGAGTGGAACACACAAGGACATCTTACCTTGCAGCTCTCTTTGAGCCGCTGTTTTTACAAACAGTGCAAGCACCAATGAATGGAAATTGTTCTTTTCAATCCTAGTAGTGTGATTCCAGAAACAATATGGCAATCCAGACGCATATTTATTGGTTTCACGAAGTACATGTTAGCCTGCCTTCTATGCCCGCTGCCCTTGCACCTCTCACTCCAACGTTTTAAAAGACACAAAGAGTGGAAATATTACCATAACATCACACTTGTATTGTGTGTAACATCGAAATGCTATACAGAAGCTATTCTGCACGTCAGCCTATTTAATGTATATATGTTTTATGTGGTGTTTGTGTTGCACAGAGTTAGCCAGAGCAGTGTATAGAGTTGAATGAAAAATTACATCCATTGACTGATTGAAAAGGAAGCTAGCTTCTGAAAGTGTAGGTGCACTGTTATCTCCTCTAAATATGGTGTTATTGAAAGATGGTTGTCTTCAGTTATTTCCGTAACTGGAAGAGGGGTAGGGCAGTCATCATGGATACAGAGATGTCATCCTAGATCCTGGTTGTAAAGATGAAAAAGGGCTGCTGTCTTGTATTTTCTTTTTGTACTTCACCTCTAGTCTGATGGTGTCCTCGCTGCCATTGTGCTGACAGCTACCAGAAGTGGTGAGTTTATATGCCAGGTAGCCAACGTTAAGGCATTACAGATAAGGGTCTAATTTTACTTGTTGCCCTTTTTTTAATTTTCCTAAATAGACACCTGTTTTCCATAGATGGCCTGCACAGGTGTTTGGGCAGTGGACTTGCTTTGGCTATTTTTTAAACTAGGCCCTGCTTTACAGAAACCAGTTTGCAAAATGCACAATTTAATGAGCCAAGCACACAGCATCATCATGTTTCTACATCATGTGAATGCTACACAAGATTTTCAAGTGGATCCCACTTAAGACCAGATGAACAGTCACCCAGGCACTTGTAACAAGCAGACTTGACTATGGAAACACCTTCTACTTCGGACCCCCTGCCCTTGTTCTTCGCTGACTCCAAACCATCCAGAACGCAGCCGCCAGACTCCTTCTGAACATCCCATGAAATAACCACATCTCTCTGCACCTCATCAATCTCTACTGGCTCGCAGTCCAGGAAAGATGTAAGTTCAGACTACTCACCCCCTCCTATAAAGCTCTCCATAACACCGGTCCAGCGTACCTCAGCCCCTGCCTCAACTTCTACCAACCCACCAGACACCTTCGATCTGCGTTCCAGACGAGAGAACACCTCCTTTGCTTCAAGAAGGCCAGAAGCGGAGGACGTTCCTCATGCTTCGCAGCCAAGACCTGGAAGTACCTCCCGCAACACCTCAGAACCTCACGGGTGATTGGCCGCGATCTACAAATCCACATAACATAACATGGCTAAATCACCTCCATGTGGCAGCCTATCTGACATAGTACATTGATTTTCACGCTGAAGAGAGTGAATATCTGACTACCAACCACATTAAAGTGCATGTTCGCGTCTTTTGGCAGACAGTGGGGGCAACCTGCTAACTCATAAATAGAGTGACTGGTTTAGAAAGGAAAGGCTTTCATTGATATAAGAATGAGGCAACATACAGTTGCTGGGTGGAATTGCTTGGACTGACCACTGACAAGTTTTCGGGCGCATTCAATGCCATTCCTTTTTGCCTTGTGTATTGATATTGAGCCTAGGACAACAGTCATGGTAAAAGCAGATTACTAGAAAAGAGAGCAGCAGGGAAAAGAGTTAGAAACACAGCAGCAGGGAGTTGGATTCAGGAACAGAATGTGTAGTAGACATCTCAACAGTCACCTTCCTGAAGATAAACATAGGCTGTAGGAACTAGGCATCTTCTCAGTTGGACCGCTGGTACCCTGAAGGTAGAGTAAACGGTCTGCCTCAGACACGGTCCAGTGCAAAAAAACAAGAAAAATGACACTAATTGTTTCTACATTGGCCCTCCTTAGTAAAACCAAGAACATTTATAGATAGCAAAATGCAGCAGCTGAACAGTAACGGAAGCCCCTCGAAGGAATCCTTTACTCCAGTCTTTACAGTCTGTGCGTGGCTGCCTGTAGCGAAGGCTGTTTGATTCTCAGTTGTCCTACCTGTCTGCAAGGCTTGCCATCATGCTTGACCTGAGTTCTTTGCAGAGACCCTCATTCAGTACTGTCTGTTCACAGTCTTCACTCACAGAGAATCTCGACCTACTGGTACCCACATATAGAGGAGTCTGAATGTGAGAAAGAACAGCAATGCTTCTGCTGGATCAAAGGTAAACGGAAGACCACTGCTGGTTACGGATCAAACACTGTAATTCAGCCTGCCAGACCAGCCTATCCAAATATTTTACTGAATACAGATCACACATAGCACCAACAAGACACCTATGACAACGGCAGCTGTACCGCTGTAAAAACAATCCACTGAAGAAAAAAGTAAAGCAAGTACACTCTGGTGGCCTTGTTGTCCTACTGAAGGCAGACTGTCCTAGTTGTCGATTTAAAAATCTACCAAACAGTCAGATGGTGCACCACAGAATTTCAGATAGCAGTAAGCTGACTCCTGACAACAAGAACTTGCGTAACAAACCCAGACTATATTATGGAGGCCTGTGGTTGTATGAGTACACTAACCTTGAGGCTCAAACACAGATCTAGTGAGTGTGAGTTGATTTAAATGTTCTTTCATGCAAGTCAGTGAGCAAGTACATGCAGTACTACGACTATGATGAAAGTCCTCAAAATTGTTCATTGAATTTGTCTTCCGTGCCACCTATGGAGATCCTAGTGTCATGAGTTTGAATCCCAGAAAAGCCAGCTCAGCCTTCATGTTTCTGAATACCATGAAATTGGGTGACATCATTACAGCATAAGGAAGCTGCAGAAATTAGATATTAAGTATTCCCTTTGGAGTGAGTGTGACTACAAGGGAAAACCCCACCCCCGGCTCTACCCAGACCAGAGGCCATTCACCCCTAATTCCGGGACCTACCATACCATGAACCACCTGTTCAGGTAGGCTTTTTAGAATTCACTTTTGAGCACTTCACTTAGTATTAGTGCTCCGGGATCCTAGACCCTGACGAATGCCCCTGACCTACCAGCACTTCGAGAGGGCAGAAACATGTTGGTCATACGTATTCCTTTTTTAAGACTCTAAGAGACATGATCCTCTAGTGAGCCTCCTTCCCCGTTCTTAACCTTACCAACATGCGCCCCCATCAAAGTTTAACTAATAGAGATTGGTGACATGTATGGTAATTTTATGTTCGATGGCATCTGTCGCTGTAGATACGCATGTTCTGCAATAGCTCGCCATCTGGTGTTGGGCCGGAGTGTTACAAGTTGTTTTTCTTCGAAGAAGTCTTTCGAGTCACGGGACCGAGTGACTCCTCCTTTTGTCTCCATTGCGCATGGGCGTCGACTCTATCCTCGATTGTTTTTTTTCCGCCATCGGGTTCGGACGTGTTCCTGTCGCTCCGAGTTTCGGAACGGAAAATTAGCTAATTTCGGAAGATTTTCGTCGGTATTGTTGCGTTCGGGATCGGCGTACTTACATTCAACACCGCATCGAAGATCGAAGAGCTCCGGTGCCCTTCGGGGTAGTTTTTTCGATCCTCCGTCGGGGCCTGGTCGGCCCGACCGCGTGCTGAAGAACGCCGATGGAACGGACCCCGTTTCGTTTCTGCCCCAAATGCCACAATAAATACCCCTACACAGACCAACACTTGGTCTGCAACCTGTGCCTGTCACCTGAGCACAGCGAAGACACCTGCGAGGCCTGTCGTGCGTTCCGGTCCCGAAAAACACTCCGAGACCGTCGAGCCAGAAGACTTCAGATGGCGTCCGCACCGACAGCCCAACGGCAGTTCGAGGAACAGGAAAAGGAAGGTACCTTCTCGATCCAAGACTCCGACTCCGAAGGATTCGACGATACACAAACCGTGAGTAAGACGTCGAAAACCACACAGAGAAACATTTACAAGGCCCAGGGGACGCCACTGCCACCAGGCCATGGCTCGACCCATAAATTCGGTGACCGACCATCGGCACCGAAAAAGGCCCAAACAGTGCCGAGATCGTCCGACTCCGGTCGAGACACCGGCACGCAGCCTTCTCGGGACCGAGAAAGTGCTGGAGACAAGCCTCGACACCGTGATGCCGGTGTGGACACGGCTCGACGCCGAGACAGCGGCACAGAAACAGATCGACGCCGAGAGGTTTCGGCCCCGAAAAGGAAAAAAGTCACCTCGGAGCCGAAAAAACACGCAGACAAAGTTTCGATGCCGAAACAAACTGCAAGCGACCCAGCTTCAGGCTCTTATACAGAAGAGCACTCGCTAACCTCCCAAATGCAGAAGCATAGGTTTGAGGAAGAGCTACAAGCAACTGATGTGGACCATACGCAAAAGCGTATCTTCATTCAGCAGGGGACAGGAAAAATAAGCACCCTTCCCCCCATTAGGAGAAAGAGGAGGTTGGAGTTCCAGACGGAACAAACACCACAACCAAAAGTGGTGAAAAGAGTTACACCACCACCCTCACCTCCGCCCGTGATTGACGTTTCACCAGCACAAACTCCATCACACTCCCCAGCTCACACCACCATGAGCCAGGGTGACCAAGATCAGGACGCATGGGACCTATACGACGCCCCAGTGTCAGATAACAGTCCGGAGGCATACCCTGCGAAGCCATCTCCACCAGAAGACAGCACCGCGTACTCTCAAGTGGTGGCTAGAGCAGCACAATTTCACCACGTAAGCCTCCACTCAGAACAGGTCGAGGATGATTTCTTATTCAACACACTCTCCTCCACCCACAGCTCATACCAAAGCCTGCCTATGCTCCCTGGTATGCTCCGCCACGCAAAAGACATCTTTAAGGAGCCGGTTAAAAGTAGGGCAATCACACCAAGGGTAGAAAAAAAGTATAAGCCGCCTCCTACGGACCCGGTTTTCATCACTACACAGCTGCCACCAGACTCTGTCGTTGTAGGAGCAGCTAGGAAAAGGGCCAACTCTCACACATCTGGAGATGCACCACCCCCAGATAAAGAAAGCCGCAAGTTTGATGCAGCTGGTAAAAGAGTCGCAGCACAAGCTGCAAACCAGTGGCGCATCGCGAACTCCCAGGCACTACTTGCGCGCTATGACAGAGCCCACTGGGACGAGATGCAACATCTCATTGAACATCTGCCCAAGGACTTACAAAATAGGGCAAAACAAGTGGTTGAGGAGGGACAGGCCATCTCCAACAACCAGATCCGCTCCTCCATGGACGCTGCAGATACAGCTGCACGGACAATTAATACATCTGTAACTATCAGAAGGCATGCATGGCTCCGAACGTCTGGATTTAAACCAGAGATTCAACAAGCAGTTCTCAATATGCCTTTTAATGAAAAAGAACTGTTCGGTCCAGAAGTGGACACAGCGATTGAGAAACTCAAAAAAGATACGGACACTGCCAAAGCCATGGGCGCACTCTACTCCCCGCAGAGCAGAGGGAATTACAGCTCATTCCGTAAAACGCCCTTTCGAGGGGGGTTTCGGGGTCAAAGCACACAAGCCAGCACCTCACAAGCCACACCGTCCAGTTACCAAGGACAGTATAGAGGAGGTTTTCGGGGACAATATAGAGGAGGGCAATTCCCTAGAAATAGAGGAAGATTCCAAAGCCCCAAAACCCCTACTACTAAACAGTGACTCACATGTCACTCACCCCCTCCACACAACACCAGTGGGGGGACGAATAGGTCATTATTACAGAGCATGGGAGAAAATCACTACAGACACTTGGGTTCTAGCAATTATCCAACATGGTTATTGCATAGAATTTCTACAGTTCCCTCCAAACATACCACCAAAAGCACAAAATTTAACAACACACCATTCCAATCTCCTGGAGATAGAAGTGCAGGCACTATTGCAAAAGAATGCAATCGAATTAGTGCCAAACACACAAATAAACACAGGAGTTTACTCACTGTACTTTCTGATACCAAAGAAGGACAAAACACTGAGACCAATCCTAGACCTCAGAGTAGTGAACACTTTCATCAAATCAGACCACTTCCACATGGTCACACTACAAGAAGTATTGCCATTGCTAAAGCTGCACGACTACATGGCAACTTTAGACCTCAAGGATGCTTATTTCCATATACCAATACACCCATCGCACAGGAAATACCTAAGGTTTGTATTCAAAGGAATACATTACCAATTCAAGGTACTGCCTTTCGGATTAACAACCGCACCAAGAGTCTTTACCAAATGTCTAGCGGTAGTCGCAGCACACATAAGAAGGCAGCAGATACATGTGTTCCCATATCTAGACGACTGGCTAATCAAGGCCCATTCGTTAATAGAGTGCTCAAATCACACAAATCATATCATACAAACCCTCTTCAAACTAGGGTTCACCGTCAATTTCACAAAATCCAAAATTCTGCCACGCAAGGTACAACAATACCTGGGAGCCATAATAGACACATCAAAAGGAGTAGCCACTCCAAGTCCACAAAGAATTCAAAATTTCAACACCATCATACAACGCATGTATCCAACACAAAAGATACAAGCAAAGATGGTATTACAACTCCTAGGCATGATGTCATCATGCATAGCCATTGTCCCAAACGCAAGACTGCACATGAGGCCCTTACAACAATGCCTAGCATCACAGTGGTCTCAAGCACAGGGTCACCTTCTAGATCTGGTGTTAATAGACCGCCAAACTTACCTCTCGCTTCTGTGGTGGAACAACATAAATTTAAACAAGGGGCGGCCTTTCCAAGACCCAGTGCCACAATACGTAATAACAACAGATGCTTCCATGACAGGGTGGGGAGCACACCTCGATCAACACAGCATACAAGGACAATGGAACGTACATCAAACAAAACTGCATATCAATCACCTAGAACTTCTAGCAGTTTTTCAAGCACTAAAAGTTTTCCAACCAATAATAGTTCACAAATACATTCTCGTCAAAACAGACAACATGACAACAATGTATTATCTAAACAAGCAGGGGGGGACGCACTCCACGCAGTTAAGCCTGCTAGCACAAAAAATTTGGCATTGGGCAATTCACAACCAAATTCGCCTAATTGCACAGTTTATACCAGGGATACAAAATCAACTCGCAGACAATCTCTCTCGAGATCACCAACAGGTCCACGAATGGGAAATTCACCCCCAAATTCTGAACACTTATTTCAAACTCTGGGGAACACCTCAGATAGACTTGTTTGCGACAAGGGAGAACGCAAAATGCCAAAACTTCGCATCCAGATACCCACACAAACAATCCCAAGGCAATGCCCTATGGATGAACTGGTCAGGGATATTTGCTTACGCTTTTCCTCCTCTCCCTCTCCTTCCTTACCTGGTAAACAAACTCAGTCAAAGCAAACTCAAACTCATATTGATAGCACCAACTTGGGCAAGGCAACCCTGGTACACAACGCTGCTAGACCTATCAGTGGTACCCTGCATCAAATTGCCCAACAGGCCAGATCTGTTGACACAGCACAACCAAAAGATCAAACACCCAGATCCAGCATCGCTGAATCTAGCAATCTGGCTCCTGAAATCCTAGAATTCGGGCACTTACAACTTACCCAAGAATGTATGGAAGTCATAAAACAAGCCAGAAGGCCATCCACCAGGCACTGCTATGCAAGTAAATGGAAGAGGTTTGTTTGCTACTGCCATATTAATCAAATACAACCATTACACACAACTCCAGAACAGGTAGTGGGTTACTTGCTTCACTTACAAAAATCTAACCTAGCTTTCTCTTCCATTAAGATTCACCTTGCAGCAATATCTGCATACCTGCAAACTACCTATTCAACTTCCCTATATAGGATACCAGTCATTAAAGCATTCATGGAGGGCCTTAGGAGAATTATACCACCAAGAACACCACCTGTTCCTTCATGGAACCTAAATGTTGTCCTAACTAGACTTATGGGTCCACCTTTTGAACCCATGCACTCCTGCGACATACAGTTCCTAACCTGGAAGGTGGCATTTCTCATCGCCATTACTTCCCTAAGAAGAGTAAGCGAGATTCAGGCGTTTACTATACAGGAACCTTTTATACAACTACACAAAAATAAAGTCGTCCTAAGAACCAATCCTAAATTTTTGCCAAAGGTTATTTCACCGTTCCATCTAAATCAAACAGTGGAACTTCCAGTGTTCTTTCCACAGCCAGATACCGTAGCTGAAAGGGCACTACATACATTAGATGTCAAAAGAGCATTAATGTATTACATTGACAGAACAAAAAACATCAGAAAGACTAAACAACTCTTTATTGCATTTCAAAAACCTCACGCAGGAAACCCAATTTCAAAACAAGGTATAGCCAGATGGATAGTTAAATGCATCCAAATCTGCTACCTTAAAGCTAAACGACAGCTGCCCATTACACCAAGGGCACACTCAACCAGAAAGAAAGGTGCTACCATGGCCTTTCTAGGAAACATCCCAATGCAAGAAATATGTAAGGCAGCCACATGGTCTACGCCTCACACATTCACCAAGCACTACTGTGTAGACGTGTTATCCGCACAACAAGCCACCGTAGGTCAAGCCGTATTAAGGACATTATTTCAGACTACTTCCACTCCTACAGGCTGATCCACCGCTGTTGGGGAAATAACTGCTTACTAGTCTATGCAGAACATGCGTATCTACAGCGACAGATGCCATCGAACTGAAAATGTCACTTACCCAGTGTACATCTGTTCGTGGCATCAGTCGCAGTAGATTCGCATGTGCCCACCCGCCTCCCCGGGAGCCTGTAGCAGTTTGGAAGTTACCTTCAATTATTTATATATGTATCATCTCAACCTTAAATAGGTGCATACTTAGTCACTCCATTGCATGGGCACTATTACTACAATTCAACTCCTACCTCACCCTCTGCGGGGAAAAACAATCGAGGATAGAGTCGACGCCCATGCGCAATGGAGACAAAAGGAGGAGTCACTCGGTCCCGTGACTCGAAAGACTTCTTCGAAGAAAAACAACTTGTAACACTCCGGCCCAACACCAGATGGCGAGCTATTGCAGAACATGCGAATCTACTGCGACTGATGCCACGAACAGATGTACACTGGGTAAGTGACATTTTCATTCCACCTTATCTGGATCCCTGTAATTTATCCAGCCAGTTTAATTTCAGCACTCCCTCTTGTTCTTTTAACTAAGAGGTTGAGTCCGCCCAAGTAGTACCATCTTACTTGGGTGGGGCTAGGTGGTCAAATGATGAGGCAAGACACTATTATGTGTGTGAGACCACCTAGTCCGTAAGGGAACTTCCCCCTCCCCTCTTATCTCAACACAGCCTTTCGCTCCTGAGACACTCTCTACACTTGCTTTCCCCCTCTCTGACAATAACGCGACCTAATCGGTATCGCCAATTGAGGGAACACTGGTCCAACTCCACCCTCAACCCCAACTACCCCACACCCTTTGTGGCTATATAGATTTCTCTTGGGAGGTGGTGTGGGATAGCAACACTCCCAGTACTCTCTTTTTGTGTTTTATAGTTTTTCTTAACATCACATCCGTCTCGGACTGGCGTGGAGACAGCTTTAGTGTAGATGTCAGCCTCATGTTTTCCAAAAAAATGAATAATAAAAATATGCACATGCATATAGGGGCTTCTGGTTAGCCCTTTTTATCTCTGGATATTTTCAGCTGTCACTCACATTTTGCCTTTGCACACTCCACATGCATCATGTGGCAATGGGTCAGCCCACTTACCATCTTGCACTTTGAATGACCGCATTTTGATCTATTACATGCACTGCCGAGCTTCCTGGAAAGGAGTGCAGTTCCATGTCGGCGCTAGTTTGCCTGGGCTGTGGGGCCACTCATTTATTTTTTAATTTTTTTGCCCCATTTGTGCATATTGCAGAATTTTGCAAAACAAAAAATACATTTTGAAAGTTGTACATGTGCCAAAGCTAGACCTATTGGCTTTGCCAATACATGTTAAAATATTTTCATTTTCCACCAGCAAATGACATACACATACATCCCATTACTATGTGTGAAATGGGTCCAGACCTTGAGGTGATAACCATCCATAGGGAATAGTAGACTCCACAATACAATGCATTACCAGATTTTACCCAGTTTGACAATTCTGAATTCTGTGTATTATTTAAATGGTTTACTTTTCCCTGTATTTGTTGATATAATCTTGCTTTGTTGCTCCTGGTGATTTCACCCCAGGAAGACCAGAGGAACTCCCTTCTGTCACCTTTTTGTTCCTGTTGAAGAAATTTGTGACACGGCTATTGTTTTCGGGCTGCGATCTATTGTAATGTGTCTAATGGGTCAGTGGAAATCACCCGTTGCCAAGGAAAAACAAGCACTCTTGCTCTGTGCATGGCGATGTTACCTCCCTGAATCTGCCATAAAATTGCATACTGTTTGCATTTGTCTGTTGCTTCAGGTGCATGTCCTCTGTATGCCCTCCTTCCCCCAATTTTGTTTACTGTGTGTAGTATGTGTAGCTGCCACCCCAAAATTACAACCTTGTAATTGCAACACCACACCACAAACTATAGTACAACAACCACCTATAACAGTATGACTTAAGTCCAATACTACAGTTAAAGTTCTACATTGCTCCTAAAGCGTGTAACGACCTGCTGCTACACATAAGAGCCTCCTCCTCACTTCTCAAATTCCTCAAGAAGCTGAAGACCTGGCTTTTTGAGTAGTCCCACTAGGCCTTAGGTGTGACTAGGCTCACACCTGCTCAGAGATACCCTATGGGTGATAGTGCACTGTGCAAATCTGTATAATATAACATAACGTACTTCCACGTGGGGATTTTAGTACCACAACAACACTACCCCTAAAATTACAACATTACCATAAAGCCACTCCTCCACCTCACCACTTTGAATTGGAAGTATAGCAGTACGTCATAGTTGGAGTACCTCAACTACAGCACTACTTGAAAACAACTATCTCAACATCTTATTATCACAACTACAGCAACACTACCACTACCAAACTATGACTAAACTGCTACTGTGATACCACTTCAGATAAAACACTGCTGCATGGGAACATGAACCTCCATATTGCGACAATGATTGCATTATTGGTGTCCAGTCTTTTTCCCAAAGCAGCTGCAAGTACACCACAATGAAGCATTACCCTATTACAAAGTCACACATACTCATTTTCTAATGCTTTCAGAATTAAGTTTGTCTGTGTTTGTTTGTATTATTCAACTCTACCTGGCTGTTTGAGATTGGAACTCATGGCTCAGAGAGGAGGTGGGAGAGGAAAGTGCAGGTATTTACTGCATTTTCATGGTGGCATGCAATTCATTTTTACTCCTGCCGGTCCCTCCTTTGCTTCCTTTTGCTGTGTGGTCCAAGTAAAAACTCTGTCTTCTGCTCTCTCCTTAACAAAATAACTGTGGTGATTTTGACCATCAAAGAAAGCTTCGTCAACAGCTAAAGTTCGGACTCCTTAGATCGTAGTCTCAGCTGTTTCTCTTCAGGGAAGCATACATTTATGGGAGCACTGACGTTCAATTAGTTCTCCTCATTTTGGAGTCCTTCATTTTTAAAGTCTAGTTCTACCTCCCAGTAACCATTCTCCTTCCTCAGTCAAGATGCATCTTGATGTTGACCTAGGAGTCGAAGTTGTGACCATTCTCAACACTGATCCCGAGAGTCGAACATCTGGCATGAAAAGGGCAAGGTGAACTTCAGTTCTCAGTCCCTATGCTTTCTTTTTCAGCCACTTAGAAAACGTGGAATCTAGGAAACCAAGTCATATTGAGGGAAGATATGTTGTGCATAAAAAGCTATAGGACGATTGTGATGAGGATTTAGATGATGGCCAATGGAGTGATGATCATTAGGAATGTATGTGGGGCTATTTTCCAGCTTATTAACCAGAAGGAGAGAGAAAATCCAGGCTTCCTTAAATTTAACCTTGTTTAAGGTAGACCCTACATTCCTTTGGCAATGACAAAGCTTTAGTGGCTGGTGCTTATGGTCTTGAAAAATAAAGGAAGCAAAATACTTGATGAACCAGGTAAAAGCAGTGTGCTCTTATACTGAAATTTAATTAGAATTTTGCTTAAGCTAGACCAAATGTCCACGTGTTCTTGAATCAAGATTCTAGCCAGTTATATAAGTATCTGATCATTACTTGGGTGAATATAGACAACTTTGCATCAAGTGAGGTTGGTTTTAATGAGAATGGCTGTAGGCGGGCGTCGCTCGCCTCGCCTAACAGAGCGCAACAATGGCGGATGCCGAACGCCTCCTCGGGCTCCCGCTCGCGTCGTCAAGGAGACGCGTGGGGGGCGGAGACGACAATCGGCACCGGACTTCCGGGTTGCCGAGTGTCGTCAAAAGGAAGATGCCGCGATCGAGGACGGCGGGGAAAAGAAGAAGGAGCAGGAGAGACGCCACGGAACCCCAGCGCCAGAGGAGAAGCCGAGGAAAGATCCTGACCGGGAGGAGACGACCGTGACCGGACCGACAAGCCGTGTTGCACCGGTGTCCCGTTCAGACTCTGACAAGCCGGAACGACCGAGGGAAGACGAGACAGCCTGCCACGGCCCAGGAGGGTCGTGGCTGCACAAGGTACGTGCCCTCTTCAGGGGCAACCACCATAAAGAGGGAAAAGGGGAGGCGGAGGGGGGAGGAGCAGAAGGGGGAGGACAGGGGAGGTTAAGAAGGGCTATCCAGGGGACAGGGTTTGGGGAGCTATCAGGCACCTTCCCACCAGATCCTCTAGCCTCACAGAGCCCAGAACCGCCTACTCCCATAAGTTCCTAACTCCTCACTAAAACACCCCTTGTATAATTTTTTTCCTTGTGCACTTCGTATCCCTTCACACCTCCCCTGTACTAACTAATAAACTGAGAAACCAGAAAAAAACATCCCACTTACCTGGTGTGTCCTTTTTGTTCTTCCGAGAGAAATCGCGATACCCAGAGGAGGACACCAAAAGCTCACCACCTAAGAAGGAGAAAAAGAAAACCGTTAAAAGACCCCTAGAAACCCAGCGCTCACGCGAAGAGAAAATAAAGGAAGAAAAGAAGACCTACCATTATATTGTTTTTTTGCTCCATCTCTCCTATAACTCAAATAAATCACGTATAAACCCTGTCAAGGGTTTTTTTTAACTCTGCATCCGTGTCCTCTGTAGCCCTGATCCAAACCCCACAGTGGTGTCAGAAGTGGGATGTTCGATTTCATACGGGGCATACAGAGGTAATACAACTATGGAGGACAAACCCAGCCTCGAGGACATGATCAAACAACTTGCGGAGGGTCAGCGCCACCTCCAATTAGTGTGGGAGGCGCAACAAAGGGAGGCCAAGGAGGACAGAGAGGCTCTGCAATCCGCCCTAAAGAGTCAGGCCACTATAATGGCCAATAATCAACTGGTCCATGAGACTGCCCTCCAAAAACTGACCGACACAATCGCTGCCAGCAAGGTACATCCAAACGTGCCAAGTTCGGTATTACAAAAGTACCAGGAGGGAGAAGATCCCGATTCTTTTTTCACGAACTTTGAAAGAGTAGCTTCCTCAGCTCAATGGCTGAAAATAGGTGGGGCCAATACATCGCTCCCCTCTTGACAGGCACGCTTCAATCCGCTTACCAGGCTGCCAATCCGGGTGGCACCACCCCATATTCTGAGATAAAGAAAAGTATTCTAGAGCGTGTGGGACATGATACTGAGTATTATAGGGCCACATTTCGCAAGGTCAAATGGGGACCCACCGAAGACCCACGTACCTATTATTACCGGGTGAAGGACCTGGGACTAAAATGGCTGGGACCCATAGGGACTGACCGTGAGGACGTTATCAAAGTCATTATCTTAGAACAGTACCTTGATTCCCTACCTCTCAGCACCCGAAACTGGATAAGGCAGCACCCTAAAATAGATACCGAGACAGCTGTTGACCTGGCATGTGCTTACCACAGGTCTGTAGATGTGAAACATCAACAACTCAGACCCCTGGGTAAAATGCCTATAGCTCCTCCCCATTTTTCACCTAGACGAACCGCTGAAGAACCAGGACCCTCCAGGGGTACCGAGAGAAGTCCCATGCAACAACCTCAATGTTTCAGTTGCGGGGAGTGGGGCCATATCACCCATGGATGTCCCAAAAAACATGAGGGTGTAGAGCCGATGGAAATAGGAGTTACTCGAGGGAGAGTCCTGTGCCTGGGGAAAAGTGATGTGTCCTTCAAACAACCCCTTCGGGTAAATGGACTTCCGGTCATGGCCTTGATTGACTCCGGATGTAGTCAGTCGGTAATCCGTCGTAGCATAATCAATCCTGTCAAACCTAGTGACGATAATTGGGTAACGATATGTTGCATTCATGGGGACCATGCTCAGTACCCCCTTTCGGTGGTGGAAGTAGAATGGAACACTCACCTTGACCTCCTCTCCATGGGGCTCATGGACAACTTAATAGAGGATTGTGTCATTGGGACTGATTACCAGAGGTTTAACGAGATCCTGGATCAAACACGGAAGCATAATCCTGTAGATGATTGGTGGGCCACTGCTCCTTTCTGGGATGACTCCATTGATAGCTCACCCGAAAGGAAAAAGTTAACGCGAAAAGAAAAGAGAGCAGAGAAACAGAGATTTTCAACTAAACAAGGTCGGAAGGAAGATGAGAAATTAGTGGCCAATATAGACAGCGCCCCCATATCTTTTAGAATGAGTCAACGCGAAGATCCTACCCTAGGGAATGCCTGGAAGAATGCCAAAAACGCCTCTACCGGAGAGGTAGGTCCCTACTTCTTAATACACAAGGACTTGCTATATAGAGTAACCACAACCGTAAATGGTGAGAAGAGACAGCTCGTAGTTCCTGAACCGTACAGAACCCAGGTACTCTTCCTAGCCCATAACCAACCGGGGGGAGGTCATTGTGGCCGGGAGAAAACCGAGGAATACTTACTGAGACGGTTTTACTGGCCCGGAGTATATGCGCATATCCGACGATATTGTGCCTACTGCCCAAAATGTCAACTTGTAGAACCGGGAGCCACTAGAAGAGCCCCGTTACGGCCATTACCTATTATCGATACCCCATTCAAACGAGTTGGTATGGATCTAGTTGGGCCTCTTCTACCATCCAGTAAAGGACACACCCATATTCTCGTCCTAGTCGATTATGCGAGTAGGTATCCCGAGGCGATTCCACTTACCAGTACCACCACTAAAACGGTTGCACAAGCCATGATCACATTTTTTTCCTGAGTTGGTTTCCCTGAAGAAATCCTTACTGACCAGGGGACACCGTTCGTATCTGGACTTATGAAACAGATATGTAAGTCCCTAGGCATCCTCCAGATAAAGACGTCAGTATATCACCCACAAACGAATGGTTTAGTGGAGCAATATAATCGCACTATCAAAACCCTCTTGAGGAAAATAGTGAGCGAGACGGGAAAAGACTGGGATCAGAAACTTCCCCTAGTATTGTATGCAATACGGACACATGAACAATCCTCTACCGGGCATAGCCCGTTTGAACTGGTATTTGGGCGACAACCCCGCAATTTACTAGATATGGCGGCGGAATTGTGGGAGGAGGAGAACAATGAGGAGAGACCCATCCTAGACTATATTCACAAATTAAAAACCCATCTCCAGACGGTATGGGAAGATGTAAGACATCATTTAGAGAAAGCCCAGGAAGACCAAAAAGGCTATTATGATCAAGGTACCAAACTGCGGGTACTACAACCCAACGATAAGGTAGTGATCCTACGACCCACCTCTGAACATAAGTTAATAGCCAAATGGCAAGGACCGTATCGGGTAGTAAAAGCAGTCACCCCGGTTACGTATTTGATTGAACTAAATAACCACCCGAGACGGACCCAAATTTATCACATCAATCTATTAAAGAAATGGGAAGACCCGGGAAATGACAACGACACACTTGCGAGGGGTTACCTGATCATACCGACAAACTCACTAGGGTTAGAACTGTACCCCACGTCCCAACCAGACCCCCAAAAACTCCCCAGTATCAATGAGTCCCTTTCTGAGATAGAGAAACGGCAGTTAATAAGGCTAATCCAAAGCTATGCCAGCTTCTTCTCTGAAATTCCGGGAAGAACTTCTTTGGTTCAACATCATATTCGAACACCTAAGGACCAAATTGTGCGCCTACGTCCCTATCGAATCCCCGAAGCTAGAAAGATCCTTATAGAGGGAGAGTTAACAAAGATGTTATCACTGGGAGTCATTGAAACATCCACAAGTCCATGGTGTTCTCCTGTAGTCTTAGTGCCGAAACCGGACGGTTCGGTCCACTTCTGTATCGATTTCCGAAAACTCAATGAGGTGTCACTCTTCGATACTTACCCCATTCCCCGGGTAGATGAAGTTTTAGAAAAAATCGGGCAGGCCCGTTTTATGTCCACTATTGACCTGACAAAGGGATATTGGCAGATTCCCTTAGCCCCATCAGACAAAGAGAAGACAGCATTCGTTACCCCTTAGGGGTTATATCAATTTACCGTCCTCCCATTTGGCCTTCATGGTGCCCCGGCGACATTCCAACGCTTGATGGATCGACTCATGAGGCCCTTCCATTACTTTACGGCCGCCTATCTCGACGACATTGTCATTTTTAGCCCTACCTGGCCAGAACACCTCCTCCATCTAGAGAAAGTGTTCTCAGCACTGGCAGCCGCAGGCCTTACTGCCAATCCAAAAAAATGTGTCCTAGGACAGACCCAGATTGCTTATCTTGGTTATGTCATCGGTAAGGGAGTGTTAAGTGCACAAAAAGATAAGGTAGACACCATTAGACAGATACCCCTCCCCAAAACTAAGAAGGAACTCCGTTCCTTTCTGGGGTTGGTAGGATACTACCGACGGTTCATACCACAGTATTCGACCATTACGGCCCCCCTTACTGACCTGTTAAAGAAGCAATACTCAAACACCCTTCCTCCTTTTTCTCCCTCGCAACTCCAAGGGTTTCACTGTCTCAAAGAAGCCCTTTCTACAGAACCTGTGTTAAGATGTCCTGATTTTTCCAGACCTTTTCATCTTTTTGCCGATGCCTCCAATGTCGGGTTAGGGGCCGTCTTAGCCCAGCCAGATGATCAGGGACATGATCACCCCATTGTATATATCAGTAGGAAGTTGTTACCTAGGGAAACGAACTATCCTACTATCGAGAAGGAATGCCTTGCCATAAAGTGGGCGATAGAATGTTTACAATACTATCTCCTGGGTCGTCCTTTCATCCTCTACACCGATCATGCACCCTTGACCTGGCTGGCATCCCATAAGGAAACCAATTCCCGAGTGTTGCGATGGTTCCTTGAATTGCAACCCTTTACCTTTCCGGTCCGTTACATTCCCGGGTCACGACAATGTCCCGTGACTTTCTCTCCCGCTGCCCAGACTCCACGGTCCTCTACCAGTCCTGTTCATGGGAAGGGGTATGTAGGCGGGCGTCACTCGCCTCGCCTAACAGAGTGCAACAATGGTGGATGGCGAACGCCTCCTCCGGCTCCCGCTCGTGTCGTCAAGGAGACGCGTGGGGGCGGAGACGACAATCAGCACCGGACTTCCGGGTTGCCGAGTGTCGTCAAAAGGAAGACGCCGCGATCGAGGACGGCGGGGAAAAGAAGGAGCAGGAGAGACGCCACGGAACCCCAGCGCCAGAGGAGAAGCCGAGGAAAGATCCTGACCGGGAGGAGACGACCGTACGCGGACCGACAAGCCGTGTTGCACCGGCGTCCCGTCCAGACTCTGACAAGCCGGAACGACCGAGGGAAGACAAGACAGCCTGCCACGGCCCAGGAGGGTCGTGGCTGCACAAGGTACGTGCCCTCTTCAGGGGCAACCACCATAAAGAGGGAAAAGGGGAGGCGGAGGGGGGAGGAGCAGAAGGGGGAGGAAATGGGAGGTTAAGAAGGGCTATCCAGGGGACAGGGATTGGGGAGCTATCAGGCACCTTCCCACCAGATCCTCTAGCCTCACAGAGCCCAGAACCGCCTACTCCCATAAGTTCCTAACTCCTCACTAAAACACCCCTTGTATAAATGTTTTCCTTGTGCACTTCGTATCCCCTCACACCTCCCCTGTACTAACTAATAAACTGAGAAACCAGAAAAAACCATCCCACTTACCTGGTGTGTCCTTTTTGTTCTTCCGAGAGAAATCGCGATACCCAGAGGAGGACACCAAAAGCTCACCACCTAAGAAGGAGAAAAAGAAAACCGTTAAAAGACCCCTAGAAACCCAGCGCTCACGCGAAGAGAAAATAAAGGAAGAAAAGAAGACCTACCATTATATTGTTTTTTTGCTCCATCTCTCCTATAACTCAAATAAATCACGTATAAACCCTGTCAAGGTTTTTTTTTAACTCTGCGTCCGTGTCCTCTGTAGCCCTGATCCAAACCCCACAGTGGTGTCAGAAGTGGGATGTTCGATTTCATACGGGGCATACAGAGGTAATACAACTATGGAGGACAAACCCAGCCTCGAGGACATGATCAAACAACTTGCGGAGGGTCAGCGCTGATCCAAACCCCACACTGGCCTAATTCAAACTCTAGGGTTTCAGGTTCAAAGCTCAACATTAATTAGTGATATTTTCACAGGAAGAATAATTTTTAGATCCTATCCAAATAATGGAATGCATAAAAATAATGATAAAAGTAAGATAGTCGATGCAGGATACCTTAATGAAAAAGTTGTTCTTCAGTGGTCATTGTGGAGGAGCTTATGTTGTAGAGGCATCAGGTTCAACCATATTCAGTAGATGGAGGAAAACAATCAATCTTCAGTGCTGCAGTAGGTTGGCCAACAGAAACAGAAATTATTCCATCTCACGTCTCTGGTTGACAGCACTCTATTAAGGAGCAGTGTTGCAGTTCTTTAACTTCTGACAAGTGGGCCATGGTACCCATCAGAACTGTTTAGTTAAAGTGCTGGAGGTGTTCTACACAGTCCTAATGAAAATCTAAATAACAGGTATAAGTTTAGGAAACTGCTGAAGATCATTGTGAAACAGTAATTCTAGAGATTGTAGATATACACACAGTTTCAGTCTTACACACTTACAAAAGGAGTATGCCAGACAATGTCTGTAGTTGGTAAAGGCCAGATAACATCACGGATATTTGCAGGGTATTAGGAGTTGGAATCGTGCAGAAAATACCAGCATAACATTATATAGCATTGTTGACAAAATACTTGTGACACTACATTTTAAATCAGCGCAATTATTGTGTTATGTAGTGCAATTAGATGATTAAACGTATAAACAACTTTGCTAACTAATCTGCTAAAACATACAACAGTTCTGATACATTTAGTGTCTGACTTTAGGTGTGTCTGCAGCAGAAGCTTTCATTAAGGTTGAATGTGTATGACCGTTTAATATCACTTATGACCCTATGGGAAATGTCATAGAGACTAAAACATATCGTTTTTTCATTTAAAGAAGGGAAGTGAGTTGTAGAGGGTATGTTTGATTGAACAACATATAAAATACTTTTCACATCTCAGGTGGGTGGGAAATAGATCTGGAATAGCTTTGTATGTATGGTTTAAAGGGCGTCTGCATCTGCAATATAGGGTGATGGAAATATGAAAAGACATTTTAGTGACTGCACATACTGCAAAAAATAGAAAGTGTAATGAAAATGGTGGTTCGTTCCACTTATGCACACACAACATCTCAATATTTCTACTGGGCTAAAAAGTAGTAGCAGAGAGGATAGTAAAACACACAAACTACACAGTTTGTTCATGGTGTAAGTATCAAACATCTGGTCACAAGTAGATTGCAGTACAATTATTTGAAACAGAAATCAAGTCACAACATACAGGACATGATCAAGAATGAAACATGGAAACTGTAGGGTAGATAGAAAGAAAGGGGTTATGTAGACCACATTGAGCACCTACGCTGAGCTATAGGGTGGATGAAAGATACAAGGAAATGCCTAATCACTGGAGGTATATTGTTGACCAGTTTGAATAAGCGCTTACAGGAAATGACAAGCCGTAGGGCTTGTTTGTGTATGTCAAAAGGAAGAAATACTGTGAATACAGTGAGACATATCCATGGGAAGTATGAGAGTCATGCTGTAAGAGTCAAACCGATTGTGGCTCATTTGTGATGCAGAATTAAATTTAAATACTGTAAGTCCGAGCATGTAGAAATAATTGGTACAGAGGTCAATGTTCTCAGAAAAAATGTTGTAGTAGGAGTTATGAAACATCATACCATTGAATGCCTATGATTCTGGTATTCCATTTACATGTTACCATTGCATGAGCATTTAATAGCATACATGCCATCACAGGTATTACATGTTACAAAATTACAGAGTGACGCAAATTCAAGGTGAGCTTGTGGTTTTGGGCTTAACTCAAATTCTGAAGGTTTTCCAAACACTGTTGCTGACTTTTCCAAAACATAAGAATACCATTAATATAAGAGTGCCAAGGACTAATGTTATTATTCTACTGGTGAATCTCTACATGTCATTATGAAAAAGCCATTTTCAAAATAACACCTTTACTCGAATAACATCTTTCTTAAGCAGTGTTACTTTAAATTACTGATGCACTTGTACCTTTGTTATGCACCTTCAGTGATATAGCTCACAGTCTCCTCATGTGTAGTGAAAACAAAAGGCATCTGTGCCATACCGCTTTCTCTTAGTTTCAGGTACATGTAATGTCTGCTCCTCCTGTCAGGGGCTGTCTGCAGTATTAAGAAACTGTTTCCTTCAGCATTCACTTTCTCCCGCCGCGTCTCAAAATAGATGTTGACTGGTCAGGCAACAACTAGGGTAACGCATCTGCTCAGTAGCTTTCCGGCAGAACTCTGCTGGACTGAGCCCATGCCCTGGAACGAAGCCATAATCACCACCGTATCACCCTCTTTATGATTTCTATTGGCTTTTAGATATGGCCATTAAAGAAAGCACAATGCAGTGCCTGCTGTGAGCCCCACTCGCAACACTCTAGCTGAGACTGCCGGGGAAGCTCCTTGGGAGCAACAAGATGCGTGAGTGAAAGATCCCTAGTCCCCCTCTGCCTGCTACATCCCTTTTAGGTTCTCCAAGAAGATACAGTCTCAGACCAAAGTGTTATACATGTCTTTCACCTTATAGTGTTTTGACCTCTTAGAAAGTATCTGGTTAAACGAAAGGTAATTTCCAATGTTTTCCATACCACCGAGGAGCCCACAGGAAGAGAGATAATACTGTGTTGCCCCTATTCTCTGCTCTCCCAAAAAAGAGCATATTCTTTGGTCTCTCTTGCAAGATCATGTGCCTTTTGGATGTTGTGATCCTTATGGGATGAGTTTGCACTAGCTGGGAAATTCTTGACAAGACGTCTGCAGTACAAGATATAATGTGCTCCTTAAATGTGTTGGAGATGAGGCTAGTCCGATACTGATTGTGTATTTTGTACTTCTATTTGAAAAACACCACCGGCACACTTTATCTGCAGAAAAACGAAGACGTCTTGTAGTCTTGTGTAGGGAATTCAAGGAGTGTGTACATGCACCATGCAGGAAGTGATTTCTCATTGGACAGATTATGTGTGAGGTGTTCATAACCATTCGGTAGACAGGAAAAACATACGAATAAAAAACCTGCGAGTGAGAGTTTTGTTGTTAAATTGTGTAGCCTGTTTAGTTTGCCACACCCGAGATAGAATTGTTTGAAATGTCTGGACTGTTAGGGTGTTCAGAAAAGTGTACAGTCTCAGCACCTACTTGATATTATTCTCCATACAGCTGTGCTCTCATTGGCTTAATCAGCACTTGAATTTGGTTTCATAGCTCCTAGGCACTCTGATATTGCTATCCTCAGCATGGATTGGGCATCTGTAAATGTTAAAAATGTCTGTATTGGGTTCCTTGGTTACCCTGTTGACAAATGGTTAACTCCACCTTTAAGGTCCTGTATTACGAACCTGCAACGTTGTTTAGGTCGAAATGGACATTTTGAAGCAGTCTAGAAGGGGTTCCAACTATATGGTTAAACTTCAGCAAAAGTAAAAGATTCTCCTTTTGGTAACTTAGCTGTGTCATGAAGATTGTAATTGTATTCATATAGCGCTTACTACCCCTGAAGAGGCTTCAAAGCACTTTTTGGCAAGTAGCACACTACTGTGGAACCCAAAAGGATTAGTGGTGGATTAGTGTAGGGAAATATAAGTATACTATTAGTTTTAGTTGTAAGGAAAATACGAGTCTGTTAGAAATGGGGTTTTTGGTTGGCTGTCAGGTTGCCCTCTGTCCAAGCAAGAACCCTCACTCTAGTCAGGGTAAGTCACACACAATCCAAAATCAGCCTGTGCTCACCCTCCGGTAGCTTGGCACGAGCAGTCAGGCTTAACTTAGAAGGCAATGTGTAAAGCATTTGTGCAATAAATCATACAACACCATAGCATAACACCACAAAAATACACCACACAGTGTTTAGAAAAATATATAATTTTTATCTGGGTATCTTCAGGTCAAAACGATCAAAGTTGCAATACGAATTTGTAAAGATATCACTGAAAAGTGATAGAAAGTGTCTTAAGTCTTTAGAAAGTAAACAAAGTCTCTTTCAAACACAAAGTACCTGGTTTCTGGTGGAAAATCTCCTCAGAGGGCCACAGGAGAAGAGGTGCGTGGAAAACTGGTGTGTGCGTCGATTTCTCCTCCGCACACACGGACTTGCGTCGTTATTTTCCACGCGGGGAGTCGTGCGTCGTTTTCCGGCGCGCGGACAGTTTCTTTATGTGGTTTGCGGGGAGTACCAGATGTCCCGGGTCTGTGCGTGGATTTTCCTGCTTGTTTTCCGGCTGCGCGTCGTTCTGCGGGGCTGCACGTCGAAGTTTTGATCTCACGGCAGGCGTCGCGTCGATTTCTCCTGCGGAGTCGGGTGGCGTTGTCCTTGCGAGGCCGTGCGTCAAAGTTTTGATCTCACGGCAGGCGTTGCGTCGATTTCTCCCGGGAAGTCGGGCGGCGTTGTCCTTGCGAGGCCGTGCGTCAAAGTTTCGGTCGTCCCGAAGACGTCGCGTCGATCAGCGTCGGTGTGCGGCGTTTTTCTTGCCGCGGAACAAGCTGTGCGTCGAAAAGTTCGGCGCACGGAGCGTCCAAGAGGAAGAGAGAAGTCTTTTTGGTCCTGAGACTTCAGGGAACAGGAGGCAAGCTCTATCCAAGCCCTTGGAGAGCACTTTTACAGCCAGACAAGAGTTCAGCAAGGCAGCAGGCCAACAGCAAGGCAGCAGTCCTTTGTAGAAAAGCAGACAGGTGAGTCCTTTGAGCAGCCAGGCAGTTCTTCTTGGCAGGATGTAGCTTCTGGTTCAGGTTTCTTCTCCAGCAAGTGTCTGATGAGGTAGGGCAGAGGCCCTGTTTTATACTAAGTTGTGCCTTTGAAGTGGGAGTGACTTCAAAGAGTGTCTAAGAAATGCACCAAGCCCCCTTTCAGTTCAATCCTGTCTGCCAGAGTACCAGTAGGGGGTGTGGCAGTCCTTTGTGTGAGGGCAGGCCCTCCACCCTCCCAGCCCAGGAAGACCCATTCAAAATGCAGATGTATGCAAGTGAGGCTGAGTACCCTGTGTTTGGGGTGTGTCTGAGTGAATGCACAAGGAGTTGTCAACTAAACCTAGCCAGACCTGGATTGAAGGGCACAACAAGATTTTAGTGCAAAGAAATGCTCACTTTCTAAAAGTTGCATTTCTAGGATAGTAATATTAAATCCGACTTCACCAGTCAGCAGGACCTTTTATTACCATTCTGGCCATACTAAATATCACCTTCCTGCTCCTTTCAGATCAGCAGCTGCCACTTCAACAATGTATGAGAGCAGCCCCAATGTTAGCCTATGAAGGGAGCAGGCCTCACAGTAGTGTAAAAACGAATTTAGGAGTTTTACACTACCAGGACATATAACCACACAAGTACATGTCCTGCCTTTTACCCACACCGCACCCTGCTCTACGGGTTACCTAGGGCACACATTAGGGGTGACTTATGTATAGAAAAAGGGGAGTTCTAGGCTTGGCAAGTACCTTTAAATGCCAAGTCGAAGTGGCAGTGAAACTGCACACACAGGCCTTGCAATGGCAGGCCTGAGACAAGGTTAAGGGGCTACTGAGGTGGGTGGCACAACCAGTGCTGCAGGCCCACTAGTAGCATTTAATCTACCTGCCCTAGGCACATGTAGTGCACTCTACCAGGGACTTACAAGTAAATTAAATAGTCAATCATGGATAAACCAATCAGTAGTACAATTTACACAGAGAGCATATGCACTTTAGCACTGGTTAGCAGTGGTAAAGTGCCCAGAGGTCAAAAGCCAACAACAACAGGTCAGAATAAATAGGAGGAAGGAGGCAAAAAGTTTGGGGATGTCCCCGTCAAAAAGCCAGGTCCAACAGAGTCCATTTGAGCAGTGGTCATGTGACTCTGTTAGCTGGATTGAATAGAATAATGGAGGGATAAAGAAGGGAAGAATCCAGAAGTGTTAATTGGGAGATTATATTAGTAAGGTTAGGTTTGGGATTAGTAATGGAGAGATGGAGGAGGGAAGAGACTGTAGAAAGGGATTAGGAAGATCATAGTAGTAAAATGAGGTCTGGTATGAGTCAAATGAGGGATTCATGAACATTTAGTAGGGTTTTTGAGAGATCATAGTAGTAAACTAAGGTTTGGGTTGAGCCCAGAAGGATAGAGGGTGGAAGAGTCTAGGAAGGGTTATGTTGAAGATCATAGTAGTAGAATGAGGTTTGGGATGAGCCAGAGAGTGCAGATAGAGGATAGATTGAGAGAGGTTTAGGGTGAGACAGAGTAGTGCATTGGTAAGTGATGTCTGGTACATTCTTTTTTTCTTGCATACTGAAACTGTTGCCCGTAATGTATAACTCGTTAGGATTTCATCTGGCAGCAGTGGTATTATACTGAGAAATCATTTCAAATAATATGTTTTTAGTGTTCCCATTATATTTGATTACTTATCAGGTTTCAAAAGAAAACTAGTTCCTGTTGGAAAATATTCAATTTAGGAGTTTAAAGTTGACCTGTTCAGACTGACAAAATGGCTCTTTCATCAGCTGATTTGACATGTAGTATATGTGCAGAAAAGACTTCCTTATGGCAGAGAGTATATATCTTTATCTAATTAACTAAATTGAAGTTCTCTATCAGTGAAGCATCTTACAAAACATGCCCAGTTTTTTATTTCCAAGGTTGCTTTACAGTCCCCCACCAATTAATTAATTCATCTAACTTTTAAAAATATTTTTCATGTCTCTTTTCAGTGGAAGGTCTACTGCTCATTTAGAAGGATGAAAGGCCACCACAGTAGCCATAGCGTAAAACATAAAACTGACAGGGAAGTGCAGGGCAGCTAGTGGAAGTCTTTACAAATGTTGTGTAGGGATTGATTGTATTCCTGTCACCCGTCATGGTCTCTTTGTTAGACTGTTGTGTTGGTGAGAGAGCAGAGAATTGATGAAAAGGCATATTTATTCTTTAGTTCTCAATTATCTGCTTTACAGCACAGAAGCCTCCTCTCCCTCACCCTCAGTGAGTGGGCACTGGACCCCTGTTATGGCAGTCTTACTGTGAAACAGAATGTGGAGCGATTTTTCCTTTCTAGTCGTGGGGCCCAGGTCACCATTGTTGCACACGAAACAGGGCCCAAGCAACAGAGAAGGGGGTTAGGGGCTAAATGTGATTTTTTTATTGTTATTTTTTATACAAAGTGGCAGAAAGTCTGGCCTAGAAGTAATGGCTCTGTTGAGTGGGCCAAGTAGACAGCCTGCTTTGCAGAGCTGTAGACATCATTGGTGTTGTAGCTGCATTAGAGGCCCAGGGCATACTTCCTTTGTGAGTGTTTCTTTGAATCATGGAGCAATGGCCCAAGGGAGGAAAAAGGAAGCAGAGGAGACAACTTGATTGGGAATCTGGGAGATGAGAGGGATGTCATGTGAGATGGGAGCCCATGTTGTTAACAAAGGTCAGAGGGGACAGCAACGCAGTAGCTATCATTAGTGAAACAAGTGTAGTAGTAAGCTTCTGGCTAGGGGCCCACTGCATCACAGTTATCAAGTTTTTGCTATAAGAAATGTGCATGGGGGCTTATTTTTCCTGCTAGCACTAGGGCAGATGGCTCCCTGGGAGCACAAAAAGTGGGGCAGCATTCAGTAGCTCATTGTAGGAACCGCCATGAAAAAGCTGGCGGAAAGGGGAGTTGCAGGCCCCTTGGGGCCCCTGCACTGCCCATGCCTTAGGGATGGGCAGTGCAGTGGCACCCTGGCACAGCCCCATGAAGCTTTTCACTGTCTGCATAGCAGACAGTGAAATGCGCGACGGGTGCAACTGCACCCGTCTCACCGCCGGAACACCGCCGGCTCCATTTGGAGCCGGCTCCCATGTTGCAGCCGTCATCCCCTCTGGGCCGGCGGGATGTCGAAATGGCCACTGCAGGAGTGCGGCCGCGCGGCGGTTACAACTTGGTGGGCGGCGGTTGCTGCCCACCAAAGTTGTAATGTGGGGTTATATCCTTATGAACCTGTAATAAGGCAGGTGGAATATCCACCACATTTGTGACTGAGTGCTCATCTCCGCAATATCTAAATCAGATGCTATATGTTTTTCATAGCATTGCCTTGTGCAATAGAAAAGACAACACACAGAAATATCAGCCTCAGTCCCTGTAATAAATATGGCGATGAATAAAGTAAAAATAGGAGACAGACAGTCCTGTCTCAGGTCCAGAGAAGGAGGGTTGGGGTCACAGACATTTGATGATCTTACTAAGCTGCCCAATTAAGGTTCTTAACAGAAAGGGCATGAAGGGAAACCAACAAAGCCTGGTGCTTGATAGACCACACCATTCCTCATATACCACTATTGTAGATGCACTAGTTGCATAGGAAATGTCAGGCTACTAACCTCTACTTTTCCCCAATTAATAGGCAGAGATGTAGGCTAGGGACCAGTCTGTAGTCAGAAAGGAAAGGGCTTACGTAATTTCCATTTCTCTTTATGGCACTCGAGGATAATTTCAAATTGTCCTTGGATATGGAAAGTTCAAACTTAAGGACATGGAGACAGGAAGGATGCTGAATTAACTGGGGCTTGTTCCTCAAAGGCATAGTTCAAGCATTACTACAGATAAATGAAGACTTTAGGCTTCACAAACTGGAATGTTTCCATATCAATGAAGGGAGGCACTGCAGAAGGAATCCACTTTTGAAGACTTGGTCAACAAGGTGACTGATCCCTTCGAGAGATGCCTTCTGCAAGGGAACACCTCAAAATAAACTATTTCCACAGGCTCATTACAAGGCTGGAAGTGGGAAGGAAAATTAAATTTCAGGAATCCTGGAAAAAGGAATTGGGGATTCAGCTAGATCTAGATCAGTAGGCAGACATCATGATGAGGGCTAACAACTTTGAAACACACACAATTAGCCTTTAGAAAGTTGACAGAATACAATGTATACCAGATAAATTACACACGTCAGACCATGCCAGGCAGTCGTTGGAGGGAGTATTTTAACATGGGCACCCTATTACTTATTTTATGATCGTGCCCCAAGAGTAAGCATTTCTTGGAGAAAATCTAGAGAGTTGCAGAGGAAACAACAGAATCAACAATAAAGACATGTGTGGAGGTGATCCTGTTGGGATTTTGGCAAGTCATTTTATCCACTAAATAATAGGAATGGCGAGATCATATCTCAGTTCTCTAGGCAGCAAACTAAAAACTAATAGCAGACTGGGACACACAGTTTATACCCATGGAAGTTATTTGGCTTCAAAAGGTATGGGAGTTCTGGCTATGGGGAAACTCTTGCGGATGACAAAGGTAAAAGAAAAGATGCTATGGAAACAGTAGCAGCCAATGATCCCTTGTATGACAAGAGACATCAGAGAAATAAAAAGCCCCAGAGACTCCAAGAAATAAACATATGAGAAGAAGCACTTGCAGACCAAGAGTTTAACATACTGGGGAATGGAAATGACAGGTTAGGCACGAGAACTGATCGGAAAGGTGAAGAAAGAAGTGATATCCTACCCAAAAATGTAAATATAGGGGAAAGCGAAACATTGTTTTTGGCTGTTTCAAGGGGGCTGGAATAGAACGGGTACATGTCACTGGATGCCGAAAAGCAACAAGGTTATACATATTCTCTCTGGAAATTCAGATCTGACCCATTCAGCCTCCAGTGTTAAGGACATGTAATGCATCAAAAGAGAAAAATAACTGAGATATCAATTTTTCTACTTCTTTCTAGGGCCCCTCTGTTGAAGCAATACTAAGCTGTTCCCTTCAAAAGAGGAGGCACAATTAGACAGTGATCAGAGGATAAAAAGAAAAAGAACGCACCAATTTCTTTGTTGTTGTTAAAGGGCGGACAGGTGGGGGTGGTGCAAAAGTAACACAGGCATCTGGAAGGGACACAAAGGGAGCAGGGGGAGAGGAGGCAACAAAGAGGACATGGGGGCGGGAGAAAAGTAAATGGACATTAGAACAACATGTTGCGGGCAGGAAAGGAAACTGGCGAGAGTGAGCAACATGGTTGTGGGGAAGCAACATTGGGGTGAGCACATGAGGGCAAGTGCACCAGGAAGGGGGCAAGGGGAGGACCACATGAGCGAGAGAGAAAAGTGCAGAGAGAGGACAAGAAGCACACAAGGGAGACAACTGGAAAACACATGCACTCTTATGGAGTGCTTTAGACAAAAGAAAAAAGTAGGTCCCTAAAAGTGAGCAGAAGAACTGCAGAAGCCAGCCAATCAAAAAGATAGCAAAGAGCTGGCGTCCATGGGAGGAACAGGCCCAAGATGGACAGGGCAAGCCATTGAATAAGAAGCAGGCAAATGAGTGACGGTAAAGACAACAAATGGTAAGCAGTGGGGCAAGCCACTCTATTTTTAGTAAGCCCACAATATGTATTTTGCGACCTGGCAGTTTGAGTTGTTTTATGGGTTCAACCGTAAAAGTGTGCCCGAATCATCCTCGTTTTGTTGGAAGAAACCTCAGGCATGTAAGTGTGTAGATGATACCATTACTTGAGAACCAGTGTTCTTGGTAAGGTATTTGTTCTTCTTTACATAACCATGGTAATGGCTTCTGCCCTCTGTATCAAGGAAGCTTCCTTCTGTCTTTTTAATATGTCTAACTGCATCACTCCAGAAGACTGCAGATTTTCCCCTCAAAATTCTGGGTAAGCTATTGATTACACTCATCTATCAGCCTTATATGAACCCCCTAGGCTTTCTCCCAGTTTCACCAATAGTGCCGGGTGCTTTCTCTCCCATTAACCAGGAAGTCTTTTTGGAAGTTACAGCTGCTTTTGGATCCACACCGCCCAGTGATGGATCTAAAGTTGAAGCAAGCAAACTCACAACCTGACACCCGATGTTTGAGTAGTTTGAACACAATTAGGTATTTACTGTAAAAGGCCTTGTTAGTGTATGAATACTTTCATGCTCTTTATGCTATGTCTAACATATGACCCTCCCCACAGGACACAGCAGAAGATATCCACTCCATTGATAGCTGCGAATACATCTGGCAGGCCGGCGTTGGATTTGCACATTCCCCTCAGCCCAACTATGCCCATGACCTCAATAGGTAAGAACGAGGTCCATACTCATACTGAGCCTCCTGCTTTGAGGGATAGTTAGGTGTATGTTTGTGTTTGTGTTTGTGTGTGGATGTGTGTGTATGTGTGTTTAGGCTATAAGGGTGTTTCCCTCTGTATTTCTAAGTGTGTGAATTTCTGTATGCATGCGGTGTCATCATAGGTGTTTGTATGTGATGGGAGGGTCAGGTGTGTGTATGTGACAGGAGGTCAAGCGTTTGAGTGTGGGATATAGGGTGAAGTGTAAGAGAAGAATTCTTGGTGATAATATCATAAATCCAGCTTAGTGTATTTATTTTAGTAGTAACAATACTTGCTAATCTGAAGGTCCGCCTATTGATGTGTGCTATATACGTATAAGCACCTCATTCTCTTAATGTTTCAGCTGACACCACAATACAGGTAAGGAAAAGGCTTATTTCAGGGATCCCTTCCCTTTCCACTATGCAGAATCCTGAAGCAACATTCTTTGCAAAATGTTGAGTTGTAGTAATTCTCATAGGAACCTATTTTCTTCTTCTACAGACGCAAAGTGATAACAGTGTCAAATGTAAATCATCATCACATGTCTCCACGCTTCAGCAATCTCAGTTACACCAGTAGTTGACTGTTGTATCTGGAACCTTGTGTCCCCTGCAAAACTTTTATCTCTGCAATGGTTTGCAGCACACACTGTTACTCATGAGTAAAGTCCTACGTGTTGCTGCCCAGACCACAGGGAAACCTTGTTGGGGTTTAACTTGTTAATTTAAATTGGCCAAACATATTGAAGAAACTTGCAGTCCGTCTGTGAATGCCAGTGAAGCTCCATGAGGATGGGGACAATGTTATCATATTTGCTTCAAGACCTGGATGAGAAGTGCTCCTGAGTGTGGGTTGCTCCTAGAGGATGCCAGTGTGGAGTCTGGCAGGCCATGAAGTGGGTCAGTACATCCATCCAGGTGCAAGAGTCTGAGGGTTTAAACAGCAGTTCTGAAGTGGTTTTATGAACGCAACAGTTTTGTTTCCTTTGCAAGAGAGAGCTGGCACAGGCTGCCTTCATTTTTGACAGTGTATTTGGTGAGGTGGGCTTGGTGTTCTGGCTGAATCCAAGTATAAGTTGGTGTTTAATGCCATAATTGCTCATGTCATTGACCTAGGTTTGTACTGTTTCTTGTTTGTTGTTCTTAGCAAATAAAATTAATTCTGTCTCGGTTGGATTGAGCTTCAGGTAGGCACTGAACATTCAGGTCTGGGTGACGTGCAAGCAGTTTTTGAGTTGCTGAATATCTGAAGCAGAGGAGACTCTTGGGTGAAGTTGTGTATCATCAGGTTATTGGTGCACTGTGATGCTCACTGTGAGAAGAGCACCAGGCAGCTCCATGCAGAGGTTGAAGATTACAGGGGACAGTATGTAACCCTGGGGCTTGTAGGGGTTATAGGGATCTTTTGAGACCTTGATGTGCCCATGTGAACAAACTTGTAAAGGTAGAACCAGTAAAGGTTATTGCTGGTGAATCGCATTCAAGACTTCAGAGTGTGTTTGAAGGTGGTGTAATCAACTGTGTCGAAGGCAGCTGAGAGCCCAACAATATCAGGAGGCAGGGGGACATTTTCATCTTCTGTCATACTTGAATACCCAACCTCCATACCAACTTCCCATGACCTCCTTGTTTACAGTGTATCACCTTCATGTAGTCTGGTGTTTTAATTCACACCTGTCTATACTTGAGTTGTTGTTCCCTGACTGTCCTGCAGGGTTTCCTTGGTCACCCAACACAGTTGTTTTGTCATCACTGTTGACCTCTGCCCAGCACTCACCACACTCTCAGGTCAGGGAGATGAGCAGGACTGAAGCGACAGGCCCCACACTGATGTACCAATATTAAAGTTTCCAGCAGGACACGAGATGGAGAAGAAAACCCATAGTCCTTGAAAACAAACTGCTCTCATTTTGTGAGAAGCAGAATGACGAACGTCAACTGCTAAGCACTGTGCCAAGATCTGCCATGTGCGGTGTATCAAAAGCCCACCAGAATACAGTCCAAGCAACTCACCACCTTAAAAGTGCAGTGATTGTGCACAGATTTCTCTTCTGGATACTATGTCCATTGCATCGACTAAGGCAGGAGCAGGACTAAGACAGGCCAAGAGCAGAAACAACACCCAATCTATGAGCTGCTAAGCCTTGGCTATAAATACCTGTTGCAGTGCACCAATGTGAAGTCCGTTGTTGACCAAAACTTCCCTGAGGTGTTTAAGTGCATTGAGCCTTCAAGTATTCCTAGCACTTGGGGATGTGTCCACTCTATGTTGCACTTTCTATATTGGCGAAACCACTAACCTCCAGTTTTAACCCAGTGTGCATTTGTTCAGACGTAGGTCTACTTGCCCACTACATAAACCTAAAATGTACAGCTCAGCTTATAAAACCAGCTATTAGAGTGACGTTATAGTTTTACTATATTGAATAAAGTTACTTCTAATGTATGTTGTAAGAATATTGCAATTCAACAAGGAAGTCTTTAACTGTTATCGTATATGACGTCACCGAGTAGTTAGGTTTATGAGAAAGTGTGTCTTTAGGCTTACATCAGATGTAAACATTTGTATTGGACGTTCAAGGAAACATGCAATCTCACTTTGTTCTATGAGAACAATTCTGTTTTTGCCTAATTTTATTTCGCCTAAATCTTCCCTGTAAATGTGTGGGTGTTATTTAGGAAGCAGATAAGTGCGTCTGAGGTGTGTTTTTGTAAATGGCTGTAGTTTGTGAGTGTATCTACGCATTTAGACTTTGGGTAGGAGGTTATGGAGAAAACGAAACAGCACCGTGTGTTGGAGCGTGAGACAGAAAAGGCAGTGTGGTAATTTCTTGCTCGAGAGGTCTCTGTCAGGCACTTTGCCTGCTTATTTGTATTCCGTGATTAGTTGGCATTCTGCAACATAACTGCTACCGGAATTATTCTAACCTCTTCTTTCTTTGAATAAACAAAAACTTCTGCCTTTGATATTTGTAAAGCCACTAGTCCCAGGTATTTTTTCTAGCCATGTTTTCCTTCAGGGGCCCTTTAATCCAACTACCATGTGTGTATTCGTTGACTCCCTTCCTTGGGTATTCCTTGGGCTGTGAGTAGTTTGTATTTCAACTGAGGTGCCACTCGACCTCATGTCCTTGCACTGTCTCACAGATGATTCTTCCTCTCTCCCCAGGACAGAGTTGCTGAAGCTTTTGCTGACCTGTTTTTCAGAGGCCATGTACCTGGCTCCGTCCCCAGAGAGTGGCAGTGGATCCAATCCCTGGGTGCAGTTTTTCTGCTCCACGGAAAACAGGTGAGCAGGAAGGAAAAGGGTGAATAATCAGACTGTCTTGGGTCGAAAGACAGTGGAAACAGGTCTGCCCTCCAGCGTTCTCAAAGGCAATTTATGTTTTCTAGGGTCTTTTGGTCAAAGTAGCTTTCCAAGACTCCTGACAGCGGTGAAAGGAGAGAAAGCTGCAAGTCACGTTGGATCCTGGGTGCAGCTGTTGTAGCTTCTGGTGGAGATTCTGCTGTATGGAGCTAATGGAGATCAGGTTTGTTAGTTTTTGTATGCTATGCATAGTCTACATCGTGAGATTTACACACACACACATATATATGAATATATACGTATATGTGTGTAAATCTCAACGATGTAGACTATGCCTAGCACACAAGCACTAACAAGCTTGATGTCTCTAATATATATATATATGTGTGTGTGTGTTCAGTGGCATGTGTAGCTGCGGATACACATGCTGTTCATATCTCGCATTCTAGTATCTAGTGTTGGGCTCGGAGTGTTACAAGTTGTTTTTCTTCTAAGAAGCCTTTTTTTCAGGTCTTGGGATCGAGTGACACCTCCTCTAGGTGATAGTGCGCATGGGCATCGACTCCTTTGGTAGAATTGTTTTTTTTCTGCTGTCGGGTTCGGATGGTTCCCTCTCGCTCTGGGACTTTCGATTTGGAAACTCTGTATTCTCTCAAACCTTTCTCATGCTGTTGGTGTTGTTTCGAACGTGGTTTCTTCTGCACTCGATCCTATAGTACCGTCGGGATCGCAGAAACGCCCTTTTGGGCGCTCTCACCCACCTTGGGCCTGTTCAGGCCTACTACTTCATAGCCTGATGGATCAGACTTCATTCCGATTCTGTCCTCGGTGCCACGCAAAATATCCTTATACCGACCAGCACTTGGTCTGTAATCTGTCTTTCTCCAGAACGTTGAGAAAAAAGCTGTGAGGCATGTCAGTCATTTTGATCAAAGAAAATGTTATGCGATTGAAGGGCATGAAGACTGGAGATGGTGTCTGAGCACACAAAGTCCATCACCGACACCCCCGAAGAGGAGCAGGCACAAAAGGCATTTTCGATCCCATACTCCGAATCCGAGCAGGGTTCAGATGAGGGCAGCCAGCCAATAGCAGCGGCGCAGTACGTGAGTACACCTGCCCCAACACCAGCTTTTGAAGAATCAGGCAAGGCCTTGGGTGCATCACTGCTGACAAGCCATGGTTCCACCCGGAAAAAAATAATCGTTGACCGACCCTTGGGTTTGGTTCCGAAAAATGCCAAAACACTCCATCAACGGGTTACCACACCTGTTTTGGTGTCAGGGTTGAGATGAAAATTACAAGCCTCAACCTCCGAACCGAGCAGACACCCAACATCACGGATCCGAAAATGGGTACGCTTTGCGTACATCTTCTGGGGATACCCCACCCCCTGACAAAGAAAGCAGAAAATTTTATGCTGTGGGGAAAAGGGTGGCAACACAAGCAGCCAACCAATGGCGTATTGCCAATTCCCAGGCCCTGTTAGCAAGATATGACAGTACACATTGGGATGAGATGCAAGAATTCTTGCAGTACTTACCCAAGGAACACCAAAAGCGGGCGCAGCAAATTGTGGAAGAGGGTCAGGCCATAACAAATAATCAGATTAGATCTGTTCTAGATGCAGCTGACACTGCAGCTAGAGGAATTAATACCATCATCACAATTAGACGACATGCATGGTTGAGGTCCTCAGGTTTTAAACAGGCGGTCCTTAATATGCCGTTTAACAAACAGCAATTCTTCGGACCAGAGGTGGACACAACCATAGAGAAACTTAAAAAAGACTCCGAGACAGCAAAAGCCATGGGAGCAATTTATACCACATCATTTTGGGGTTCCTTTCGGAAACCTCAATTTAGGGAGAGTTTTAAAACCAGACTGCAGAGGCCTCTACCTCCCATCCAAAGCAAGGACAGCAGTACTGCCCAAGGGGGTCATTTAGAGACTCTTACAGAGGACAAAATTTCAGGGCCAGAGGAAAATTTGCAGCCTCAAAGGGTACTTCTATACCCACTAAACAATGACTTCCCAAACATCCCACAATCCCATATGTCTCCTGTGGGAGGAAGACTGCAACAATTCCATTCTCACTGACAAAAACATCACCACAGATCAATGGGTACTCTCAATTATTCGCAGTGGTTATTGCCTAAAACTCAACTCCTCCCCACCAAATATTCCACCTCGTTCTCACAGACTCTCTCCAGAACAATCTATTCTACTAAAACAAGAGGTAGAATCTCTATTACTCAAGGAGGCAATAGGAATAGTTCCCATCTCACAGCAAGGAACAGGAGTATACTCCTTATACTTCCTTATACCAAAGAAGGATGGTACTCTCAGACCCATTCTCGATCTCAGGCCCCTAAATCTATATATCCTGTCAGAACATTTTCACACATGGTCACTCTACAGGATGTCATTCCCCTACTACAAAAACAAGATTACATGACAGCGCTAGAGCTAAAAGACGCTTACTTCCACATTCCCATACATCCAGCTCACCGCAAGTATTTAAGGTTCGTAATTACGGACAAGCACTACCAATTCAAGGTACTACCCTTTGGAGTAACAACAGCACCAAGAGTGTTCACAATGTCTAGCTGTAGTAGCGGCATACCTCAGAAGACAGCACATACATGTGTTCTGTTATCTAGACGATTGGTTAATAAAATCCACGATAGATACCATACACACATTAGGGTTCACACTCAATTACCAGAAATCTCATCTTCGGCCAGCACAATTTCAACCTTATCTGTTCGCAATTCTGAATACTCAGTCAGCATTAGCCTACCCAAATCCACAACAGATACAAGCCTTTCACTACCTCATATCACAAATGCAGGTCAATCAAACTTACACAGTAAGATTTGTCATGAAACTATTGGGAATGATGGCATCATGCATAGCTATAGTACCAAATGCACAGCTAAACATGACACCACTGCAACAATGTCTCTCGCAACAATGGTCTCAGACACAGGATCGGCTACAGGATCTAGTGTTGTTAGACTGCCAAACTTACAAGTTTCTGCTATGGTGGAATCACAACAACTTAACAAAGGGGCGGCCTTTTCAAGACCCTGTGCCACACATCATAATCGCAACAAATGCATGAATGACAGGTTGGGGAGCCCATCTCAACAATCTAACGATACAAGGGGAATGGGACTCAATACCAAAAACATATCACATAAACCACTTGGAATTATTAGCGGTGTTCTTAGCCGTCAAGGCATTTCAACCACAGATCATACACAATATAGTCTTAATAAGAACAGACAACATGACAACAATGTATTATCTGAAAAAACAGGAGAGGGGGACACACTCATCCCAATTGTTCCTTCTAACTCAAACAAAATGGAAATGGGCAATTCACAGTCGCATTCACCTGCTAACGGAATACATCCCAAGGATACACAACCAGCTAGCTGACCTTCTAAGCAGGACGCAGCAACAAATACACGAATGGGAGATTCACACACAAGTAAGTCAATATTACTTTCAAATGTGGGGAACACCAAACGTAGACCTTTTCGCAACAAACGAAAACTCAAAATGCCAAAACTTTGCATCCAGATACCCACACCCTCAGTCCAAGGGCAATGCTGTATGAATCAACTGGTCAGGGATGTTTGCTTAAGCTTTTCCTCCTCTCCCGTTAATTCTGTTTCTGGTCAACAAAATACGTCACACTTCCCTCACCATGATACTCATAGCTCCCATGTGGGCACGCTGACACTGGTACACAACACTGCTAGATCTGTCAGTAGTACCACATCACAAGCTTCCAAACAGACCAGACCTGTTAATTCAGAACAGCGGACAAATCAGGCGTCCCAATCCCAGTGTGCTCAACTTGGCGATTTGGCTCCTGAGGCTATAGAATGTGGATATCTACAGCTTCAATTAGAATGTATGGATGTTCTAAAACAAGCATGTAAACCAACAACCAGACAATGCTATGCAAATACATGGAAACGGTTTGTATACTACTGTCAACCTAAAAATATAGATCCACTTAAAGCATTGGTACAGGATATTCTGTGCTATTTGCTTTATTTACCGAAAGCAAATCTTGCCCATTCCTTTATTAAAATTCATCTTACAGCCATATCAGCCTATCTACAAAACAAACAACATACCTCTCGGTTTAGAGTTCCTGTCATAAAAGCATTTATGGAAGGGCTCAAACACATTATTCCACCTAGAGTTCCACCAGCTCCTGCATGGAATCTTAATATCTTACTCAGAAGACTTATGGGTCCCCCATTCAAACCCATACACTCTTGCACTATTCAGTTTCTAACATGGAAGGTTGCTTTCTTGGGAGTAATTACTTCCTTGAGAAGAGTAAGTGAAATTCAGTCATTTACTCTTGAAGAACATTTCTTCCAAGTACCCAAACACAAAGTAGTACATAGGGCAAATCCAACATTTTTGCCTAAAGTGGTTTCACCTTTTCACTTTAATCAGTCAGTGGAATTGCCTGTCTTCTTTCCACAGCCACACTCTACTGCTGAAAGAGCCCTCCACACTTTTGATCTCAAAAGAGCTCTACTGTATTATGTAGACAGAACAAAGGACCTTAGTAAAACTAAACAACTTTTTGTTGCTTTCCAACAACCTCATAAAGGTAATCCCATTTCAAAACAAGGATTAGCTAGATGGATTGTAAAATGTATTCAAACATGCTTCCTCCAAGCAAAAGGCAGCTATCAATAACTCCAAAAGCCCATTCCACTAGGAAAAAAGGTGCCTCCATGGCATTCTTAGGAAATATACCAATGGCAGATATATGCAAAGCAGCCGCATGGTCCACACCACATACATTCACCAAGCATTACTGTGTGGATGTGTTATCTAGACAACAAGCCAATGTTGGACAAGCGGTGCTAAAAACACTATTTCAAACTACTTCAACTCCTACGGGCTAACCGCCGCTTACATGGGAAGAGAACTGCTTTTTAGTCTATGCACAGATGTGAATCTGCAGCACTACATGCCACAAACAGATGTACACTGGTTAAGTGGCATTTTCCGTTCAATGGCATGTGTAGCTGCAGTTACACATGCGCCCTCCCTCCTCCCCGGGAGCCTGTAGTCATTTTAGTACTTATTTGTACATATGTATATACATTTGCATGGACATCTTATTTACTTTTTATATATCTATAGTTGTACATACACAATTCTTCACTTTTTACTTCACCCTCCAGCGGGAAAACAATCTAACAAAGGGGTTGCTGCCCATGTGCACTATCACCGAGAGGAGGAGTCACTCAATCCTGTGACTCGAAAAAAAGACTTCTTTGAAGGAAAAACAACTTGTAACACTCCGAGCCCAACACTAGATGGCGAGATATGCACAGCATGTGAATCTGCGGCACTACATGTCACGAACAGATGTACACTGGGTAGGTGACATTATTATTATATATCTATATATATACTGTATATATATATATATATGTCATCCCCATGATTCAGGCCAATGGGGTTATCTTGGAATGCCCTAAGGATATACTTTCTCACACTGCTCGTCCTAAACACTGTCAATCATTTCGAAATCCTGCACTAGGTGGGAGACTTATCCATCCATAGTCTCTGAGACTGGACAAAAAGTGTTAGATTGCTCCTTCCTACACTTGCTCCTGGATGGTACTATTTGTAAAATAAATAAAGGCTTCCTCCTGCATCCACCACTGGCACCTCTCACTTCCACCAGTGGCTCCTCTCACTTACAGCACCAGTACTAACACAACCCTCCAGGAAGTAAGTGGTTTCCATCCCCCGAGAAACGTTGGAAATAATGAGCTGAGAGATTTAATTTGTAGCACAGGGTTTACTTAATTTTGGTCAAACAAAAAAGTAACGGACTCTGCTAGAGCGCTTGTGAAGATGTCATTATAATCCTGGTACAATCTGGGTAAAGAGCAAGGGCAGGGGTGTTTGAAGAGGTCATCTATGTTATAATTTTAAATTTCCAGTCTCTAGAGGTGTGGCATTTTTTAAAACAAATAAACATTTGCATATCCCATGCGATCAACTAAAGAGCAGCATAATTCAACAAACTAGACACACTGGATGCACTCCTGAGTAGTGCACATTGCTCAAAATTCTATGAAACAATGTGGTGAAGCTCCTGAGGTTTCTTGCTCTGTCGTTTCCCAGTTTCCACCTTTGTTTTGTTATCCCTGGCTGTGAGCACGGAGCTGCTAACAGTTACCAGATGTTTTATAGTTTTCACTATTAGGTGGTTATCTTTGCTTATAGCTAGCTATTTGGTGTGGTGAATGCTTGTCTCAATATTTACAGAGTATACATCTCATTGAGCATACACCTGTTTGGTGACTACGCGTCTTCCTCTCATGTCGTCAGGCTCTGCCTATTGTAATGTAATCCCTGATCCTGTGATAGTTTGAGGGCATTGTAGCTGCTATTGTGTTCTGTGTCACTTGTGTTGCTGAGACATACTGTAGAATAGTCGGGGGTGTGCAGGGCAGAGAGCTGCAAGCAGTCTAGCTTAGCTAGGGCAGATTTTGATCCAGAAGGTTTTCTTCCTGGATGGAGCTTTCTGTGATGCGAGCGAAAGGGATCAGCTCTCATAATGAGTTTATTAGAGGGTTACGGGTTCCAAGTTATGAGAGTGAATGGTGTATCACTGAAAGATTTGAAATTAACATCCAGATTCGAAGGGAGAAAAAGAATGACAAGGGGTGGAGCTAGATCAAGTGGAGAGGGCTCGAGGAGCAGAGAAAGTGGTATTAAATCCTCAGTAAGGTAATGTGAGGGTGGAATCAGGAGCAGGAGATGGGTAGATTAAAGATGGGAAATAAAAAATGAACAGAGTACAAGACCAGAGCTAGAAAGAGAAGACATTTCTTGTGATGGGCAGTGGAACGGAAGATTAACTCCAGATATGGACTATGTTAATTAAGCTCTCTTTCTCCTTTGAATTTGTATGGTTTTTGTTCTTTTTGTCTTTGAAATAGGCTAGATTAGCCTTAAACTGGAAGCTCTGCCAACACTAAGATAGACTTTGATATAGTTGAAATTAGACATAACTTTCCAACTAAATCTGCGTCAGTATTACTTAAGGATTCCAGACTGAGAGCTGTACCCTGTGGAGGCATTTCTCATCTCCTCAGAATAGACTAGTTTTAGCAAGATGTCATCCATCATTCTGCTAGCACTCGTTAAACAACTTTATCAGAATTCAGGATCACTTGTGAAAGTGAAAAGTTGCAGAAGTGCAATTTAATTTTGCTTCCTCTGACATTAGCATCAAAAGTATGTAGCAAAAAAAGAAAGCTGTTAGTCAGTCTCTGATGCACTCTTTCGAGAACTGCACCTCCTTCTGTGGGCCAACTGAAGTACATTGCCAAGATAATCTATTAACATGGCACTAGGCATATGAGCCTATACGTGGACTCACATTGTCACTAAGAACATTGATAAAGGTGACTTTAAAATAAAGGCTTGCTAAATATACCTAGGGAGCCAGGACTCAAAATGTGGAAGTTGCCTGCATCCTCCATTCAGGGTTGTGTTGTCCTTGTTTAAAGCAGAAAGCAGCACAGGAAGTAAATATATCTAGTAATATTTACAAGGATAAATTAATATCTCAAACTTGCAGCATGCTTACTTAATTCCATACATTCATATACATATACACACACCGTTGCCTCCTGGCTGGACTTTACATGACAAGCACTCCTGCAAATCTTATTTTTTGTTTCAGGCATGCCTTACCACTATTCACGTCTCTTCTCAACATTGTGTGCGCCTACGACCCGGTGGGCTACGGGATACCCTACAACCACCTACTCTTCTCTGATTACCGGGAACCTCTGGTGGAAGTGGCGGCCCAGGTGCTGATTACCACACTGGACCACGATTCAGCAGTCAGCAGCAGCCCCACCGTGGACGGCACCACCACCAGCACTGTCATGGACGATGCAGATGTAAGTGCCACCCACTCATATCAGTTGTGATGCTAATAATAACATATTTTTTATAAAGCACTACAGGCCGCACATCTGTTTTACCTACACACTATCAATAACAGATGTTACTCTTACCCAGGTTAATGATACTCAGTTTACTTAACTCGCAAGGGGTGGAAGGCGGACTTATCCTTTTCAGGACTCAAACGTGTGACCTTCAGATCAACCCGTGTCAGCGGCAACTGTTTGACTGAGCCACCCTCCTGGCGGACTGATCACTGAGCTCATAAACACTGAGTGGCAGAGACTTTGAGTGACATGCATCTGCTGTTACACAGAGTAAAATACACTTGAGCACAAGAGGCCATAAACGTTGATTTGAAAAACAGTGATAGGAATCATAAACAATATGTTAATTAAAATATTAATTGTTGGTTGCTATAAACAAGTTCTTCATAACGTGTTGCTACCACTCAGTTTGTACAATGAAAAATATAAATATAATGTAGCTTTCAGTCACCAACATCCACAATTTCAAAAAATACTATTTTATTGCTCAGTACTTTAAGCCGGCACATTCTTGAGCTTCATCTGCACCTCCCTACAACATGAAGGACTAGCTAAACCTCCCAGTACTTTTCAGAATCTTTCTCCTCCTGCCCACGTCTTTGTAGAGGTGCCAGGTGTGCACCAGATAGTTTTTTTCTGTAAGTGGTCTGATGCCAGAGATCCCTTGAGATCCATGGACCATGACCTCACTGCACAACGCATGGCCAGTCAGCACCCAGTGAACATTCATGTCATCCAACACCCACTGCTAGAGGAACAGCCCTTCTCCTCACTCAAGCCACTTAGGTAGGACTTTATGGCTTGTGGCCAGAGGGGAGAGCACGGACGAGAGGGACTCTATCCTAATCCACTTTTCTGCCCTGTCACACAGATAGTTATTTTGCTTGTTTGAGCTTCTGTTGCAGATACCTGTGTAAGACCCTGTGCTCACATATCCAACCTGGGGCTAGTCAGACTTAGCCCATCACCCTTTTCCTGTATGTACTTGGAAATATTCTGCCCCTGCTCTTCTCTTTTTGCGTACTGCCTTTTCGCCTTCTCCAAGTAGTGCTTGGAAGTGGCCTAACAGCAGTGCTAAGTTCTTCAGCGGTAACCTACATGACCAAATGTCATATCCACTCTGTCACATGCCTTCCTTCTCGCATCCATGGCCCTCACCTCTCTTGAACTTCCCCTCCTCTCCTTGTATCTGTTTGTAACCTTGACTTCTGCCTCCTTTCGTTTTCAGCCGGTCCCTCTTAACTTTCTCCCTAGCTGTCAGCTAGGCAGATGAGGTAAACTACCCACAGTGTACTGTTTCTCAAGCTATATAACAACAAGGCTGGTGGGAATAACCATGCATTTCACAAGGTTTTCCCTCTTTCCCCTTATACTCCCCTCCTTTCTTTTCCCTCACTTCTATCTCTTCTGTCCCTGTCAGTGCTGTGAGGCATCCGCATAGTGGCTTAAGGTTCTTTACAAACAATCACCACTCATTACTCTTTTCTTGACCTTCAAGTTATGACTGAATACCACCCTCTAGGTGCTTGTCACACAGATTTTGTATATCAGTTGGTGCTCTGTAGGCTTTTTAATTCCTCTAGATTAGTTGGACCAAGAAAGATTCTGGCAACAGCAGATCACAGTACTTGAGCAATGCCAATTTTAGAATTTCCATAACTTACTAGAACAGTTTATTATAGATACAGAAACGACAAAAAAATCATCAATAATCTGCGTAGTAAACTTGGGTGCATACTATTTTTGGGGTACTTCTGTTCAGGTAACACATCATTTAAAAACAGAAAAACATTTTTGTATGATTTTATTCGGGGAGTGCGGGGTGGGAGTGTAGTCTTTGATAGCCGCAAATGATGAGCAATGTAGAAGGGCATATTATTTGTGCATAATGTTTATTGCAGGATGCTTTTCTTTTTTCAATACTTTTTAAATACATTTTATTGGCATTATGCAATCATACAATCGTTACACACAGTGGAAAGTGTCATAATAGGCAAACCTCAAACAACTGCACTTGACATATAGGCCCATATTTATACTTTTGTAGCGCCACATTTGCGCCATTTCTGGATGCAAAAGCGGCGCAATCTTACAAAACATAATTGTATTTAAAAAATGACACAAATGAGGCACTAAAAAAGTATAAAAATGGGCCATAGTTCAAAAGCATACCAGCCAATTTAGCTGTTTCTGTTTTTTTACCCCCCCTTTCCATTCCACCCTCCCAACTTTCATTCGAAACTCACGGTACCCATCCCTTTATAAAATGAATGACATTTTAGGATATAACAGAATACCACCTCTCTTACTTTAGAACCAAGGCAGGGAAATCAGCAGAAAACCTTCCTACATTGAGATTTACTTAATGGTGGAAAAATATAGAAAGACAAATTAACTGTATTCTATGAACCAGTGCAAGAATTTCAACTTGGTAGGAGGGGGGAGGGAGGATACTCTACAGAGGACTAGCATTACCTTTGACAAGGGCCTTAAGTTCTTCCACAAATAAATCCCAAACTCATGCCACTTAGTGCTTCCTTAAACCAGCTCGCCCCTCCCTGTGTGTTCTTTCGGATAACAAACAGGGAAGTAAAACATTACTCCATGTCTCCATCATTGGGGAGGCTGAGCTCTTCCAATTTATTGTAATATTCATTGGGGCCACTAACACTGACTTGTAGGTCTTTTCAATATAAAAAAATCTCTCTGGGACCGAAGAGCGCATCAGAGATGGCATCGAAGACATCGGAAGACACTCCCGACATCTTCGGAGAGGAGCATGCACAAGAGGAAATCGGACATCAGGCAGCCCTCTCTTTTTAGAGACTGCGAGTCAAATGTTGAATCGGACATCTAGAGCCTGTCGATTCCGGCAGCACAATACCCGAGTACACCAGCCCCATCTTCACACCTAAAGACTTTAAAAAAGACTTCTAAGCTGGTTATCGGCCCACCACTGCCTTCGGGCCATGATCGAAACCTGACAATTAAAATTCGATGCCCCGCACTGCGACTCAGCGCCAAAAATTACCAAGATGTCTTCGGCACCGACCAAGGACTCAACAGCATCCAACCCAATCTTAGGATCAAGCTGAGATTTTGAATCGAGCACTTCGGCTCTGAGAAAGAAGCCTTCAACATCAGCTCCGGAGCTGACACCTTTGGTTCGACAAAAGGCTGCAATTCTGAAAACTTCGGACCTGAAGATAGTGGCTTCTAAAGACTGCACTATTTCATCTGAAGGGAGCTAAACAGTGGAGCCAATTTTAGAAGCAATGGACGCTCGTCAGCACCAGATTCATATACAAAAGTGAACGGGGAAAATAATTGCTTCTCCCCCGTTCCAATTAAAAGGAGACTTACATTTCAAGAAACATTGGACACTGCTCCTTCTACCAAAAAAGTCTCCAAGGATAAAGACAAGGCTCCAGATCAAGCTCAACCTTCTCCACCTCATTCTGGTCACTCTTCTGTACTTCCTCATACTCCTCCACCACCACAATCTCCTACATCTTTAATGCAGCCACCATTTTCAGGGTCAACATCACCTCATGTAGATGATTTAGGTGATATTCCACAGAATGTAAATCCATGGGATTGATATGATGCAGATCCTATGCTCTCTAATGACCCAGATTTATATCTAGCAAGGCCTTCACCCTCTGAGGATGCAACAGCATACAATCAGGTTATTGCAAGGGCAGCAGCATACCATAATGTACATATGCACACCGACCCTATAGAAGGGGATTTCCTCTTTGATACATTAACCAACACTCATGAAGAGAGTCAGTTCCTACCCATGCTGCCAGGTATGTTTAGACATGCCCCAGAGATATTCAAATAACCTGTTAGGGCAAGGGCTGTTACCCCAAGGGTCAACACAAAGTGCAAAGCAGCCTACTCAGATCCAATATTTATTAAATCACAACTACCTCCTGATTCTTTAGTAGTGAGTGCAGCACAAAATCGTTCTAATGGTCAGTTCACAGGAGATGATTCTCCTCCTGATAAGTAGAGCAAAAAACTGGATGCAGCAGGCAAAAATGTAGCTGCGCAAGCTGCTAATTATTGGAGAATTGCAAATTCTCCGGCACTCCTAGCAAGGTCTGATAGAGCCCACTGGGACGAGATGGAGGAACTGTTCCAGTACCTTCCACAGGAACATCAAAAAAGGGGTCAGGAGATAGTCTCAGAAGGGCAGGCCATCACAAACAGTTCAATCAGATGTGCCATTGATGTAGCAGATACAGCAGCACGTGGTGTAAACACCAGTGTTATTATAAGAAGGCATACCTGGCTGAGGTGCTCAGGCTTCAAGCCAGAAATGCAACAGGCAGTTCTCAACATGCCTTTCGATAAAGAACACTAGTTTGCCGCAGAGGTTGATACCACTATTGACAAGCTGAAAAAAGATTCAGAAAGAGCTAAAGCTATGGGAGCCTTACTAACTACACCAAGTAGGGGTAATTTTCGTAGCCCAGAATTTAGGGGAGGTTTCAATACATTAACTACTGAGCCTTCCACCTCCCAAACCAAACAAGGAACATATTTTCACAATAGATGTCCCTTCAGAAGCTCTTACAAGGGTGCAAATGATAAAGGCAGAGGTAAGGCGTCCACCTCTAGCGGTTCTGCCTCAAATACAAGACTGTGACTGCTTACAAATTCTTCCAGCACACACCACTCCAGTTGCAAATTTCTATCCCCAGTGGCCCAATATCACCACAGATCAATGCGTTCTTGCAATTATCCAACATGGCTATTGTCTAGAACTCATTTCCACTCCACCAAATATTCCCCTTTGTGTTCACAAACCTTCACGCGATTATCTCATTCCCTTGAAAGAAGAGGTACAATCCCTTCTTCTCAAAAGGGTTATAGAACCAATTCCCCCGCATCAACAATGGTTAGGAGTATATTCCCTTAACTTCATTACACCAGAGAAAGACGGGTCATTAAGACCAATTCTGGATCTCAGACTTCTCAACCAATACATCCTTTCAGAGCATTTTCAAAAGGTCATGCTGCAAGATGTTATTTCCCTATTACAGCAAGGAATTTACATGGCAACATTAGATCTCAAAGATGCTTATTTCCACATTCCCGCACATTGCAAATACCTCAGATTTGTTATTGCGGGAAAACATTATCAATTCAGGGTTCTACCATTCGGGGAAACAACCGCTCCCAGGGTATTCACAAAATGTTTAGTGGTTGTGGCATTGGCTCGTCAAAGCCTATACCATCCAACAATGTTAGAAGTATACTCAGTACACAGTAAACCATCTACCCACTCTGGGATGTACAATCAATTTTCTCAAATCTCATCTCCATCCCTCACAAATACAACCTTATCTAGGAGCAATTCTCGATACTCATTTAGGGTTAGCATATCCAAATCCAGCTCCTATTCAAGCCTTTCAAACTCTTCTGTCTCAGTTACAGGAGATCCACTCTTTCACAATGAGACTAGAAATGCAGTTATTAGGGAGGATGGCTTCATGCACTGCCATCGTTTCTCATGCTGGACTACACATGCGTCCCTTACAGCAGTGTCTGTCTCGTCAGTGGTCTCAGTCACAGGGTCATCTACAGGATCTAGTGTTGGTGGACCGCCAGACTCACCACTCTCAGCAATTGTGGAATCCTATCAACCTATCCAAGAAGAAGCCCTTTCAAGACCATGTGCCTCAGATCACTGTCACTACAGATGCTTCACAGATAGGTTGGGGAGCGCACCTCAATAACCGTAGAATACAACAAACTCATCACATCAACTACTTGGAATTACTAACAGTCTTTCTAGTGCTCAGAGGATTTTTGTCGCAACTGTCTCGCAAAGTGGTTCTAGTCTGTACAGACAGCATGACAACCATGTATTATATGCAGAAACAGGGAGAACACACTTGCCTCAATTGTGCTTTCTTGCTCAGACAATTTGGAAATGGGTAATTCACAATCACATTCAACTACTGGTAGAATATCTCCCGGGAATGCACAATCAGTTTGTAGACCTCTTCTGCAGGATGAAGCAACAAGTCCACGAATGGGAACTTCACCCAGAAGTACTTCACCAATACCTTCACCTGTGAGGAACACCAGAAATAGACCTCTTTGCCACAGCAGAAAATACAAAAATGCCAAAACTTCGCGTCCAGATACCCACACCCTCAGTCCAAGGGCAATGCTCTATGGATGAATTGGTTAGGTATATTTGCTTCTGCTTTTCCGCCTCTGCCACTCATTCTGTCTCTAGTTCGCAAATTGAAACAAACCTCACTCACCATAATCCTTGTAGCTCCCATAGGGCTCGCCAAGCCTGGTTCACCACACTTCTGGATCTATAAGTAGTTCCGCACTAGAAGCTCCCCAGCAGGTCAGACCTTGTCACTCAAAATCAAGGACAGATCAGGCATCTAGACTCCAATATGCTCAGCATTGCGATATGGCTCCTGAAGTCATAGAGTTTGGTTATTTAAATCTACCGCCAGAATGCATGGATATTTTAAAAGAAGCACGTAAACCTACAACCAGACAATGTTATGCTGCAAAATGGAAATGTTTGTATGCTACGAACGAGCAAAACACATTGACCCACTGAAAGCCTCAGTCCAAGACATTGTCTGTTATTTGCTGCATTTATAACAAGCAAACTTAGAATACTAATCTATTCGTCGTCAGTTAGCAGAAATAGTTGCTTACCTCCAAAACAGACAAGACATCACTTTTTTCAGAATTCCAGTTATCAAAGCTTTCATGGAAGGTCTCAAAAGAGTCATTCCACCCAGGGTGCCTCCAGCAACATCCTGGAACTTTAATGTTGCCCTTACTAGGCTCATGGGTCAACCTTTTGAGCCAATGCATGCCAGCTATTTACAATTCCTTTAATGGAAAGTGGCTTTTTTATTAGCTATCACTTCCCTAAGGCATGGAAATGATCTCCATGCGGCTTTAACCTCAGAAGAACCATTCTTCCAAATACACAGAGATAACGTAGTGCCCTGAACAAACCCTAACTTCCTTCCTAAAGTAGTTTCACATTCCACATCAACCAATCAATTGAATTACCAGTCTTTTTCCCACAACCAGACTCGGTTGCAGAGAGAGCTCTTCACACACAGGATGTTGAAAGTGTTCTCATGTATTATATATACACAGAACCAAACAGTTTAGGAAATCTAAACAACTTTTTGTAGCATTTTCAATGCCTCATAAAGGCAATTCAGTATTGAAAAACGATATAGCCAGATGTATAGTCAAATGTATTCAAACTTGTTATTCTAAAGCTAAACGGCAGTTACCTGTTATCCCTAAAGCACACTCCACTAGGAAGAAGGGTGCTTCTATGGCTTTTCTAGTTAACACCCTAATAGCAGACATAGCCACCGCTTATTTGGAGAGACTGCTTTACAGTCTATGCAAAGCATGTGTATTCACAGCTACACATGCCATTGAACGAAAATGTTACTTACCCAGTAGACATCTGTTCTTGGCATGTAGTGCTGTAGATTCACATGTGCCCTCCCGCCTTCCCGGTCCCCGGACGTCAGTTGCTATTGTAGATGCATTGTCTTATAAATATTGTACATATGTAGATACACTGTATGGTCATCTCTTCCTCTTTACTGGCTATACACTCCTTACCTCATTCTTCTGCAGGAAAACAATCTAACAAAGGACTTGATGCCCATGCACAGTATCACCAAGAGGAGTAGTCACTCGGTCTCGTGACTCAAAAGGATTCTTTGAGCAAAAAAAATTGTAACACACCGGACCCAACACTAGATGGCGGACTAATGCAAAGCATGTGAATTTACAGCACTACATGCCACGAACAGATGTCTACTGGGTAAGTAACATTTTCCTTCCCTGCCTATTAGCACTTAAATAAAGTGGTAATAGATAGGGACCTATTATTTACCTGTAGCCAAGGCCCTAACACTGAACACAGCCAAATTGTAGTAAAAACAATATGGCTGTTTTTTCATTCTCTAAATCCAACCACTGCGCAATTATATACTGACTTGTTATCTCCAAGTGCTATGGCATGCTGCAAAGTTATTATGGTATATATACCATGGCCCAAAATGTAATTAAGGCCTAGCTGTATTATTGAATTGGGTTACCCTAACGTCACTCACATGTGCAAAGCAATACTTAAATCTGATTTAAAAAGGAACGCAAGGCCACCATGGGTGGCCATGCTTTGGTTGGTAAATCTGGAGAAACGCAAGGCAGTTAAACTTGCTGTTTTGCGTCACTCTGCACACCATAATCTGCATTGCTTCTAAATTTCAAGTACATCCGTATGCCACGCCACTGTACCTACACAACCATGCTCTATTCCACTCTGTGCCATTCCACTTTATGAATCTCCACTGTACGGGACTCCATCTCCACTGTATGCCACTCCACTCTTTTCGCTATTACACTGCCCGCAACGCCACTGTACACCACTTCAGTCTATCATTCCACTGTACGCCACTCTACTGGACGCTACTCCATTATACGCTATTCCACTCTGCACCATTCTACTGTTCGCCATTCTAGTCCACGCTACTCCACTCTACGCTGTTCCACTTTATGCCACTCCACTGTACCCTGCTCCACTGTACGCTACTCCAGTGTGCTCTCTTCCACTCTATATAACTGCACTCTACAAACCTGTGCTACACTCTATGCCGGTTCACTAGCCTTTACTCCACTCTATCTCCATACACTCCACTGTCCAAATCTGCACTTGACTCTTTGCCCATATACTGTATTGTAGCACAATCTGCTCCACTCTGACAGTTTCCAAAACTGTACAACACAGCACTCCAGTCTACTGTATGCCAGTTCCTTGACCGTGAATTCACTGTCCAGGGCCACAGCATTACCTACCACTTTGCTGCAGTTAATGCACCCAACCCTAGAGAGGTGCTGGGGCCATACAGAAGCTTTTCACCCACTACCAATAATGGGCTCAGAAAGACCATGACTGTAGTTAGTCTGGCATGATTAGGTTTTACATTTACCATAGCCAACATAAGCGAGGTCCTTTCTGCCTCAGTCTTTGTCTGAGGAACTTCAAATGGAGGTGGAGAGATTCCTTATTTTGGAAGCCTTAGAGCAAGCCCCTCCTCCCTAACAAGGAACATGGGGGAACTTAATGGTGGCACTATTTCCTAGTACGTTAGAAAATAGGGGTGACTGTACCCAATACACAGTTTGTACGACTTACGCCAAATCCTACCACTCTAGAAATTCAAGACGCCGATCCTATTTCAGGTCATGGCAGCACATCAGCATAGTAACTGATTATGTTTTTGGCTAAGTAGGACACGTCTTTACATGCGACAGTCTCCAAAGACCACCGAAATCCCCTTTGGTTCACATACCTGTGGAAAAGAATTCACAGTGCAGGATGTTGTCCTTTAGCATTAAAGCAGCACTGCAAGGCTTTGGAAACGTACTAACTCACCCTTGGCTTTGCTGCACTCACAGAAGGTCCATTCTTACCTTCCCCCAGAGTAATGTCCTGATGAGCATCCTCTAGGGAGCTCACAATCCATTTCATCCCTAGTGTTTGCACTCTTTGGTTCATTGGCCTTCGCTAAAGAATCTCTGATACCATATATAAGCACGTAGTTCCTAAAGGACATTTTACAAATGGGTCTGATGAGAGCCTCCATAGAAAGGTAGTCATTCACCAAGGAGAAGGAGAATACCACTCTCTTTCTAGAAAATAAGCCTGCTTGGTTGTTGCAGAAGCTGCTGTAACTGCAAGCATTCTCCAGATCAAGTATTCCATCCTTTAACCCTACCCTGCCTCATCTCAGGTCCATGCTGCATATGCAGTCCCATGAGCTTCAGTTATTCCAGTTGCTGGAAAGATAGCTCTGTTGTGCCCCCAACCACACATTTCTGATGCCATCTCTGAGGTGGCAGGCAGTTCTCCACAACTACTGTTAGCTTTACACCTACCATGTCTGCAGCTATTTGTCTCAGTAGATTGTAGAAAGTGGCCTATGACCACTTTATGGACAGACTTCATATATTTGTTTATATAATTTAATAAATAACCCCAGGATCTTCCTCTAGAATGATGCAAGAAGCCACTTACCTATACTTTGCTGGCTGGAAGCACAGCTGTATTAACTACCATTTTAGGCATGCTCAACCTGGTCTCCACAAGTCGAGTACTCTTTCTAAGACAGGCTGCAGAGCTGGCTTCTGTGTTTATTCCATGGGTTAGTGCTCAATCATGTAGTCTTCAACTCCATATTGGGGGCCTGAGGCTAAGAAGACCCAGTTACATTTGTGACACATCTAAACAAAGGCAACACCTTCGCCTTCTGAATAGCCAGGTCTCCTAGGTCCCTTGAATAGATGGTCAAGTTGGACTGGTTAGTTCTGATATACCTTTTTCTCCTCTTCGCTGTTCAGTGGGTCATTCCGAAAATCATGAGCCCCCTTAGCTTCCCTGTCATCCTACTGATCACATTCTCTTCCCACTTGATCTGTTTCTTTACTTCTCCTCATTTAAAGGTTGGCCACACGGTTGTCCTTCAGTTATCTTTTACCCAGAGATGGGGTGAGGATCATCCCTTCTTACAACATTTGTGCAGCTCCAGTGTCCCGTTCTTAAGGAGCTAACTTTTGATAAATTGGATGTTCTGGTAGCCGCCAGGAACATTTTCAGTGTGTTTCAATGCAAAAGAAAGTGACTACGTTTTTGCGACCGCCCTGCCTAAGAGTATCGGTTCCTTGGCCTGCTCTATGGATAACGTTATGTTGTTCCTCAGATATCCGAGAGAGGCAGGCATGTAAGCAGACCTTCGACACATCCACTAAGCAGCATTTAAAATCAGCAGAAACCGGTCAGTGGAACCTTTTGTCTCCTCCAGTGATGCCAATAAAGGACCTTCGACTGACTGACTGCACTTGCTTCCTCCAAAGACAAGACATGCCTCAGGTGGGACTGCTGCTTTACCCTTTCACACTTGATTCACGTGACCTTTGAACTGATGGCGTTCTTCCAAGCTCAGCTCGACTCCTTTCCTGACACTCTTACCGGTGAAACCCCGGATTCTAATAAGGCGCACGAGTGCTGAACTCTCACAAAATGTGTCCATTCTGGGTGCCAAGCTGCTGGGTAAAACAACCTTTCCTATGTAGAAGGCTGACTTTGTAGCTGAAGTGTGTCTCCTTTGCTGCTGCTAGTTGCAGAGGTAGGGAAGTCCAAAACATTTTTAATGCTTTATTACGTTCATCATAAACCTTTAAGATGTACTCTGTAAATATTGGTTTCAGCAGCTTTAGTCGTATTTTCATAAACCTGTTACATTGTTTTTCAGGTTTCCACTGGTTTTGCTTGCATGTGAACAGACTGTAGTTAGATTAGATTCATTATATATCGCCTTTTCCTTACGTTGGTTTGTATGTTTTACACATTTCAAAACACTACAGAGGTGATCTACAGCACTGGACACTACTCCAGATGTGACCTCAAAAGTGGACACGGCACTCCTGATGAGGTCGCCGAACTGTCAATACTGTGCTAGGCGTGCCCCATAGAACTTGGCACATTGTGCCTGATATGTCTTTCGGAACTGGATACTACACCAAAGGACTGACATCCAGTATATCAGATATTGCTTCTTTTTTTTTAAAAAAAGTATTTTTTTGAAGTTTTTAAGAAACAAACGCAGTGTACAGCATTCTTGTTGCCAGCAAAGATACAAAATGCACTCTATCTGCCTGTAGTCTAGAGCAGGTAAGACAAAAAGTGCAGACTACCAGAATCACTCATGAGGAGTCGAGTACAAAACAAAGAAAACCAGCCTGTAATGAAGAAGATACATTGTACCCTTGATCTATCACACTATCTTTGTGATTTCAAACTGCGGTCTCTTCAAGGCAGCCACAAAACACATTCACAATGAAAGCGTCTAGGTTTTCATGCAGGACATGTTGTCTATGAGGAGTCATTTCAGAGTTAGTGTACTTCTTTTAACAGTATTTCCATTCTCCTCAATTTATTTCTGGTTCGTTTTTTCATGTCCTTTAGTCAAATGTATGTTTAGGGAGCAGGTGGCTTCTTTTACTGGGACATCAAAACACTGCATCTTGGAGCCAGGGACCACAAGCCCCACACTGCCACTGGGCGGAGGAGGAGGTCCGCAGGCTCTACTTTAACAGCTCTGCATAGCGCTCTGGAGACTCCTGCAGCGCAAGACACACCGGGCCAAGGGCAAGGCCCATCCTGTGCTCGTCCGCACCAGAAAGAGTCAGGGCATGGCGACCCCCCCTTGGCTTTGGCCCTTGATACTGTTCAGTCTTATTTGTTCCTCTTTTTGTCTGGCAAGCCCTGGCCTTGTTGGATGTCTCCTATACGTGTTAGGAGTTTTTTTAGCAGAACATTGTACGTTTGTTTGACTGTTCGTTCTTCCCTCTCCTTACTAACCCTATTCACCCTTTTTACTACAATGGGTAAGCACAAAGCCCCATATAATCCTCAGGGTGCAGGGATGGGGCCTAAATCTGCAAGGCATCACGTTGCTGAAAATTGTGCCCTCCAGGTAATCTACAATCTCATTGTTGAAGTCAAGGACATGATTAGTATTGGGCGTTCGATCCCTGTGGCATCCGCCTCCAGAAGTGCAAAAACCAAGCTTACCCAGTTTTAGGAGAAGAAGGTCGTCGACAAGGAGTGTGGCTCCCGTGACATTGTTCCATCTAGTCTCAAACCGATTTCACTGACAGAGCCAGGACACATGAGTAGGCTTAATACTTCTGTTTCCTCTCCTACTATTCCTTCATTGAGTACCTTGCCAGCTGGGGCCTTGCCTGTTCAATCTTTCCAGATCAACCCTTCCTCTCCTTGCTCCCACGTCCCCAAATGCATCATTTCACCCAGTTTTACCAGCCAGCAGGGAGTTGATTGTTCATCCTGCTTATTTACTTGGACTAAACAAATATTGTTATACGGCTTAGCACTGAATTAAAGCTTATAAAGGACGTTGTGCTCTTATTGAATACTATGGTTTTGGACCTTGTTAACATAAAAAAGAACTCTTGGCTAAGTTTAAAGATAGGGAGTCTCTTATTGTCCCCTCTTCTATAAATCTCCACCCTCCTCACCTAATTGTCTCTTCCTCCCCTGGGGACATCCCTACAAGGGGGACCCTTTCACCAGCCCCCGTGGGTGTGGCCCTCATAGCCCCCACAGATGCTACTGGTCCGTCTCTTGCTCCTGGGCCAGTAAGACAAGAGGCTTCTCAATTGTGTAGGCCTCCCAGTCATGTTAACATACAAAGGGGCCCTCTAAATGCCCCTTTTGAAGCCCTTTCCATCGCGAAGGATCCTCAGGCCAGGCTACACACTGAGGTCCGTTCAGCTGTCCCAGGGCCCCTGCCCATAGGTGTGATCTCATCGATCTTCTGCCTGACTGCACCTGCTACGTAGTGGTTCTAGTGAATGTGCCCCAAATTGCACCTGACATCATGGAAGGGTTTCATCAGCTTAGGAACAAAGTGTTTCACTCTGGGAAAGTAGAGGTGGATGGTGGCATTTAAATATGGTCCACAGAGTGTATTGGGTGGGCCGAAGTCCAAAACTGTGTAAAGGAGGCTGTATTTTGGTTAATTTCAATAACAGAAGGGCTGGTGCTAGAATTCTGGCCTTTTCGCAGGGCCCAGTGGACTTAGGCATTGGTTTGTGCCCTTTGTTTTGTTTTTTTTTGTTTGTTTTTTATAAACCAGGGAAGGATTGATGATGAGTGGTTCCCCTGTCCCTCTTACCCCTCAGCCGTTCCAAGCAGCACCTGGTAGGCGTAATCAAGAGCCTTTTGTTCGCCCTGTTCTCACTGGTTTAGAGCCACATAGTTTGCTTCAAACCAGACCCCCCCCCCCACCCCCTATGGTCCATCTGCGTCCTCTTGTGGGTCTGCCAGGAGCTTTTTGCCCCTTTTACTATTTTCAACAGACTTGAGCCTTTGGGTTCCCTGGAGGGTGTGGATTACCTACCTAGCCCTGATCAGGGGACCAAGAAGTCTTTAGAAGTACACGTGGAAGGGAGTGTCCCTTTAGAAACTTATCATATGCACCAGCTGAGGTTCCTTTCTTGGAACGTAGTTGGGCTTGAGGACCCCATCTGCCTGTACTTCATTAAATCCTTCCATGTTTTAGCCCTTCAGGAAACCGGGTCCCTTACAACCACTCCCTTTTTAGGTAACTTAGTTCATTTTTTCAGGCCTACTTTACCCTCTTCATCTTGGCACACCAAGGCCGGGTTCTGTACCCTGATTTCCCTGACACTTTATTTTGTAGTGACTGAAATGGAGACATTTTGTTCTTATGTGGGGGCGGTCTCTCTAACCTTTCCTGACGACTCCCTGATTTTAATAGTGAATGCCTATTACCCTTATGGCAACCTCTCTCATTCTGATGTCATCTCTAAGGTAGATGCGGGTATAGAGGAATTTAAGAATCCTACAACTTCTCGGAGATTAAATTTAGCTACAAAAGCATAGGTAGTGGTTTTGGGTGACTTTAGCATCTACCCTTGCACTGGACTCTGTTTTAGACTTCAGGATCCCTTGGCGTTAGGCATGTCCCCAATTACCCACTTCAAACACTCCTTTCAAGGAGAGCGGTTTAATTTACTCGCAGAACTTGGTTATCCCCAGCATCCAGGTAGGCCCCCACTTATGTTGGGAGAGGGGCTCCATCCATTGGGTATCACATTTTAATCTCGATTATCTCTTCTTCCTACTTTGGTGGATTATTGCATCAAATGGTCCAGTTGGAGCAATCATAAAGAGCTTGCATTCGTTTTAACACATCAGAGTCAGTACATCCCCTCTTCAGCTCTTGTTCCTGAACGTCTGACCTCTTCGGACCAGGGAAGGCAAATCAGGTGGGCAAAAATCGTCTCTGACGATTTCTGTGGGCCCCTCTTTGATCAATTCAGTAACGAGGTAGAGTGTGGTCTTAACCCCGATCTTTATCTCAAAGACGTCCTTACAGCCTTCTCGGCCCTTTGTGCTGGGGTTCAGCTCGCCCTTACTGCGCCAGGCCCAGGTTTTCCTGCAACTAATAACCCCCGTGGTTTAATCAGAAATGCTCTAGGGCATTCCTGATTAATTGAGAAATAGGGAGGTGCGAGGGAATCTAAGATTTCAAAATACGAGGGTGTTGAAGGAGAGAAAGGGGTCCCTTAAGGTCGACACCTAGGATAAGCTAGTTTGTGCCAGTGACACCAATGACTGTGTAACATTCTGGAGGGTCCTAAAGCACCCCTTCTTGACCAAGGATCCTATGTCAGGTTTGGTTGCGGTGAAACCGGAAGCCCGGTGGTTTGATCACTTTTCCTCAACCCATTCTTTGGATGATAGTAGGGTCTTATCAACTGCTAACACTAGCCTCCAGGTTGCTAATCTGCCCTGTCTTTCTTTTACCATCCCGGAAGTCAGTGGTGCTATCAGATGCCTGTCTTGTCATAAGGCGCCCACCCTAGATGCTGTGCCAGCTGATCATTTTAACGGTGGCATAGCCATTTGGGCTCCCCGCTGACACACATCCTAAATGCTGCAGCCTCTTCTGGCTCCTTATACTCCCGGTTACAATCTATTATAGTTCCAGTTTTTAAGAAAGGGGACTGGGGGGACCCAAAATGTTACAGGCCAGGTTCGCTCATTGACACCACAGTTAAGGTCCTGGGCCAGTTTACCTTAAAAAGGCTGCTGGATTGGGCTGATGAGAAGGGAATTATTACCAATGCCCAGTACTGGCTCAGGCCTAAGTTTAGCACCATTGATCAATGCTTGAATCTGCATCTTTTGATCCAAAAGTACACAGTGGCCAAAAAGGGGACCCTTTTTCTAGGTTGTATATACCTTTCATCAGCTTTTGATCATAGGAACTGATCAAAGCTGTGGTCTTTGTTACTATTGTTGGGGTTTTGGCAAGTCTTGAGTTCCTTCTTGGCGGATCTTCACATGGGTATGTCTGCCTCTGTTAGATTCAGGAATTATGGTTCCTGCACTAAGAGTTTTCCCATTACCAGAGGTATGAGACAGAGGTGCACCTTGACTCACTTTTTATTCCCTATCTATATCAATGGGTTGGATGCTGCACTGGGGGCAGCACAAGGTGATTAGCCCCCCCCCCCCCCAACCCCTACCCCAGGTGGGCTCTCGAGCATTACCAGTCCTTCGGTATGCAGGCAGTGCCATACTTATATCAGGGACGGCATTAGGCCTTCAACGGCTTTTGGATTCTATGTCAGTTTTATGGAGGGTTTGGATTTGTCCATGAATAATTCGAAATCCTTGACGATGGGGTTGGGAGTTAAGCCCTCCAAACAAAGGAGCCCTTACTGACTCAAAGTCAGGATTACCGAAGTCTGTTCTTTTAACTACCGGGGCATCCTGTTGGATGACTGATCCCCAGGGGTCCTTCCATGCTATCTAAGAATCTTGCATTAACCATTCTGTGTGGAGGAGTTTTGCGTTTTAGCTTACGGGTGGGTAGGAAACCTGTCAAAGAATTGACCCATGTGTATGTATAAAGCTAGGTTGTTTCTGCCACTGGTTATGGCAGCGACCTTCTGGGATATCAGGACTGTGGTTTAATACAGTTGGAGGAAAACAAGTTTCTTAGATGGTTTCTGGGTGTCCTTCTGTGTTCGCCTACATTTGCAGTGCATGAGAAGCTTGGTATTTGCTATATCTCAGACCTCATAAAACTCAGACCTTTATTACGCTGGATCTTAATCTGGCTTAAGAGCGAACCAAAAATGAATAGATTGATAATTAAGGGCTGCCTCTTCTTGGACAATCATAAAGCTATTCCTCGGCTGTTATATTGAGTCTTCTTTCACATTATTGGGTTGCCCTAGTCTTTTTTTGCAGCCCGCAGACATTGTTAAAGATGATTATCAGTGGGTTAAACATACCCTTATGTTTGTCCTTTCGGCCACCATAGGGCACTGAACTCTGGAAACCATTTGTTCAGGCCTACTGTTTGATTAGAACAGTTCGCTCTATAGAACTATACCTGACCGGGGTGAACAAATCTTACCATGGTCAGCTTTTAGCCTCGTTCACACTGAACTCTTTCCTCCCACTTGAAAGCTTTCCTAAAGGTTGGGCCACAGACTGCCATTTAGGTCCTTGTGAGTGTGGCAAAACCTCAGCGCAGCCTATCTTGCATGTTGTCATGGTCTGTAGCCTCTACACCTTGCAAAGGAAGACATTCTTGGTTCCCATTTTGAGAAAGACACAGTTTGTCCAAGTTGGACCGGCTATGCTCGTTCTTGCCATGTTGGGTGATATCTGTATTTGTGTAAACATGGGCCATTTTTTCAGGAATGTTGTCAACATACATGGGGCTTTGCCCTAATCTATTTGTTTTATAATGCCTGCATACTCTGAATCCATTTTTAGGTACGTCTTGTTACTTGCAAGGATTGGGCACCTTTTATATTATGTGTGTAGCTGCACTTTTATTGTGTTTTTATCTTGTTTTATATATTTCATGGTTATTTATTTAACCAAATACAGAGTTTAACTACTACTAAGCCACGTCTATTCTCCATGTTGAAAAAGTGAGGTCTTATGCATGCAACGTATGTAACGCTCTGGCATGAGGTCTAGAAGGCACAGTTTCATTAACTTGTTTAGCCACCAGCCTCTTTTCGATACTTCACTACAGCCCCACAAAATGTGCTAGACATCTGTCCCAGCAGATCACCATTTAGGGCAGAAGAGCGGGATATGTTCTCCGAGGGACAGTGGGGGTTACATACGCTCTCATCAAGCAGAGTTACTGGATTGCTTTAGATGTGTTGTGACGCGAGACTGGTTTAGAGTGCCCACTCATCGTTCAACACAATTCTTCAGACCGTCGCTCACAGATGTTGTCTGTGGTAGATATTACCTCTGATAGCTGTAGCTATACTAGAGGTGAGGCATGAGAAACTGGACATTGCTGCATTTTGAGTTTCACACACTGGACACAAACTCCAAGCCCTCAGATCTAAAAACAAAATTCCAGATACATAGACCAAATAGAGATCATCACTTCAGACGAGGTCTTTAAAACTGGACACATTATGCTGTAATTTTTGTTTCTTTACCCCAATATTCTGCTTGTTTTCCCTGCATCTTCATCCTCTTGCTTACCCAGTTTGAGGTTATCTGAAATAGTAACTCCCAAGTTTCTGAGGGATAAGAGTTGTTTGGACTACTGCTGCTGCTCCTGTAGAACCTGTTCTATGTGTTGCACTGAGGTTTGAGGAAACCTATGGCTAGACAAAAGCCAAAAGAATTTACTTTGCCAATACTTCTTCACAGAACGATTCTGGCGAGGGTTCGTATGTATGCACTGATGGAGAGAAAGGGAGCCTTCTACACTTACACATGTATTCACCCTAAGAGGCATCATGTTTTCTTACAGCTTTTTAATGCAGTGTTCGGTCATGCCACGAGATGTCAGAATACCCGCAGATTGGTAGTAGGAGAGAGCTAGCGAGCCTACAGATTAGGAGCATCAGAAGAACTTTAATGGTAAATGTGTTGTTCTTTGCTCCCTAGCCTCCAGGACCGGACAACCTGTTTGTGAATTACCTGTCCAGGATCCATCGTGAAGAGGTAAGAGACGGCCCCTCCCTTAGATTCAGAGTTGAATGTGCATGTAATTACTATCGGTCTTTGGGCAACTAGTCTTTTAAATGTATTTTTTTCGGTCAGTCTGCTTGTCCTGCCCCTATAATTTTTAGCAGCAATAGTACATTTTTGCCTGTACACATCGGGCATTAGACACTTTCAGAAACGTGAGGTAAAGTCTGATTTGTGTGAGTTCTGGGATCATTACTACAGATTGTACATACCACCCAAGATAAACTAGGAACAATTAGAAAGGGAACAGCCCAGGCGCTGCACCTAATTGTAGAAAAACAGTCAGACCGGAGAAAACAAGAAAGATGAATGCGTGGCCGAGGGAAATCTGCAGCAAGCTGCACAGGAAGAGGATGCAGGCTCTCCCCGGAACAAGACAGGAACTGGACATGAAAACAGACAAGAAGGCGTCTGTACATAGAGGTTCAAACTTCAGTGCACAAACCAGAGACTCGAGCAGTGGCAACAGAGACTATTCACAGTTGTGTACAATTCCAATCTCTCACAGGTCCTGGAGGAAAGTATCCAGTCCTGAGGGACTGCAGTACTACTACCATTAACAGCAATGCACAGTGGAAAGAGCTTTCTGTGATCAGTAGTCCATAAAAGCAAATATAGGGCTTCCAATATGCCCAGTACTGAAATAGGAAGTAGGCAGATGTCATACAAAGACTGCAGTTGGTCCATGTACAGCATCCCCCGAAAGCAGAACGATTGATTCATAACAGATACTGTATTTATTTCTCAGCCCAGCCTGCAGAACTAGAATGATATCCCATCCTAGGGAAGAAGTATTTATTGTGTACAGCAGTTGTCCTCCATTTTAATGCGGAACTCTGAATGTCAGTCAAGTCTGTTAGCTAAAGTTGCAGTAGCATGTGTGCTCATACTCTCTGTAAATCTACCTGTCTCTGCATGCCAGTTTTCAGCAGCATCTGTGCTTCTATTCCATTCATGTTGGCAAGAATTCTGCACCATCTGTGCTTGTACTCACTGAATGTCTGTCCACATCTGCGTGCAGGACTAATGCACCATCTGTGCTTGTACTGACTGTGCCTTCAAAACTACTCCTACTCAGCAAGCCAAGCTTCTGCTACACTCACAATGTCTGTCCTCCTCTGTGTGCCAGACGTCTGCAGCAACCGTGTCTGTTCTAACTGCCTCTCTGCATGTGCTTTTCAGGCTTATGTGGCATCTGTGCGTATACTCATGCAATACCTCGCCAGCTCTGCATGCCGGGCATTTGCTGCATCTTTGCTTGTACTCGCCATAAGTATGTCCGCCTTGGCATGCCAGGCCTCTGCTGCATCTGTTCTTGCACTCAGCATATGTCTGTTCACCTCTTTTTGCCAGGGTCCTGTGGCATATGACTTGTACTTATCATGTGGCTGTTCACATCTGCAAGCCAGGCATCGGTGGCATATGCGCTTGTGCTCGCTGTAGCTTTGTTCATCTCTGCATACATGTCTGTCCACCTTTGCATGCCAATACTCCGTTGCATCTCTCCTTGTACTCACCATAAGGATTTCCGGCTCTGCATGGCCGGCATCTGCGCATCTGTTCTTGTACTCACCATGTCTGCCCACATCTGCATGTCAGGCCTCCGCAATACATGTGGCTGGGCTCATGAAAGTATGTTACTATTGCTGCCCTGGTGCTTAATCTTACTATTGAACTGAAAGATGAGCACCCGTACACCCCCTTAGCACTTAACTCTCGAGGCAACGAACTCTGACGTCTCAGTGAATGGCAGGCGCTTAGCTCAATGCCTGTGCTCTGTGGTTTTCCTGCATGCTAGTGCATATATTCCTGTGCAGCGGGATCATGGTTGATGTAGATTGCTTTCTCAAGACTCCTTTGCAACAACTTGTCTTTGGCAGAAGCTTCTGGGCACTTCTGGTTCATGCATCAGAGTGGCTCCTTGTGCGAGGCTGCAGATGCACACTGCCCAGATTCATCTTACACACCCCATTCCATCTATCTCTCCGTCCATCTTAGGAGCAGTGACCCATGCTTCTAGGTTGTTGATAAGCTGCCTGTTATGTCCTCTGACATCTCAGATGTGTGCTCAATTTGGTTTTAGTTACCCAGTGTGGCAATCTCTCCTTAATCACTTTATAAGACACTTTGCTAGTGAATCGGATCTAAAGTGTCACCTTTCCAGCAGAGAACATTGTGGTGTGTGATTCCTTCTCATATGATGGCTGTTGATGAAGGTGTGTGCAGGGATAGTTCTTCAGACACATCCTATGCCTCACATACAAGGGCTAGTCAACCAGAGGTCACAAAGTGAGCAGACAGCTATGCAGACTCCTTTAGTGGTATCTAAGCCAGGGCATCTTTCATTTCATCTGCAGGTCCTGGGTTCACCCGGAGATGGACCTTTTTGCTCAGCTAAGCCTAACCTCCTGAATGGCCTAATGATTGACTGGTCTGCAAAGCTTCTTTGTGCCTTTCTTCCAAATCCTCTTTCTTCACAGATACCGTGAGGTGCTTTGTCATGACTAGTTCGGTCAGATGTGGTTATTGGAGCTCCTGATCTTCCACCAAGGGAAGACCACCCCACTCTAATTGAGGTAAAACTTACCAAGATGAAAGGAGAGAGTGCCTCCCAATTAATGCTTTGGCTTAACCCAGTATTCGGAAGAAGTTGACCTTCACTCCTGAAACATTCCCCTTGCCCGAATTTGGATGTCCAGATGCTGAAAAAGTCTACAGCCAACCGCCAATGCAACGTTAAGCAACCTACATACAGCTACTGGGCATTAAACCCACTACCTTTTCTGTGTACAACTTCATATTCTAATGGAATCAGGTGTTTAGGTCGATATAAGTAAAACCTATCTGTCACCCATAAGTGTATAAAGGAAGAGACCATTGCCCACATATTCTTCCAGTGAAGCCATGTTTCCTCCCTCTCAGAAAGCTGACAGTCATATGGGATAAGAGCTTCCTGCTGTCCTGCATCTGCATGAGGCGTTTGAATTTCTTGTGTCCTGGAAAGGCTCTTCTGGAAGACACATTTTCTGGATACCATTTCCACTCAATGACATCAGTAAGATGCAGGCCCCTTTTCTCTGCGCCAGATTGGTTTTTAAAAACCACGCATCCTCAGCCCTGTATTGCATCTCAATGAATAGACCTTGTTCCTACACGCTTGAGTATGTCTCTTTGGTTCAGTACTTACTTAATGACAACAAAGTTGGATTCTCTCTGCACTGCACTTCAACAGTCCCAGGGAACGTACTCTCTCCGAGCAGTTCTTTGTCAGCCCTCAATAGATGTTAACAAGGTCACCTCCACTGCTACATTGCCCAGTGGATCACCCTGTATATTCAACCTGTTTCAAGAGTCCTCACCTCTTCGTGCAGACATTCATCCTTATTGTACCAGAGCCGCGGTGACTACGGCAGAGTGTTCTATCTGTGGTTCCATGAAGAGAGCTGTGTGGCCTACTCCGCAGGTGCTACGCATGTTCAGTTGCCAGGACGCTGGAAGCTCGATGTTGCCGTTTCTCCCCGCTTTCTTCTGCTGCTCATCTTGATTGGGAGTCGGCTCAAGTGGCTGCGAGTACGACAGAGCCATGACAGATGAGTAGTGTAAAGCTACTTTCGTGGTGACTCCGTTGCATCCAATCCAGTGTTCGTAAATATTCCTGACACCCTACTTCCACCCATTGGCTCTTTTTGTCGGGGAACTGATGGAGGAATGCGACAACAGGACAGAAAGGGGCCTGGCTGTGTGTGTATGTATGTGTGCATGGAGCCCACTGCGCATGTCTGTGGAGAGCTGCTATTGCACGTGTTCCAGTGGTGTTCTCTCACCACCCTTGATTCTTGGGCCCTGATAAAGCAAGGGAACATCTCCATCTTATGCGGTGTTATTGGCGCTTGCTCAAGGCTAACAAATCGAGGCACTCAGAGAAACTTAAGCTACACCCACACTCGTGGAATTCAAGTTTCAGTGTTTGTAGTACAAGGAGACAAACACCAGAACCAATTAGGAAACAGCACTTTTTCAACATAAAAGTAAAATTATCTAAAGAGCATTTGAATGCTTCTAAAACACTCAATTCTGACAGCAATGAACGTTGTTGGTGCAAAGTTCTTGCACTGGTAAAAATTGTGATGACTGATGATGTGCTGTGCATGAAAATGCGCTAAGCCAGCCTAAAAAAGGGAGACTGACTAAAAGCAACAATGAAGGTATGAGTACGAGCTAGACTGTATTTAAAACCATTTTGGAGGTTCGCCCGATGATGCAGGATTATTCCAACAGACATGTATAGAATAAAGTCGCATGTGAACCATTGTCACTGATGCTAACCATGTTTCTTTTACTTAAATTGTCGCCCTAGCCCTGTGCACTAGGCCTTGCAGTATCTCTTTGTATTTACTTCCTGTTTCGCTTTCCACCCTTAGGATTTCCAGTTTATCCTAAAGGGAGTTGCTCGCCTATTGTCGAACCCCTTAACCCAGACCTACCTGCCAAACTCTGCTAAGAAGATCCAGTTTCACCAGGAACTTTTGGTCCTTTTCTGGAAGCTCTGTGACTTCAACAAGGTACGTGGGCGGTAAAGAGAAATGGGTAAAAGTGTCTGTGAATATTGAGCAATTGGGTAGTAGGAGGTAGATCTGAAGGCTAACTCTGGCCTGTCTTAGTATGACACAATAAAGGATATGAGGCATACCATAGCAAAATAGCTTTGAATGTTCTTTGTATTTTGCTTGTGATGGTTGGCTTTTGGCTCTGCCATTATAAACAGTGAAGGGGGAAGGTCTTGGCTGCTAATTGAGCAGCGGAAAGTCTGGTGGGAGATTGAGGAACCACTTTGCAGTCTCAATCTGTCACTGAGCTCAGCCTCTGTTTCACTGTTGTCTTTCTCGCTCTTTTGCAGAAGTTCCTGTTCTTTGTGCTGAAGAGCAGTGATGTTCTGGATGTCCTTGTCCCAATTCTTTTCTTTCTAAATGATGCCCGTGCGGATCAGTGTAAGTTCCACATGCCATGGGCCCATCCGGGGATGACGCCTACATGAGTGCATCTACTGGTGCTGGAGTGGAGAGAATGGCCCAAAACTCATCCCTTCTTAGAATGAAATCTGAATTTCACACTGAGCAGCTTTTTCCAGGGATCGCCACCATCATTGCTGCCACAGGGCACTCTGAAGAAAATGGCGTGCTTCCTTACCCATCAGTCCTAAAGTCATCGATGTTTATTAGATGCTGCTTGCAGTGTAAGCAGTTAGATAGCAAATTTGGTTTGGTGCATTGAAAAATCATGCCCTGTTCTGGATGGTTTTCTAATAATTACTAGTGTTCGCTGTGTGCTAGTTTTTTTTACTATAACTTTGTTATATGGGTTCAAGGTGTGTTTGATTCTGATTTTCTGTGGTTGCAGCGTGTGGCCAGTATAATGTAGCTGCAAGGCTTGCTTAGCTTTGACGAATTCCAAGGTCATAAGGTGTGTCAAGCCTTAGCCTGTTTGTCTGTGGTTGTTGTCGGTGTCGAATCTTGGCTAGTTTTTATATTGTTCCACGTTTGGTTTTCACCTGTTTAATGCTTTCTGGGTGTGTAGGGGTTTAGCTAGGAGTTACGCTCCACTTCAGGTGGTGGGCACAGGTATACCTTTGCAGTATGGTGACTTTAGAAAGTGTGTGTGCCATATAGAGGGTCAGGGCTCTCTGTATTCATGTTTTAGGTAATGTGCCTTTTTGAGTGATGTTGTGGATTGTTTCCTGCCACTTATCGTGCTCTGCCCACCACGTATCTTGTACAAAGGCGATGTATGTTTCATGTTGTTGTATGTTGATACGTTGTGCAAGGTTGTTGGTTTTACATTCATTGCATGATCTATTGGGTTGGCCTTTTGGGGGATAGGGTGAATGCCAAAGACGTATGGTTCATTCATACTTTTTCTCCTTAAGTTGTTTATTATCATTGTGTTGCTTCTTTAAAAAACAGATGATTTATGTATTTTGTCTGGTGTTTATGCTTTTGTACTGTACTGTGCTATCTCTGCTGACTTTTGGTGGATTTGTGACTGGATATAGTGCTTGTTAACGAGAGCTTTTCCAAGATCCATTTGGATGGATCAGAAGGACGTGTGCTGGGCTGGGGAGTAAAAGATCAGCTCCTGGTGAGATGTGTCACTATGAACCTACATACAAATAAATTGTATGTTTCACGTTGTTGAATAAACCTGCAAAAATGTAATTTATCCTCTATAGATATATTTAAAACACATTTCGGGATGGGTGATTTTTGTTTATAAGAAGTTCCTAATCCTTTCACATTTTCTGCAGCTCGTGTTGGTTTAATGCACATTGGGGTTTTCATCCTACTGCTGCTGAGTGGGGAGCGCAACTTTGGGGTTCGGCTGAACAAGCCATACTCCGTGCGTGTGCCGATGGATATCCCTGTCTTCACCGGCACTCATGCTGACCTGCTGATTGTGGTGAGTATCGTGCCAGCACCGTGGGGGCCTTTAGCCATGCCCTGTCTGTGGGGCCACAGCTGTATCCTATGAAAGGCTGTGCAGAGGTAGTGTGTCTATGCCACTTGTATGAAGGATCAGGATCAAATATACTCCATGGAATCAAATGTGCTTTTTGGTTCTTTTGAGCAAGTATCCCTATTCTGTTTTGTAATGGGTCTTTCTGAAGAGCATCAGAACATGCTCCAATGAGGCGCATGGCATTAAGGGGGTCATGGTGTACTTAAGTGAGATTAATAAAATTGTGGGATGTCTGCAACTGCTTTGGGACTGTGTGTAATGGGTGAATGGCATTTAGAAGGTCATTTTCTGTTATTCCAGTTGCGCTTTTTCAGGATTAGTGCCATGCAAGGCGTGGGGTTTAGTTTCCTCTCTCCCTTGTGTTTCCCGGATTTCTTTAATTTTGATAATTTTGTCTGAACTCAGATCCCAGTTATAATGGAAATGCTGCTTTAATTGTACATTTTAGAAAAAAATATATTTTCTGTCCTTTGCCACAATAGCAAAATACTAGGTTAATAATCACGTTCGCTGTTCATGAAATTGTAATGATCTTTTTTAAAGACACGTGCTTCGTCATTGGATTTGGTAGCCCCATGACTTGAAAAAGTGTGATCATAGACTCCCTTAAATTCAGATATTTACATCCATGAGAGAAAAAGCCACCAGGCTACAGCCACAAAAAAAACATAATGTAGGGACTGCAGCAAAAATTGATGTTAAAATACAAATACATTATGGAAATCTTTCTGTACTGAAATTTCCAACCTGTCCCAATGTAGCCGAGTTGTAAATCACATAGAATGTCCATAGATTGAACTTTAGTGCTCTAGAATGTGTCTGCGTGTGAACCCGACATTAATGTCCATTCAGTATCAAGGTCGACATGAATTGAACTTCTGGGTACAAACTGCAGTTAATTTAAAAAATAATACAGTATATGTATCTATAATGTCAGTGTCAGAGTTAGTCCTGGCTTAGTAAATGGTAAATATTTTCAATCATAGAATAAAGAAAGCGTGGTAAAGAATATGTCGATGTAGTTAAAAGTACAATAAATTAGCTTAATGACAAGAAATGAGTAAAGCGCTATCACTCTTAACCGTCACACAATTACCAGTTATTAACAAAAAATCCTAAATCTTATCCTGTATGAAAACCAAAAATCAAGTCAGTGATAACCACGAAAACATGTTGTGCATCAAAATGTAATGCACTAGCAAAAGCTGTATTGTGATAGGTGAGAGTGCCTGTAAGAATATAGGTAGTTCTCATCTCCTGACGTTGTGGGGCAATCTGAAAGGCTCAGGCCAGCCACCTAGTAGCAGGGCCCTATAGTCAAGCTCACTCTGATTGGCGGCGCTGGTCGGCAGCACAGCCAATCACCGGCCAGTTCTTGTCTCTAGGCGCATGGGTGTGTGCTAGTGACCACCATGTTATCAGTGTGGGCGTCCTGAAGTGGAAGCCAGACCTGAGGTATGCAGAGCAGGCCACGGCTAGGGCGCGTGCAGAGAAGTGACATAAGCCTAAAAAGGCTGCATTGTTTGTAATTTAGATTTTGAAAGCCGTATTTCACAAGGAATGGTGAAATATTTTCAATATTTCAGTTTCTTGTGAAGTTTCCATATTTCTGTTCTGTGTGACATATGGATGTTTATATCACTGCATTTTGTGCGATAGCAGCGTCCTAATGTATACATACGTATAGACATACATATGTGATATTGTAACAATACTTGTTTTCACATTTTAATTTTGGGATTGTAATGTTCTAGTAATCTGGCGGGTTCGGTACCTTTTCTTGGACCCCGGGTTGCACCTAGCGCTGCTTTAACGCGTTTTTTCACTTTTCCTCAGGTGTTTCACAAGATCATCACGAGTGGCCACCAGCGGCTGCAGCCTCTCTTTGACTGCCTCCTAACCATCGTGGTGAACGGTAGGTACGGTCCTCCACCCCACCCTCATGCGGAGGGCCTGGAGCGGGGCTGTGTGAAAGGGATGAGCCACGTGAGTGGTGTCTGTCTATGTGTGCGGTCACGAAGGAGCCACTGCGTGCCGAGGGCGGGAGCGGCCTGTGCCTGTGAGCCCGGGAAGGCTCTCAGAGACGGGTGCTGTGCTCGTCCTGTGTGTAACACACTCTTGCACACTACACCTTGTGATAAAATCATTGTGAGCCTCCTCCATCCACCGGTTGACTGGCCTTTCCCTCTCCGTGCAGCCGTCTCTGGACTCGTTGCTTCATCCGATCCAGTCACCCAGACTCGGATTCCTTAATTCTTCCTGACGTTTCCCACCGATGTACTCCGTAATTCTCTCTCTCACACCCTCCCTGTAACATCTCACGACGCACCAGAGCTAGCACCGAGCAGGCGTCGTTGCTGGGGGAGCACTGGCACCCGGCAGTATCCACTGAGTGCTTGTCAGGGGCGTAGCTATCCGAAAGTCAGGCTAGCATATAATGTTTAAATACAATATAACACAAGCAGAGTGCATGAGAGGGGCCTATGGGGCAGTGGAAAGGGAGGGGAATACAGTTTGGTAGGAGCAATGAGTGTAAAATAACCAACATTTTTGAGGACTTTCAGATAGTGGGCGTGCGTGTGATTTTATGTCTGTGTGTATGCACAAATTCCTGCTGAAATCCGACGGACATCTCACAGTGCCCGACTGAAAGCACTTGAATTCAGCTGTTTATCATAAAATATATTTATAAGGGGGGTGAAACACCCGAACATCCCCGAAGCTACGCCCTGGCCTCTTGTTGGTACAGCAGCTGGCAGGAGGGCTGATGTAGACTTCTCTTCCAAATATATTGGAGCTCGGTGCCAGAGGGAATATTCTTCCTGGGGAACACTATTATAAGGATGGGAATGCAGGGCTTTCTCATGCAGGTGCTATTGTTTCTGCGCAGGGTAGTGAATCCCAGGCTCCTTCAGCATGTGGGGGTATAGCCACATACAGAAAAGGCTAGACGGGCTACTGAGGGGCCCATCGCTAGTAACACGACCTCCATACCAAACGTAAACGTCATGGCTTCTCCAGAAAGTTGCGATTTATGGGTAAGGTTGCACAGAATAGCAAAACTCATTTTTTTTTTTTTTTTTTAAAGAGTGCTGTCTAAACACACATGAACATAAATCACAAAACCTAAGCAGTTCGGTCGGGTAGGTGCACTAGCCAGCGGCTTCCTGCCTCCCCTAGGACGCCATAGTTTTTATGTAAAACTCATGGCGAATTCCCAGGCAGTTCCAGCAGATGGCACTCTCCACACACGGTAGTAAATCAACGTTTTTTGCAGCAAATGGCACTGCTTATGTACAGGTAGTGAGTCCCAGGCTCCTCCAGTAGGCGGCAATGCCTGCTCACAAAATTAGGAATTCTCATCGAGCATGTTGATCGAATTGGTGATTTGTGTGGGCTTAACTCAGATTTTATCTGAACAGATGAATTTTACTTTTCTTCTACCTAATTTACGTGTTATATACCTTGTTGCTGTTTGTTTCTTTCAATTCACCATTCTGTTCTTAATTCTATGACAGTACCGTAGGCTTCGATTCGGCTTCTCAATCTTTACTATTAAAAAACAGCAGCCAATAAAAAAACAGTAAAAAAAAAAAAAAACAGTAAACACACTATACGTACCATGAGGCTTTGAACCACACCTCTATAAACCCACCAATAGTCTCTTGGTATCGTATTCAAAATAGCAGGGTACAATCTTTCCTGCCTCTTTCTTTGCTGTTCCACAGCTGAGATAAGTACCTTTGTATTTTGCTTCATTTTGGGGCCTATTATATGTGTAACATTGTTTATGGTGTGTTGCGAGCGCTCTCAGTGCCCTTTTCTGCTGGTTCCTTCCTATTTTTTCCTTTAGCAGGGTGCTTGCTGGTAGCGCTACACGCACGATTCGATCGTGCGACCGCTGTGCGTCCGGCGAGCCGTTTCTCTGCCTCGGCACGTGTTGCGCCTTTTGTCTTTTATTGTGATTCCTTCCTAATGCCACTTTGCGCAGCCGCAGTGTGCAGCAACTTCTCTCCGGAGCGAGTTTGCGTGTAGAGCCCTATTGGGCTATGAGCACCGGCGTCTTGGAAAGCTGCCGGCATGTCTCTCTTCGCCCGCCAGCTTCCCTTGGTAGACACTGGTGCCGCCTCTCCCTGGGCTGCAAGAATTGGGTATTTCTGTGCATTTTGACTTTGTGACTCTATTTGGCTAAACAGTAAAACTTTTCTGGGTTTTGCCATCTTTAAAAGTCCTTGCTTGTGCACAATCCTATTTTGACGCCAGCTAGTACTCCCATTTGACATGCTGATCCCTGAGCTGGGCAGGGCTGTAATCATTACATTCAGGGTCTGTCCTGCCCCCCTCCTTTTAAATGTATTTCTGTAAGACCCTTGTTTCCTTCTGGGGACTCTGAGTGTGAGGTGTCTTTTCCCTCCTATGACCATGTCTGAATACAAGACATTTGATCAAGGCCTTGAGAGCTACGACCCTTATGAGGGCGGAGATTATCATTATGGTGACGGAATGGAAGCAGTGATTGACAGATCCATCTAAAAATCCACCGACAAAGCCCTCCACTCAGCCCTCCATCCCATTTCTAAGTGCTCAGATGAGCTCGCAGGACATTCCTCCCATTCTCCTCCCTCATCTGGGGGTCCCTACCTTCGCCCTTCCTCTTCCCCCTCAGCTCCTTCTTGGCCGCACTCAGAGGTCATTTGTAAAGCGACCCAATGAGCAGATACTATTCATGCCTACAGTGCAGGGACCACATCCTGTCCTCCCCCCGCACCTTCCCAGGCAACTGACTCAGATTCTGATTCCTCATCTTCTCAGACGTCACACGCTTTCAAGCGTTCCAAGAAACTCAAACGCTCCCCCTTCCCTTCCCACTCCCTTCACTTTTGGCCCTTCTGCAATTGTGCATCCTGATCCTCCGATTGGACCCCTGCTCCTGTGGTGGTCAATTACATACACCTGAATTTACGCAAGGGTTTTGACAAAGAAGTCAGATCCAGACTTGAGTCGGAATGTCCTCGGCCAGATCTACCTTATAAAACTGCTCTCACTCCTGACATTGATGCCTTGATGTTGACCTTCCTCAAAAAATTCAACAAAGACCCCAAACAGGGCATAGATAGAGCCCTCCGGGCTTGCCAGGATAAGCTCCTTGATATCTCTGGCCCTTTGGTAAAAATTCTTGAATTGGCCCTACAAGCTCAGTAAACAGGTGCCCACATTCACCCTGAGGTGCTGGCTGGTTGGACCCAACTAGCGATCTGCCTCTTGGTCAACAAGAATTGCGCTTTAGCCACGGAACGCCGCAAGTCGGTGCTGCTGCAATCGGTTGAACTGGCAACTGCTGTACCGGGCCCCCTGGCGGAGAGACAGTTGTTTGAAAACCGGTTTGTTAAAGACATTGCCAAATTTGTTAATAGTTTCACCTCTCTTGACAATTCACGGTCTTCTTTGAAACGTGTGTTCTACATTCTTTTTGACCGGGCCAGCGGTAGCAGAGGACGTTCGGCCACTTCAGCCAAGGTCCTCCAAGACGTTCTAACCCCAAGCACAGGTTGATTGATTTTATTGGGCCACCCTTGTGATTCTCTAGGTGCTGGGATGGGATTCATTTTACTTTTCTTTTTAGACTCTGAATCCAAACAAGAATGAAATGCCTGTGGTAGGCTGTTACCTTGAACTGTGTTTATGTTTCCAGTTGCTGTTTTCGTATTTTCTTCAGTCGTGGTTGTGTCATGCTGAACTTTGGTAACTCTCTGTTGAGAGTCGTTTTAACTGTTTTGCATTCCTTTTATGGACATGGTTCTTATTCCTTGGACTGCGTGTTTTCGCAAAGAAGGAGGCAGGAAAGATGGTGCCTTGCTATTTTGAATACGATACCAAAGACTATTGATGGGTTTATAGAGGCGTGGTTCAAAGCCTCAGGGGACATGTATTGTGTTCACTGTTTATTCACTGGCTGCTGTTTTTGAGTAGTAAAGATTGAGAAGCATAATCGGAGCATCTGTGTCCTTAACAGAATCTAAAATTCTTGTTGCAGATACAAAAAAAAAAAATCTATTCTGCTGTCACTTTCTCTACTTTACCTCTATCCCACCTTCTCACTGCTCTCTCCTCTTATCACTTTGGTCTTTACCTGCAAATCACTCTCCCTCCCACATACTCCGCCTCATTACAATTTGCTCCCTTGTCTTTCGACCCTTCCCGCCTGTTTCTCTCTCCTCCTCATCCTCTACTCGCACTCTTTGCCGCAGTGTCCCCGTACCTGAAGTCCCTCTCCATGGTGGCTGCCAATAAGCTGCTGCACCTTCTTGAGGCCTTCTCCACCAGCTGGTTCCTCTTCTCCGCAGTGCAGAACCACCATCTGGTCTTCTTCCTGCTGGAGGTCTTCAACAACATCATCCAGTATCAGTTTGATGGTACGTAGGCCCTCTGTTCTTTTACATGTTCTGACTCTATTCAGTTCACTCAGCCCTGACTGGCCATTACTTGGACTTAGCTTTCTGATCTAACAAATATCGTTCATGTTTGTTCCTTGCTTGTGTCTTTGGCGCTGAAGGCAATTCCAGCCTGGTTTACGCCATTATCCGGAAGAGAAACGTCTTTCACCAGCTGGCCAACTTGCCAACAGACCCGCCTTCCATCCAGAAAGCCCTTCAGCGGAAGAAGAAGACCCCTGAGCCCATCTCCCGCACCAACTCCCAGGAAGGGGCCTCGATGGAGGGCTCCAGGCCCGCTGCTCCAGCTGAGCCTGGCACGCTGAAGACCAGCCTCATCGCCACCCCGGGTAAGTCAGCCGCCAGCCGCATCTCCCTGCACGTGCCATATCTGGTAAAATCATTAAAAAAAACGCTACTGGCACCACCTCTATTGAGGCTCGGATTTCTTAGCAGCACTAACCACGGTAGGGCAGATTTTGCTTTGCAAATTTGCTGTAGATGGCTGGTATTCAAACTGCAAAAATTAAGGGGTCACGCTGCGTTTGAGAGCTGGACTGTAACCACCTGTTTAAAGCAATGCTCGGCAAAAGAAAGAAAACGTACGTGCGTGCCTTACTGGTTTTGTACCTTGGGATTCGCGAATATTCATGTTGCGATTTTTTAACAATTTCTAAAGGTATGCAAGGTTATTACAGGGATGAATCTCAAGCGAAAGTTACCACTGGAAAGATAATTCCGCTTTTAACCACTAGATGGGAACATTGTGCCGAACAGATTTTAAGCTATCACATCATTAGAAGCAAGTGAATTTTATACCACCCATCAGGCACTCCCTGAAAAGGCAAATCCATCACCGTCTCCAACCTGGTTTGGGCTGTGCCACCCCCCGACACCATTCTCATACAAAGTACCCTACTCCCTGTTACCACTCCTGTTATGGCTAGGATCACTGTTGGCAAGGCAGAAAAACACCTGTCTGAAACCACCCCTTAGAATAGCAGAATTCTGTCCTTTCTTCCGCCATCCCTCATCACCCGCCCCCTTCAAGGCAGATCTCGCCTCCCCTCAGTCAGCACTTGTAAAGTACATAACAGAAGCCCTGACAGGACAGTTCTTCCTTCCTGGTGTCACCCGCCCTGCAGTAACACGAGTGGCAGGACTGCGCCTTATCCCTGGTAGGACAGAACCCACACTTTACCTCATAAGGGCTATTCCAGAGCTACCTGGTGCCTCCTCTTCTAACGTTTCACGACCTCCAGAGCAACGGTATGCTAGCGTGGGGCAGCCGGGCAGTGCCCGATGGCCTGGTCTCACAGGTCGGTGTGTAGGCCGGTTTTTTGGCTGTTTGTGTGTCCGTTTTGGGTCTTTTGGTTTTTACTTTATTTGCCTTATATTAATACAAACATTACTTGCAACAAGCGCAAATACCCGTAGGGCTCATACATTGCAAACACTTATACAGTGTGTCTTTACATGTTAAAATCTGCTTCAATTTGAAAACATTGGCCACTTTTTTTTTTTTTTAGCTTTTTTTTAAAGCTTTATAATTTAATAATGGAGGCCACTTCAATTTTGGTGCCTGGCTGGGTATACTTTCTGTCCCAGTTCGGCCGTGACAACATCTAGGACCTTGCCACTTATTCAATCTATGGTAGCTAAGAAGTGAGCACTCCTTCATCAATGTTGTAAAGACCACAGAAAATCCTCAGTTACTCAGACAAGTCCTGCCGGAGCTATTCTGCACCTCAGCCCGGGATAAGACTGTGCCTTGCACTGTCCTCACCCACAGCGTGTGTACACACAGGCAGCGGCACTGCACCAGGCCTTCCTGCCTCGCACCCCCAACTATCAGCTCGGAAGGGCGCTTTCTTCTCCAGTATCACTGCATTGGATGATTAGATAAACCCTCACTGCACTGCATACCAAGCCACCGCCCTCCCTCTACAGCAGGAGCACCCCTCAGTCACACTGCACCCCCTTCGCAGTTCAGCGCCCCATCATCTACAGTTAATCCAGTCAATAAAACTATTCACCTCCCTCATCTCATCCATTCATCCTGGGCTATCAGAGACCTTGCTCTCTTCTCGCACTTCCCTTCTCCAAAATTCTCACTTCCGTTGCCTTGGCCTGTATTTTTTTGGCTAACAACTCGATCCCTTGTCATCAGAACACAACGCACAATACCCAATAGAAACTGTCTCAGGCGCACCAGCTTCATCACATCAGAAATGTGTTAGTTGTAAAAGGGAGCAGCCACCATCACTGAATTCACCCCAGCTCATCACAGGCACTTCTCATCTGCACTCACCCACCTCGATCCATCTGCCGCACTTATTATGCGCCTTTCCTCGTAAGAGCGGCCATGGCAGTACATAGTACCCCCACCCCAAAACGCCAGTACACCAGAGCCACTTACCTGATGCCTCGGCTTTATTTTTCTTTTTTATAAATTTCTAGTTGGTTTTCATTAAAACATAACACCAGTAATGGCTTTCCCACCAGGCAGGTGGTCCAAATAATTGAATATATTGGTCATTAAGCATACCAGGATATTCAGCAGATACATAATAATTGTAAGCATTTAAATCTAAATATACTTTATATCGCTTAGTTTTTATACTGTGAGTCTCTCAAGGAGGGTGAGAATCGGTGGGTGTAGCTGGTCTCTTGTTTCCAACCCCAAAGACCACCTAGCAGTTTTGCGTTCGCTCTATACATTGCCTTTCGTATCTCAGCAGCTTTTGACCATTCTGCAACATCTCTAATGCACACCTTGAGTTGGTGCTCTGTTAGACAGCCCGTGTGTGGCCAGTTCGTGTCTCGCCTGCAGTGAAGTGCATTGTGTAGCTTTGTTCTTGACTAGACTGTTAGGCCGCAGTAGCACCATTTCCACCAGACAAGCTCTAGGTTCAGATTTCATTGACGTGCTCCCACATCCCCGTCACCTGACTGCTGTTGCGCTCCAGAAGGAGGTCCTTATATAGTACGCTCAAGTCAAGTGAAGAGATGTGACACCGTCTGTGGCACATGTAAGGCGTCTAGAATCTCTGTCGGTGTTTAGTGTACAGTGTAAGAGAGCAACACATCCTGGCAACAACCATTGTAGGGTACAGTCTCCTCCCACCCCATCTCTGGAAAAAGGGGGGACTACCTCCCAAGCAGCACTGCTGGTATAGCAGAGCTCCAGCCTTTACATCACTGCTGGTGGTGCCACTTCTGAACCTGCGCGTGGAGTCAAGAATGCTCCTCAAACCATCTCTTATGCCAGAGCCGCCTTACCAGGGTGTGTCAAGAGCCATCACGGCTGATGAAGTAGAGATGCCTCCCCAGCACCCTCCTGGATATGACTGAGCCTGCTCCCCCATACCACTCCAGTGTATGGGAGAGCCAATTCTCAGCACCACACTTGGTAAACCAGAGCCCCCTCGCCAGCACCACTGTTGGTACAGCTGATCCCTCTTCTAGTGCCAGCCCCAGTAAGGCTCTTTCTTCCTGTCATATTCCAGGTCCAGCAAAGGCCCCTCCATGCTCTGCTCTTTCCTATGAGAAAGCTCAAAGTACTCATACCTCTCTTGTTAAGGAGGCGCCTGCCACCCCGCAGCTTTTGTGGTAAGGCAACCACCGCAGGCATGGCAGAGTCACATCCCTGACGCCATTGCTGGTAATCAGTCTTTTACTTGTTCCCAAAACGGACTCATCAGAGACACCCTCTCTCATCATGTCCCGTAAGGGATAGCCACCATTCGTGCACTGCTAGTCATAAGGCTGAGCCACCCCTTCATCTGTTGTTGGTTAGGCACCACCGCAGGTGAGGCAGAGTCTCCCCCCTTGCAGCCACCTGGGCTGGTATCTGCATCACCCTGGCACTAAAAGGGTATTCGAGCCACTCCCAACCCACCACTGTGACAGCACAGCCTGCTCCTGGGTACCACTATAGATGAGATAAGGGCCCAGCCCTGTCAGGACACTGGTAATGTAGACATTTGTTGCTGGGACCACTGCTAGTGCGTAGGTTGATGCTTGGCATCAACCGGTAAGGCATTGCAATCTCCCTCGCAACATCTGTCTGCTTTCTGCCCCAAGCCGACCCTGGGCAAAACCTAGGATCTTGTGATTTATTCAGTATAAAACAGCCATGCTTCCTGACACCTCCAGTGGAAAGGCTAAGCCCACCTCTCGGAAACCAATCATAGTAGGCAAAAGTTTGTTAATAACTTATTGTCTCTTCAGAATTAAAACATGAAAAAAGCAGGGCCTTTGTGCTTCATTTTGTATAATCTTCCATATGTGACGTCGCTCATAATACACAGTTCTTAAGGGAACAAAGGTTAATATGTCATTTCCTCCTTGACCACCTGCTGTAAATATTTGTAACAGTGCACACCTGCAACAGATACTAAACAAGTCTCCTTATCTGCGATCAGACTCTGTAATTGTATCAGTTATAGTAAATCATTGTCAGTCCTGGGGATTGTGCTGCTGGCAAATAAACGAAGGTGTGGTTTGCTGTTAGTTCCTGGTCATTTTTAAACTCCTAAAATCCCTAAAATGAATGCGTTGCCCAAATATTCACCTAGGAGATGAAAGCCTGCCCCCATTTAGGAGCATCTGTAGTGCAGGCTTATGCCAAGCACTGTCTGTTGTCATTATTTTTTTGGGTGGGGGAGGTCTCCTAAAGGCTGAGGTGGTCTGGCAGAAAGGATGATATCCAGGAGCTTGGCAGCAGGATAACACCTCAGTCAGGCATGTGACGGTGACACTCCCATGCATGCCTGACATGTGCCCGAATCTACCTCGGTCCTGCAGGCTCCTCCAGAGGTCACTTGTCATCATGTAGTCTCCAGGTTTCCTACAGGCCAGTGTGCCTCAACTCAGAGGGTCATGTCTTCTTTCTTGCATTCATGGTGGATGATTGATCAAATCCGCCTGCTGTACATTGTGATGCTTTAACTTAAAAGGCTGCTCCCTTTCCTCAACTGTTGTTCGATCTGGAGGTTTCTGCTTGAAGTAAAGTCAATGAATCAAATGAAAAAGCATTTATAAAGTGCACTTTATGCCTGAGTGGCTCTAGGTGCTGCAGTAATCCATATGTGAGGCTGGGCGTGGAAGAAATTCAGAGAACAGCGAATGCTTGATGGTAGCTTTGAATCTGTTGGGCGATGATCCAGTCTGTGACTCTGCAGAAAGAGTAATCTTAACCCCCATAGCCTTCAAAGTCTCCTGCCCGTTCCAGAACCTGCGGTCTTTTTCAAAACATTGTGAAACCCTAGGAATTAAATACCCTACAAATTGAGCTCCTACATTGGTGCTAGATGGCGCATGATTTTAGGTCATGTTCTCACTGTTGCTTTAACCGAGCAGCAGTGATTATAATTCCAGTACAGGAAGCCCTGCCCTTGGAGTGAAAGCAGTGATTAAGTATCCTGTTGGTGCTCAACATGAATGTTTAATGGTAGAAAATTGCTAGTTAAGAACTAAGAATTATTACTAAACCTGTTCATGTTTGCTAGAGGAGAAACTCTACAGGAAAAAACATTTTGGTCTGCTGTCTGTAGTTGTAACGCCTCACCCCTGTAATACAGTTTTATAAGTTGACAATGGCAGGAAGTAATTGTAAAGGTATAATGTGTGACACCTGTGTAATGGTAGTCCTCTCCTTTCGTTGTGTGCTACTGCCTGTTGCATCCTTTCCCTTCCCTCGCCCCCTCCAGGATGGGTGGTGTAACACCGACTCTGCTCTGTCATGGTGCAAACTCATCCCATGGTGCGAAATATACATATTTGAATAAATTTCTATGGAAAGCTGAAAACTCTGTTTTTGCCACTCTCCGCCCTGTGTGGATGGTGTTACGTACCCACCCTATTTTGTAACCTCTTTTTCTTGTTTTAAATCAGGTATCGACAAGCTGACTGAGAAAGCGCAGGTCTCAGAGGATGGAACACTGAGAACGGTTGAGGCCACGTCCTCCCCACAGTCCCCGGTGGAAGGCAACCCATCGACACGCCTCAGTGACACGGAGTCCTTCAACGGGGTATGAATAGAAGTGACTTGACCTGGGGCGAGCGAGTCTGGATCTTAGGTAGTCTGTGAGTGAAAGAACAATAAGGGACGTGAGGACTGCTGGCTTGGACAGAGCAAGGAGAACTGGGAGATAGCAGACCTGAAAAAATATGGTGGATGTGAGCAGATGTCGGGGGAAGAAATGGTGACTGACTGCAGGGGACTGACCAGGGTGAGCGACATAATATGGGCTAGAGCTGACATCCAGAAGAGTGGTCACATGAGGCAGAGCTGACCACGAGGAGATACACTAGTTAACTGTGTTACTAATTCTCCATCATGGTTATCATCTTTGAATCTATTGGGAGCCCCTAACATGTTTTACATAAAGACATTTCTCATTTTATAATGTAATTTCACAAGAGAACATAACATATCTTTCTAAATGCTACATTTTCTTTTTTATTTAATGAAATCTAGTTGAATTTAACATTTGATGTCAGAAACCCCCTTCGCCCCAGAGCACTTTTTAATTCTCTTTCAAAAACACAATGCAGGAAATGACTCAAATAGGTGGCATCTTCACCAGAAGTAAATTTCAACATGGTCACCTTAAGGATGCATGGTGGTCATTGTCCCAGAATGCAAAGCAACATTAGTTATGGCAATCAATCAAGGTTCTTGCATAGCGCGACTAATCACTCGTCCTCAAGGTGCTGGGGGGGTGGGTAGTGTTCTGCAGCTTAGTAGAAGCACTAGTTGGCCGGTTCAGTCGAAGAGCCAGGTCTTGAGGTCCTTCCTGAACTGAGGCAGAGAGGGAGATTGCTTGAGATGAAGAGGAAGAGAGTTCCCGGTCTTTGCGGCAAGGTAGGAGAAGGATCTTCCTCCGGCTGTGGTCCTGCAGATCCGTGGGATGGCTGCCAGGGCCAGGTGAGGGGATTGGAGTTGTCTGGTGAGCGTGTGGAAGGCGAGGCAGTGGTTGAGGTATGCAGGTCCTATGTTGTGGAGGGCTTTGTAGGTGTGCATGAGGAGCTTGAAGGTGATTCTTTTGTTGATTGGGAGCCAGTGTAGGTCTCTCAGGTGCCCAGAGATGTGGCTGTGACAAGGGATGCCCAGGATAAGTCTAGCAGTGGCTTTCTGGATTGTTTGCATTTACTTTTGGAGCTTCTGGGTGGTATCTGCATAGAGTGCATTGCCTTAGTCGAGCTTGCTGCTGACGAGTGCCTGGGTGACTGTTCTGCTGGATTTGCAGGGGATCCACTTGAAGTTCTTTCAGAGCAGGTGGCGCATGTGGAAGCAGGAGGACGAGTCGGCGTTGACTTGGTGGTTCATAGAGTGCAAGGAGTCGAGGATGTTGCAGAGGTTACATGCGTGGTTGGTCGGTTTGGGGGGACTTTGAGTGCTGTGGGCCACCAGTAGCCCAAAGTGAGAACTTCTTTCTTGTCTGAGATGAGTTTGAGGCAGCTGTCTTTCATCCAGGCGGCAACTGCCTTCATCTTGTTGTGGAAGTTGGTCTTTGCGACTGTAGGTCCATCGGTGAGGGAGAGGATCAGCTGATTGTCAGCGTAGGAGATGATGTTGAGTCTGTGGTTCCTGATGATGTCTGCTAGTGGGGCCATGAAGGTTTTGAAGAGGGTGGGGCTCAGGGAGGAGACTTGGGGGGGGCGCCGCAGTTGATGTCTGTAGGTTTGGATGTGAACGCTGGGAGCCTGACTCGGTTCGGCCGGTGAGGAAGGAGAGGATCCATTTCAGAGCTTTGCCACGAATGCCGGTGTCATGGACTCTTGCGCAGAGGGTGGGAGACGGTGTTCAAGGTGACTGAGAGGTCCAGGAGGATGAGGGCTGCGGTTTGACCTTGGTCCAGGAGATTGCAAATGTCCTCTGTTGCGGCAAGGAGGGCAGTCTCCGTGCTGTGGTTAATTTTGAAGCCGGATTAGGAGGGGTCTATTATGTGGTTGGTCTCAATGAATTCGGAGAGTTGGGAGTTGATGTTTTTTTCGATTACTTTGGCCGGGAAGGCGAGCAGAGAGATGGGTCTGTAGTTCTTGAGGACCTTTGGGTCTGCGGATGGTTTCTTCAGCAGGGGGTTGATCTCTGTGTGTTTCCAATCTTCAGGGAAGTTGGCGGTCTCAATGGAGCAGTTGATGGTGAGACAGAGCTCAGGGGCGATGGTGTCACTGGCTCGGTTGAAGATATGGTGGTGCAGGGGCCCGAGGGGGCTCTGGACTGGACGGTCTTCATGATCCGTAGGGTGTTGTTGGTGATAAAGGTGGTCCAGTTAGTCAGGGTCGGCTGGGATCCAGAACCTTTGGGTGAGGTGGTTGTGGATGAGGCTGGTTGATCCTGAGTTGTGAAGCTGTCGCAAATGTTGGCGATCTTGCAGTGGAAGAAGTTGGTAAGGTTGTCGCAGCGGTCTTGTGAATGGGGATGTCCGTGGTGTTGGTGCTGGGTTTAGTGAATTCTTTGATCACAATAAAGAGTTCTTTGCTATTGTTTGCATTGACGTCAATTCATTCTTGTATGGCGGTTTTATTTGTGGCTCTGATGAGGCGGTGATGTGATGTGACAGCGGTTTTGAGGGCTGCAAGGTCAGCCAGGATCTTGCTGCTCCTCCACCTTCTCTCGAGTCATCTACAGGTGCATTAGGTAGCAGGTAATTTTGTCAGGAAATTCAGAATAAATATATGAATTACTAATTTCCATCTTAAGAGTTAGGGGTCCGGTGAGAGGTCTATTTATGAATTCAAAGATGATGGAGAACTATGACTGCAAATGTGTGACTTTTCCTTCCCCATCATGGGATCATCTTCAATATTCATAAGCATTAGAAATGAACAGATAGGGTGAATCTGCGAGGTGGAGAAGAAGAACTTGTAAGAATTAAGTTAAGCAAGCCAGTTGCACATAGGCACTAGGATAGTCAAAGTTTTTGTTCTGGAACTGAAACGTTAACAGCAAGGCTGAATAAAGAAGCAATGGCTGATATTCCTCCTGTGAAGGGAGCCTTAGACTGACCAGGAATTATCTGCTGTGGTGTATATAGTACTTTGTGGTGCAGGTCACGGTCGGCAGATGTACAGACTTCTTGAAGAAGCTAAAGCAGTGAAGACAGCACAGTTGCAACAAGTAACTGCTTTGGCTGGCTTTGTTTGTGATTTGCATCAGAGCTGTGCACAAGTCCCCTTCCTACATCTAGCCTATAAAGTGGCCTCAACTGGAGAGCATGGCCTTTTAACTAAAGTGAATGGCAGAAAGTCTAATTTATTTAGAAATATAAAATCACATTAGTAAGGAAAGGACGATGAATTCTCAGTGACAACTAAATATAATTGAATACAGTGTACGCTTCATGTGAGCACAAGTCTGGGATCCCCCTCCTGTCTGATGACATGTGTCTCACTTCTGCTGTTCCAGCAGAGGTGCTGAATGCTGGATTAATGTGCAGTCCTGCCAGACCAAATAAGCCCAACATGTGAACCTCTATTTAGGGAAGGAGGTGCTATTGTGGCATCATAGTAGCAGGTCCCTGGAGAAAACCAGTTAAGGCCATCTTAAAAAAATCTCTAATCCCTGACAGTGAAGATTTCTGTAGCTCATCTTGCTGTTCATATTTTTTCTGATTCTCTGTTGTCTTTTGGAAGTATTGAAGCACTTTCTGATAAGTCAGCCTTGAACTACCAGTCATCTTGACAAATCTCTTCTGTCACTTGAGAAGCGCTCGCTCCCACCACTGCTAAACACTTGGCAAATGCATGTGAAACAGATTTAACACCCAATGAAAAGACGCTGCACTAGTAGTGCTGATTGAACATTTTGGACTGTAGAAACCTCCAGTGTTTTGCACAGTGTATTGAAAGCACGTGTCTTGTAAGTCTTTAACACACATTTCCTTCACGCATCCATTTTCTGCAAGTCTCTTAAATTCTCGTGTAAGCCCAGTGCTCTGAATTTCTCTTTCTATGTCTATTGGTTTGCAATTCGAAGTGTAGAAGTGTAAAACCATGCTCTAGGCCATTGCTGTGAACAGAAAGGAGCACCAGTGTTTGCCAACATACACCCAATAGCTTGGAATATTTCAGTAATTTGTTTTTACGTGTGTACTGGCAGGTGGGCCGCATGAAGAGGCTTTGTGCTCTTGGGTGTTAAGAAGTGAACTCTGCAAACTTTGCTCATATCATTCTAGCTCCCATTTGTTTTCGGGTCTGTGCCCCTCTGCGAGATCGTAGTGGAAAAAATAGCACAGCACTGAAAACAGAGGAATTTAGTTTATTGCGTTCATCTGCCAGGGGTGAGAGCCTTCCCAATGCACTTTGAAGGCTGCTGCCCTTCTCTTTTCATCTTCTACTCCCCTATCCTTTGTTTGAAGAGTCTTTACTGTTGTCTTCTCCAACAAGGCAAATTAACACAGTGTCAGGTAAAAGTTTACCACATAGGACCTTTATTGCATTTTACAGAATCCTTTCTTTTTCAGATTCTATTTCATTAGAGGCTCAGGTCTCACCATCTTTTATCATTATCTGTATTCCTCGTTAGCCTAGGATCCAAAGAGTGAGTTGCCTTTGAAAGGCATTGGGATTGCGGTATTTAAGGTAGTAGTTCCCATGTGCAACAAGACCCCCTCTTTACCTTGACTGAACTTTCGATCTGATGATAGGTCATTATGCAAGACTGTATTTTCTAAAAACGTTTCATTGTTTTGGTACTGGCAGAAGGTCTGTATCACTCGCTGCCATCATTCATGGAGTTTTTTTGGCTGGCATTTCCCCACCGCAGTTCATTAGACCTGTACTCACTATTAGCAGGTGGTGAAGAGGGAGAAGAGCTCAACCTTTTGCACACTGCTGAGACGACCACCAAATATACAGAGGAATTTATTTTAAGAACCCCAGATATTGCTCAGGCACCAGGAATTTCGTGCCTTGACTCTTCTTAGTGGGTCTGACATAGGCAAGTGTGGAACACCTTTGTGGTAGAGGTAAAATACTGCGGTAAAATACTTTAGGCTAAAAGGCCAACTAAGTTGGAGTTTTAGGCTCTAGATGCTCAATAACTAACCGTATTGTGCATGGAACAGTCATTTGTTTTAGTTTCCTCGCTTGCCTGTTCGAAAACTTGTGGAGCATGAGAACATTGTTCACTGGAGAAATTCTTGAATGGACTGACTAAAAGGAGTGGCAAGTGTTCCCCGATCCTGAGATGGTAGACAACATCTGTTCTCTGGAGCCTGAAGTTGGCAATCTTTAGAACTGGGGCACACTCGGTATACATGGTGATGTACGGAATCATCTCTTTGCAGTGAGATGTGTCCCTGTGTCAGCAAATGTCTTTAGGTAAAAGCCCTTAGGATACAGCACCCCGAGAATACTTATGTGGTTCAGTGGGAGTGTGCTCCCTATCTGGAGGAAGCCCTGGTCAGCCTTCTGGACTGAGCTCCAGATTTCCTTGTGCCGTCCTGCTGGTTCTGATTCCTAGTCTTCACCATCTGACAGTGAAATATGGCGTCTATACCTGAAATGGCCCCTCAGTTGTCTCGGAAGACTTTGATGGAGAACGTTAACTCAGCGTTGATCCCTTGGTGCAGTGGAGAAGTTAGCGATGAGTGGGGCCCGAGCATTAAGCATTATGCTAGTGAAGCTCTTCATATTGAGGCTTTTGGAAACTAAATGGAAAGATGGCAACGCTAATGGTGTTTCAATTCCAAAGCACCCCTAAAGGTGTCAGACTGGGCACCAGCACAGATGTTTCTCCTCTTTTACCTGCCTCAAAAGGCTGTACTTTCTCTCTTAATCTGTCTGCCTCATAAAACTCAAGTGTAAGTGACATACGTTACTCTCATCGATTGTGTAAGTCTTCAGCATTTCCTCCTGTTTTTGTCACCAGAAGCAGGACACTCATCAACATTGTATAGCAACAAGAAAAGATAAGGACTTGCAAGGGATCTAGTCATTAAGGAAAACTCAACAAGCTTGCTTTAAAAGTATTTTCGGAGAGGTTAAAAAAAATACCAAGAATCAGCCTGTGTTTAGGTGCACTACTTAGTGCACTTACCTGCACTAAGGTTTGCTGCTACTTTAAGTTTAGTGTCAAAATTCCACTTTTTGGGGCCTAAACGTTACTGTGCTATTTCCTATATTGTTGTTTTATTTTTCAGTGAGCTTTTAATGACCTTTTCAGCCACTGTGAAGAAGTTCATTTATACTTGCCACACCCTCGTGCGCATAGAATGGCATTGTGGCCAAAAGTGCCTTGAAACATAACATCTTCCAAAGGCTGAGCAATGGCCAACAGTACTCCCCAGAAAAACAAAACCAGTGGCCGTGCCCTTCGGCACTCGTAGTTCTCTGCAGAGATCCTAAATAGGAACTATCTGGCCACTACCTAATATAACCTTCCACAAGATAATAGTCTAATCTCCCCGGCCACTATCCCATGTGACTCACCTGTGAACGATGCGAAACAGTGCCCCAACAGTAGATTTGACTTCGGTCAGTGAATACCTCATAACTGTAAGGGGCATCCAGATGTGTGAAAAACTACTGGAGTATAGAAATGTTAGAGCACACAACATAATCAAACATGCCATAGAACAAGATGATAGAAAATCTAGCACTATCAAAGATAATTTCATAATGTGAACATCTTGGTGATAGCTTGTGTGTGAGAGACGACCTGGCCTGGGTCGGAGCGATACTTGGATATGTTTTGACAATAGGATTGGGGTAGAAATGAGGATGACTCGGAGAGAGCTCACCTGTAAGTAAGAGAACAACTGACTGACCTGGAGAGTTTCTCTTCATTACTTCAAATCTTCAGCTCAGCAAAGGATACATTGTTTCTGTTCCAAATCAAACATAATACGTAGGGAATCCCAAGTCCAAACAGCATTTATGCAAAATAGTAGGCAGCTAAGCAAAAATATAAGAGGCAGTTGTCATGTCAACCTCCCGAGCTCACACTGGAAAAAGGCCAGGTCGCGCAGTGTGCTACAACATGCAGATTTTACAGTTTTGTCTAAACTCAAGTCAGTGTGAGAAGATCATGAGACCGCAATTAATTGGTTTCAGAAAAAACATATGTAACGTACGTCACTGGAACTTTTCCTTCAAGGAAACACAGAGCTGCCTTGAATCCAAGATAGCATTCATATCCGCAAATGCAATCTCTACTCTTCCTACAAACCCCGCATCCTTTGCCAAATTTAAAAACTAAGTTATGCTTGCCAAAAAGTGCAAAGTACAACATGACTCATCGTGGTTTCCGGGCCTACCATGACATGGTAAATCTGTCAGCAAACACAATGCACTGAAGGTTTAAATCCGAATGCAACAGTTTTCAACACAGTGAATACATGCGCAACAGAGTGTTTTATAGTTGCACACATTTCTCTTCATACATATATTGAGCATAACAAAATACGCTTTTACATTGCCTCAGATGTTTGTTTTCCCACCCTGCTGCCATTGCCCAATCACGAGGTGGCTACGCCATGTCTTAGGTTTAGATGATGGTGACCTGGGCAAGGGAGATGGATAAGATCTGAGCTAGAGACAAAGTAAAACAGTTGGAGAGAAAGTGTGTGATGGAGCATGATTGGGTGATTGCTGACCTTAGGGGAGAGAAGAGCTCTGATGGGTACATTTTTAAGGTATAAAGAGAGTCTTTTGTGAGAGCTGAAAGGAGGGGAGAGAGTATGACAAGGGCCTAAAAATACCGTGTGAGAGCAGACCTTGGAAGAAAGTGATGGTCCAATGAGAGAGGAGTAGGTGCCTGATTAACAGGAGACCGAGTGTTTGGAGAGAGCAGAAAGCAAGGAGATAACATTGCTAAGATAAAGAAGACACCTAGGTGAGAGTTGACCTAAAACAGGAAAAAGAAAACTGTGATGATCTGTTTCTATGGAGGAAAGGTAAAGACTTCGCCTATTTGAGAAAGGACATACTGAAAGATGACATATGGATAAGAACTGACGGTAAGTGAAGATGCTGAACAGTAGGACAGAAGGTGACTTGCAGTGAAAAGACACGTGGGTGAGTGGTGAGGAGAAATCAAAACAATGAAATAATTACTTCAAGAGAGCAGGCTTCAGAGTGAGAATTGGTTGGGGGAGAGCTGGCTTGGGTATAGAAGACAAATGGGTGAGAGCTTACCTTATTCAAGGACGTCAAGGAAGAGCCTAAAGAGAGTGTAGATAACGACTTGAAATGGAGAAAGGTTGGGTAGGAGATGACCTGCAGGATGGCCTGAAAATGAAATATCTGTCAGTGACCGTTCTTACAAGTGAACTATATTCTCTTGCCTCACTCACCCCAAAGCACTCTAGGCCCTTCTGTACCCCACACTCTCCCTACATGGAATTCCCCCACTTCTCTTCCTGCTAACCCACTTTACTGTTCAGACCCTTCTGTACCTCCTCAAGCTTTCCATATGGAATTGTCTCTACCACATCCCCCCTGCAAGCAGCCCACTCATCTCTTAGTGAAGTCTGGAATGTTATAGTATCCATAAATCCTCTATATCACTGCAGCCTTGAGCAGCACTTCTGCTTTTCACTTTCAGGTCTCTCCATAATTTACTATCCAGACTTTAAACCTGTTGTTACTGAGACACTGAAGGAAACCCACGCACACAGGGTCATTTTGGGTCATGGGCACTCATCATGTGATTGGTGCTATCTTTAGAACAGAAGGGACCCATAAAAAAGCTTTGAAATATGGTGAGAAGTTGCTCTTCACTGCCTAAGGTCTCAAGCTAATGTTTTCCATGGCTATTGTTTTTGCACAAGAAGCAGAGAGGGCACATACTTCTTTTGCATCTCATGATTGAGCTGGTCTTCTACAAAAGGTTGGGGGATAAGAAGTGATTCAAAATCCTGACCATCCAGGTTATCACTAAATAGGGGCAAGACATTGTGTGGAGCAATGCTAGAGAAGCTTGAGCTATAAAATGTTGAAAGAAGTTTGGGCCATGGGACAGTTAGAAATAAAGGAATCCGAGCTTGGGTCTGAGATGGAGCGGAAGTACAGAGCAAGGGATAGTGAAACATGACATGTGAATAGGTTCAGTGCTTGGAATTGTGAGATGAGAATAAGATTTAGGTTCTGTGAGGGTAAGGCGGGAAAGAGGTTCATATTTTGAGACCACGAAATGAAGAAATGGTTTTGAACTTGGGATGATGTGGTATGTAGGAGGATTAGAATGAGAGATGAATTGGAGCCATTGTCTTTAGATTGGTGACATATGGAAGGAGGGGCGATGAATGTGCGTATTGAGTTGTGTTTCGCTTTCTGGTTGTAATTAGAGATTTATTTTTTCACTGGGCACTACATCCAAGATGGTAGGTAGATGGAAAATGGAAGGGGGCGTCTGGATGAAAAAACAAACAAACTGGCAGGCCTTTGGTTTCCATTTTTTTAAACAGGGTGTTTTTTTTTTTTACTGTTTTCGGACGGTGGGCTGATCGTTTGAGTCTGTTTTGATGTTGGTAAGTGAACTATTTCAGAGATGTGGAGCAGCACAGACACTTTCTTCCACCAGTCTTGATTTCATGGTGGTGGAAATGACCAGAACAATGGCTTAGCAACATGTGAGGGTTGGGCATTACCAAGCCATCTGGAGATATTGTGGGTGTTGCAGCGTATCTCATGTTTTATGAATGTAGATCTAGGCTGTCATTGGAGGTGCTTCAGGACAGGTGCTTGTGTTTTCATATTGAAGATTTGTCCTGTGTGCATATTTGTGGCAGTCAGTACTTTTGTGAAGTAACCCAGGATCAGCCTGCCCAAAAGGGTATTGCCATCTCATCACAGTGGTATAGAATGCCGACCTTGAAAAAGGAAGGTCAGTGTTTCGTTGAGGGATAATTTGTGACCTGAGTTTTGTGAGCCTTTGCTGCTGTAAGTGATCTTCTCATTAAAGATTGTACCAAGATCTGGGGCCATAACATGTAACAGGAAGAGAGCTCTATGGTTTAATTGTATGTTGTAGAATTTCTCCTTGTCCAACCTTTTTATTTTATTTTATAGGAAGGTTCTCAGTCCAGGCGGGATCGTCGACGGCTCTCCAGTGTGTCCTCCAGTACACAGTGGAATCCCACACCTGACTGGGTGAGTGTTGGATGCAGACAGGGCTTAAAGGGACTGACAGCACTGGAGAGAAGAGAGAGAGAAAGAGAGAGAGAGTGTGTGTGTGTGTGTGTGTGTCTGTGTGTGTTGGTGTGCATGCACATGCTGACTTTTAGGATTCCAGGCTAGAGGCATTTAAGTGTGGCATGGGTAAAGCTGAGGCCACTAGGTTTATTTGAATCTGACTAATATGTAAACTAATGTAAGGGATTCTTAATCTGGTTAGCCTTGTTTGCAAACCCTGTGCCTTAGCCTTAACTGTGTTTCTCCCCTCTTGTGCAAAGCTTGACTTTTCCAAGTTGTGATTCTTACCTCATACATTGAGCTTTTACTTTTCTGCCTTGTGGTGATCTGTGATGCCTCTGCCTCGTGTTGACTTGTGATGCCTGTCGCAGGGCACAAAGCTGCATTTTCCTGGATCTAGGATCTTGTGTGTAGGGATGCAGGATCTGTTAGCCTCATGTGGATGAAATCTATAACTCTGGAGAAAAAAGAAGGAATTGATTTGATGACCTTTGCCCTGCAGGTGATGTCTTGGAAGGCAAAGCTTCCCCTGCAAACAATCATGAGGCTGTTACAAGTGCTGGTGCCACAAGTTGAGAAGATCTGCATAGACAAGTAAGTGTGTGTCTTCATAGGCGGTAGAAGGCATGGGAAGAATTTTCAATACATCTTTCAAAGTCAAGATGCACCTCACCTGTTTTGAAAGACTAAGACATTGGGGAGCAAAGATTGATGCAGTGCTCAATCATCTAGACGTCACCAGTTGGACCTTTTACCCTTGTATTGCCTTGTACGTTTACAGTTCTGCTTTGCTCTATTATGTAGAAATGATCCCACACCAGCACCTGCCCTAGACAGCTGTGGCACACAGTTTTCCATAAAGTATATTGCAGGGGCCAAATATATTTTCTGATATTTTAGGCACCTTTGCCACTGGTAAAGCATGTAGGGCAACCAAAAATAAAATTGCCTGCACCCAGCCTGGCAATTTCGAGAGGTTAAATAAAGAAACAAAAGCCCAGTGGATTAATAATTATTTTTCATTTACTAGAGCAAATGCAGGGTTGAACATACTTAGCGACATTCATTTTCATATCAAGCTCAGAATCTAGAGTAAACCCCAGTGAGCGAACAGCAGCATCTGTCATTCTGGAGGAAAGAGTAGCGAGCCAAGACTGGATAGGCAATCCCATTGGGAAGGATGTAAGCAAAGGAATTTCCATTTTGGATGGATTTAACTTTATGTAGTGGAGAAACAAATGGTAGGGTACATGAATGACACGGATATATAATTGGGTGTCTTTGTTGTTCCCCCAGCTGCTCTACACTCAAGTTAATACTGGAGGTAGGAAATCCCTAAGGGACTCAAAAGAGCACAACATGCTCTGCCTGAACTACCTTGATTCTACCTTACTGAAAAAGGATAAACACTTTGGAACAGCCCTGCAAAACGAGTTCAAAAGCAATGCAGCACTTTGGCCATTAGCAAAACTTGTGGATCAATTGAAGGCTTTATATCCAAATAAATGGCTGATCATAGTCATCTCAATAGGAGACTGAACAAAAGTCTTGGGTAGAAGGAGGAGACTTAATCACCAGTTCTTGAGGATGGGTTCAAAACTCTCAGGTCTTACATGATAATTCAACATCTTTGATGCTTGGCATTCTTATGTCGCTTGCTTAGGCTGTCTGCATGGTCACTGGGCTCTGTTGACATCTACGGCTTTGCAGGCGAAGCATCTGAGTTCCTATGTGGTGAAGGAGGAAAATAGAGCAGGAGCCTTACAGTGGGCTCAATACTTTATCAGGTAGAGGCATGAACAGAGAAACATGGATGCTGTTGTGATACCAGCCCAATATTGCACTGAATCAGTGAGCATAGCTAGTAAGCCCAGCCTTCTTGAGGGGGCTTTGAAGGGTTATCCCCAAGAGAGTATTGAAAACATCAAGAGCAAATGGTGCACCCTACAGCAGAATGTAATAGATATATTGGTTCCAAAGCTATAGATCTTACAAGCAGTTTTGAAGAGAAATCTATTAAATATTCCTATTCCCAATTAGTTAAACTGCTACAGGCAAGCCAGTTTCCACAAGCTAAAGCATGTAGATGACTATAGGCCGCTGTTTTAAAATGTAGCAGTATGGAAAGCACCGGATATAAGCCAGTATAATCTTAGCATGTAAACCACAATCTCTTCTTAGGTTTGATAATGTCCCTGTATGAAAAGCACCACAGTGTGGTCTTTTTCACAGTGCCCCAGTATGTGACATGTAGCACATCCAGGCCAGTATTTCTCCAGTGTGGCCAGCACTATATCTAGCCAGAAATAATAATTTCTAAAACACCATTCTTAAGGTCATTGGCAATAATGACCCTTTATTTAACCCCCTACCAATTCACTGGGCTGAAATCCACAGTTGACCGGTATTTAAAGTACCATTCACAAGGCATTATCCTCAAAGCCCGAGTATGTAAACAAATATCCTTGTCTGCGGTGCTACAGTATATTAAGCAATGTCTGCAGACCAGTGCCTGGAGCAATACAATACCCAAAAAGGTGTCTGCAATGCCACAGCGCGATAACACTATCCCCAGACCAGTATCTGCATTGTCACAGTATGTTGAGCACTATCCCCAGACCAGTATCTGCATTGTCACAGAATGTTGAGCACTATCCCCAGACTAGTATCTGCATTGTCACAGAATGTTGAGCACTATCCCCAGACTAGTATCTGCATTGTCACAGTATGTTGAGCACTATTCCCAGACGAGTATCTGCATTGTCACAGTATGTTGAGCACTATTCCCAGACGAGTATCTGCATTGTCACAGTATGTTGAGCACTGTCCCCAGAACAGTATCTGCATTGTCACAGTATATTGAGCACTATGCATAGACCAGTATCTGCATTGTCACAGTATGTTGAGCACTATGCACAGACCAGTATCTGCATTGTCACAGTATGTTGAGCACTATGCACAGACCAGTATCTGCATTGTCACAGTATGTTGAGCACTAGCCACAGACCAGTATCTGCATTTTCACAGTATGTTGAGCACTATCCACAGACCAGTATCACTATTGTCACAGTATGTTGAGCACTATTCCCAGACTAGTATCTGCAATGTCCCAGTATGTTGAGCACTATCCCCGGACCAGTGTCTGCATTGTCACAGTATGTTGAGCACAATTCCCGGACTAGTATCTGCATTGTCACAGTATGTTGAGCACTATCTCCAGACCAAAATCCGCATTGTCACAGTATGTTGAGCAATATTCCCAGACTAGTATCTGCATTGTCACAGTATGTTGAGCACTATCCCCAGACCAGTATCTGCATTGTCACAGTATGTTGAGCATTAGCCACAGACCAGTATCTGCATTTTCACAGTATGTTGAGCACTACGCACAGACCAGTATCTGCATTGTCACAGTATGTTGAGCACTATGCACAGACCAGTATCTGCATTGTCACAGTATGTTGAGCACTATGCACAGACCAGTATCTGCATTGTCACAGTATGTTGAGCACTAGCCACAGACCAGTATCTGCATTTTCACAGTATGTTGAGCACTATCCACAGACCAGTATCTGCATTTTCACAGTATGTTGAGAACTATCCACAGACCAGTATCTGCATTGTCACAGTATGTTGAGCACTATGCACAGACCAGTATCTGCATTCACAGTATGTTGAGCACTATGCACAGACCAGTATCTGCATTGTCACAGTATGTTGAGTGCTGTCCTCACGTATTTGTCTGCCACACTATGATGAGCACTCTCTCCATACTGGTGTCTTCAATACCACAGAAAGTCAAGCACTCAGAGGACAGTGTCTGCAGTACCACAGTATGCTGAACACTACCCACAGACCTGTGTCTTCAATTCCACAGTATGTTAAGCACAGTCACAGACTGGTCTTCACAGTGCCATAGTATGCTGAGCACTGTCCGCACATTTGTGTCTGCAATGCCATAATATGTTAAGCGCTGTCACTGACCGGTACCTGCAGCGGCACAATCTGTCAAGATGGTACGCACTATCAGAGACCGGTATCTGCAGTGCCACAGTATGTTGAGCACTGTCTGCACCACTGTGTATGCAGTTCCACGTGTTGTGAAAGCACGATCACAGACTAAATCGCAGTATTTTAAGCCCTTTCCCAAGACCAATATATACAGTGCCACAGTATGTTGAGCACGATCTCCAGGCTGGTGTATGTAATGCCACAGTATGTTAAGCACTTACAGACAGGTTTGTGCAGTGCCTCAGTATGTTAAGATGATAAACACTATCACATGCCAGTATCTGCAGTCCACAGTATGTAGAGCACTGTCACCGGTATCTGGGCCCCTGCAGTATGTTAAGGATTATCCCCAGACAATATCTGCAGTGCCTCAGTTTGCTAAGCATTATCCCCCGACTAGAATGTGCAGTGCTACAGTATGTTGAGCAATATCCCTAAACCTGTGTCTGCAGTTCCACAGTTTAAGCACTATCTACAGACCTATAACTGCAGTGCTACAGTATGTTAGCACTAACCTGCTACCAGCAAATGCAGTGCCACAGTATGTTAAGCACCAGCTCCAGAATGGTGTCTGCAATACCACAGTATGTCAAGCTCTCATATACTGGTATCTGCAGTGCCACAGTATGTTTTTCACTGTCCGTATACTGGTGTCTGCAGAGCCACAATATGTTAAGCACCATCTCCAGACTGGTGTCTGCAATACCACAGTATGTCAAGCTCTCACATACTGGTATCTGCTGTGCCACAGTATGCTCAGAACAGTCTGCATACCTGTGCCTGCAGAAGCACAGTATGTTGAGAACTGTCACCGGCATGTGTGGAGCCACAGTACGTTAAGGATTATTCCCAGACAATATCTACAGTGCGACAGTATGTTAAGCACTATCCTGGGGCAGTACCACAAACACCACTTTGCTCACTGCCCTCTGGTCCTGTCCCTACCTCTCTTGAAAGGACTTCATCTGCTTCCTGTGCGCGGTGTGCGCAGCCTGCCTTATTGTAAGAGTACTTACATCTCATTTACTGATTGCCTCTTGTCTTGTCTCCCTCTTCGTCCTTTCTTCCCCTCTGTTGCTTATCTTTCTCCCTTTTCTTTTCTACTAATTACTTCTAATTCCCTTTCTATCTGTATCTGACTTTTTTTCTTATGCTTTGCCTTCTTTCTCTGCATTTCCCTTTTCTCTTACAATTGTTTCTGATCTATTCACTCCTCCCCTCAGTTACTCTTTGTATGCTGTCTAGGCCCCCTCCCGCCCCCTTCCTCTATCTTCGTCTTATAACTGTTTTTCTGCAACTTTTTTCTTCAGTATCTTTCCATTACTCTTACATAAGCCCTTTATTCCCCTTCTTTGTCTCGGTCTCTATTTTCCTTTTGCCTCTGCTTCTCCCTTTATATTTTCACAGGAAGATAACATAATTTAATTTTGAGGTTAGAATATTTGGGAATTTCCTGCTTAATCTGAGTGTTGGCATAAATGAGACCACAACGTGAAATCTCATGAGCCAAGCTGCTGCAGAAGGTTGAGAGATGGGGAGTGTGGAACCAGGACTGGTTTTAGTGTGGTGGTGCCCGATGCAACAACGGTTTTGGCACCCCATGTCCTCCTACTCCATGAATACCCTCACTACCACCCTCTAACATAGCCCCTCATCTCTCCGTAGCCCCTCTCGAACATGCATTTAATTTGTTTTATAGCGCTACTCATAGCAGTGTATGGAGTCAGACCACTACATCACGCACATACTACACTGAGACAATAAATCATGCATGTGTAAATCAATCTATAGGAAATGTTACATAAGACAATGAGAATTACAAGGTGTGGGAGACACAGGTCATCCATACTAGTAAGCAGAATATTTTAACAGTGTTTGGTCTGGAGAAGCACAAACTCGGGATTTAAAATGTACCACAGTGGTTGGGGTTGCCTTTTCCAATAAGAATTTATTTCTGTGCATACAAACCCTTTTTAGAAACTTTACGATAATTCAAGACTGGAGAAAAACATAACGTTCTAACCTATGCCATGCAGATTCCATGCAGCTCTTTGATGACAGTTCATAGGTCAAATGCAATATGAGGATTGTAACTTATTAACTGCAAGTAACAAAAGAACCTATGTGACAAAAGCAGTAACCCCTTGAGCTAGCCACATAAAACAGTTCTGCGATCTGTATGGTACAAATTCTTTGCAGCAGCCATATTAACCTTCTGCACTACTTTATGATGAGGCAAAACTGTCACTAGACAAAACTCTGATCTCTCTCCAGCAGGAAAATCACCAGAGTTATATTGACCTTATTTTTCTTGTTGCCTCAAAACTGCTGGACACACAAGGAACTGTGCAGCAGATGCTTATAAACCCATTAGTTATTTCTAAACAAAGCACCTTCCAAGCTCAGCTTCAGGTGCGGCTGCACTGGTTGCACTGCCGTAAAGCCGGCCCTGTATAGAAGTGATCGTGTCTCAACATTTACAATGCAAGCTGCAGTGCGGCACAGGCTAGCAAAGAATCTGCAGTGTTTTCTTAAGAGTTGAATAGGCCGTTGCTCCAGTTCTGCACCTATGTCCCATCCCACAGCCTGCTGGTAATTCCCCCAGTATGCCAGTGGCCCATCTCCCTGCCGATTATAAGACCTAATGCAGTGTTTCCCAGCGTTTTGGCTTCTGTGGACCCCTACTTCATCGTTTCTGGAACCCAGGGACCCCCACTGAATCATTATTGGATTCTGGGGACACTGAGCCATTACTGGATGCCAGGGACCCAGGCCTAAACATTGTTGATGATTTGAACCACAAAACAATATACAAAAAATACAGAAACAAGCATTCCATCAAGCACATACACGAATGATAACACATTTTATTTAACTTACAAGCAAGTAAAATAAAACAGCAAACATTTTAATGTTAATAGGAAGGCTGGACTTTTTGGCACCTGTAGGTGAGGGCATTCCAAAATATGGCTGTTACTTTCAGATCTGATATGCAGTTTTGTATCCTTTTCTCATCACTGGGTGTTCCTGGGACCCCTAGTGTGACTACATGTTTTTAATATATCTAAAATAGGATACCTTTTTCCTTCTTGTCCCATGTTACAGGTCTTTGGATCATTCATTAGTCCCTGGCTATGCTGTATTATGCTGATCAAGATTTGCTTAATGCTATATTGCCATTAGATTGGTCTCTACCTAGCTCTGCCACCCTTTAAATACCTATATATATTTGTTCTCATACATTAATATATCTGATGGCTTTCTATTATCTTGGAAGTGCTTCCCTAGGTGTACTTATTTCAGCAGGCACGGACAGTAAATCCCTTGGAGTCTCCGTCAGTGGTTACTATGTGAGCTAAGTTCATCAGGATTGTGCTGCGAGTCCCTTCCTGATTGAACCAGCAGATCCACGTTGGGCTTACTTCATTGGCTTGCGCCATAAATCCCTTACAGAATGAACCTTCTGCACGGTGTGCTTACTCCATCAGGCTTTGCCTCTGAGTCCCTTACTCCTCGAACCAGTGGCTTCACAGTGTACTTACTTCATCAGGCTTGCGCTGTGAAGCCCTTACTGCCGAACCAGTGGGTTCATGGTGTGCCTACTTTATCAGTAAGGGACACTGAGTCCCTCACTGCTAGAGCCAGGGGCTTCCATGCATGCTTATGTCTGAGTCTCTCTGAATCCTTTACAAACTTTAAAAAAATAAAAAAAAATGTTTTTTTATTGTTTTATGAGAAACAAGGAACAGTCATAAACATTATCATGTCACAACTACACAGCACCTACTCAGAGCAAGTTCAGTCACCCACACCTCCCCCCAGCGAATGTTGAAACAGCTGCATTCATACTGGTAATGCCGTGTACGGTCACTGGGTATGCAGGTTATAGCTTCCTTAACTTCCTCCCCACCCCCATATACCAAGTAATGCAAGCTTGGGTTGCAATGTTATTTGTTTCCCAATCGCTTCCTACAGTGATTTGGTGACTGCCTCCCAAAAGAGGCGTACAGTCGGGCAAAGCCACAGCATGTGCGTGAGTGTGCTGTCCATCCCACATCTCCGAAGGCACTGTGTATCCCCCACCTTCCCCATTTTATGTAGCAGTGTCCTCATGTAATACGTTCTATGAAGGATCTTCAATTGGACAAGGGCAAAATGCGCCTTGATCGCCGCTTCTGCAGTGCTGTTTGCCAGTCTTCCTCATCCATTTTACCCATTCATTTCATCTTGTTCTCAGCAACCCTGCTCATCATTGGTCCCCGCGTATTCCTCATTAACGTCCCGTATGTCAACGAGATAGACTTTCTGCAAATATGCCCACTGCAGGAGGCTGGCCTGGGTTGTAGTGGGTACCTTATACCAGGTCCAGTTATCCCTTATTAGTGAAATCTAGGCCGTGTCTAGAAGCCAGGCTGTCTAGAGGTAGCTGTAGGCAGAGCAGCCAAGACTGAACTAGGAGACATGCAAAGTTCTTGCAGTACCGCTGTAGTCACACAGTGCTTACACACAAGAAAAGACAATACTCAGTGTTACCAAAAATAAAGGTACTTTATTTTAGTGACACAAGGCCAAATATATCTTAGAGGCTATACTCCCTTAGGAGGTAAGAGTTATACACAACATATACACTAGTAACCAAAGTCAGGTAAGTAAACTGTCATAGTGCAAATCGTGAAAATCACCATAGATCACATCGAGCCTAGGGGGGACACAAACCATATAATAAAATAGTGGAATGCGAATGTTGGTTTCCCATCTAGGCAAGAGTAGTGTGTAGAGGGGCTCTGGGAGTGTAAGAAAACACCAAAGGTAAGTGAAGTACCCCACCCCAGAGCCCAGGAAAACAGGAGTAAAGTACAGCAAGTTTCCTAGGTGTCATGATAAAGAATTATGCAAAAACCAAGTAAGACTGCAAGACACCAATGATGGATTCCTGGATCTGAAGACCTGCAGAGAGAGGAGACCAAGTCCAAGAACAGCTGAAGAGTTCAGGAAGAACAGGAGCCCCTGCTAACCCGGATGAAGGTGCAAAAGTGGATTCTCCGGTTAGAGGAAAAAGTCAGAGATGCACCAAAGAAGACAGTTGCGGGTGTCCCACTTTGAGTAGAAGAATGCAGGCTGGTTTTCGTTGTTGGATGCTACCAACAAGCCTTGGCTCACACAAAAGACGCGTTTGGCGGGAAAAGGCGCTACCTGGACCCAGGAGGGACCTGGGGTCTCAACTCGGACTGAGGAGACAGAGGGAGCTCTCAGTACTTTGGAGAGCCGTCAGAAGACCAGGCCAGCACCCACAGGAGTCCCAGTACACAGGGACAAAGGAGTTGCAAATCGCGGTCAACGCAGCACTGCACAAAGGGATCCCATGCCGCCGTAGAACAACCCGGGGAGCTGAGCGTAGCAGGATAGAGTGCTGGGGACCTGGGCTATGCTGTGCACAAAGGATTCCTTGGAGAAGCGCACAGAAGCCCTAGGAGCTGCAAAACACGCAGTGCACAGGGGTACAGTCTGGCTCGGGGAGGCAAGCTCTTACCAACACCAAATTTGGACATTTGGACCCTTGGACAGTCTGCGTCACTTCGGTCCACCACCTGTGTTCCAGGATCCATGCTCGTCATCAGGAGAGGGGACCCAGAGTACTGGTCGTCGCTGCAGAGAGGTGCCTGCTTCAGCAGACAAGTGACTCTGTCACTCCACGAGAGATTCCTTCGGTCCTTCTGGTGCAGGATGAAGACAGGCAGTCCTCTGAGTGTGCACGACCTGGAAACTGTTGCAGTTGCTGGCAGGAGCTGAAGTTACAGAGTTGCAGTAGCCGTCTTGGATACTTTGTTGCAGTTGTAGAGTTCCTGGAGCAGTTCTGCGGTTGATCCAATGGTAGAAGGGGAAGCAGAGGTTGCAGAGGATTCCTGCTGTAGTCTTGCAAAACCGAATTTGAGGAAACACCCAGGGGAGAGACCCTAAATAGCCCTAAGAGGGGGATTGGTCACCTAACCAGGTAAGCACGTATCAGGAGGGGTCTCTGACATGATGGCAGAACCCAGGGACACTCTGGAGGAGCTCTGGGCACCACCCATGGGGTGGTGATGGACAGGGAATTGGTCACTCCCCTTTCCTTTGTCCAGTTTCACGCCCGAGCAGGGACTGGGGGTCGCTGAACCAGTGTAGTTTGGCTTATGCAAGGAGGGCACCATCTGTGCACTTCAAAGCATTTCCAGAGGGTCTGGGAGGATACCCCTCCTATGCCTGTAACACCTATTTCCAAAGGGAGAGGGTGTAATGCCCCTCTCCTAAAGGAAATGCATTGTTCTACCTTCCTGGGATTGAGCTGCTCAAGCCCCAGGAGGGCAGAAGCCTGTCTGTGAGGTGACAGCAGCTGGGGCTTCAGTGGAAACCTCAGAGAGCTGGTTTGGCAGTACTGGGGGTCATGGTGGAGCCCCCAGGGTGCATGGAATTGGCCCCCCAATACCAGAATCAGATTGGGGGTACAATTTCTCAATCTTAAACACCTCATATAGCCAAAATTCGGGGTTACCATTGTGAAGCTACATAAATGTTTTGACATATATGTAGTGCACGCTTATAATGGTATCCCCGCACTCACGAAGTCCAGGAAATTGGGCCTGGATGATGTGGGGGCACCTCTGCTAGTGCAGGGGTGCCCTCACACACAGGTACTGTGCACCTAACCTTCAGGGTCTGAAGGGTAGATATATAGGTGACTTATAAGTGACCTGGTGCAGTGAAAATGGCTGTGAAATAGTGCTGCAATGGCAGTCCTGAAGAAGTGTTTGTGTGAGCTCCTTAAGGGTGGCAAAAGAAGTGCTGCAGCCCGTAAGGATCTCCTGGAACCCCAATGCCCTGGTTACCTAGGTACCATATACTAGGGACTTATAAGGGGGATCCAGTTTGCCTATCTGGAGGGAAATATGTAGTCACTAGACTATAGTGACAGATTTGGAAACAGAGAGAGCATAAGCACTGGAGTTCTGATTAGCAGGACTCCAGTGACAGACAAGCATACTGACAAAACAGTAAAACATACTGACATGTAGGCCACAAACCATAAGCACTGGGGTCCTGGCTAGCAGGGTCCCAGTGACACAGTAAAAAACACACTGACAGGCAGAAATTGGGGGTAACATGCCAAGAAAGATGGTACTTTCCTACACCCATTCAGTAGCGAATCCTTTAAAAGCTTAAGACTAAAGCTTTCATGCCTCTGCTTGCTTCATCAGGCTTGTGTGGCGAATCCTTTAGAGTTTGCTCGCTTGGCTGGTTCCTTAGGATTTGCAATATTTGTGCCCCTGAGGTTTTAGGGCTTCCACAGCAAGAATATTCACTCCTTCAACGGCTCCGGTCTGCATCCTTAACGGCCTGTTCAAAAGGTTCCCCTGTACTTGTGCACCTGGCTAAGGACGGGAATCCGACCCACAAACTGCATATTAATTATGGCATAGGACCAAATTGTGCTGCAAGGGTTGCTGAATTATGGAGCTTAAAAAAGGCGAACGAACTATGCTGCTTATTATACAACTAAATTCAGTCTGTGAAATGTTCTATCACTTTTATCCCAGCTTCTGCGACATTTTTATAGACATAAGTAACATAAAACAGATCCCAGTGCTGATAGTTATAAAGTAATGAGAGGTTTTGAAAGAAAAAAACACGCAGATGGCATAGAACGTTTAATTTACCAGCAGTTACAGCCCTCTTGCAATAAAACAGTCATATTTATTTTAAATATTATAGCTATGTTTCAAAAAGTACTGTTTATTTTGTATTATTGTTGAGGGTGGCTGAAAGTGCAGATGTTGAAAGAAAAAGCCCCGCTGGCTAGCATTATGTAGATGTTTTTTTTATCTGAGTACCTCCTTACGCTCTTTAAAAACATGTAAAATATTTGAGATTTCGCTGTATGTTGACTTTTCCCTTGGGAATCAAGATACTGAATTTACAATATTGTGATGCACACGCCTTCTTTGTTAAACACTTTAAAGTGGTACTTAATACTCAGTATAAGCAAATAACTATGATATAGCCCAATATGAAATATTTATAAGGGCAACACCGTTTATATATGTGAGTCAGTTTTGCAGTGTTTATGAGATCAGCATTGCCATGCGAACTTGATTGTATAAAGTGCTTTATCAAAATATGGATCATTTCCTCTGTCCCCTTTAAATATCTATAAAACATTGCATTTTGTTTCTTGTTTGGTTAAGCAACACGTCTTCATATCCAGCAGAAGGCACGTGGTGGGGGTGGCATTAACACCACTTGGAGGGATACTTTTATCTCTTCAAAGTCTAGATTTAGCGGTCAACCTATGACAGGTGGGTAGGGGACTGTCCACCCATTGGTAGAAGCTGCACTGTATGCCACGTGACATTTCTTTGTAACATTGTGCCTGTCTTTGCTACAAATATTTTTGCCTTGCTGAAATCAGCAGCAGTTAGAGGAGTTGAGGAAATTTGTAGCAAGTGTATCATAAACCCTAGTAATAAAGATTTGGAGATGCTGAAAATTTTAAGTGAGCATTATTATGATCTCTTCATTGTATGCTGTGTCTGCAGGGGCCTGACGGATGAGTCGGAGATACTCAAGTTCCTGCAGCATGGGACGCTAGTCGGGTTACTGCCAGTACCACACCCCATCTTGATTCGCAAGTACCAGGCTAACTCTGGCACCGCCATGTGGTTCCGCACCTACATGTGGGGCGTCATTTATCTAAGGTAAGATCTTGTATTCCCGGTTCTGGCAGGGATGCATTTGTTTGGACACAGAATCAAAATGTGAGCTCTAATGCAGTGGGCCAGGTGTACTAAGCAATTTTGAGTTTTGATTCTCAAAATCACATAGTTTGTGAACGCAAAATGGCTATTTCAAATGTGCAAGTTGAAAACTTTTTTCCGACTAGTAAAATGGGGTTTGTAACCCAAACCAAATTGCAGTTTGAAAGGGGTGCAAAAGAAACGTTCCTTCCAAAATGCAGTATATCTATAGTTTGTGACCACAGTTGCATTCCATTCGACAGCTATGACACATCAAAGGAGCTGGTAACTGATTTGCAAAGGGGAATCATATTGGCAGCCTTGAAAAAGCAGGCTGTGTTTCTAATGGACCACTGCCTGCGCTCCCTGAATTTGTTTTTCCAAACAGAAAACTTGTATTTTTGTAAAGCAACACTGGTTCCTTTAAGGAGCATGGGCTGCAGTAAAAAAAAAGTTTTCAGTTTGAAAATGCAAACATGCGGATGGTGGACTGCTGTTCCTTACAGAGTGCCATTTCTGTGTTTTTATCTAGTCAAAAGGGTCTCAAATTGTGACCTGCCTGCTTAGTATTCAGTAAGAAATTCATTCTGTGATACCCCGCAAATAGTGATTTTGCTAATCAACCTAATAGTAAATAGATTGGTCTGCAAAACTAGATATGAGTCGCAAAAAGTTAATGTGCAATTTGCAACCTATATCTTATTGCATCTTTCTCAAAGTGTTTTCCTTTAGGGGCACACTTTGTGCTGTAGGACTACACATCATTTAAGAGGACGTAGAGGTGGGGTAACCGCTTAAAGTGTCTGTCTTTCAGCTTAACCCTGCAAACAGCAGCACCCTATTTATAGAGACAGGGACTCATACAAGTGTCTCAAGGAAAGCAGTCTCCTTTTATATATTTTGTCTGTCTCCTACTTCTTGCTGGAGTAGCACAATGGATAGCAGTTGTGACCACTGAGAAACACAGATTGTTTGGCTGGGGAGTGCACCAAAATTGTACTACTACCCATAGTGGAAGGTGTCTCCTGCCTCAGGCTTTCATGGATTGAATATTGAGGCAGCTGATTGGAATACTGGGGCATATGCCTTTTTACCCACACACCTGAACCTCTGGGTAAAATGTGTTCATTCCCTGGTAACTGTGTAATGTGATTGTATTATGTATTGAATAAACGCACCACAAGATTGATTCTCTTAGAGAAAGTAACACAGATAGCTCAAGAGAAAACCTACACAACATTAGAGTTAGAACTATTCCAGCTTCCCTGTCCATGGAGCAACCCTTTGAGCTCCCATTGTGATTTGTTGGATTGGATTGGCTGCCTAAGCACAGCAAGGCATTGTTCATCAGAGCAACAGTTTGGGGAAGCTTGGAGTGTTGGGCCTGTGAGTTCCCCAGGCACTTCCAGTGATCATTTGCTACTACCCCACGAATAAACATTTGCTTCTTGTTGGGGCTGGTGGTGAAGCTTGAATTCAAATATGGGCCCAGGCTTCCAAAGTGTCCCTGTTTCCTTCCAGGAATGGAAGTTTGTAGCATGTACTAGTTACCTTTGTGAACTTAGGAAGGGAGATTTGAAGTATTAGGATCAAGAGACAGCATGATAGGACGACGACATCCCTTTGTTGCTCCAGTAGAGTCTGGGCCTAAAACTGAGACCGTACGGAAAAGCTGGCACTGATGAAGGCCTTCACTATCTATTGTGAAGAGCGGGTGCCCTGATTGAGAGAGACAGATCCTAGGGCCAGCTCTATGATACCCTTGTCAAGTACAGCTCAATGAGAGAACTTTCCCAGTAGCCATAAGGATCCTTAACTGGAACGAATCTGAAGCATATCTGCATCATGTGCAAAATTGTTGAAGAAATGCCAGACAAGCTGCTGCTGATCCTGCTCACACACTATATACCCTATGTCAATCAGCACCTAGGTTGATAGTGTAAGCCTGTGCCCTGCAGCATGGTGATGTGTGACTGGTACTGTGACTTAGTGTCAAAGAGGAAGTGTGACTCCATTTCTGGCAGGTATTACAACCCATTTAACTTCCTGGAGTGCCCATACCTCCCAAAGCAACACAGTTTTCCTCTTCTGCAAGGTTCCCTGAAGGTCTCTTGAAAGGCTAGCATGGTTGCTGTAACCTCTGAAGACTCATGGTTCCAGAGATGTTGTGATAACAGTTTGTGTCACTCCAATTAGGATGCTTCTGTTCCCAGTACTCACCCCCCACCTCAGTGACTGCCCCTGTCTGGTGGCTGTCCTTTGACACCAAACATCTAAGTCAATGTAGGTTCCTATAGTTTCAGAATTTCCTTGAATACCAAAACCAAAGTGCCATCTTGGGACTGCACTGGGATCTACATTGAGCCCCAACTGTTGACTTTTCCTGGTACCCCTGTTATAAACAGCAGAATACTGTAGCATGTTGACTTAAGTTGTTTCCCACTTATTCCAAGACCAACCAAGTTGAAGTTTCAAGTTTATTTTTATTTATGTTACGGAACTCTGAAAGAGATCCACATAAAACAAATACTCAAAATACATATGTACTTCTGACATGAAATTACACATGTTCATTACGTTCTTCAAAATATTTAAAAGCCGCCACATGGTTAAAAAAAAACACTGTTATAAACAGAAAATACAATGAAATTAGGGAAAAAAATTAAAAACACTTTAAAAAGTTAGAAACTCTGTAACAAAACAACCAAGACCAACCAGTTACCACCCTTTTCAGTGGTTAGGATTCATTTAACCTTTTGGATGGTAGGATAGTTGGGTTTGGCCAAGATATTTCAATGTTGGCTTAGATTGACTATGCTTGAAAGTTAGAGGTAGGTTCTGCCCATTGGTTCCCATGGCACTGCCCTTGCTACCGCTGGTCTTGGGGATCATAAAGACAGGAGCAGGAAATACACAGAGAGCTGTGTACTTTCTTAAATTTCACCTTTTGTCCATTTCTTACACATCTAACAGATAGGAAGCTGATGCAGGAAAAAAGGTCAACGTGGTAATGCCATCAGGGCTAAAAGGGTGTGTGATGTCCCTTTTGCTAACCCTGCCTTTGTGGTATATGGATCTGTATGCCACAAGCTCCCATGGGCCCTGGATCGTGGGGTGCTAGAACAAAGCACCAATTTACCATAGACCAGGGGAATACATTGCTCTCACCTTGTCTCACATCTCGACGCCCAGATGTCTATAGAGTGTCCTATTTTGACTGTTTCAGCATGTACTGTATTACTGACATGAAAATAAGGGTATTCTCTATGAGCAATGTGTCCTAACGAGACTGAGTTGAAATCTCCCTAACACCTCCTGGGGTCCGGCTTCACTGCTTAAGCAGCAGTAGGAGAGCCAAGAGTAATGAAGTACGTGGACAAACTCGTTGGAGGTTAGCGCTGCTCAGGGCCACGACACCACAGTGGAAAATAACAGTTCTCACCACAGATATTGTTAAGTAACCACTCACAGCCCGATTACCCCAAGAAAAGGTTGAAGTGTGCCACGTGAGGATGCTGTGGGTGTATGAGGACAAACCTCAGTGTATGTATGTGTCCGTGCATGCCAAGTGTGCTTTCGTTTTATGAGCCTACACCATGGTGGAGGGAAAAGTTATTAGACGTGTGGGGATACCAGCGGAGGCTGTGGGTGTGTTTTTTATAAGAGATAGCCATTGAGAGCTGGTGTATGATGCCAGGCTGTGCTGGAAGTATATGCACCAGTTATGCGATGTTTGGAGGTAGGCTAGGGGTGTAGATGTGTGACATGAGTGGTGTATGAGTGAAGACCATTGGGCAGTGCGTGTTTGTTATATGTGCTGACAGTTTATGACCACTAATGTTCATATATCTCCATGATGTGTAAAGGTTGGAGACCCGGCCCACGGAGTTCCTTATTGATGGATATCTCACCCTCTCATTTTGTATCTTTTAGGAATATGGATCCCCCTATCTGGTACGACACAGATGTGAAACTGTTTGAGATTCAGCGAGTTTGAGCACTGGCCGGAGCTCTGGACGGGGAGATGGACTGTAATGGCCTGTGTGTGGCTGCCGACACTACTGTCTGTTTCCCCCATCCAACTCTGGGGTCGCGGAGCCCTGGCCATCCCTCAAGCGGGCTTGGTGTGGTGGTCACTACTTTGCACATGCCTACAGCTGCTACTACTGACCATCACCAGTCTCGCTGCTCCCTCAGCCTGGACTCTTCCACTGGTGTGCGTCTCCCCAACCCTGGCCTCCTCTGCGTCCGCCAGACTACACTCACTGCCCCACCCTGGCTGCTCACATCAACTGTGATTGAGTTGACTTGTTTATTGGTGTTGATTTTAAAACTGGACTTGGTCCTACCCCTCATGCCAAGCTACGTTTGTGGTCCTCTGGCTCGGCAGAGGGGTATTTTATTACACTGGATTGAAATGATGGATTCTTCTATATTTAGCTTTCTTGTGGGCGGCCTGGAAGAAACCGCCTGCCTCTTCGGATACCTGCAAAGATGCGCCTTCCTGATGGGATCCATGATGCAATGCGGGGTAGTCAGAGTATCCGCTAACACAGGGGCCGGGGGGGGGGGAGTTTTTGTTCCTTTCTGCACGGGTGAGGTATACCCATTAGAAACTTGCTTGTTACTCCCCGTATTCGGTTGTGCTGAGTGAAGGTCACACACTGTGTAACACTATGTACGAGTGGACCCTGAAGGCCAAGCCCTAGGTGCCACTCCCATGTTTGTTGTTTTCTGGAGGAATGCTGGGAACTATACTGTGGGTCAATGTGGGGTTTTTGCACTCCTCGGCTTGCAGTTCTCTGGGGTCTAAACTGTGCGTCAGTGTGGGCTGGTTGCACTCTTGTGCTTGCAGTGCTCTGGGGTCTAAACTGTGGGTCAGTGTGGGGTGGTCGCACTCCTCGGCTTGCAGTGCTCTGGGGTCTAAACTGTGGGTCAGTGTGGGGTGGTCGCACTCCTCGGCTTGCAGTGCTCTGGGGTCTAAACTGTGGGTCAGTGTGGGGTGGTCGCACTCCTCGGCTTGCAGTGCTCTGGGTTCCAAACCGTGGGTCACTGCCACCACGAAACTTGGCTTGGACGCTCCCACTGGCTGCTGTTACTGGTTTTATGTAGGTGTTTCCTGAAGAATCTGTCCTGTGGTAATCAGATGTAAACTATTTAATTCTATAAAGATTTATGTAGCTTTTGTTGTGTGTCGTGCCTTTTCTTGGGATGCAGGTTGTATTTACAAGCTTGTTTAGTTCTTTCCCAGACGAGTGATTGATGGATTAACGGACTTGCTGGTTTCTTCCCCATGCAGGGTGATGTGTTTACTGCTTGTGTGCCCTGTACCGGATAGGCTGTGATGGGTTTATGAAACCCTATGCTGGTAAAAACTTAATTAGCACTTGGCGCAGCACACCTGTCTTATCTGTTCTTGTTTGTCTGACAAGGGGAGCCTGACTCCAACCCGCTGCCATGTACCATAATCCATATCTCTCAGAGTGCACTGTGCCCTCCATCACAGGCCCACAGGTGTCCTGAGCACTCATATACCTGTCTATAGCTCATATTCTCCTCTGGTGTCATCAAGGCCAGTAAGCACTAACAGTGCCACTGCAGGGGGGTTTCTTGTAGTGACAATCGAGTATTGTGAGCTGTGGGTAAAAAGATCACGCACTTGTGTTTGTTTGGTGGTAAAGTGGAGTGTGGTATTTGCTAAAGGGTGTGCGCAGTGGGAATCGCAGAATAAAAGTCTGTCCAGGCAGTTGACTGGTTTTGTTTTCTTTTATGAGGGTGCCCAGTAAATTGTAATTTCGTGCACGTTTATTTAAAGGACCAGTGTTTGTTGTGCTGTTTTTTTAAGGTAAGTGTGCTTTGCTCATTTTCTTGTAAGGTTTTGCGACATGAATCGTTTTAGTGTTTCTTTTACAAACTGTTTATAGTTCTACATATACTCTTACACATGGATTATTCAAAAAGTTTATGAATGAGAGTATATAAACAATCTTGCAGTCAGTATAAAAGCGGGACAATCACAACTAATGAGGCCCAGGGCTCCATTGAAGCTGACCGAACGCTCGGCGTAGTACCGAATACTGTCTTTGTAAAAGGCTAACAGTATGTAAATATGTGCCTCGTGCAGGGGTTTCCACACATCTCGTCCGGTCGTCGAGCCATTGAAAATGTTCCCAAACATGCGGGAGGAGGTTATGAACGAGGGTGAAGGTTTGGCCTCTCAGCTGCAGATGACCGAGGAGGCAGGGCACGTGCCAGGCAGCTTATATGCTTCAACCTGGGTGGGATTGAAGCGCAGGGCCCCCCGACATGTGAATGGCACTGGCTGCCTTCTCTCACCCGTGCCACTCCAGCTGGTGAAGCAGCCATGCCTGTCCGACTGTAATGCAGGTATTTCTGTGATGCCGTCAAAAATAGTGTCAAAATGAAGAAACAAATCATTTAAGATCCAGCTCTCACACAACACCAAAACACACCTGTGCAGAGCACATACGTTTCTGCTCCTGTGAAGGCTTTTTAACGCTCAGAAAACTGTTAATTCGCAGACCAGCGTCAGAGTCGGAGTATGTGCCAAGCACCAGGCCCCAAGTAAGCACAATTTAGAAACACTTTCCTAAATGGGGGTAGCTAAACAATCGAACATGAGCACGAGAATTGCGATTTGTGAGCCTCATTGCTTCATGGAAGCCAATTGAATGATGTGGGTTTGCTTTTAAGTGAATATTATGTTATATTTAAAAAAAATCAGTGTGCTCTTACCTGTACAGGTGTTCTAGCACTAAAGGGAGAGTAAACCTACATAAAAAAGGCGATGAACCAGAAACTTTTGCGAAGAAAGCAAGGTTTTTACCTCCTTACAAAACCATAAAAGATACTGAGTTTCACACGAAGTAGCTAGTAGTGAACGCCACAGCTAGGCGCTGTGACGGGCAAAGGAAGACCTACCTTCAAGGCATTCTCACTCAAAACGTAGGAACCGCCGGTAGGGAGGATTCTGTGGATCTGCAATAGGTAGGCAGGCCCCGTAGTGTAGATAGCTCTGTGCACAGATCACAACGATTTAAAACGAATCCTGTTACACAGGCGTTGCTTTTAAAAGAGCATTACAAGTACGCCGAGTGTCGAGATACTCCGTGCTTTAAATGCAGTAACTCACTTCTTAAAGTACCTGTTTGCTCCTGAGAAGTGATGGAAGGCTCCTGAGAAGTGCAGATACTCACTTTTCAAATGAAAGAAGTGCAGGTACTCAGTACCTGACAGTACCTGTCCATTTAAAGCCCTGAAGATACTAGATTCCATGATCTCGTTCGTTGAAGATGAGTGAAAGGGCTGGGAGGAGTTAAAGTAATGGGCACAATTCAGGAGTTCAGTAGTGCGATGGACAGTGCCTAATTTGTAAAACAAAAAGTGCAGGGGCCCAAAGTTGTACCCAGACGTCCCTGCTGGTGTTGCTGAATGTAGGAGATGTCAGATACCAAGGCTACCTAGACTTGAATCCACCACATGCTTCTTTCATTCACCACAACACACTCCCACACATCTCTCTCTTTCAGGGTCATTGTTAACACCAACTTCTCCCTATGTCACTCTTCCTCCTTTTTTCCCTTTATCTTTCGCTTTCTCTCCTCTTCTGGGTCAGAGTCTGATGGTGAAAAATAAGCCTGGATCCCTATTAATGAGTGTCAGCGGACCCTTCGTGCAACCATTGGCTCAAATTAAGCACTGGCTAGGCATCTTGGAGTCACAAGTATAAGTAAAATATTGTAGGAAGAGTCAGTGTGTAGCACTTAACGGACCTGCTGGAGTCTGAGCTGCATGGGTAGCTCACTCTGTGGTCTAGGTCCCTAAGCAGCGGTCCTTCTCTGTACTACAGTACTGCTCATTCTCCCTCCAGAAAACCTCCTCATGGTCCACAAGTTCATGTCCCGCTTGTTCTTAAATGCTTCTGACTGGTAGCACTTGAGTCTGATGGGGTATCAGAGATCCCACTTATGTCCCAGACTCAGGACCTGATTTAGATCTCGGCATAGGAGCACTCCGTTACAATGGTGACGGATATCCCGTCCGCTGACATCTGAATCCTGTGAGATTTAGATTTCGGCAGAAGGGATATCCGTCACCATTGTGATGGGATAACCCCTCCTCCGTAAATGTAAATCAGGCCCTTACTTGGAGGAAAATACAAATACTGCTGCTTTCAGAAAGAAATTCTAGAGCCACAAATTACGTTCGCTGCTCTATTTAACATGAAAATATGTATATTATGGCCCTGAAACCTTAGATCTCCACCTCATTGTACTTCTTGACCTTGGGCGAATGGTTGCTTATGGCAGTCCAGGCCTGTGGTAAAGGACGGATATGTAGTCACATGGGTGAACTGTCGCTGTTGAAGACATAAGCTACAATCCCAGCCTCTCTTTGCACCACACTGTAGGATCTTTAACAAATAACTTTTTTCTCTGTGATTTCCCTCTCCTTCCAAAATTTGGAGCACCACGAATCAGCCTGCAGACTAGGAACCATATCAAAAAGTATACATCTACATTGGTCAGATAAGGGCATGTATGTGCATGTTAGTGGGAACCGATGGTCTTCTTATCACCCTGGCATGGTTTCTTATGTTGCTTCATGGAAAGGTGCAGGCAACACTTGTGTCGTGCTATAGCTGAACAAGCAGGGGCCACAAACTCCACCACCTTTCCGACGTGCCCTCCCTCCGGGCTTGAAATAGGCATTATTCCTGCGCTGCTTTCTGTTCTTCAGTCTCACAAGCCGTGCCCACTATTCATGATTGTGTCGGTCTTCCCTGCACAGTGTCTCGGTACCCAGTACAGCACATTTCATCAGAACTGCTGTACCCACTCCCAAGAAGTGGGCCTCATCTTCCATCTGCAGCTGCTGTGGTCAGTGTCCTCCGTTCACCACACCATTGCACAGTACTCGGAAGGTGGCACAACAAATCCCTTCACACCTGTGGAAACCACCTTCCCTCCATACTTCCACTGCCCACCTTTAAGGTTGTTACTACCAGACTACCTCTCCACCTGCAGTGCCTAGTAATTGGGGTCGTCCCTTCCTTATCATCTCACTTCCATTGTCCAGTGTATGTGTGTGGGTGTACGCTGGTATCCATTGGAACGTGAGGAATGGGCGAGGACACCAGCACACAAGAAACATCTTCATGTGTCGCTGGCCCACCTAGCAGATTCTTAATGCTAACTTGGTGCTTTTGGGGCACTGTGCGCATCTCTAATCTCTCTCGACACTTCTCTTGATACAAGATGTAATATAGCTAATTAGGGACCGAAATCCACAGTGCGCAGCCATGGCTGTGCCATCAAGCCACAAGTGGAGATATGTGATCTCTGCGGTTTGAGTCTTGAAGTCACTTGCCATAGAAGGAGCAGACTTCTGAACAGTGGATCCCCCTACAGGGGTGTCCTCATCATTGCGGGCTCAGTGCTTACGAGGGCGAATGATTTCCCTTGACTCATACCTGGAACCCTTCGTCAGAGGCGTAGAATCGAAGCTGTGGCCGTTTCTGACTTCGGTGCCTTTGCTTTTGATTTGTCCTTGTGTGTAAAGCTGGAAGAGTGTGTGTGTTATGCTAGAGAGGCCAATTCGGCATCACAACCATAATTCACAGCATTAACAGTTTCTGTTCGCAAAATTCATGATATCTTCACAATGGCTGCAAATATAACACTTCCAAGAGCCTTACACGCCTCCTCTGGCAGTCGACCAGTCGGAGCTGTGTGCTTGCAGTTCACTATTCTCCGGTGCTACGAACTGTTACGCTCTTTAATGGAGAAGATGGAGTAGCATGAAAGTGGCTTTGGGAGGACACGGATTGTATGTGGTGGGCCAAGCTAACCTGCCAAAGAGCCTCTGCATGGAATTCTTTAGAACCCTTATGCTCTGTTCTGCTTCTCCTCTGTTTTTGAGATGGGGGGGAGTTGGGAAGGGAAGTAAATATTTGAGAGGGAGAGATAAAACATTAATTGTGCAAGCACTGATGAACCAAGAACTGCATTGAAAATAAAAAAAATATCAAAGTGCATACCCGCACGCCGCATTACCAGAGGTCTGTAAAACTGTATATAATAAAACACTGCTGTATCTCTAGTGAAGAATCTGAACAGCTGAGCAATGCCAGTGGACATTGTGCATAAGCACATAGCGCCACCATAAAGAAACACAACATTGCGTACACAAACAGACATGGCTTCTAACAGTATACCTGAATCCACAATGGTAAGAAGTCCAACCCATTTGTTAATAGTTTATATGGTAACTTTCAACCGAGGATGATACCAACCTTATTTAACCCATTCTCAATAGAAAAGAAGCACTAGCAAACAGCCCAGTTCTGAGTATTAATTCACCTACCCTTGTAAAGTTAAAGTAATAACATTAGAAAGGTAAGTGTTAGGGGCACAAGTTCTGGTCACCTAATCTACAATGACGTTTGTGGCTGGGCTGTAACCGCAATGTCTGCACTCCTTCCTTCTCATCCTCGCTACTCTTTGCAGCACCATTATTTCCTCTTTAATTATGGGCTTTGAAGTGACTAGTCAGTGATATTTGAACACTTCAGGACAACTTCATAAATAAATATAGGAGTCTGAAAAGTGCCATAGCGTACGTCTGCAATCCCTGTCATGTCGACTTGTAATCTGGGGAGAGGAGGAGGACCGTCTTGCCTGCTAAGGAGTTGGACTTTGTCTGCTTGAAGGAGAGACCAAATCCTTGGGAAAAGCTGCAAAAGCCCCAGCTGGCTAGAAGACCTTTGTGAGGGCAGATTGAAGAACAATGCCTGCCCAAGAGCAACGTGGTCACCCCACACCGCCAGGAGAAGATCATCGAGGTCATGGAGCTGTTGCATTGCTGTCATTGATGTCAGTTTGAGCATGTACCTTCACAAACCCATCACATGCACTGAAGGGCACCTTTATCGACCCTTCATCCACCTCAAAAGGAACAGGGCGGAGTTAGAGTTCATACCCCTAACGAGCTGGGTCTGTGAGTCTTAGCCATCTTTCTGCCCCTGAGGGTTCTGGAAATATTGCAGGTTGAGGTCACAGTCAAAGCTGATCATAAGACAGACCAGTTCCTGTTTGGGATTGTTGTCACCAGAAACTTTTGTGAGTGATCCTAGTTACATGATCACTCTTTCCCGAGAAAATGTTGGCAGTCAGTGGCACATCTCAAGAGGTAGCCATCCCCCCAACAGCCCCCCACCCCAACCCCTTTTCCCCCAGAAATCGACTTCTGGATCAATAGAGCCAACCCACTATTTCCATCATTCCCCTTCGAAAACATATTATTGGTTCCTTAACATGTCTCTGCACTCCAATTGATTGAGGTCTGTCTCTTGAAAGGCACTGGTGAGAGGACACTGGTGAATATCATTGACAGCTATTAAATCACGAGATAAGTGGGGATCCTATCTGTTTGGGGGATGGGTTTCTAGCTTCGCATTTCTTAGGGGCACAGCTTTAATTCTCCCCTTGTCCTGCTTTTAGGGCTACCGCATCTTATTTCACCCTGTGGTATCTCGAGGTATCCATGGACTTGAGTTTTGTCAAGCATCACTGCATTTACATTTGTTGCCAAAAGGTAGACCCACTTTTTCAACAGTTTTGCTCCTACTAAGAACTAGGGAAACAAATGCTTATGAAACACCCCGAGTCAGTCCAAAACAAACCCCCATATGACAACATTTGCCTCAAGGCGAATGTTTACTGAAATCTAGTGTCTGGTGCTAAGAAGCTATAATAATGTTTGGGGTCAGATGTCGGCCAGAAGAGGTTTTGGATTTGTCTGTGTGCTTTATTTTAATCGAACTATGTACTTACCTGTTACATATAGTTATTCTTTCTTCTAAAACGCTGCCTGGATATTGATTTTATTGAGTTTTATTTACTGGCCATACTGAATCTGAATTTCTACCCCCATCCACCTCCTGGAGTAAGTCATCACTGTTCATCCTTGTTACTTCAGGAGAGTCAAGTACCTCAAGTAAGTAACTTTGATATTTGTTTGGATGGCACCAGTATTGTGGCCATTGGGAACCAAAGATACACTTGCCCACAAGGATGCTGCCAAGAAATCACAGACTTGTGCAAGATCCTGTGCCAGTCCACTGCCTTTCCCAAGTGATTATGTGAGATGTAAAACAAGATACGACTCCTCAGTGTAAAAGTGGACTTGGGGACACAGGCACATGCTGCAAATACTCTATTCGGTCTCTGGCTGCTGTTTACTCAATGTGCCATCCGCACCCGTAAAACCTGCTACTTCACAATTACACATACAGTATCCTGCCCCTTCCATGAACTTCTTCACCTCTCATTTCATCAGCAGGAGAGCTCAGTGAGCTGAAAGCTTGCGGCTGTAAGACGTGGATCCAAAACAGGGCCATCTCCAGGTCACTAGTTTGAATCCTGCCAAAGCTGCCTCCCATCCTTTGGTAAACTATGTATTATTGCAGCAAAAATAACACCAGCTGTTTACAACGTTTCGAAACGGCAGCAGTGCGGAATGAAGCACTAAACACAAAGGAAGTCATTGCCATTAGCATTATTATCACAGGCGGTGTCTCTGCCATGCTTGCTTTTGCTTTTTCTTCATCTGCTGCATTAGGGAGCTTTCCTGCCTGCTCGAATACAGCACTGGGCAGTGTGAACAAGCACAGAGCATTTACCTGTGACTTGGATCAGGGTACATTCAATGTGTGCCTTGCTACAGTTTCAGTTTCAGCCACTTCACATATTTCTATGTGTAATCAGTTGAAATATACATTTACAAAAGAACTTCCGACTATTGTCAATGCTAAGCATCCGTTTGTTTAGCTCAAACTTCATGCACAGCCAGGGCACCCTCTGTACACCAGCAGCACCACGCATAATGGCTTGTCTTGTTATAGCACGTTGTACCACACTTCTAAGAACCATTATCTAATATAAGGGTATTCAATTTACTGACATAAGATGATGAAAGACTGAGGTGGCTTTATTCCGATTTGATCTTGTGATTAGAAATCATGGAGATTATCCGCTGCAAGCATTTTGCTTGTTGATAGACGACGATGGTACACTGAGTTAAATGCTGGTTGCTAACACACGCTGTCGTCTGAAGGTCATGAGTTTCGTCACAAATCATGATCCGTGTAGGAAAGTTGATTAAAGTAATGCAAATTAGAGCTACTCTACAACAACATTCCAGGACAAAACTGGACAGAATGCACACATCCTTGCATCATGGTGCAAAGGTGTGTGCATTGGTCCATTGCAGCCTAAAGTGTGCCAGTTGTGGGTTAGAGGAAAACAGCGCTATATCTTTGTAGATATGGTGTTGGTTGCTTTCTCCCTTTGACGCAACACATTGCAGCAGCTTTTGTTGCTACGCTGTATGAAAGCTAAGTAAATCTGTTCCTAAGTGTTAGAGAAAAAAGCTATTGTGATACTCTGTGAGATGAAAGGAGAGGGAATAAAAGAAGTAGAGAGAAGATGGGAAAAAAGCAGGACAATGAGTGAGAAAGGCCTCATGGATAAGGGGGAAAAAGTAATAAAAAACTGAGGGAGATGACATAGAAAATAGAGCAAAACAGGAGAGTTATGAGAGGGAGAAAGAACAGAAAAGGGTAAAAGGTGAACAAGTATGCAGGCGTATCGGCGCCATTTTATATTTGTTTCATAACAAGTACACCAGCACATAATCATTGCATGGGCTGGGCACAGAGCAGATTCACTGCATGGGCTCTCTTTGGGACAGAGTTACTAACACATTGCACCAGGTTTGCATCACAAAAGTGACACAGACTGGTGTAAAGTGTTATTTTTGGATTGACAACATAGCTCTTTGTGCTACTGTGTGTTACTTTGCCTCAAGGTGGGGGGGTCCATATGTGGTACATGGGCGTTCTCATGCATCCACCCATGGATTCTGACGCAAAGCTCCACAAAAAAAAAGATATTTTTGTGCCAAAAATTAACACCTCTTTGATGCAGGCATGAATTTTGAGAAATGTTTTGTGTGTGCTTTAAAGCTAGGCAGTTAATCAATTACTGTTGTCCCTCAGTGAAGAAAGTGTGTTCCAGTGGAAAATATTACCCCGATCGCGCTCTGACAGGATTGCACTTACCTGTTAAGGACAAAATTCACTTTATTTCACCATGCCAAGAAACTCGATCTCTTGGTAACACCAATGAATGAAGGCAGGTGGCCGCAGTGAGTAGAGGTCACGTGTTCAGTCAGGAGAGGCCCTGCAACTCCACAACCAGCTTTCTCAACCTAGGCCTTGATCTCTGTGTGCTGCACCTTCTCACATGTAAAATCTTAAAACTCTGCTGATGGGTTGGAAGGTGCAGCACAAGGTAAGCTTGATGTCCCATTAGACTGAAAAGCGCTCAGTTCCTGAGGTGCAATCGGTAAACTTTAACAATGTGAGGGCAAATGAGTTAATAGAGAGCTTTGTAACCAGGGGTAAGTGTATGTTTTTTTTTGGAGATCTACAGGACAGAGAACTTGTGTTCTAACCTTCTCCTTCCAAGAAGCCATATGGGTGCTCAGGGTGGACAGGGTCTGGCTGCGACTGTGGTTTATCCCAATTGATTGCTTTCCCTTCAGCCTGCTAGTTTGTTGCTCATGTGGCCTCTTAACCAGCCTGTGAATGAAGTCCTGTAACTCTAGCCAGCATGCTCCTATTGATCTGCAAGAGACTCTTATCAAATGTTACTGAAATAAGAGGGGGCATCATCTCTCTCCTAGGGGGCAGGGGCGAAGGCTGTCCATCCTGAGTGAAATCCCAGCTTCAAACTACTGTGCTGAATGGCAGCCATTCAAACTTCCCATTGTATTTGTCAATCTAAGTAGCCCTCTCGTCAGCAAGACATTGCGTAGTTGCCGGCATGCTTAAACTGCTAACCTCCACCCTCCATCCTTCATTGTGCATATTCACTCTAGGTTGTGGCCTCAGTAGCTGTACCATCCCTCAGCCACTGAGCACCCAATACCTACTCACCTGTTGTGTTCTAGTTGTAAAATAGCAACACCACAAAACGTGTATCATACTTGTGCAAGTGAGTATCAGTTGGGAATCAAGGGCTGTTCGAAAATGATGTTTAGGTTCTACTGGTGCGAAGTTTGTGTTGTACACCTGGGGTCGCTCATGGGACCGTGCTTGTGCACTGTGCTTGTTGTATGAGTTTTCCTACTTGGGTTTCATGTGTTTCAGCCAGTGCCTTGGTGGGAGTATTCGCCTTTGTGTATCTCTGTTGCACCTGAGGTGTTGTTTGGTCTTTGGGGGTTGAGACCTGAGAGCGCATGGGTGTTACTGGTGATAATTTCAGTGGTGATCAGAGCTGGTTATATAGTGCTTAGGCTCCAGCAGCTGAATGCATGACCTTGCCTGTGCTTTGCTGTTTAGTCAGCAGCACACTACTTAGGGAATACTAGCCACAGCAACCCTCACACTAATTCTGAGGGGGCATTATTTGGCTCTGTGGAGTACACCGGCCCAACATGTGTCTAGACTCAACGCACAAAAGAGTGAGTGGTAGAATGTGACAGAAAAGGCTAAAAAGAAGGGAGCACATATAATGTGCTATGGCGAATATATTCAGAATGGGCTGTGATCATATTACAGCGTTGTGGTGCCTAGATGAGCAAGCAGGATTTGTGTGAGCGTGTGAATGACGTGCTTGAAGAGTCTTTAGGAGTCTGGTCCTCTAATATGCTGAGGTCGATCTCTGCGCCGCTTTGTTGTAGGTATCACACTGTACATGATTAATCTTTTTAGGTGGACGCCTGCTAAACAGCACAGCTGTCTGCTTGCAAAGACACATTGGGGAGATGCTGAAAGTCAACCTAGTAATGCATTCTGCCCTTTGCTTACCATTGACTTTGTGCTTTGTCATTCTCATTTGCTTGCCTCCTCTTCACTGGCCTTATTTCTCTTAGCTCATCCTGCATTACTTTGCCACTCCCGTGGAGCACAGCCTGTTTACCACCTCTCTGATTGGTTCCTTCTATTCTTCCACGTGTGCTTTCTTTTCGGCAAGTTTTTTTTTCTTTGTGAAGCACTCCATGAGACTGTTTTTCAGCTGCTTCCCTGTATGGTATCCCCATTAGCCCCCTGCAAGCTCTGTTCGTGCTGCTCTCAAGCACTGTGTGCTGCTGTGGATCCCCCTCAAAACCTGGAATGTTAGGTCTGATCTTATCAGGGCCACAAGGCGGACATGGTAGCACACGCTGCCCATTACAGTGCCTGCTTAAGACCCACGTGAAGAAACAATTTTAAGAGTCAACAGAGTACGCCCCACGCCCCCGCCCTGCGCTCCGTGTGAGAGTGCCCAGTCTGCTGTGACTGTTCTGTTCCGGCAAGATGACCTCTCAAAGTTATAGTTCAAGCAGCCTCTGTTACTGTCCTACTTAATTAGCCTTGCATGCAACGAATTGCACTTTCTTTCTGGGTGCCAGAGCGGCCTCAGAAATAACGCACGCCATTGTTTTCGCTCATGTTTATTATTCCAGTCAGCCAGCTGCGTGATGTTGTCACACCCTCCTCTATCTTGGGTACACTTTCCCTCATTCAGATTTCTCTTTGCTTTGAATTGGCCACTGATGCAAATACAAAGCCTGTCAACGCCTAGCAGTGGGCATTAAGCAGTAAAGGGAATTGAGCTTTATAGAAACACAATTACATTACAAAATGTCCAGGCTGCTATTCCTCAGCGCTTCTCTTGAGGCAGATGAGGTAATGTTCAGTCTACAGTTTACTCAAACCCCCCTTGGTGTTTAATCATGCGCCCAGCATGTCAGCTACAGCCCGGGCAGTACAGCATGCCTTCTTCTGTCAGCATTTCCTTAGCACTACAGAATGTTTCACGTCAGTAGTCTTGTAGCAAATGGCCATTTACGAGTAAATTCCATTCACTTGTCAGGTTTGTGAATGCTGCATCTTCAGCCCTCCTTTGAACAACCAGCCAACATTTGGACTGTCACCCATGCAGAGAAGCACTTTAGAAACAATCGCCCACCCTTCCTGCATTCCCTCTTGCCTGGTTGGTGTTTTACAGCACCCTCCCCCCCACTCGGGGACTTAAGTAAACTGAAGTTGTTCTGGGTTTGCGTTCTGTTTTTTAGGTCTAAGCCTACTGGAGAGCTAAGCTGTCTTGTTTGCTAAAGATGTCTCTGAGGACATCCTGATAGCTTCCCTGGGAATGCATTCCTTTCATTGCTTACTATTGGTTTTGTGGTTTGTAACTCACATTTGCTTGCTTTTCTATTTGCTGGCTTTATTTGTTTTAGGCTGACCAGCTTGAGTTCATTCCTCCCGTGGAGTATAGCTTATTTAATGTATCCTTCCACCAGTGCTCATTTCTGTAAACAGGCCTCTAAATCTTTTTCTTATCTTGTCACATTTACTGTGCATTTAATGAGAGGCCAAATGTCAGGCTTTGTCTTCCAGGGATTTTGGTGTTCACTTTTTTTTCTGACTTCGAAATGAGAGGATTTATGTGACAATCATGATGGCTACTGGGGGTGTTTAGGAGGAAGGATCTATGATGCTAATTTTTCTAGCACACAACAAAATGTAAACATCTGTAAGTGAAAGATACTTTGTGCAGATACTTTGGAATATATCAGAATTAGAAAAGCACGCATAAAGCAAATTTTTTGGTAATCCTTAAATGTGGTGGAAACAAATATTTTAATACAATCAAAACAAATGAATGCACTAGGTAAGCGGTTCTTAACATTATTACTTCTGTGGACCCCCACAGAATCGCTAGTGGAAGCCCAGAGCCACTGCCTAAACCATTTCTAGAATCTGAACCTCACAAAAAAATGCACAAAAATACAGAAACAAGTATACATCAAACAAATACACAAATGATGAAATATTTTCTTTCACAAACTAATATCGAAATTATAATTTTAATGAGAAGGTTGAAGATTATCAGAATTTGGGTTTATTTCTAAAAGACAAATCTGTATGCTATGCTTCACCTTATCTCTTTGTCTTGTTGTCTTGTTTACCTATGGTGCAACAAACCTAGTGCTTCAATTGAGACCACTTACCATCCATACTACTTTTTGATGTACTGGTGTTGTTCCCTCGAATCAAACTAAGGAAGCAACTTAATTTTTAGCCTCCGGTTCCAAATTCCTTTGAATTTACAGAATATTTAAACAATTTTGATTTTACTTTGTTACTTGTATATGCTTTATCAATCCAGGGCTGGCTTTAGCGCTGATGGAGCCCGGTGCAGCAATCTTCATTGACACCAACACAATGACCCTCTTTTCCATGGATTTCCACAGTACCACCCATCAACGGTGTCCCTCATCTCTTCACAACCACTCTCTCATATTTATTGAATTTTTTTTATAGCGCTACTCCTGCCAGTATAGAGTGTCTGAGCATCTTACGTTTCACACACACACATTGTATAACGACATTGATTGATGCAAGTGTGTAAATCAGTGTATAGGAAATGAGGGCTACAGTATATCATCATATTAGTATGCATTGAATGTTAAGACTGCATGGCATGGAGTAACACAGAGTCAGGGTTTAAAATGTAATGCAATAGTTGTGGTGTCCTGCCCCAATTAAAAAAATATTACACAGAGGCATCCTTTTTCGCAATCTCAGAATAAAAAAGATTGAGGGATTAAAAAAAAGTTTCTAAACCAATACCTTGGCGTTTGCGTTCAGCTGGTTGATGCTGGTTACTTTGCTATATGAGAGGAATTATAACTTATGCAAATAATAAAATGATCTTTCTGACTATCGTTAACAAACCTGTGATCTTCATGTTAAACATTGTGCTTTGCAGCCGGTGCATATGCCCCCTTTGTTTGTGATGTGTCAAAACTTCCGCTAGATAAAACTCAGACCTCTCCAGCAAGTTTATGAATTACCACAGTTAACTTGACATTTTTATTTTCATCTGAAAATTGCAGGTCACATGAAGAAATCTACAGTAGGCGCCTTCAACCCCATGTAATATTTTAACACTAAGTGCCCCTGAGCTTGGGACCCAGTGCAGCAGCACTAGTTGCACAACTCTAAAGCTGGCAGTAGATCAGTCTATTGATATTAATATATATATATTTTTTTAACTAGACAGTCGCTGAACCCCCCCTTGAGTAGGAGCCCTGGATCCCCAGGGGTCCGCAGACCACATGTTAAGAATCACTGAACTAGGTGATACCATTTCCACATATTGTTTGTGAGCTGTATACTTTAATACATAAAACCTTTTGTCTGTGAAAATGTAGTGACCATTTCAATTGAAAATATGTTGTCTGTAATGGCAGTGCGCTATCACACCATGCATACTCCACACTACACCACTCCACTCTACATCACTCCACAAAACTCTACTCCACTCTATGCAACTCTGTGCCCCTTGACTCTACACCACTCCTCTCCACCCTCTGACATGTTACTCCCCTCCACTTCATACCACTCCAACTTATGCCACTCCACTCTACGTCACTCAGCTCCACTCTGTGCCACTCCCACCTCCTCCACAACACGCCCCTCCACTCTAAGACACGCCACTCCATTCTGACACAGCACTCCACTGTACTCTGACACTACTCCACTGTATGCCACTCCACTCTATACCCTCGGCGCCTTCCCACTCTACGCCCTTCCAATCTACGCCTTTCCACTCTGCCACGCCACTCTATGCCGCTCCACTCTATGCCGCTCCATTCTACACCACTCTACTCCACTCAACTGCCCCCCACTTTGCTACTCCACGCCTCTCTTTGGGACTCCACACTATGCCACTCCACTCTACAGCATTCTGCTCCTCTCTATGGAATTCTACTTCACTCTGACGGTCTACACAACTTTTCTTACACCACTCAGACACTATATTCCATTCTATTATACAAAACACTACTCCATATATTTTCCCGCCGCATTTTTTTCTAAAAGCAATGTTGCATATACCACAGCATTTTTCAGACAATGTCTATAAGTGTCCCATAGCCAAAAACCCTGCAATTTATACACCCAAACAAAGAAAACCCCTAAAAAACAACATATATATATATATATATATGTTCTATGGCACGTGTAGCTGCAGATATACATGCTGTGCACTGTTCCTGCCATCTAGTGTTGGTCTCGGAGTGTTAAAAGTTGTTTGTCTTCGAAGAAGTCTTTTCGAGTCACGGGACCGAGTGACTTCTCCCTTTTGGCTCCATTGCGCATGGGCGTCAACTCCATCTTAGATTGTTTTCTTTCGGCCATCGAGTTCGGCCGTGTTCCTCTTCGCTCCGTATTTCGAATCAGGAAAGTTAGCTAAAGTATCGAAAATTTGACGGTATTGTTATCGCTCGGTACCGGTTTAGTGTTAGTGTATCGGCACCGACATCAAGACCGCTTCGGCAGCCCTTCGGGGCTTCCACTCTTCACCGAGGCCTGGTCGGCCCGACCACACCCGTCGTCCCAGACTAATGGACCGGACCCCCTTCCGTTTCTGTCCTAAGTGTCACGCAAAGTATCCTTGTACAGACCAGCACCGGGTCTGTAATTTGTGTTTGTCACCCGAACACAGAGAGGATACTTGTGAAGCTTGCCGAGCACTTCGATCAAAGAAGACCTTGAGAGATCAACGCGCAAGAAGACGGCAAATGGCGTCGAAACCGAAAGAGCAGCTCGACGTCGAGGAGGAGGAAAGAATCTCCATCCAAGAGACGGACTCGGATGAATCCGACAGTGAACGACCCTCGACGGTGCAACAAACCGTGAGTAAACCTGCCCCGTCCCAAACTCAGGGTCACACCAAAAAACTGAAGGCCATGGGGACGCCACCGCCAGCAGGCCATGGCTCAACCCACCGAAAGGAAGGTGACCTAACATCGGCACCGAAAAAGGCCAAAGAGTTGCCGAAGACTTCTGACTCTGGTTGAGATTCCGGCACCGAACGATTTAGACACTGAGTGATCGAATTGAACAAACCCCGTAAAAGCTCATCGGAACCGAAAAAGACTATACCATCAGAAACTTCGGTACCGAAAAAAGCGGCCTCGGAGCCGAAAAGAAGCTCATACACAGAGGAGCAAGGGCTTTCCAAACAACTCAAGGAAAGACATAGATTTGAGCAAGAGTTGGATGTAGAGGAACCTGATCAAAGACAAAAGAGGTTACATATCCAGAAGGATACTGGCAAGATTCAGACTTTACCTCCACTCAAATCTATAAGAAAACTTGCATTTCAAGAAACAGAAATGCAACCAAAGGCCAAAGTGGTTAGAGACAAGTCACCAACACCACAGGTCTCACCACAACCATCCCCACTGCACTCACCACAATTGTCACCAGTGGGAACACCAATAATGCAGTCACCCACACATACTGGGATGACCCAAGATGATGCTGATGCATGGGATTTATATGATCCACCAATATCGGATAACAGCCCAGAGTGTTATCCAACCAAGCCGTCACCACCAGAAGACAGTACTGCATATACGCAGGTACTAGCCAGGGCAGCTACGTTCCACAACTTAGTGATGCACACTGAGCCAGTGGAGGATGACTTCCTTTTTAACACACTGGCATCCACCCACACATCCTATCAAAGCCTGCCAATGCTACCAGGCATGCTCAAGCACGCACAACAGGTCTTCCAAGAGCCTGTAAAGGGAAAAGCTATCACGCCTAGGGTCGAAAAGAAATACAAACCACCTCCAACAGACCCAGTGTTTATAACGCAACAGCTCACACCGGACTCAGTGGTTGTAGGGGCAGCAAGGAAAAGAGCAAACTCTCAATCGTCAGGGGATGCTCCACCACCTGACAAAGAAAGTTGGAAATTCGACGCAGCAGGCAAGCGAGTGGCATCACAAGTAGCCAATCAATGGCGAATTGCAAATTCGCAAGCCCTACTTGCAAGCTACGACAGGGCATACTGGGACGAGATGCAAGACATCATACAGCACTTGCTAAAGGAACATCAAAAACGTGCCCAGCAAGTAGTTGAAGAGGGACAGGCCATATCGAACAATCAGATAAGGTCCGCATTAGACTCGGCAGATACAGCAGCACGGACTGTCAACACAGCTGTAACCATTCGCAGGCATGCATGGCTGCGGAGTTCTGGATTCAAACCAGAAATTCAACAAGTGGTATTAAATATGCCGTTTAACCAACAACAGTTGTTTGGGCCGGAAGTCGATACTGCCATCGAAAAAATGAAAAAAGACACGGACACGGCCAAAGCCATGGGCGCGCTCTATTCCCCACAATTCAGAGGCACTTTTTCAGGAAACCACAATTTAGAGGGGGGTTTCGGCAACAAACATCTGAACCTTCCACCTCCCAAACAAAACTCACCTATCAATCACAATACCAGAGGGGGGGGGGGGGGGGGGGTCGTGGTTCCTATAGAGGACAATTCCCAAGAGGAAGGGGAAAATTCCAGCCCGCCAAACCAAGCCCTAGCAAGCAGTGACTTCAATGTCACAACACCCCAACACTTGTAACCAGTGGGGGAGAGGCTAACCAAATACTACCACAATTGGACACAGATTACCACAGACACATGGGTCTTATCAATTATCCAACATGGTTATTGCATAGAATTCACAACATTCCCTCCAGATGTGCCACCAAAAACGCACAAACTGTCTCAACAACACTTAGACCTATTACATATAGAGGTCCAAGCACTATTACAAAAACAAGCAATAGAACTCGTACCAAATCACCAAAAAGGAACAGGTGTTTACTCACTATATATCCTCATTCCAAAAAAGGACAAAACATTAAGGCCTATCTTAGATCTCAGAACACTGAGGGGGTCATTCTGACCTCGGCGGTAAAATGCCCTTACCGCCGGTCAGAAGACCGCCATAACACCGCCGCGGCCGCGGTCAACCGCCACGGTCATTCTGACCCACAACGGCCAAACCTCCAAAAATCCGTCCTCCACTGCAGCCCGCCACATCGGCGGGCAGCGATAAACTGGAGATGACCAAACCTCCACCGTCACGCCAACAGAAATACACCCATGCCATTACGACCCACGAATCCACACGGCGGTCATTCAAACGCGGTATTCCATTGGCGCTACACAAATCAGACCATTTCCACATGGTAATACTTCAAGACATACTTCCCTTACTAAAAAAGGGGGGATACATGACAACCCTGGATCTCAAGGATGCGTATTTCCACATACCCATCCATCCTTCTCACAGAAAATACCTAAGGTTTGTAATCCAAGGCAAACATTATCAATTCAAAGTGCTACCGTTCGGAATAACAACAGCCCCCAGAGTATTCACAAAATGCCTAGCAGTAGTAGCAGCTCACATAAGAAGACAGCACATGCTAATGGCTAATAAAAGCCAACACTCAACAACAATGTCAATTTCACACGCAGTACGTCATAGAAACTCTAAACAAACTAGGGTTCTCTACAAATTACCAAAAATCACATCTGCAACCATCCCAAATACAACAATACTTGGGAGCAACACTCAACACACAAAGAGCAATTGCCACTCCAACTCCACAAAGAGTCCAATCGTTCCAAAATGTAAAATCAAGCATACAACTAAACCAACAATACACAGTAAGGTTTGTAATGAAACTACTAGGCATGATGTCTTCATGCATAGCCATTGTCCCAAACGCAAGACTACACATGCGGCCCTTACAACAGTGCACAGCAAAACAATGGACGCAAGCACAGGGTCAACTACAAGATCTAGTGTTGATAGACCGCCAAACACTTTCTTCGCTCCAATGGTGGAACCCTATAAATTTAAACAAAGGGCGGCCATTCCAAGACCCAGTGCCTCACGCTATTATCACAACAGATGCTTCCATGGTTGGGTGGGGAGCACACCTCAACAATCACAGCATACAAGGTCAATGGGACAATCAACAAAAACTACTTCACATAAATCACTTGGAACTGCTAGCGGTATTTCTAGCATTAAAAGCGTTTCAACCACTTATAGCCCACAAACACATTCTTGTCAAGACAGACAATATGACGACAATGTATTATCTCAACAAACACGGGGGACACACTCATCAGAACTGTGTCTCTTATCACAAAGGATTTGGCATTGGGTAATTCACAAAAACATTCACCTAATAGCACAATACATTCCAGGCATTCAGAATCAGTTGGCCGACAATCTCAGTCGAGATCAACAGCAAACTCACGAATGGGAAACACATCCCCAGATCCTACAGGATCACTTCCACCGCTGGGGAACACCAAACATAGACCTATTTGCAACAAAAGAAAATGCAAAATGTCAAAACTTCGCGTCCAGGTACCCACACCCTCAGTCCAAGGGCAATGCTCTATGGATCAGCTAGTCAGGGATATTTGCTTACGCTTTTCCCCCTCTCCCGCTCATTCCTTATCTAGTCAACAAACTGAGTCAAAACAAACTCAAACTAATACTCATAGCACCAACCTGGGCTCGCCAACCGTGGTGCACAACACTGTTGGACTTATCAGTAGTACCACACATCAAACTACCAAACAGACCAGATCTGTTAACACAACACAAACAACAAATCAGACACCCGAATCCAGCATCGCTCAATCTAGCAATCTGGCTCCTGAAGTCTTAGAATTCTGACATTTAAACCTTTCACAAGAGTGTATGGAGGTCATTAAACAAGCGAGAAAACCTACAACAAGACATTGTTACGCAAAAAAATGGAAAAGATTTGTTTGCTACTGTCACACTAATCAGATTATGCCACTAAATGCCTCCACACAAGACATTGTAAGTTATTTATTACACTTACAAAAGTCCAATCTAGCTTTCTCTTCCATTAAAATCCATCTCACTGCAATATCTGCCTATCTGCAGATTACACATACAACATCACTTTTTAGAATCCCAGTTATTAAAGCATTTATGGAAGGACTAAAAAGAATCATACCCCCAAGGACACCACCAGTACCTTCGTGGAACCATAATATTGTATTAACACGACTCATGGGCCCACCATTCGAACCCATGCATTCTTGTCAAATCCAATTTCTGACTTGGAAAGTAGCCTTTCTAACAGCCATCACATCACTTAGAAGAGTGAGTGAAATACAAGCATTTACTATTCAAGAACCCTTTATACAAATACATAAACATAAAGTGGTTCTCCGTACAAATCCAAAATTCTTACCAAAGGTCATATCACCATTCCATCTAAACCAGACTGTGGAACTCCAAGTCTTCTTTCCAAAACCAGACTCAGTAGCTGAAAGGGCCTTGCATACATTAGACATAAAAAGAGCACTAATGTATTACATTGACAGAACGAAACAATTTCGTAAAACAAAACAATTGTTCGTAGCTTTCCAGAAACCTCACGCAGGTAACCCTATATCCAAACAAGGCATTGCCAGATGGATAGTTAAATGCATTCAAACCTGTTACCTTAAAGCAAAAAGAGATTTACCCATTACACCAAGGGCACATTCCACTAGAAAGAAAGGCCCCAGAATGGATTTTCTTGGAAATATACCAATGACAGAAATTTGTAAGGCAGCCACCTGGTCTACGCCTCATACATTACTGTGTAGACGTGTTAGCAACACAACAAGCCACAGTAGGACAGGCTGTATTAAGAACATTATTTCAGACAACTTCAACTCCTACAGGCTAACCACCGCTTTTGGGGAGATTACTGCTTTGTAGTCTATGCACAGCATGTGTATCTGCAGCTACACATGCCTTCGAACGGAAAATGTCGCTTACCCAGTGTACATCTGTTTGTGGCATGAGACGCTGCAGATTCACATGCACCCTCCCACCTCCCCGGGAGCCTGTAGCCATTTTTAGTTGCATGAAAATTGTAAATATGTAAATAAATATATTTTTAATACACACTATGTACATACATTACTACTCCATTGCATGGGCACCTCTAGTATACTCACAACTCCTACCTCACCCTTTGCGAGGAAAACAATCTAAGATGGAGTCGACGCCCATGTGCAATGGAGCCGAAAGAGAGGAGTCACTCGGTCCCATGACTCGAAAATACTTCTTCAAAGAAAAACAACTTGTAACACTCCGAGCCCAACACTAGATGGCAGGAACAGTGCACAGCATGTGAATCTGCAGCGTCTCATGCCACGAACAGATGTACACTGGGTAAGTGACATTTTCCATATATATATATATATATATATATATATATATATATATATATACACACACATATATATAAATATATATATATATGTTCGGTGGCATGTGTAGCTGCAGATACACATGCTGTGCATTATACGTCTGCCATCTAGTGTTGGGCTCGGAGTGTTCCAAGTTGTTTTTCTTCGAAGAAGTGTTTTCGAGTCACAAGATCGAGTGACTCCTCCTCTTCAGTTCCATTGCGCATGGGCATTGACTCCATGTTAGATTGTTTTCTTTCTGCCATCGGTTTGGGACGTGTTTCCTCTCGCTCCCAGATTTCGTTTCGGAAAACTTTGAAAACGCTTTCTTTTCGTCGTTATTGTATTCATCGGGTTTACATCTTCCATGGACACATCGGTACCGTCGGAGAAAACAACTCTACTTGCCCTTCGGGGAACGCGCGCCCGACTCACGCCGACCGTGTGGAAGCCTCATGGATCAGACTCCATTCTGGTTCTGTCCTCAGTGCCACGCGAAATATCCTTATACAGACCAAAATTTCATCTGTATTCTTTACCGTTCCCCAGATCATCGGGAAGAAAATTGTGAGGCCTTTCAATCCTTCCATTCCAAAAAGACTCTTCGAGACAGGAGGGCACGAAGACTCGAGATGGCATCCAGAAGCACCGAACATCTCGACGTGGAGGAGGAAGAAATCATGCAGAGAGCAGTCTCCGTTCGAGGTTCCGACTCCGAATAGGAATCCGAGGAGGACAGCCCGGTCACGGTGGGACAACATGTGAGTATGCCTGCCCCTGTACCCTCACAAAAACAAAAACATAAGTCCTTGGGTACGCCACTGCCAAAGGCCATGGCTCAGCCCGAAAAAAGACTACCGGTGACCAAACTACCAGTTCGGCACCGAAAAAGGCCACTCCTCCCAAAACATCTAAGGCAGTAAAAGGCTCCGTGTCTGACTCGAGAAAACACAATTTTTCGGAGTCGAAGATTTGGAAATTCCTTTCAGAGCCGAGATCATCCACCGCATCATCTTTTTCGATCCCGAAAAAGCCTGCTTCGGAGCCAAAAATGCCAGCATATACAGAGGAGCATGGACTTTCAAAGAGACTAAAAGAAAGCCACAAAACCTCTGAAGGGGAGTATCAAGGACAGCCAATACTTGAAGTTATGGATGAAGGGCAAGCCAGGATTCATATCCATGAAGAAACAGGCAGGATCCTAACAGTACCTCCTCTAAAATCAAAGAGAAAGCTAGCCTTTCAGGAGGAATTGGACACTATGCAGCCTCCAGCTAAAGTGCCAAAGCTGAAGGAGAAACCACCACCTCCTCAATTTTCTCCTCCTCATTTTCCTCCTCACTCTCCACACCTGCCTACCTCTCCTCCTACTAGTCCTACACCAGTGCAGTCACCCACACACTCTTTTGACTCACAACAGGACAATGTAGATCCATGGGATCTTTATGATCCAGATCCCATTCCTAGCAATGACCCAGACAGCTATCCCTCTAAGCCTTCACCACCTGAGGATAGCACTGTGTACAATCAGGTTTTAGCTAGGGCTGCAGCATACCATTGGGTCACCGTGCATACTGAACCACTGGAAGAGGATTTTTTGTTTAATACCCCATCCTCAACGCATTCAAAATACCAGTGCCTCCCCATGCTCCCAGGCATGTTAAAACTTGCAGATCAAATATTTAGTGAGCCGATTAAGGCACGTATAATTGCGCCCAGGATAGAGAAAAAGTACAAACCTCCTCCCTCTGATCCTGATTACATAACACACCAAGTACCTCCAGATTCCGTAGTGGTCAGCGCTGCCAGAAAAAGGGCAAACTCCCAGTCATCAGGAGATGGTCATCCACCCGACAAAGAAAGCCGAAGGTTTGATGCGGCTGGGAAGAGAGTTGCATCCCAGGCAGCAAATCCGTTGAGGATAGCTAGGGCCCATTGGGATGAGATGCAAGACATAATTCAGCATCTCCCCAAAGAACACCAGAAGAGGGCACAACAAGTAGTGGAAGAAGGGCAAGCCATTACAAATAATCAAATTTGATGTGCCCTAGATGCAGCAGACACTGCTGCTAGAAGTGTCAATACTGCAGTGACAATATGTAGGCATGCATGGCTCAGGTCTTTGGGTTTTAAACCCGAAATACAGCAAGCCATGTTAAATATGCCATTCAATAAGAAACAACTTTTGGCCCAGAGGTTGACATAGCAATTGAAAAAGTGTGCAAAGATTCAGACATCTAAAAAGCAATGGGTGCACTATACTCCACACCATACAGGGGATCCTTTTGGAAACCGCAGTTTCGAGGTGGATTTAGACAACAGACAACAGAAGCATCCACATCACAGGCAAAACCAACCTACCAACCACAAAACCAACGAGGTGGTTTTAGGGGCACATATAGGGGGTGGTATCCCAGAAATAGAGGGAAATTTCAGACCTCTAAGCAACCTCCACAGCACCCTAAGCAGTGACTTGTCTCATCCCCTTCCACTCCACACCTCTCCTGTGGGGGGAAGACTACAACAGTTCCACGCAAATTGGCAAAACATTACCACAGACGATTGGGTACTATCAATTATCCGCAATAGCTATTGCCTAGATACAAACTCCCCCAATCATTCCACCAAGGTCAAACAAACTATCCACAGAACATATCAAACTGTTACAGGAAGAAGTCCAATCTCTATTACTCAAACAAGCAATAGAATCCGTACCACAAGCTCAAATAGGGACATGAGTTTATTCGCTATATTTCCTCATCCCCAAAAAAGATGGCACCCTCAGACCAATATTAGATCTCAGGATCCTCAATCTTTACATCCTGTCAGAACATTTTCACATGGTAACTCTGCAAGATGTTATCCCACTACTCCAAAAACATGATTTCATGGCAACATTAGACCTCAAGGATGCGTATTTTCATATACCCATCCACCTTGCGCACAGAAAATATCTCAGGTTTGTCATTCAAGGAAAGCACTATCAGTTCAAAGTGTTACCCTTTGGAATAACAGCAGCTCCAAGGGTATTCACAAAGTGCCTAGCGGTAGTCGCAGCCTACCTAAGAAGACAACATATACATGTCTTTCCATATCTAGACGATTGGCTAATAAAATCAAATAGTCATACGCAGTGTCAAAACCATACGGATTACGTAATACAAACCTTGCACATGCTAGGGTTCTCAATAAATTACCAAAAGTCGCATCTACAACCGGCACAAATTCATCAGTATTTGGGCACAATACTAAATACTCAAAAGGCGATAGCATGTCCAAATACGCAAAGAATACAAGCATTCCAAAATATAGTCGCACAGATACAAACAAATCAACGGCACACTGTCAGATTTGTCATGAAGATTTTAGGGATGATGGCATCATGTATTGCAATTGTTCCACACGCAAGACTAAACATGCGGCCCTTACAACAGTGCCTTGCACAACAATGGTCACAGGCACACAGTCAACTTCAAGATCTAGTGTTGATAGACCGCCAAACATGCACGTCCCTTCAGTGGTGGAATTCCACAAATCTAAACAAAGGGCGGCCATTTCAAGACCCTGTGCCTCAGACAATAATTACAACAGATGCATCAATGATTGGTTGGGGAGCTCACCTCAACAATCAAAACATTCAAGGACAATGGGATGCCAAACACAAACAGCTACACATAAATCACATAGAGTTGTTAGCTGTCTTCCTAGCACTCAAAGCTTTTCAGCCTCTTCTCACACAGAAGAATGTCCTTATCAAAACAGACAACATGACAACCAAAACAGGGAGGGGCACATTCATCCCAACTCTCGCTTCTAGCCCAAAAAATTAGGATATGGGCAATCCACAACCAAATTCACCTCGTAGCACAATACATTCCAGGGATACACAACCAATTGGCAGATATTCTCAGCAGAAATCACCAGCAAACACACGAATGGGAGATTTAACCTCTAGTACTTCAAAAATACTTTCAACAATGGGGAACACCAAACATAGATCTGTTCGCCACAAGCGAAAACGCAAAATGCCAAAACTTCGCATCCAGACACCCACATCCCTTATCCAAGGGCAATGCTCTATGGATCAATTGGTCAGGGATATTTGCTTACGCTTTTCTCCCCCTCCCACTCATTCCATTTCTAGTCAACAAGTTGCATCCAAACTCACTCAATATGATACTCATAGCACCACCGTGGGCCCGCCAACTGTGGTACATAACATTTTTAGATCTGTCATTAGTACCACACTCCAAACTCCCAGACCGACCAGATCAGTTGACACAAAACAAAGGACACATCAGGCACCCAAATCCAAAACACTCAATCTAGCGATTTGGCTCCTGAGGTCATAGAATTTGGACATTTACAACTCCCATCAGAATGTATTGAGGTTATTAAGCAAGCGAGAAAACCCACTGCTAGACAGTGCTATGCTAACAAATGGAAAAGGTTTGTACATTACTGTCAATCTAAACAGATTGCCCCTCTGACCGCATCAATACAAGAAATTGTATGCTATTTACTTCATTTACAAAAATCTAATTTAGCATTCACGTCCATAAAAATACATCTTACTGCAATTTCAGCATATTTACAAAATATACAGCACAGCTCCTTATTTAGAGTTCCTGTTATTAAAGCTTTCATGGAAGGTTTAAAACGCATCATTCCACCCAGTGTACCTCCAGTTCCCTCTTGGAATTTAAACATAGTGCTTACAAGACTTATGGGCCCACCATTTGAACCCATGCACTCATGTCAAATGCAATTCTTAACATGGAAGGTTTCCTTCCTAGTCGCAATTACGTCTTTACGAAGAGTAAGTGAAATACAAGCCTTCACTATTGAAGAACCGTTCTTACAGGTACACAAGCATAAAGTTGTATTAAGAACAAACCCCAAATTTTTGCCAAAAGTCGTCTCGCCTTTTCATATAAATCAAACAGTGGAACTACCAGTCTTCTTCCTACAGTCTGATTCTGTGGCAGAAAGAGCTCTACATACATTAGACATTAAAAGAGCTCTAATGTACTATATAGACAGAACAAAACCATTCAGAAAGACTAAACAACTGTTTGTAGCGTTCCAAAAACCTCATACAGGTAACCCCCTATCAAAACAAGGGTTGGCAAGATGGATTGTAAGATGCATCCAAACATGCTACGTTAAAGCCAAAAGACAACTCTTAGTTGCTCCTAAAGCACATTCTACAAGGAAAAAAGGTGCTACAATGGCTTTTTTTTTAGGAAATATACCAGTTGCTGAAATATGCAAAGCAGCTACTTGGTCAACACCACATACATTCACTAAACACTACTGTGTAGATGTTTTAGCAAGACAACAAGCCACAGTAGGTCAAGCTGTACTCAGAACATTATTTCAAACAACTTAAACTCCTACAGGCTGACCACCAATATTTTTTTATGGGAGGACAAACTGCTTTGTAGTCTATGCACAGCATGTGAATATGCAGCTACACATGCCACTGAACGGAAAATGTCACTTATGAACATCTGTTTGTGGCATGTTCCGCTGCAGATTCACATGCACCCTCTAACCTCCCCGGGAGCCTGTAGTTGTTTAAGTTAAAAACATTTGTATATATGTATATATTATATATATATATATATATATATTTGCATTAGCATGGACATCTCTTTTCTTTTCACCTATATACTCTATCACTCCTACCTTACCCTCTGCAGGAAAACAATCTGACATGGAGTCGATGCCCATGCGCAATGGAACCGAAGAGTAGGAGTCACTCGCTCTCGTGACACAAAAACACTTCTTCGAAGAAAAACATCTTGTAACACTCAGAGCCCAACACTAGATGGCAGAAGTATAATGCACAGCATGTGAATCTGCAGCGGAACATGCCACGAACAGATGTACACTGGGTAAGTGACATTTTCCATATATATATATTAATTTATTTAAAAAAAAAACCTTTGGCAAAGCCAGTATGTCTTCACCTATGCAAGAGCTATTGGCTTTGACAATATCTTTTAGACATGTTGTGTGTAGCATGGCAACAAATAACCTTTAGCTTTGCTTTACAAAACATGGCTAACAGGGCTAAAAAACATTGTCAAGGCTTAACGCTCTTGAATAGGCGAGCTATTGTGTTAGTCAATGCTTGTTATCAGTATGGGGTTTGTCAAATTCAGTATGTCTTGATCCCGCCTGCATATGTTATCATGATTGATATGTAAAATCAGTAGATCAAAAGTCTCTTAGGCGAGTCAAATATTGTCTTAAGAGAGTTTTAAAATATCTAGAACATCTGAGCTGAGGGGAAGTTGCCAAGGCTAAATCATTTTAATGCCAGTGGTGAAGAATTGAGAACAAACAAAGACCTTTGCACTGCCAGTAATACTTCACAAGTCATTTAGTAGTTACTCTTCCTCAGATCTGCGCTTATGTCACAATCTACATTACTGGTGCTCAAGTCTACAATTCGTGCTCCTAGTCTCATCTGCACTACTGTCCCTTGAGCTGCTTGGTACTCTCTCCATGTGCACCTGCTGCCAGGTCTAATCCAGGGCTGATTCTTCTAATTTTGGTAAATGTGATGTCACTTGCAGGTAGCTATCGCACATAAAAGGTGGCATGTACCATTATATTCCTCCTCCCAGCATTCCACACTGGCATGCTGTTACAACACGACAGTTGCCCTTATTTAGACATGGACGATGTCCAATCACTTGTGGCTTCTCGAGGCTCATCTTCTTCCAACCAGGTCTGCCTGGAAGTTCCACTTCTGTAGGCTCCAGTCCTGCATAAATGTAGTAACTCCATCTGGACTGCCACAGTCCAGCTACAACTACTGGCTCTGCAGACATCTTTAGTGATCTAGAGGGTTTTCTAGATCCATGCCAATTTAATTCTGGTGCTGTTGGCGCTACTTTCCAGAGGACATCTTCTGGTCACTCATGTTGCTACAAGGACCGAGATTTTGGATTATAGAAGGGACCACCCATACTTTAAAACAACTTGGAAAGGCATCTGCCGGTATATCCAGCCATTTACCGATATCCCCAGACAATGTCTTGGCCAAACTATACGTAGTAAGTGAATCTGTGATTTATTATTCTCTAAATCATTTAAATTACATCGTAGTATTACATTGTCTTGGTGAGCTGAGGATTACATAATGTTATAGAATCACACATAATCGGAAATAATGTTTTTGCTTTGGTGCTCTAATATTAATTAGATGTTACTTACTAGCAGGTGATTTAAAGGGAACTACCGATGTATAGTTGGATTACCTAGGTTCCCTTAAAGCAGTGGGTTTCCCATGTATTCTGTAAACAACCTTATTGAACAAACACTGCTGGTGGCCCCATCCATGATCATGTTAGAGGTAGGGCCACTAAGGAAATGTTGAATTGAGAGGTTGTCAAGATAGTCAAATGAGGGAGATCGCGCGCCGGAGCAGCTAAGATGGCCAATTGATAACGACGCTCCCGAGCTGCTGAGGACGTTTTTCTATCGGAGGGAGGCATTTTTGACAGCTGGCTATTTCTTTTCCCAGAATTTTATGTTGGAACAAGCAGGGAGCAGTATGGTGAGTTTTTTCTTTTTTTTAAACTCTGGTATTTTACAGAGTTTAATATTTTCAACCAACTGCTCCCTTTCTGACAGGAATGCGGCCGCCATTTTGAGAGGATATGTTTTTTTTTTTTTTTTAATTCCTAAAAAATATTTTCTTTTTTGTCTTTTGGCTACTTTAATTAATGTGGAGAACTTAATACTTTTTTGACACTCTTGGATGCCACCCATGAAGCTGTTATAGTCATCTTATTCTGGATTTTCTACTATAATTTTCAATATTTGTCCTCTGAGGTGACTTCATCGACATTGGAGGAACATTAACTAAACTATTGTATTAAATATATACTGTGTGGCTGAAATGGAAGCCCCTCACACTTCCAAAATATTTGTATCCTCTGTCTCTAACTCTAATGTTCGTAAAGACTCCGGGGGCCACAAAAGAGTTAAAAAAGACCCATCCTCTCCAACTAAGTCTCCATTGCCCCTCACATTGGATGACATTATGGATGAGCTTAAGCAAATAAAGCCTTTTGTTACTGAGACAAATATTGCGTTACAGCAAATTGATGAGAAATGGTCACGTCTGAATTCTAGACTTTCTGAGGTGGAACAGAGGATCAGTGACATACAAGATACTACTACTAAACTTGACTAAGGAAATCGCACTACTTAAATTCTTAAATTATTTCTTTCTTCTTTACAGATATTGAAACCATTGAAATCTCAGGTTGAGAAAATCCCCTTTCCCGTTGTGTCTATATTCCTGTATATCTTGACATCATAGTGTTCTTTCCCTTGTTGGTAAGTCACGTTGTCAGTTGTTCATATTGTAATGTATTTATACTGTTTCCTCGTCTCTCCGCTCTCTTGTTATCCAATCATTGTAGTTCCTCAGGGGTACTGTTGCTGATTGGCCTCTTTTTCTTTTCTTGCTCCTCCCTTTCTCCCATGCAAAGTATTTTTCTTTTCAATTATGACTGAAGCTTCTTGGCTTTTTGTCATCTTTTCTTTCTTTTATCAATGGGGTGCTTTTGCTACCCCTTTCTTTTTCTCTCTTTGGTTTCTTCTCTTTCTACTTTTCTTTCTTCCTTTATTATTTTTTATGTCCTACAATGCAAGATTGGCATCAACACGTAACCTCACTTAGATATATGTTCATAAGTTTCCCTTCCACCTTCTTCTATGATTCACATGTTTGTCTCTTAGGTTTCGATAAGGTTCTGTTGTCTAAATGTCTTCTACTAGTTAAATGACCAGTCTTCGTATTATCTCATGGAATGTTAAGGGTTTACGTTATCCAGTTAAGAAACAAAGAGTGCTCCAACATCTCTCTAAATTGAATTGTCAAGTTGCTCTTGTACAAGAAACCCATCTTAAAGAGCAGGATTTTAAAAGTTTGAATACAAATTGGGTTGGTCATGTTTTTGGTTCCTCTGCAGCTAATAATAAGAATGGGGTAATAATATTGTTTCATAGATCTTTACAAATACAAGTTGTGGAGGAGATTAAGGATGATATAGGAAGATGGATTTTACTGACAGTTAAGATTAATGGTATGCTGTTTTCCATTTGCAATGTTTATAGTCCAACTGGAGTAGAGCCTCAATTTTAGGTTAACTTTTCTTCTTTATTATTATCTTGCAACTCTGAAAATCTTGTAGTAGGAGGTGACTACAATCAACTTATGGATCCTTTTATAGATCGTCGCTCTCAAACTCGTTATATCCCTAATAAAATTCAAAAAACATTTTATCAAGCAATCTCCTCCAGAGGTTTACGAGATATATGGAGAATTGCTCACCCAGATGTATTAGAATTCACGTTTTATTCTCCAGTACATCACTCATATTCTAGAATAGATTATATATTTGCTACACAAAGTGTTATACAAACAATTTCACATGATGATATTGGGTCTATTCTTTTATCAGATCACGCCCCAGTAATAATTGATATGAACCTTCCAGGAAATTCCTCCTTTTCTAATCGCTGGAGGTTTAATAACACTTTATTGCAAGATCATTTATTTATTGAACAATTTACAATGTTTTCTAAAGAATGTTTTATGCACAATTTACCTTCTGATACTCAGATGAACTTTCTATGGGATGCATTTAAAGCTACTGCTCGAGGCTTTATTATAGATTATGTTGCCATTAAAAAGAAAGACAAATCTAAAGTTTCCTCCCAACTGCTCACACAAATAAAATGTCTTGAGCATGAATATTTCTCATCTAACAAGCCAGACACCTTATCCAGGTTGATTGATGCTAAATTACAATACAATAAGCATTCCTTGGAAAGTGCATATGGAACTCTACTCAAAATAAATTCCAAATTTTATGGGGGGAAAAATAAAGCGGGTAAACTATTGGCAAATTATTTGAAGATCAAAAAACAAAAGTCTAAAATTACTGTTATCACAGACACATTTGGAAATAGACACACTAAAGATTCAAAAATCCTGGAATGCTTTACCGACTATTATACCACATTATATACTCCCAAAAATACTTCTAATATGACTGAAGTAGATACCTTCTTCCACTCTATTCCTTTGAAACAAAAAGTAGATTTGTCACCATTAGACTCTGACCTATCTGAAACAGAAATTAAAAATGCCATTACCAAGCTTCCTAAAGATAAGGCTCCTGGCCCAGATGGCTTTTCAATAGAATTTTATTCAACTTTTGCATCTATTTTAGTTCCAAAGCTATTAACACCTATACAATATTTCATATCAAAAGATCAAGCAAAAGGCACTTTTTCTGAAGCTATGTTGTGTTTGATTCCTAAAAAGGATAAGGATTTATCCAAATGCGGTAATTACAGACCTATATCCCTTATTAATGTTGACTGTAAAATCTTTGCAAAAGTCCTAGCCTTACGGATTAATCATTTTATCCCAGACTTAATAGACATTCATCAGTCGGGTTTTGTTAAGGGGCGATACATATCGGATAATTCTAAAACTTTTCTCAATAGTATCCATCTTGCCTCTGAGTACAGGGATCCTATAGCTGCCATAACCCTAGATGCTGAAAAAGCCTTTGGTCGAGTTTGTTGTGATTTTATGTTTGGAGCATTAAAATGGCATGGTTTTAGTCCTCCTATTATTAAGCCTATTAGACTTTTATACTCTTCACCCTCTACATCAATTTTAGTCAATGGTAAACAATCCCATTACTTCCCCCTGTACAGAGGTACTAGACAAGGTTGTCCTCTATCACCTCTGTTATTTATATTAGCCCTTGAGCCCCTTCTAGGGAAAATACGTAGGTCATCTGATTTTTATGGTTTTAAGCATAAAGACACTGAGATTAAATTCACAGTTTATGCTGATGATATTTTACTTTTTATCTCTAATCCTCACAAGACTACTCCGGATTTTTTTAAATTATTACAAGAATACTCAAGTGTAGATAAATCAGAGGTTTTGCCATTAAATGCTTACTGTCTACCAGACATGTTTAAAGATACTGGGTTTAGGTGGAACTCTAAGCATATCAAATGCCTACACTATTCGTACTAATCTCAAAGAGGTAGAATCAAGGATTGTGAAATTACTTGACAGATGGTATCCTCTTTATTTAACTTGGTGGGGAAGACTGGCCACAATTAAAATGATGTTGTTGCCCATTTTAAATTTTTATTTATCTATGCTTCCAGTTAAACTTCCTTCCAGTTTTTTTAAAACAATAAATGCATTATTTATTAAATTTTTATGGAACAAATGTAAATCTCGTATATCTCTAGTTAAACTGCAGGAATCTAGAGATAATGGAGGTGTACATTTTCCATGCCTTAGAAGATATAACTCTGCATTTGTTTTAAAACAAGTATGGTTGTCCCTCTCTCCCACTTTTCATAAAGGGACCTCTCTATGGAGTCAATTGGAACACTCACAAATTACACCATTTACATTTAGAGATGCAGTTCGGCTTTCAAAACCTCCTAAGTCTCTTTTCTCTCCGATAATAACTCATTCTATTTCTATTGCCAGGCCATTACTTCTTGCCTCTCACTCCTCATATGAGGACCTTACGCAAACTCCTATATGGTACAATAATGATATTAAATTTCATAATAGAATTTTAGTATGGAAAGAGTGGATGCACAAAGGCATTATAACTTTAGATCATTTAATTCTAGATAATGCTGTACTTGAATTTCAAGATATTCAACGGACATTTCATATCTCCACTTATTACGCTGTGCAATATCAAACTTTCTTTGCTATCCTCTATAACTTATTGTCTCAATCTTTGGAGGCTCCCTCTTCTACACAGCCTAATTCCCAACCTTATAATTTTTCCTCACAAGTCCCAGCGTCTTTTATATACAGAACCCTTACACATACCAGTCTTGTGAGACCAAAATCTAAAATAGAATTAGCATGGGAGCAGGATTTCAATCAAAACATTCCTATGTCTACATGGAAAAAAATATGGTCAAAACTCCATACAACATCCCGTTCAGCATCTACAACCCAAACGTTATTTTACTTTTATAATAGGTTGTACTATACTCCTGTAGACCTTTATAAATTTAAACTTACTACAGATAGCAAGTGTTGGTCGTGCTCTAAAGAAAACAGTCATTATATGCACATGTTTTTTGAGTGCCCTGCAGTTCATACTTTTTGGGAACAAGTTTGGGATAAAGTTAATCAGATTTTCTCCATCAATGTACCTTTCAATTTATTACATGTTTTTTTTGGGTAGTACTTCATCTATTTGGTATTCCCAACCACTGCTTGGTAAATTGGCTGATTTGATCATTGCTAGTGCACTGCAAATTATAACTTCTAATTGGAAAGATACTACGAAAATATCTGTTGTAACTTGGTGGAATCTGATCTGTTATAATCACAGAATGGATCGAGCAAATGCTAATCCTACTCAACTGTTAATTAAAAGGGACATGCTTTGGCTTCCTCTCACCTCTTTCCTTTCGCAACACAAGACCTTTCATACTACTGTTAATACTTAATGTTTGCTTTATTGTAAATATGTGATTTTTAATTTGCATTGTTTTAATTTTACTTTTCTTTCCTTTCTCTCTTCTCTTCCTTTATTAAAACATAACAAAATATGCTATTATTCTACGGTACAATATTATAGTCTGGTTGTGTATACAAATTGTTTCTTATAGATATAATTATCTTTATGATCATGATTAATGTTTTCTTTTTATTGATTTTTCTTCTGGTTACAATGTATTTATTCTATTGTACTAGTGTATGCTAACTTATTCAATAAAGCATTATTAAACACACAAAAAAAAGATAGTCAAATGAATTCTCAGGGGGTAGGAGAAACATAATACCCCCTTAAGCCTTACCATCTATGAAGGTGGAAGACTACACCCGCTGCACCACAGAGCAAGAAATAATCCGTTGGATATGTACTTATTTTTTTGTAGCAGTGATTTATGTTCTGGCCCTTTAATTAAAGACACACACCTGCATTCAGTGCACCACAGCACATGCTTGCAGGTTTATTGTACTGTATTGTAATTGGATTTCACTAACAGTACATATGATGAGGCATTAAAGCGATTTACAGCGTTTAGCATGGTTCTCTGGTGCCCATGGGCTAATGTTTAATCCAGTGGTTGTTTGGATTAGACTTGAGCTCCCAGGGAAATCGTTCAATGCTTTTGCCCCAGTTTCTGTTGGTATATTAGATTATTAGGAGTGGTCTCATTCACAGGTCAGTACCTTTATATCAAGTATCTCATTTGTGGCCCTCTCTTTCAGCTACACTGGTCTACCACCCACACACATTATTGCAGATCCTAACGGGACACCTTATGGACATTGCTTAGTGGCTGCTAAAGAATGGAAACAAATACTCAGTGTAGATGAGACAGAAACAACCTAGATGGGAAGTATAGTTGATCATAAAAAGTGGAAGTAGAGTTGGTAGGAAAGATATGTAAAGAGTGGTAACGCATCCCTCCTACAGTTAACAGAAGGAAATATAAAATTGTGGCTGCATACATAATTAGAGAGTAGAGCAAGGCACACTACAGAAAGAGAATATTGACTTTGTCTTGAGGCAAGAAAAACTCAAAAACAAAAAATCAAATACTGAATACATGTAGGCTTTCACCTTATCAGAATCAGGAGCATACCAGGAAGATTTTGGTTTTGCCTCATTCTTAGATATGACGGCAAATGTGCGGTTTTTGGAGCTAAATGAGTGCAAGCAATCAGAAGATCAAGGATTGACAATTTGTAGGCCCCAAAGTAAGAAACATACATTAAAAAAAAAAAAAAAAAAAAAGTTTATTACAAAGTATATCAAATCTCTACCTGGTTGTCAAAGCTTCAAAGGTTGCCTACGGCAGGAGTTTACTAATTTCCTGGTGCATTTAAAACATTTAAAGAAAATATGGATGATCCTGAGAAAATGTATTTTGTCCTTAATAGGCACTTTACTTGTTGCCAAATCGCTCATATTCATTATCAAACCCTGAGGCTCTCTTGATAGGTGCTTGTGAAATCGGGTATATTATCAACATGCCAAAGAGGCATTATGTGAGTGTGTTCAGCAGAGGCAGGATGGATATAGCAGGCTTGTTCAGCAGGCGCAGGATAGGTCGGTATCTGATGATCCAGCACAGGTGGAGCTGGTGTCTATTGAGCAGGCCCAGAAGGAACAGCTGTTTGCTCAGCAGACCCAGGACCAGAAGGTGTTTAACACAGTAGAATCGGTATAGACTCTCCAGATCTACGTTACCTACTAAATGCACCAATGGTTCTTATTTGATTTCCTTTCTACTAGATTTCAGTCTTGAGGCATCATTTTATTTGATTATAGACTTACACAATGTTTACTTTTTATCGTCTTGGACCAGTTCATTATTTGATGTATGTCTTAATGTTTCCTGCGTCTGGAAGCTGAGCCCATGGCCATTTGTTTGCACATAACAAATAATAAACAAAACACAATAGTGAAGATGGGTGTTTGCTCGCCAGGCCGAGAAATGATTAGATAACATTTTGGCAGTCGCAGGGAGGATGCTAAATGTTTGTGCAGCAGACATAGCCTTGACAAGACACTTTTTCAGATGGCACAGGGGTAATAAGGACCTGCTTCTTGTTCATCCAGCTCTGGATGCTCATGGGCGTGTTCAGAAAGCACAAGATTATTACTGTGTTCAGTGGGCACGCAAGACCAGCAGACTGTGGGGTGTTGAGAAGCAGCAGTGAATCAGGCTGTTAGGTAGACCTCCAGGAGTCCCCCCACTGAGTGCATGCGGTAGAAGACAGCCAGCGGTAAACCAAAGTTCAAGATTGCAAACCAAGTGCTTTCACCATAAAACTTCTTCTCAAGTCCATTTTCAAACTGTGGGTGCAGACCGAAGGCTGGCATGATCCAGAGCTGGTGAAAAGAAAAGCACAGTAGTCACTCCTCAAAAAAGTGATGTACAAACACACAAGGTCAGAGGGAAAAGGAGTGATGTAAGGAAAGAGCCAGAACAGATTATGCAACCACAGCTACGCCCATATGGATAGTGCAACAAAACACTCACACACAGACCCCTCACAGTCTCGAATCTAGGTCCACGTTGTATTCGCTCTAGCCGCCATATTTGATACTAATAAGTACGTTTTATTTCCCTATTTGGCAAAAACCTAGAAGAACGTCTTCTTTTTCTTCCTCTGGACAAATGTCTGTCGCTAGGAGTCTTTTTGCTCCTACAGGCAGAGAGCATTGACAAAGCCATTAGTTCTGGCTTTGGGAAGCTGTTGCAATAGTTCAATATAATTTTTACTGCAAGCATATGACACAAAAATAAAAAGAATAAACACAAAAGATAACTTGCTGCCTCCTAAACGTAATGGCCTTATACTTGCAATAAAATGTGTAATTAAAAACTAAATTACCATTGCAAATACTTTCAATAGAACAGTAGGCAGTTGTACTTAAAACAGATATATATAATCTTTTTAGTGTTAATGCACACCAAAAAAAATGTATTCTTCTGGGAGCAAAGAAAGTTTAACCTGTCTTATCTCTTTCGCACAAGGTAGGTTGTCACTTCTCAGGCAGGTTTGATAGTTGTCTGTGTTGATTGTGAAGTGTAGTGGTCCCTACATATGCCCATGAATATGCATATCTCTCCTGCACATAGGGCTGTCAGATTACTATTTGGGAGTTTCTTCCCTAAGGGCTGAGTGGTCTGGTGAACGCCCTGACTAGGTAATTGGGAGGATGTTATTATAAGAAGAGAGAATGACCCACCTCCTTCTTCTGTTGGTGCCAGTAGATGACGGCATCAAACGCTTATGGGACTAAGGCTGCTCATCGTCGAGAAGTGAACCTTCCTACAAAGATTCAGGAGAGGAAGGCAGCACACTGGTAGTGGTGCTAAGACTATTTTCAGAATGAGGATGCTGAAATTTAATTTTACATTTCAAAATGTAAAGTAGTAATGGCAGCACACAAGCACTATTTGGCTGGACTTGCTGCAGCAGACCAGTACTCCTGCTTTTGGCATAACTGCACCCTCCTGCCAACCACTCCTATGAAGATACAGCAAGATAGATCCCTCACAAGCAGCTTGTTTCACTGCTTCTCTCATACTATATCCATCCCTTTTTTTTTTATTCATCGGAAGATTGTTTCCTCTGACTTTATCGTTAATCTACACGGCAGACCATGGGCAGCGGGCTCTGGTGGGGGTTGATTGATCTTTATCTCACTCATCCTTCTCCCTGCAACTCTAACTGCATCTCTTCCCATCACTTTCTTTACCTTGCACTGCCTCTGTTACTTCAGAGGTTGGAGCTAGGACCTTGCTGTAATAGTGAGGATATTCCTTTCTCTTACTTGGTCTTGTGAGGAAGTGAAATAGGAGCATTTCTGGAGACACTGTGTGCTATCTGAGCCATGTTGAAGGATTTGGGGTTGGAAACCGAAATGGAGATAGGGGGAGTGATTTTGAGGAGCTTACCTTGTCTGGTACCATAAAAGGCAGCAAAGGTGGTGGTGGGTAGGCAGACATGGATAATCTTTTAAAGGGCGGCTGATTGGGAGGTGCTTTGCTTGTTCTTTGGCAGCGGCTGTAGTGGTTGAGGAGTGGAGTGATGAGCCTCTACTGGCTTCTCCCCATCCTATGCTCCAATGGTTGCACCTTGTCTTGGTGATACTGGGGCTTAGATCAGACATGCAGAGCTTTGTGGATAGAGTTGAGGGTGCAGTGGTGTCCCCTCAGGCACAGTAAGATTGTTGTTCTGTGTGAGGTTGGGAGCGGCTTGCAACAGGATCCTTGGTGTGGTGGAGCAACAGCACTGTGGGTGTCTTGCACCAGAGAGGCCTGTTGGTGTTTGTGGCTAATGGAAGAGTGATGGATTTCAGCAGTGGTCTGCCTCTTCAGTTTAGATAGCATCTGAAGCATGTTGGCGAAGATCTTCTGGTGCTGAGTGTGAGGTATAGTTAGCGGATCATCTTTGCCTATTCTGTGTCTGTGTTTTTGGGTCGCTATTGCTTTTCTCTTCTAGATAAAAACCACATCATGTCAAGTTGTTACCTCTGGTTTCGGTATGCAATAACTTGCAGTTTGGAAACTGTCACTAGTCTGTGCTGTTGGAATGAACGTTTCCTCTTGCTTCCCTTCTCTCCATGCTGGGTCTATGGGTTAATGCCAGCCTCTGCCCCTATGGTATCCCCCACCGTGATGGGTCCAATAGGTCTTGTCTGACCTAGCATGCTGCTTTAACTGTGGTGGTGTGTCTGTGGTGCTGGAAGATTCAATGCTTTTCTTTTCCTCCTGTGCACTCTGTTACTATTCTAGCACTGGTCCCGTTGAGGAAGGAGATTCAGTGGTTGTGGTGAAAGTTAAGTAGTTATGGCCCTGTTTGTTTCAGTTCTGCGTGGCCTGTAGAGGTGTATATGGGGCATAGATGGCCTCATTTGAATGTTGTTTCTGGGGTAGAGTGTTGGATCTGCGCAGTTGAGAGGTTAGGGTATTGTCGGATGCAGATTCCATAGTCCATTCTCTACGGGGGTCTGTCTCTATCATGAAAGCTATAGCGTGTGGAGATCTGGCTTTTTGGGTGACTTTAGAAGTTACTTTTGAGCGCTTTTCCCAGTGGGGATCGGGTTTGGCTAAGTCATTTGTTCACGTTTCTTACAGAGCTAGACTCCTTGGAGGCCCATTCGTTCTCACTCCTGTGCAGAATGGGGTGTGTTGTGGAGCACACTGTTGGGCTGAGAAGAATTCTAATGGGAGAATGGTGGTTTCTGATGTGTGCCACACTTTCCTTGGCTGATCTGTGTGTCAGAGGACGGCAGGAACCATTGTTGGAGGACTATGCGTTTCTGTGAAAGTCAGAAAGGGGCTGGTGACAGGATCTATTCTCACAATTTTTCTCATACTGCTCACTAATTGTTTTGGGAAGGTTCCCTTTTGTTTCTTTGTAGTGTTGATGCTCCAAGTCCTGTTTCAGTAAACAGCCCTGTAAATCTTGTCCTTACCTCGTCCTATTTGCAGTATTGCGAGGGGGCCTGTTGCGTCCACCGATCCCTCCCATCGTCACTTCCTGCCCCCTCCGTCATTGGCCGCGCCTGTCTCCTCCTCTCTGAGTCCCACTTTAGCTTCAAGGCCCCTCGTTACAACTGCTTCCAATGGAGAGCTACACACACACGTGAGACTGCCAGTCATCACAAAGAGGCACAGTGCATTATCAATAATTATCGCAACCGTGTATGCAAACCCACAACTTTACAACTATTAATTGTTTAATCGAGCCGTTAGTGCACAGTCTTGTGGCTATCGAGGGTGTTCTAAAAGTTAATATTCAGGAGCAAGGAAAGCAGTTGAGAGAGCAGTCTGTTTCATCTTCCCACTGCATGACATGACTCAAGTTCGCTGACGGGTTGCAAGAGAGGATGCTGCAAGAGGTGATTGATTTACAGACATTGATTCCCACTTCTACGTCAAACCGCATCAGCAATACTCCACACACCAGCTACCACTTCTATCATATGTTGCGATGGCTCTGCCTTGACAATACAGAACTCCCCTGCCTTTCAATTAGGTTTATATATAAATACCTTGCGCATACAACTTCTGACTAAATGGAGGCTAAAAGAAGACCCCCTCTCTTACTGAAAGAACCAGACCTCTGTGTGATGTGCGAGAAAGCTTTAACAAAAGCATTTACTATAGCTCACTCAATACATGCCAAAGGGAGCGTGTGTAGACTTATGTAATATTTTCAAATGCCATTGACGTATTGCAGAGAGTTAAGGCTAATATTGACAAAAAACATTTGCAAAGCCAATAAGTCTACTGTGGCAGACAAAACATACATAACTTAATCAGCAAAACATTAAAAAACGATTTTATTAATACCTACAATATGCATTTACTATCCGCACAACTACTGTAGAATAGAGAAAACAAAAAATAGAACCTCTTGCAAAAGCAAGACCTATTGACTTTGCCAGTGCTTGTTTTGTGCATCGATGCACACCCAGAAGACAACATTGGGATCTGTACCCGTGCAGATGCCGTGATGACGAGGGTAATGGGTCTGCTTGTGCTCGTTCCCATAAACTGCTTCTATGCAGTTAAGGTTGACAGCATTAATCCATAAATGTTGAACACTCCGTTGACAGCCCTGCATTTTCTTTTAACAAATCACAGCATCCCGTGAGTTGTAGTCTTTCATCAGTTAAAACAATTAGGTGGCAGGCTAGATGATATTGATGTGTAAACGGGAAACCTAGGACTGGGTACATCATGTTTACTGTACATGGCTCAATTTGATAACCCAGAGTTCGCAAGTTTCCACAATCCATGGGTGAGCAGCTCACTCGTTCCAGGTTTTCTCCTTGCATTCTGATGCATGTATTTCTGAGTTTGTAATGTTTTAATTGGGTTAAAAAAGTATCACGCCATGATATTCATCAAAGAACAGAATGCTGTTACTATGCAGCTGTGTCTCTATACTTCTCAACTCATTCTGGAGCAATCCCAGCGTTTCTACAGGTGATATTATTTTCTCAGTAACACTTATAATTGCCTTTTAATAATACCAGGCTGATAAGTACATCGATTTCCCAGTTAGGGATCATACACGATTGCCACTTATTAGTGTTAGCCCGCACTACAAGGCACAATTACAGTAGTTCTATAGATCATAGAGTGAATTGTTTATCCCTAAGGAATCTAGGTCAGGGCAGCATTGGATAACATTAGAAGGGTCTCGGGAATGCCAAATATCCTTTGCTCTGGTCCTCTGCGGGAGTGTAGTCTTGCATATTCCTAGTTGCTCATACCATATCTCATACTGTTCTCTAGTGGTTGCAGACATACCCCACTGCCAGTGCACAGCAATCTGTCTCTTTTCTAACCCGCTGTGATGTCCCTCGTGTATCCCAGGAGTACCACCACAGATGAGGGTTGAATAATCTGACCTATCACGCTAGAGACATCGCCAAAGACCGCTTGCCCATTTGTGTCCATTAATGACCATGTCTAGTCTAAAGGAAGAAATCCTATTCCCCGTGTCTGGTATTTCCTGGATAGACAATCTTCTCTTGATCTGCATACCTTCACCTAATTTATAATCTAGAAACAGGACTACAATTAGCAGACTGCAACTCGAACATGGAATACAGAAAACAAAGAGATCTGGCAAGCTGACCTTTGAAGGCCTTGTGGTTTCCAAAGAAAGATATCTAAAACATAAAATGGATCTAAACTTCTGTAGCATTACAGGCAAAGCAGGACACCAGTAGGTGTGACTGTCAAATCGATAAAGGACGCGATAAGATTGTATGACCATTTCTATGGAAAGTCTACTGTTGGTACACGACAGTGAGCTACCACACAATGCTTAAGTAAAATATTTGCAACAATGTGCTCCAAAATGCACCCCCTGCTACATAGCACACCTTTAACACTCTCCTGAGGAATGGGCATGGCTCATTTGAACACTTGTTATTTGTGCAATGTTTGGATTGTTCATGATCCCTCTGACCCAAGTGACATAACTTTGATGGCACACCACCCACTCTGAAAATTGTTCCACCACCCCTGTCTCACACACTCCTTAGCGGGCAGTTTGCAGAAGCATAGAAGGAAATGATTGTGGACAGCTCAGGTGACAGCCACTTGCTGAGTTCACACATAAATATGTCTAAGTCATAGGAATATACCATTTCGCAGGTGTTGAGACAGATAGGGAAGGCTAGTGGTCAACTCCCAAAAAAGTAAGACGAGGAGGGCTCATTACTTACTATGATGTTAGACAGGATGAGGAAGAGGGCAATTTCTTTCACAGCCCTGCGCTTCCAGTTCAGGTTGCTGTAGGCCTCCAGGTATATTTGCGAGGCCCTCCTGAGTGATGGGATGGAGGTGCTCCTTGGCTTTATCCCTTCTGGCGGCTCCTCTTCTACGCTTTTTTCTTCCTCCTTCACTTTTCCCTCTGCAAGGCCTTGTCCCTTGACTGGTGGATTGGCGTCCTGCTTGATGTAGGTCAGACCAGGGGCAGAGCTTCTTCTGTGAAGCTGAAGGTGGATGACACCCTCTCCTGGAGGTTGCTTGCGAAGACCCTCGATGATGAAGATGTTCTGGCCGATGTGCTGGAAAATGAGGATGACTGAATTGGTCAGATTCAAGCTGTTTACCAGATCCCGGGTGTCAGTGGCCACCACGGCCACAATAGAGTAGTATGAGATGGCAAACTGTCCAAGAGCAGACCCAAGGAGCAGAATAGTGTCCAAGCTTCGGGTAGGGTTCTTGTGAGGGTCCAACTGTCTTTCTTCCAGGCTGTGGATGATCGTCCCGGCCACTGAGCACATGGTCATCAAAGGCAGCAGTGCAATGTGGTAGCCATAGTACAAGACAAACTCGCGCTGTGTAAGGGTGAAGGATGTGGCACGGATTTGGTAGAAGATGAAGACACATACACCAACCAGCAGAACTACGATGCCCAAGAGGGGCCCAAAAAGAACACCATGAAACCTGAACCGGGGCAAAATATGGGTGGAGTGGTGTGCCGCCCTCCTTCCAACATTCTCCCACATGATGTAGAGCATAGAGCAGCCAATAAGATTGTACTCCAGGTTAAATGGGTAGAGAGTGAGGTAGCCCTGGTAAAAGACACGACAGTAATACCTCCCTGTGCAGTTGCAGCTGCTGCTGTTCTCAGCTGTGAAGTTAAAGCGCAAAGGTTAGATGAGAGGATCTACAAATGTATGCTAACATCATGATGTCATTCCTGGTATATCCCAAAACGCTACTAACATAAAGGCACCTCCCCCGTCTGGAATGGAGGACAGGCATGTAGTGTCATTAGAACCCTCCTCAAAGCTGGTGCCCATGAAAGGCCTATGCAATTAGTAGGATGCGAGGTTTACCTTGTCACAGCCATATCAGACTTTCTTTCCTGTCAGAGGAATTTTCTGTTTACCCTATAGGCAAATCACCTCTTCTCCAGAAGTGTTTCCTGCGTGTATTCCCCAGCACAGGCCCTGGTCTATCGAGCGAGGTGCGCGTGGTCTGCTGATACTGTGCCACCTAAGCTATTGGTCCCTGGCAGTTTCTTTTATTGCTCTCTTTCTTCTCTGGGCCAGCACATCACCTGATAATAATTCTTTTAATTGATTTGTGCCCTACTGATCATCTTACATACATCCTTTATGTCCACTATATCCTGCTCCATCACTCAAAGGACACACCTTAGCACTGCACTCAGCTCTGAGGGAGGGATGCGCAACTCCACTTGTAGTTTTTGTCCCAGCTTGGATCTACTGATTGGTTGTTTGTGGTCATGTGATCTTAACATCTTGAAAGGATTACTGATGGTCAACAGATGAGTGCGTTATGTACTCTGGGGGGTGGAGTGTTATTGGACAGTAGCCTGGCTTCATCTACCCAGGGGTCTTTGGGGCTGCTACAGCTTTGTTGTGCGAAGGTGCAACATTTTCCTTTTGAGAACATGTTGGATCTGTCAAGTGACCCTTGTGTGTCCTGTGAAAAAGCACATGGCACCGGAGAGAAACGAGGGTTCCAGAAAACAGGGCAGTGCCATGGAACTAGGTAAAAGCTGGAACTTGCTCTTCAGGTACTGTTATTGTAGCAAGCGCACATGAGGTTATTTAATATTCTGATGTGTTGATCACTGTTTAAAACATACCAAAATATGCACATGGCACTCCTGTCATTTATTGTAGGGTGTTATGTGGATAGGGGGATTTGGGTCTGTTCTGGGTCACTCTCAATTCTCGCTAGAAAGTTCCTTAGTACAATTTATTTGCAATTGAGTGGTGCATTTGCCATAATGTAAGAGAACTGTGCTGATTATTTTCTAGAGTATGTGCTCAGTTGAGTGTGGAAGCACTCTGTCTGGCTGTGGGTCGGAGCTGAGAGAGGAAAGAATTTTAATGCGGGAAATGCTGGGAATAGTCATTTGAAGGTTGTAGTGTATGTAAGCAAAGAGAATTGGAGTGAAAAGTTCAAGGGAGGAGGGGCAAGGGTTTTTAGGGCAGAATAAACCTGAGGGCTAGTCCGAGAGAGGGGCTGGTAGTGCCAAGCCCAGTGACTGGGGTAGGTGCCGCTCTGCTTTATCTTGGAGACGGATGAGACCTAGCGTCTGGGAGAGCAGCAGCCAAGGTTAGTCTTGGATTATAAAAGTGGCCAGGTTCGTGAAGGTGACAGAGGTATGACTGAATGGGCACTAAGACAGGGCCAGTGAGATTAAAGAGCCCAAATTAAGGAAATGACTAGGACCAAGGCCATTACCTCCCACATTGAACCTGGACTGAGGAGATCCTGACGTGGCCACAAAATAGAGGACAAGAACTGGACTGGGAGCTCAAACCTGCCCTGGAAAATGTGTCAAACCCAGCTGTATATTCCACTACTTGGCCCAGCAAACACAAAGAGCTCAAAGGCAGCAGGTTTTACAGGTTCACCGACAGAGAAACCCATTAACTATTGCAGCTCCTCAGAATCTGGCACAGTAAGCAGGAGCCTTATTTCTCAGCAGCATCAATTCAAGTGTGTGCTTACTAGAAAAGTATGTGCAGCTCGCACACAACTACTTTAGAGACTAGTTGGGCTGAGGGTGCCAACATGAGGATATATCAGTGGATTTGATGTGAGTAAAATATTTAGTTACCAAAATCTTCCTAGCATGATATTGTATCCAAAATACTGACCACCACTAAGTGGTAAAGGTAAGCATAGACTTACTTAGCCTGATTCACAAACTGCATTATTTTAGTACAGATGGTACTGCTACAGTAGTTCTACTTACTATATCGTTCAATTCACAAATCTAACAGTGTAACTTTCCACCTTCAACTCTCCTATCTTTTCTGTGGGGAGATCCTCACACATGTAAGGTTATTTGGTTATTTAGTAGTAAATGTGGGAGGGACTGGGGTGGTAGCTGGAAAAAGGGCATACCTGAGGAGGAATAAGGAGAGGTTTAGAAGGGTTAGGGAGGGGTTCAGAGAGGGATTTGCTACCACCCATAACACAGTAAGCCCATTGCGATAAATACACTGCACTTCTAAAGTTACTACAGCCACAAAATAACTAAAAGTGTAGTAAATGTACTCCAACTCAGAACTGGAGTACATCCAGCATCAAATATGGCCAACCACTGGTACTGGAATACCTATAGAAAATAATGGTGGCAGGGCCTTAAAATATAACCCCACGTGAAATAATGTTAAATCAAATAACATTATTTAAAGTAGTTAAAATATAAATACATTTAACAGAGTGAAAATATATCTACAAATACAACTTATTATTTTATTTTGAGTAATCTTTTTGGAATTAGAAAACAAATGTAAACTAATTTTGATAAAATAATATGAAAGTACTTTTTATTAATTATACATGTCACTTTTAAAGATTTTAATATATAACAATATATTTTAGATTTATTTGTAATTTAATCTCTAGAAAAATAATGTAATTTAATTTAGTGTTTTCAAATTGTCACATAAAGTGCTTTATTGTTTTCTTCTACATTTAAAATAAATATTGAAAAATAATTTACATTAATATTTAACATGAAAATATTTTGTTTCAAGTTCAATAAACTGTTTTACTTTTCCCTATACTTTGCCACTGGGGGGCCTCTGCCATCGGGGCATATCTTTTTCATAATAGTGAACAGAACAACGGGCCAGCTGCCTCAAAATTCATTGCTTTGCAAAGCGAGGATGGACTGGGCAGGAATTCTAAGTAATACTAGACTTAACAAGTAAAGACAGTTTACCCTCACCCACAATGTAAGCATTTATAGTAGAAATCCCTCTAACCCAAGGAGCTCTTTCTTGGGACTTTGGCCCTCAAGGGTGATATCTTCATTATCAAGGTTCACAGCCTTTAGGAGAGGCACAAGCGAAAAAGAGAGTGCATAGCAGCACCTGCCTTCAGGGGACGACTGATTATTGGATGATTTAGAAAAATATTCAATTTCCTCGTGTATGGAGTCATTTGCCACAGCCAGAGTCCACAGGAGCAGATCAGTTGCAAGAGTGAGCATCAGCCCATATCTGAAAAACAAGCACTGGAAGTAGTTAGTAGGCATTGATGGTTTCTGCTCCTATCAATGATGCGATCAGTAATATTCACAATTATATTATCATTATTATTTAAAATATTTTTTTCAGAATTAATATCTATACAGATACAATAAAAAGTGCACTAGAATTTGTAGTAATAATAACACTGATACTAATATTAATGTGATGATGATATATTAATATAGCTGATATCCAAATCCACCAACACAGCCAAGTCCAATAAACCAGTGGCGCTCACCCAGCTATAGCTACATCTGCTTAACTGAACCTAATAACCTACGCATGCACATACTGTAGTGTAGTGCCAGGAGTGTACTGTTGCTATTGGCCATATTAACACAGGACTATGAATAAGAAGCCTATAGGTGCCAGGCTGTAAATGGAAAACATCAAGATGAGGTGCCATTTAGAAGAAACTCTGGAGATAGTGGCTGTAACATTGGATGTATGAAAATATCCGAGTTTAAAGGGAACTCCTACATGCAGAGGATGGGGTAGGAGGATGTATAAAGGCTGCATTACCACTAATAGCACGAAGGACTGTGAATGATGAGCCATAGCAATGCCAGGACCTGAAGAGAGAAGTATAGGGTGGTAAAGCTGTTAAGGGGCTCACTATGGGCCCCATGAGCTAAATGGGGTCGCCTAGGATTACCGTGACGTGAAATGGGAGACCAGGAGAGAGGACTAGTTATAGGAGAACTCTAAGCATACTGAGGTATGAGTGGCCATTATTGGGGTCTAGAGAACAACTGCACACATGTAACATCCAAGCCCGATCTCCCCATGAAACCATGCTCCATTTTGGCTTCCTTCTCACCGTGCTGATTGGTGCACCACTCTTACCTCGTGAGAGTATGCTGCACCTGGACGCAGTCCTTGCAATAGAACCACAACAAACCTGTCTGAGGAGGAGAAAGAGATGCTGATTAAGACACAACATTATCTGCATACTTGAGGATTTACCCTGAGCCAGCGCCCAGTACAGTTATGTATTTGCATAAATGCATTGATGGGAATGTTCACAATAACAACAAGGGTGTGATGGAAACAGGTTTACTTTTTTAGAGAGTGCTCTTTCTCTCTTCTAATAGTGTGAAAATGAACAAGAACCCGGTTATTAAAACTGTTCAAAGAACTGGGCGCAAGAGATAAGCGCTGCTCCAAAAGCGCGGAGAAAATAGAGCCTCTGTTGTTATAAACCTGGAAAGATATGTCTACAGCAATGGTATACTAATGCACACACATGGCCCAGGAACAGACCCCTTCTCAAGGTGAGGATCATTAACGACCCCAAAGGGATCTTCTTTCGTGCGAGCTTATTCCACATTCCCTCGAATATCTGCCCTGTGCCTTAGACACCCACATACAAATGCACACACCCACAGGCAGCCCTTAGTGAACACAATTCACTGTGAAACATAATCTCTTCACTTTAGAAGACGAACATGCTGGTAAGTTAAATTATTTTCCTTTCCTGCTACAATCTCCCTGAAATCCTTTCCAGTACACTCACTCGACCCCTGCAGCCACTAAGAGCATTCAATATACCTGGATTGGAAACCCACATCACAACAACAAGCTATAAAATCTAGCTATTCTTCTGAGGCTGCATCACTTTCCATCTTTAGTTTCACGCTATTCCTCAACATCACCTTTTGGTTTAATAGACCTCAACAACCTTTACACAGTACAACTTGGGAAACACCGCATCATTAACATCCTAACACCAGCCCTTTCATACCAAGGTTTGTAACATAACTTCAACTACTGATGTGCTCCCACCCACATCTTATGTACATCCTCCAGGCCTCCTATATCCTGCTTCAAGAACCTCTTCCGTAAACACAAAGGACGTACGTCGAATCTTAAGTCCATCCTTTCACCGGTTCGGGGACACGCCCCTGTAAATGAAATGCGGTGGTGGGTGATGACCCCAGGCCCTTCCTTGAACCACCTTTATAAAGAGTCACATCACTAACTAGAGCTAGCTGACTACTGTTCTAAATTACACAGCGGAACCTCTCGACCTGACCATTGCTTTCGTGTAACTTCTTTCTCCTTTGTATAACGTCTTAAACATGAAGGGATATTTGAATTATCCAAATACGAATTGACCACTGTTCACTGGTTTTTACTAGAAACCTTCCCAGGAAAAACGCCCTCTCCTTCTCCAGTGAACGATCTCTCTAGAAAAGAAACTTCAAACATAAACAAAAAAAATATTCTTCTTGATTACCAGTAACTGCAGGTCATTTTATTTCAACAATTCAACCGGACACATACCAAAAGCTAATATTTGCTCACTCCTTCCAGGCCACATTACTGGTTCCATTGTAGCCAGATACACCCACAGTATTTACTGCCTCACAATCCCGTCCACGTATGATCTTATTTTAGGTCACCACCTTAATCTGCATAACCACACTCCTCACACCAAGATATACATTTCTTGTGATCTATTCAAGCTCTAAGTTCCCCAACCCACATATAGGGCCTGATTATGCTTTTGGCGGATGGGATATTCCGTCACAAATGTGATGCATATCCTAGACGCCATTTTACAAGTTCCATAGAATACACTAGAGCTTGTAATATGGCAGATGGGATATCCCTCACGTTTGTGACGGAGTATTCTGTCCGCCAAGGTCATAATCAGGACCCTAATGTCTAAAATGTTGTACCACCAACACAGTAGCTAATAAATTCTATTTAATAACTGAATATCTTTTTTCTTACCCACCTCCTGGGACAACACTGTCCCTACCCAAAGCACAACAGCATTGCCTTACAATTCAGGTGTTTTTTTAACATCAAATTGTTTGAGTGTGGGCTCAGCCACAATGTCATCTTTTATCATAAAGGACGATTACGCTTGTTCAGAAACCTAACATATTCTTCATCTGTTTGTAAAACCTTTCATAACAGTTGTATATTTTAGGTCAATGATTTTTGCATTATTTTGGCCAACCTGCAAGGGGCCGTAAGTGATCCCTATTCAGTTGAGGGGCTCCTCGAATGGTTTCCCCAAGAGAACATTTTGGTTTTATTCATTACAAAAAAATTATGTGATGTAAATAGTCCACAGTTCCTTTCAATATATTTCACTCACCTTTAAGAGTTGACTCCTATTTTTTCAATCTCAGCATGCCTTCCTGAGAACCTTAGTCATTTCACCCATCAGAAAGTAAAGCACCATCATCTCACAGATGCCTCCATATCCTTAAATATGTGTAAAATTGCATGTTGAAAGACAGACATGGCAGATCCCAATCCACATATCATTCCCATGATGTGAAACCACAATCTGTGGTAGAGCTTGTGAGATTACTCAATGATAAGCCAAGTGGAAATAGAGGCTCAAACATACTGAAGCCCCAGAATGTTTTTATTTAGGGCCTCATTACAAGGCTGGCAGTCCAAGGACCACCAGCCTCGTGGTGATGGTCGGACTGCCGCAACTACGGTGGTCTGATTGAAAATGTAGGAGACTGGTTGTCGGACCGGCAGGGGACTGCTGTCCTCGCCGGGAAAATAGCTCCTGACGGTCCGAAGGTGGTCTGAGTTGTACTCAGCCAGGGTGGCGCTGAATACCATGCCGCCTGGCTGATTACAACTCTACTTACCGCCAGCCTTTCCATGCCAGTCTGACCGTCATGGAAAACCTAGCGGTAGCCCAGTGCTGGGGGCCACAGTAGGGTCCCTGAACTGCCCATGCCTATTCGTGAACTTTGTTGGAAGTTTTCAGTGCAATACCTTTTAAACTCAGTGCCTTCTTTTTGAAAATTATGATGTATATTTTTGTGTGAAATTATGTGTATATATTTGTTTCAGTGGCGTGCATTGTGTCAATATTATATATTACATGTGTTGTTACTTTAGAGGAAGAGCGAGACAAAGGGAGACAAACATAAATTCATATAAAGCATGAATATCAGAATTAAACATTTTTTCCAGTGATCAATTAATGTCTTCACTGTGACATATAATACATATGTATTTATCCCTACTGCATGTCAGTTTTGTGTCAGTATTGTTTGTTAGCCAAGGCATAATGGGGTTACAAGGGCTCTCCCCCATGAATCTTTGAGAAATGCCTCTTTTCTTCCACATTTATTCCATTCCTTAGAAAGAGAAGGGCTCTCTTTGAAATTGTCAATATGCATGAAACTTCCTTACCAACAACTTCAATGTACCCTTTTCACTTTCTGACACAGCTACTTTCCCCACATAGCACACATTTGCTTCAGAGCTATGCTCTATTACCATCCCTTCCACAATTACTTTCCAACGTTCTGTGCTTTTTTATGTTAATGGTGTTGATGTTGTGGACAATCAAATGCAACACATAGGGGGTCATTATGAGTTTGGTGGACAGTTTTTACCGTCCGCCGAGCTTCCAATGGGGAGGTTGCTACTACATAGGCTATCTCATCCCAGGCCCCATTAAGAGCTTCCCAGGTCAGCGGACGGAAACCTGAGTTTCTGCCTGCTGGCCTAGCGGGAAACAGGCTACAGCATTGTCTCCAGCTCGTAATCGAGCCGTCAGTAATGCTATGGCGTGAAGGGTGCACCAGCACTATCGCAATGTTCACTGTCTGCAGACATTGCAAGGGTGCTGGCCGGGGGGGCAGCACTGCCTATGCCAGGTGCATGGGCAGTGCAGGGGCCCCCCTGCACCCGTTCTCCACCTGCATTTTCATGGCAGTGGTATCACCATGAAACTGCTGGTGGAGAAGGGGGTCAATCCCCCTGGCAGTGCTGCTTGCAGTGCTGTCCTGGCAGATTAGGACCACCTCCAGATTGCCGGGATCTTCGATCCTGGCAGAGCTTGCGGTTCCCTGGTGGCCTGACCAGCAGGGTTGTAATGTGGCACTCGGACCGCCGCCAACCGACAGACTCATAAAGTCCCCATATTGTGTACTTATTACATCACGCCAATAACTACGCCCACTAGGCCTCAGCTGCACAAAACAACCTGGTGATCATCAAAGCCTTGTTAGAGGTTGAGGATTTCATGTCACCTAGACGCTGCAAATCCACCTTTCTATGCATCATCCATCTGTCTCTCAACTCAAGAATCCTGTCCACTATATTTAGTCCAAAATTGGAGCTATAAAACATATGGGTATTGTATGGCTCGTCATTATGGGCAGGGATTCAGAGGTCAGAAGTAAGCATGGTATGTCAGCCTTAAAGCACTAAGCATCATCTGTCAGCCTACACTCATTCCTCTCCTGCGTGCAGAAACCACAGAGGAAGCCCAGACATCACGATAAAAACTAACCTTAAAGAAATGAGTTTGGTGTGTACCTGACCACATGCACTGAAACTGTTAAATCTTCAAGAAGGAGCTGCCAGGCACATCAGACAGTGTGTTTAAAGTTAAAAAAGAGGGGCCTTCTGATTTGTCAAGTGAGCCTTTTCTTATGTTGGCCATTATGTTAATGCAAAATTGGTCCCAGTCCTGTGGTGCCACGGGATAAAATTGGCCAGCTGATACATGGAAGATAATGTTACTGCAGACTTTATCGGACTTCCCATGTCCTGAAATGTTTTTTGAAAATAGTGTAATCGAGAAGGTTATATGTATTCTGACCTTGTGGCACTTGTTGGGGGGCCCAGAGTATCCCCTCCAGAGGCAAAAGTAAAAAACAAAAAACATTTTGTGACACGCACATGGGAGCTGCTGGTCAAGCTACAAGACGCTGCACAGTGCATGCTTCAATGGGGGAAAATAAATAAATGAAATGAGGGTTGCAGGCTTACAGGAGGTTGGCTGCCCATAGTGGGATTAGGTGCAAGTTCTGGTCAGAGGCCAGGCCCTACAGCCAACCCCTATTGCACACAGCTTTAGGCTGTGTGCAGCAGTGGTCTGTCCACTTGCTGTGGTTGGCTGCAGGGCCTGGCCCTGGGGTCAGCCACTCACCATGCACAGTCAAAGGCTTCCACCCATCCGACAGCCTTCGGACAACTGGTACAAATGCAAAGATTTTACTGGAAAAAACTGGCTCTCCCATAAAGACTGGCACAAGCCATTTTTAGGGTGTTTGGACCAAATGTAGCAACAAATATTGTGCTACATAAATATTGTGTCAAGAATATCAGAACTTCAAATATATTGTGGACAGGAATATAGAAGGTAAAGATATCATTTTCAGTATTGTTTTTAATCTAGTAAAAAATATCGATGTTGAGAATATCATTGCATATAATATCTTTTGTTAGTGTTTATAAGTATGTAATGTATAGTACTTTTTTATTCTATGTATTTATATTTTTTTATTTTGTTTTTAGTTTAGATAGTTTTTTCTACTTATTAAATTGTTTAAATTTGTATTTATACTAAATGTTACTTCTTTAGTGTCCAATGCCTTCTCTGAAATTGGTTTAGTTTGGAGTGGGAACAGTGAATCGCACCCCTCTAATGTCCAACACCTTCCACAAGTTGGTTTAGATTGGAGAGGGAACAGTAAATTCTACCCCTTTAGTGTCCAACACCTTCTCTTATTGGTTTAGATTGGAGTGGGAATAGTAAATGTCACCCCTTTAGTATCCAGCACCTTCTCCAAGTTGGTTTAGATTGTAGTGGGAATAGTCAATGTTACCCCTTTAGTGTCCAGTGCCTTCCTTGAAATCGGTTTATTTGGAGTGGTGATTAGTAAATGTCACCCCTTTAATAGCCAGCACCTTCTCAAAGTTGGTTTAGGTTGGAGGGGGAGTAGTAAATGTAACCCCTTTAGTGTCCGGCACCTTAACCAAGTTGGTTTAGATTGGTCTCAGAATGGTAAATGTTGCCCTTTTAGTGTCCAACATCTTCCCCAAATTTACTATAATAAAAAGATGTCACACAAATATTTTAAATTTTATTTTTTTATAATTATAATTTATTGTGCAGTTTTATATGTTACAACTATGTATTTTAAGTAATAAAACTTTTAAGGGTGCTAGGCATGGGGACCCCAGCACCGCCCATACCATGCACTTGTTCTCCCTGCCAGCCTTTTCATGGCGGTCAGGCCGCCATGAAAAGGCTGGCAGAGAACAAGATAGTAATCAGCAGGGCGGCACTGACTTTAGCGCCGCCCTGGCTGATAACAACCAAGACCACTGTCATCCCATTGGGATAAGAGCTCCTGGCAGAGACAGTGTTCCCCTGGCAGTCGGACCACCAGGGTCATAATGTGGTGGTAGGACAGCCACAGCCACGGCGGTCCACCTGCCACCATGAGTCTGGCGATCTTGATACTGCCAGACTCGTAATCAGGCCCCAAGTCGTGGGAAAGTGCTGCTGTTTGTCAGAACAAATAAGTCCTTTTGTAAGGCTTTTTTAAGGGTTTTGAGGGTAGGGGGATTTAGAATACATGTTTAAAACTTGGGTATATTTTTGCTTGTGAGATTTTGGTGCATTTAGATGTGTTCTTGTTAATTTTTTGCACTATTTGCAGTGTTGTGTTTTTTCATTATTGTTATAGAAACGTATGAATCTGTTATGTTAAATTATTTTATATTATTTATGTTTTGATGATTAAATATTATGTATCTGCACATTTGGGACAGTAATGCATTGTGCGGGTGGGTCTTTAACATGCTTTTTTACAGGTTTTTGTTTATGGAGTATTAATATGGGAATTTAGAGTTTCATTTTTTTTTAAAGGAAATCAGTTTTGGTTTATTATAAATGAATGTTTTTTTACTTAGTTTTCCTTTTGTCAGGTTTCTTGGAGTATTTCTGTTTTTTAAAGCGATTTTTCAGGTTTTACATGGAAGCTACAGAGTTTGGATTGCTTCAAGGGGTTTCGATTGGATTATTTTGCATTTTCTTCTGGGTTTATTTCGATTCGTCTGCTTTATCTTGTTGAAGATTACAAATGTTTGTAAATGGAAATGGAGAAAGATCTGAAGCTACACAACAGTAAATTTTGTTTCTTACTTTAATTGTGAGTGAGATGTCATATAATATTATTTACGCTATATTTATGCCACTATTATGTGGAATTGTTTGAAATATGGGTTGTATTTATTTGATGTAATGAATTGAATTTGGTTTTAAGTTGTTTGGTTGGTTATTGTTACATTTTAAAAATAATTAGCATATATGTTTTTATGTTAGTGTTTATTAACTTTTGATTTCATTTGTTTCACCAATGTAATACAATATTTAGATGTATATTTAAAAAAGGATTTGGTATGTTTCTTTTGAGTTTGTTGTAGTTTTGAGGATCTTGGTAGAATAATATGTATTTTATAGTATGGTTTTCTCCTTTGTTATTTTTGAAGAGTTTGACTTTAAATTGTAGCATGTTGTGCATTCTTTTAGTTTGTTAGTTAAGTTTAGGGTCAATTTGGGTAACAGGTTGCTCTATTCTTAGTTATTGGTTGCTTTGCTCTTTTTGTAATGCTTCGATAAATGTGGATAATGTAGATTGAGTTCTGCCAAGAGTGGATTATAAGGCATGCATTCTTTGTACTGGCTTCCAGTGCCAGGGTGCTCTCATAGACACTCCACCATGGATATGGAATTTGGCTTGGCTTCTGAGTCCTGACTGTTACAGTCTGCCAAGCCAAGTGTCTTTGGGTCTATTAGAGGAACACATTTGTCTTTATTTTTGTCGTTAGAAAGGGCTTTCTATTAGTAAGTTATAGTGGTTGACTACTTATGTGACAGGGACCAAGACTAGTGCTATTAGTTTTTTTTTTATCTTAAAGGTAAATTGGCTGTTACTGGAATATTCTACACAAAGTGTATATGTTTGGAGGTTTCGCCATATACTTCGATTAAAGTCATACTAAGAGCCTTTTATGGCTGTGTGTGGATATGTTTTGAGAACTGTTTGAATCATGGCCTGCTGAACATCTCTGATTATTTGTTGTGGGTATTAGTTATGTGTTTGTCGTTTTGTATAGTTTAAGAGTTTGTAGAAGGTTCTGCTTTGTTTGTTTGGTAGTAAAGTATACATGAAAGGGATATTGGTGTGTTGATATTCACCACGCATGGTGTATAACTGAGTGAATGGTTTGGGACACCTGCTATGTGTTCAGGGACTTTGAGTTATATATTTTTAAGGGTTTAGTGGGTTTCTGGTAGCTAGTGCTTGCCTTTCTTATATCTTATCTAACTTCTATTTCTGTGACATGTGGGGAATGGTTCTGCTAGTTAACATTAATTACCACATTATCTTTTGTAGTTGCCCTTCCATAGCATTAGAATATTTAGTACATTTCCAGTTTCTGTCGATGCACTTTCTTGGCTGTAGGAGTAGCCCATGTGATTTAATGATTGCTTTCCTTTCTGAGAAGTGATAAAATTGCCAGCTTCTATCATAGCATCTGTAAGTAGTTTAATAGTATAAATATATGGTATATTTTAACTTTTGCATGTTTGTTGTTAATATGTTAAAAATGCAGTTACATATGTTTTGTTTACTTGAATGTTTTGTTGAGATGTTTTGCACAGCTTTGCAGCTTTTCCCCTGAGCTTGTTTTAATGTGTAGCAGGTGCTTTCTTTTCTGTTGAAAGGGAAAACAAAGATCTTTTGTTGCTAGTTTGTCCAGATTTGGGAATGTAGATTTATTTCTGGTTGCTGTTTGGGTGAGTTTATAATCTATTATTTATGTATATTTACTTTATTATATGTTCTTCCTAGTTTGTTATAGTTGATCTTTTCTGGCAGTCTGTTGATCTCAAAGTTGTTTATCTTCTTTTAGGTAGTCTATGTAAAAAGATAAAACTTACAGAGTGTGTTAACATCTATTTGTTAATTTATATTTTTAAGTTTAATAAGTATTTTTAGTTTAAATATAAGTATTGCTTACTTGATTATGTACTTGTTGAGATGTATTTGTCATTTTTAATCGTTTTGTGTGACAATTCGACAGCGTTTATATGTAGTTGTTTTAATTAGTGTGTCTTTTATATTGTTTTAATTGTTTGATTTTATTAGTTAACGTTCTTTGTAGTGTTATTTTATTTTTGGTTTAGTATAGTTTGAATTTTTTTTATCAGTTGACTCCTTTTTTGGTAAATGCTAACTTATCTTGTATTTTTGAAGTATGATATATATTTTTTTTATTTTCCCATGAATTTATTTGTTTACATAAATTAATTAATATTTTGGTTTGTGTTTAAATGTTTCTAATTAATATAAATGATTTTTGTGTTTTTGTTTTAGGAGTACAGTTTTTGGTTGAATGTTTATTTCTTGTTAAATGCAATATACTTTTAGTTAATTATAGATGTTCATTGCAAGTTGTGGGGTTATTTGAAGTAGCTGTTTTCTGTTAACTTTTATCTATACACACACACACACATATATATATATATTAAGATTAATTACTTATTTGTGATAATATTGTAGTTGATACTGTGTGAATCGATATTTTTGCTATGTTATATGTTTACTTATAGGTGACAATATTTTTTCTTACGATATACTTGTTATTGATGTATGTAAAAATCAATATATTTGACAATGATATTTGTGTGCTCGATATTTGTGATTTTTAAAGTTAGGTTTATGGAGTCTGTAGTTTTGTTCTTGATATTTAATTTCCGACATATATGAAAACTGATATTTGATGGATCAATATTATATCAGTGGTCTGATTTATAGATACTTCTATGGCATTTTACTGATGGTGCTCTCTGGTACTAGGATCCGGGGGGGGGCATCCTTCTGTAATGCATGTGACTGTTGGTACAATTGAACTTCTGAAAGCCACTCCCCATATTTCAAATAGATAAAAGACTGATCCCAGCATCTAGTGCTTAATCTTTATATCATGGCAGGGAATATGTTCAAGAACTATATTTCTGACAACTGCACATACATAACATCTCAAACACATTATCTTATCAGACAATGAAATGGCATTTTGACAGGCGATGTCCAGTGATTAATTTGAGCAGTGGTTGCCAGTGTAGACCACCAGCACTCATTTCTATGGACCAGCACACATTTTTAGAGCGATAAATCAGAAAAAGTGCACAAAGGGGAAAGACTGAGGAAGAAAAACAGTGTCGCAAAGGGATAAAACAGGAACCTGAAAGAGTGAGATTAAGGGGCTGAGATTGTCTGGTGGTAGATTAAAAAGGCATGATGGGGATTCAAGACAATGCAGCCTCGTATTTGGTGCACCCACATTTAATAGCACTGGATGTGGGTTTCTGATCGGAACTTTGGGCACCGACACTCGTTCCCTTACAAATTAAGTTTTTATCTTGTCAATGGTAAGATGAGGAGTGTGAGCAAGAATTGGCATCCTCCAGTGCAATTTTCAGGTGCTAGGAGTCACCCTTTAATATTTCCTCAATGCGCACAGTCACTGTGGTTCAAAACTGTTCACAGTGAGAAAGCTGCTGCTCAAGTAGAAAATTTACTCGAGCAGCAGTAAAATCAACTCAAGCAGCAGTGTCCTATGGTGCGTTGTTGTGGGTCTGTTCTTGCTGAGTTTTAAGCACAGAACGAGCTCCTGGTGCTAAAATTCTGCATGAGCAGCATTACATGCTGATTTCCACCCGTTCACAGAATTCTGTGGAGAATGAGGTCGTAATCCGCAGTGCAGTGCTGCAAGCAGCACTGCCCTGGCTGCCCTGGTGGATTAGGATCTCCGCTGCCGCCAGAACGCTGGGATCCAAGATCATGGTGGAGCTGGCGGTTCCCTGGTGGTCAGACCGCTAGGGTTGTTATGCGGCGGTCGGATAGCCGCATAGGAGGTGGTCCAGACCTCATTACGAGTGTGGCCGTCGTAAGACAGCCACACTTGTAATAAGGTCCTAAGTATTTAGCAATAGCCCAGGCCACACTTACCATTTGTTACAGAGGTTCTTTAGTGGTCAGAATTAACAAAAAGCATTTCCATAGGGAAAACTGTTTCGTATGACATATGAACACCCAGTTCCATGTGGGTTTTTGGGTGGTTCTGTTGTTACTTAAACATGAAGTGCCAGGCATACCATTCTTTGTGGTGAAACCATTCCTAGGCCCAGCAAATGTATTGTATGACTGCAGAAAAGTACAATACTGACTTCTACAATTATGGCAACTTTTTGAGAAATGCCAGTACAGGTCCATTTAGTTCATAGTAGGGTTGCTATGAGGTACCCTGTATCAGTGTCCCATTACACATTAGGCAGTCTTGTGAAAGGTGACGAGACAACAAATAGAATAGTACATTAAGAATATATGAGCACCCAGATAAAACATTAAATGCCATTTTATATGTTATGTTATGTTCGTGTCATTTCTATCGCCCCCAATTCTGTCTCAGTATGTTCCATATAGTGATTTTTGCAGTTCAGGTGACTTTGTATCACGGTTCCGAGGGTTTCTGAGGTTTCTAACTCTGCTTCTGATTAAGTGTTACGGTTATTGTGTTCTGGACGATTTCTCAGTTAGGATGAGCAAATGTGCAAAGTTTTTATTATGAAAGTGTAGGTTTGACTAATAATTGTTTTTTTTGTAGTCTATAGTTCCTGTACATGGAAGGATTGTTTCTCCTCACCCCGAAACCCACTGAAGCTCAAAGATCAGCATTTTGTATGTGAGTGAATTTCTTTCATGGCTTTTCCCTGTTGATGACTGAAGATTTGCCAAAAAAAAGGTTCCTTAAATTACACTCCAAAGCATCGGGAAAAAACTTTTTTACTCGCAACCGCAATCACTAATACCTATATGACCTTTGCATGTTTTTCAGTCAAAGCTTAGTTTTTGCAGGAAACATGCAAGGGTAACGAGGACAAACTTTGCCAATCCACGCATACTTAGGTACGAGTCTGCTAGGGCAGGTGTTTTAATAAAAATATGAATTAATATTCTTGCATTCTGAGTGATGGATTTGCGTAGAAAATGTAATAATATAGAGAAAAATAATGCACGCATTTGAAAATGTGTCCACGTAAGTGGCCGCCAATGTTCACAAAGTATACTTTTTAATGGCTTATTAATGTGAAATATGGAGTTTGTTTGATTATTGTAGTAGTACATCATATTAAGGGTTATGCATTATGTATTAGCTTTATTAATTGTAGGCCTTACCTTAGCGGAGGTTTTGGCATAGTGCACAGCCTCATGTCAAGCTGTATTTCTGAACTGATTAATAAAAGGTTTGCTTAGAGGTTTAAATTGTAATTTTCCACTGTTCTGACTAAATGTATCCATAGCTAAAAGTATTTCTCATGAAAACCGCTTGCTAGAAGACGCTGTTCTTGTAACATTTAACAGTATAAGTGTAATGTGTGTAAGACTGACTTTCTCAGGAGGAGAACAATAGAGACACTGACTGGAGTATAAACTGCAACAATATTGTTACCTGACGAGCCAGACGATGAGGACGTTACAAGAGAAGCCAATCAGCGACATGTGAACCGAGTACTAATAGAAAATATAGATGTGATATTTAGTTTTATTGGACAAAGTGTGAACATGCAATTCCTTGACCAATAGGGACTTCGGAAGTAGTTTTAGGAAATATAAGTTAGCCGGACTACACTGAGAAGAAGCTGCCTTTGTTCATTTGCCTTTTGCCTAGCGCATTTGCCCATCTTCTTCTTGTCGAAAGGCCATTACTTTACTGAGCGTCTAGAGACATGCTTTACTTTAATGCTTAAAGACTTTGGGGGTCATTACAACCTCGGCGGTCTGCCTTGCAGACCGCCGAGGTTGCGGGAGCCAGAATACCGCCAGTGCTGGCGGTATGGCTGGCTCTGTATTTTGACTTTTCCGCTGGGCCAGCAGACGGTAACAGAGTTACCGTCCGCTGGCCCAGCGGAGAAGTCACATCAGCATTGCCGCCGGCTCGTAATTGAGCCGGCGGCAATACTGATGTGCAGCGGGTGCAGTAGCACCCGTCACACATTTCACTGCCCGAAATTCGGGCAGTGAAATGTGCGACAGGGCTCTGCCTGGGGGCCCCTGCACTGCCCATGCCAAGTGCATGGGCAGTGCAGGGGTCCCCAGGGGCCCCCTGAGTCCCCGTACCGCCAGCCTCTTCCTGGTGTAAACCACCAGAAACAGGCTGGCGGTAGGGGAGTCATAATCCCCAGGGCAGCGCTGCTTGCAGCGCTGCCCTGGTGGATTATCACCGCTGGGGCTAAAATGGCAGAATACCGCCGGCCCTGGCGGTGCGACCGCGGTGGTACAGTCGCGGTCAAAATATGGCTTTTCGTACCACCAGCCTGTTGGCGGTACGAACGCCACTTTAACCCTGGCGGTCACCGACCGCCAGGGTTGTAATGACCCCCTTTGTGTTTCTGAACTTTGATGCTGAATCCTTATGCCTTGCTGACTGAACTGATGTCCTGATGACGAAGACTATCTGAGCTTGCCGATCCATTTGAGGGGAGGTATATTATTACCTATGTGTTTCTTAAGTCTGTTTGCTTTTTCTTTCTGGGTACCAACCGCACTATTTTGATAGAGCCATAGTTAGATGTTTTCTAAATTTGTGTTGACTAAATTGTTTTGCATGAAGCCTAACATGCTTATGCTAATCTGGTGTTAGATAAGGATCCTCACTAATGAAAGCCTGCTACAGAGGGTAATAATCGATGTTTTCCCTTTGCTGAATATAAATTTATGTAATATCATTTGCTCAATTGTTCTTGTTATTAATTTGCACTGTAACCTTAGAACGTGTAGTGATTCGAGCTTTGATTAGATTACGTTTCTTTCATCGCTTTGGACAGCCAGTGATGTTTCTGTATGTTTATCATTTGATTTTGAGATTATTTTACGTTACATTAGCATTGTTAATATAGGGAAATAAATATTCTAACTTTTACTAAAAGGTGTGGTTATTCATGACTGAAAGGTCATGGAGTGTGATAATTACTGACTCCAATTGAATACTAATGCTACAGATTATCATTGACTATTGATGTTATTGATTAGATTTTTATTATTGATCTACAAATACTGAATCTATGTTAGGAACATCTTCTATGCGAGTCAAAAAGTTCATCAACCTATTCGCGTCCCCTTGTAAGTTTATTTATTGAGGTCCAATGTGCTAACAAGTCTGCATTACAACTCGAGCTTCGGGTGTATGCCGTCAGTGCCTGGGGCAGGAGGGATGTCTGTGTAATACCACGTTGCCATGCACAGTATACAAAATAAAGTGTCATACCTTTTTCATTAAAGAGAAGACTGTGCTCTGTTTTTATTACGGCAATATATCTGCTCATAGAGGGTAGATCATTTGTGCAATCCAGAGGTATTGCCAAGAAAAAAAAAACAGAAGTAGTATGGTGCAATGAAGTAAGATTTGTCTTAATCTAAAAATATCCTGGAGGATGGATGACAGCGGTCATTAGCATCTCACTCAAACAGTTTGCTGGATGTGTCAAGATTTTTGTTTACGGCGACATTAAAACTTGGCTACAGGGCATTTGTTGGTTAACTGTTGCCAAGTCAACGTACTTCAGGATTCACACATTCATATCAGTATTCCTTGTGTGGTTGTAAGTTTCCACTTTAATGTGAATTAGCATTGTGCAGGTGCTGGGCAGGGAGACCCCTCCACTCCCCATGCCAAGGGCATGGGCAGTGCAGGGGCCTCCCTGTGGCTCCCTGCACCTGTTTCCGCCAGCCTTTTCATCGTGGAGCCAGACTCGTAATCGGGCCCTTTTTATGCTACTAGAAGTTGCACTCACCGTCTGTGATGTCAAAGAGATGCCACTTCTACAGCTAAATCTCTTACACCATGTTTAATACAGTGAGAAGCAGGAAAGGCCTGGGGAATAAAGATCAAGTGCTGCCTTCTTTCTTGTATATTTGGGATTCAGAACACAAGATTGCTATCTAAAGGGATACACTCATATAGGACTGTTCCACTTTTATAAGGATGGATACACTTCAAATGTGGAAAGATGTTCTTAAGACTAAAAATACTTCCTTAGGGAGGTGCACTCAGCCAGGGTTCAAGGCTGTTCCTATAATGTTCCGACATCAGAAATTGGTTGTACCAAGAGAAGTACATTGGGAGAGAAGAAGGCCTTAATCATAGTAATGTTTTGGTTTCCCAAATGATGATGACTTTAGTATTTTTATCCTTTCATGTTTATACAACATAGTCCTGGATTTAAGGTACTGTGTACTCCTGTGTGCTGACTGCACTGCACGTTTGCACCCTCAGTGTAGATCCTCATATGCTAGTCACCTGGAGGCTGATGAAGACGATTTCCAGACACGGGAAGATGATGTTTATTGGGGACTCACAACCAGGGCGACTGACTTCAAAACCAATATTGAACACAGCCAGCATCAGACTGCAAGTTCCGAAAAGAACCAATGAACCTAGAGATAAATTAGGAGAAATCAGATATCAGAACAATGACCTGTACGGATTCCAAGCACCAAAGTAATACGAAAACAGGTGAACCTGGTGCAAAGCCACTGAACAAGGGCACAATGAGAGAAGCTTGTGGTCCTAAATGGGGCAGAAGATCTAAGGGGAAACAGGAAGACAGAACAATGAAATAATACCTACCAGAGATTGCAAGCCCCAAGAGTCCTAGAGAGAAGGAGGGAGACACCGGAACAAAAACAGTGACAGAGAGCAGGCAACAGAGGGAACCAGACCTAGAGGTAAGACAACAGAGACAGGATAACAGAGCAGTGGTATCAAGAGGCTCCATTCACCAGCAGAAACAAGGATCCAAAAAGAAATTCTCCAACTAAAGTGAACAAGGTTTTTTAGGCGCTAAGGAGCAACAAAAGAACACACTTTGTACATGCCTAAGTGTTCAGGTACCAAGAAGGGAGCTTCATTTCCCCCTTGAGTTCTTGCATACTCTAGGATGTGAGAGTACATTGTTCATTTGACCTATGGTTAGGCACCCTGTTAGGAGCCTGATTTTTTACACAAAGCTGGGCTGGGCTATGTGAGTGAATCACTCAAACCACAGGCTCTCATTATACTTGATGCAAGACTGTGACCTCACTCTCCATCTCTTCCTATTTCAGAAGAAGACGGTTATATGTTACTACCACATTGTCCATTGTTTTGAGGTCCGACCACATCTTGCTTACTATACTGCCACCAACTACATAATTAAAGAAATTTATTCATGTACTTCACTGTTACTATTAATGTATTTCACTGCAATCTAATTTCTACAACTCTACAGCTATTTCAACATTTTAAAATAAAAATAAAATGTATTTCATTACTTCAATTTATTTTTATTTAAATATAATACAACCTTTATTCTCATACCTGATTATTAAAATATAATTATTTTTTGAATAATGAACCCTAACACGTACTTAATTTAAACACATTAAGTAAAATAGCATTAGATACATTATCTCTATTATCTACTTACATTAAATGAATTTAAACAAAACACATAATTAATATTTACATTATTTAATGACATTGAATTAAATAAATAATAGTAGCCTATTACTTTCCCTCCTGCAAATGCTAGTCTAACTCCGTAACCTTTATCTAATTTATAGTAAAGTAAATTGAGATACAACTTTAACCTAACCCATACTTATTTTGGATGGGATTAATTTAAAATAAATAAGAAATCATAATTCCATTAAATTAATTTCATATCATTGACCTCAATCTATGATGTACTTCACATATATAAAATTTAAATAAAAGAAAACAACAGTAACTATTTATAATACCAACTCTAGACTTTACCCTTAGTTAGAATTAACTATAAACCTGAATTAATTTCAATTAATACATAACATCAGTTCAGATACATAATTTACCATAGCTCCTAGTTAATGGTAGTGTTAGCGTGTTGGTCCTTAATAAGTAAACTTACAAGGTGACGCGTATAGGTCGATTAACCTTTTGATTCACATGGAGTATCCTAGCTATGGAGTGACCAATTTTCTCGGTAATCCATGCACAAGGTTCAATAACCATGAGTCAAAACATCAATCAATAGTCAATATGAGCCATAAACATCACACAATGACCTTTCAGCCATGAATAACCACACCTCAGTATACGTTTTAGTAATTTTATTTCCCTATTGATTACAATACTAAGTCATAAGATTAATTAAAATGCAATTCAATTTGATTAAAACCCAGCATCAATTTGTTAGACAACGCCAAAAACATAGACTAATCAAAGCTTGTATCAGAGTACATTCTATAGCATTAACATAGGTCAATAAGAGAATCACAGACAAATATTCCTTCCTAGTCATGAAGTTCAGCAAAGCAGTCCGTCAACCATTTATATTGGTAATCTGTCAACATCATGTAGGGAAACTATCAACTAACCCAGATTAGCATTTGCATGTGGGACTTCATGCAAAAACAATTTAGAAAACAAGAATTTAGGAAAACGCATCTAGCTAAAAAAGCTATTAGACAGCACAGTTGGTACCTAGAAAGAAAAGGCACAAAAATGCATTTTTGGCTAAATAACTGAGTTTTAAGTTAGCAGACTAATTAAAGCATTTTATTACAAAATTCAAAAGTAATGTGATATAGAGTCATTGCCATTAAGGCTCTACAGATGAATGGAAAATCAGAAATTAGTCTAAGTCTGAAGTGGGCAGCAAAATTGGGAAAGAAACGGACAGACTCCCTAGTAGAAATGGAAATCTAGCAGAAAGACATGGAAGAAATATTTGCAGGTTTGTGAATGACCCCGGGAAAGTCCAATGAAAACAGCATGAACCATGACAATGGAAATAAACAAATAATATTCCACTCAACTATGTGCTTCAGAAATTAAAGGCAGTGAGGTGTGCATAGGGAAGGCTACTTGATAAAGGCCAGGAAAGCTTACTTCTACACATCATAGAAAATCTGTCTCAAAAGCAAAATTACTATGTTAGTCTATACAAATGTAGTCGAGTGTGAAAATACACCTTGCATGTTGTTAATGATGTACAAAAATAGAAATGTTAAAAAATCTTTAACAGAAGCAGTGACAAAAGCCTTGCTAAACAATGACTGAAAGACATTTTACGGTCTCTGACATTGAGATACCCAAAGCACCTTCAAGGCACTGAGAAAGGCATACCCCAAACTGGACCTGACAGCTGAAGTAGTGGTTTTAAAGGAAACTGCATAGTAATCCTGGCTTTATTTCTTTCACAATCCAACTGGCACACCGATGCCATAAGGGCATAGGTAAAATGAAAGCCAAATTTCAACATAATGTTTAGTTTAGTTAATTAATCTTTTAGTTTAGTTAATGGTTTACCCAATCTTTTAGTTTAATTTAACATTTAGTTAATTGATCTTGACCTAAATAACCTTTGTTCCCCCTGCCACACATTAGGGAATATGGATCCCCCACTATCAGTTATCAATGAAGAAGATTTCAGGGAACTGTGGACTAAAAGAAGAAAGAACTCCTGAACTATCCCTTTTTGTCGATAGTTGTTAGTTGCTAATGAGTCCTGCATCAAATACCCTGTGGTGAAGCTGGCAAATTTTACATGGTTCAAAAGCTTGGCTACTAAACTTGAAAAAAAAGCCACATGTTGCGTCTCCAATGACAGCTCTAAATGAGGCAAAACAAATAATGGACCTCCCTTATACGGTGGCAAATTTTAGGGCTAGGAAAATCACCACGGAATGGTTCTAGGCCAATGGCGAAGTTAAAACTTTAATATGCGCCTTGAAATCCACGCACATGGGAATACAACAACAAATAGCTCCAGAATACAGAGTCTAATATTTTGATCAAGCATTCATCAACACCACCCATTGTGCAACCCTATATTCATTCTGCTTAGGGAAACAATGAAGGGCAATTCCCCAAACTGAATGTTGCTCACCCATTGCCGTTGCTCCTGAGGAAAGTGAGCAAGGACATCACAATGTCACTCCTTTGCGGCTGGAATGGATGACAAAGTAATAGAACTAACCAGACACCAGGGGAGCAAATTCTGGAAAACAAATAAGTGCTCACTATGGACTGTGGTCACAAGAAGAGGCATCACTGTCACCGGATGTTAAAGAGGAGAAAATATCACACAGGACATTTCAGACGTGTAAAGAAGAGCATACTTCTTCAACAGAACTCACACAGACACAGACTCTGAGAACAGGAGTGGCTCAGATTTCCTGGACCCATATCACTTGAAGTAATCACTCCCCTTTTGAAAGCTCAGGAGATAGCCAAAGGTAATGCTGAGGGCAAGGAAGGTATGCACTCCACCAGTACCCATGCCCTTCCCAAAGACTTATAAACAATTAACTTTATAGAGCAGATAGTCAAATATCAAAACAGGGCATAATTTGTGCCGGTGTTTACTGGTGCTGGATACTCTCACTTATTTCTTAACACCGACACATACAGCTGACAGTGTACCACATGGTGTCTCTGTCCATCTATTTTAAAAAGAATACACTACCAGTGAGTTTAACAATTCAATATGTATTAGAAAGGTTGTACTGGCATCATATCCAGGGAATTCGTATGGGTTTGGGTGCCTAGGATACTCTAGATTGTCACATTTGTAGGAGTGTAATTGTTGGTAGTTATAGTCAGTATTGGAATTTTGCAGCACTGGCGTGGACAGTGAATGGTGAAAGCTACATTGGTCCTCTGAGAAATACCTTAGGACCTAGCAGTTATTATTATTATTATTTTTAGAAACTAAGCTCTGTATCAGACTCTTCATTTTCTTTGTTTATGCTGTGTTTTCAATTGCAGGGCAGGTTGGAGGGATGGTGTGTACTACACCTGGTGCCCATTACATATGTTTATCACTCTTCTAGCCACAATTTGAAGTTTTTGTTAAGAACTGTATGAAGAATATCAATACCCAATTAATCTGTTCTGACACAAACATCTTTCTAGATTATTAAAACCTTCCCTGGTGATATCAAAAATTCTGCAGTTAATTATTTATACCTATTCCTTTCTTTTAATGAGCTTCTACAAAACTGCCTTAAACCTACTCACGCAAAGTACTCTACACTGTACATAATTATCCCAAAAGTTGCTTCATTGTTGTGGAATGGTCTGATCCTCTCCTAATTCACTTCACTCCTGACTGCACCAGCATCACATTTGGAGGAAGTATTGTGGTTTCATACTAATATACATATTGAGCTGAATAACACTATGTCACTAGCCCTGAATATTCTTACTCCTATCACATGTATGCCTGCATTTCCTTATGAATTAGCTCTCCTTCCAAGCAACAAAAAAGACCAAACTATTCAGTGTCTTGGTTTTATAAAAATCTCCACAAGGAAATAAAATCATTAAGGTGGTTGGAGAACCTTGGACAATCGGCCTGCTACCTCATTGTGTTTTCTCAGGATGGTGAGCAGAATATAAAAAAAGAGACAGGCCTTCACCTTCTTTCGATAGTTATTGAGAACTGTGTTGCAACGCTATTAAAGCAGCATATATCTGAATTCTGGGATTTAAATAAGGCTGTAGTACAGAATCTGTTTTAGTAGTTTAGAAATGCAATCCACATCCTCAACTATAACAATTCCTATCTTCTAGTTGTCTTCAATCTATCCGTCGCATTTGACATGGAAAATCATTATATGCTCATTAAGAACCTCAACAAATGTATGGATATTGATGGCACTGTTCTCAATTGGTTTGCCTCCTATCTGTCAATCCAATTGCAGCAGATCAAAATTGACACATGCCTCCCAAGTTCAGTTGCCTTACCTAAGGGGCTGCCTTCAATGCTGTTGGAGTGTAGTTATTATAATCAAAATTAACATGAGATGTTTGCAAATTAATGTATTATGATGTCGCATAGAAATTTGTATTAATGTGCTTTTAACATAGGCGCTTGAAAATGTGCCCACGGGGAGTGGCCACCAATATATACGATGATAAATGAAGTTGACTAATAATGAATTATTGATGTACTAATGTGTGGTTTTATATTAGTATTAAGAGTTCTATGTTAATATGTTGCTAAAATTAATTACTTGGCCTTAGAATGAGTCGGGGCCTAGCTGCCAGTCTCATATTAAATGTGTTTTTCTATCGTGCAATGTGCTGACTTGCTGAAGGACATGTAGCTGTACTTTTCCAGAAGCTAGAAGATGTGTGTAACCGTAGTGAATTCTTTCTCATGAGACCCGACTTGCTCAAGGAGATATTCTTGCTGAGTGCAACAGTGTAAACTTGCAACAGGTACAATGTTGCCTGAACTGGTAAAGACAATGGGACTACTGACTGAGCCTGCGAGAATAAAAGTTTGTACCTGACATTCTACCCGTTGGAGCCAATGAACTACGTGAGAACTGTTTTAAAGTGAAAACCCTAATGAGGTGACCACCAAATTATTGGTTGGAGATAATGATGCACCAAAATTTGCCCAATTGGAAATTAGGAGACTGTACAACAAGATTAATATAACCCTGCGTCACAAGGAGAAATCAGCCATTCCAAGCGATTTTTGCCATTGCCATTCTGTGCCATTCTTTGCTAGCACCTAGCCACTTTGTCACTCTGTCTTAAAGACTTTGCTGTTTGACTCTTCAAACCATCCTTACCCTTGTCTTACCCGTTCTATACTTTTCCTCCTTATGAGGGAGGCATTCCTTATTGCCTGTCTTGCTGAACTTTGCTGTGTTTCCTGGCTGATGGCGAATCAACTGATGTCCTGAGGACGAAGACTGTCTCTGTATGTTGACCCATTGCGGAGGGTAACTATATGATAATAAAATTGTAATTGTCTGTTTGCCTTTTCTTTCTAGGTACCAACTGCTTCTTTTGATAGAGACCATAGATAGATGTTTTCTAAATTTGTGTTGCTAAATTGTTTTGCATGAAGCCCAATATGCTAATGCTAATTTCGAGCTAGTTAAGGGGTTCACTAAACGGATGCAAATTGACAAATGACTTAATCGATGCTTTGTTGAATAATGCTCTAATGATGCTCTGCTAAAATTAATCCATATTGACGTCGTGCTTTGTCCTAATGTTTATGACCTTTGCTTTGCTGAAATCTTATTCGAGTTGCCATAATGTGACAGTGCTAATGTGTTTTATGGTTTTGAGACTAATAAACTTGCTAGTAGAGTGTAATCAATAGGGAATAAATATCGTAGCTCTTCCAAAATTTTGTGTGGTTGTTCATGACTGAAAGGTCATGGTGTGTTCCGATTCTTATTAATGCCATTAACTGACTTGATTGATTTGTTATTGTGAATATTGATGAGGTTATCGATCTTTTGATTGACATGCTTATTAGTTATCTCGTCTTAAGGTGTGTTCAATCAGGGTCAAAAGATTCATTGACCTAAAACGAGTCCCAGACTAAGCAAATTATCTAGGGCGGGACGCGTTATCAATGCTTTGTTCTGGCCCATACTCTTAAATTTTGACATCGAACTATTTGAACTCATATTTACAAACTCTAACATCTTATATCATCAGTGTGTGAATGAAAAGACTTATCTCAGTATTTCCTCTCCTGATTTCTTCTCGTTATTTCCTCCTCTCACATCGTGTTCACACTCTAAAACTCAACCCTGCAAAAACCGAGTTTCTCCGGATCTCACTATCTCAAAAGCTTCTACCAGCTCAATCCTGGAGTGCTTCCTATAGCATTTTTGACTGAAAATCTGTCGTTATTGACTGTGCTAAATCCAAAAGAGGAAGAAAAGACAATGAATCAAGAACAGACAAGTGCTATAGACAACTCATCACGTTATGAGCAACGATCTGCCCAAACCCCACTCTAGGTACATGTTATGGTTTTGGAAGCAATAAAACTGTTTACAAACAGCTAAGCTGGCTGTAGCTACGACTTAATGAACCAACATTAGCAATATTGCCCGGGAGTATTTCGATCTGACAGTGTTTTGAGTGGATGACTTACAGCCTTCTACTGCATACTTGAGGAGATTCTTTTTAAATTTTGCATTCAGCACTCAGTGGGAATGCATTTGTTTTCTTGCTATTTCCCACTTTTCGTCTTTATTTCACCCATATACTCAATTTTCACTAGCCACTCACCAAAGCTTCCCATCCTGCTCCAGAACCCACTGCCTCTACTATTTCCTTTTTAATTTTATGTTATTTTATGAGGGCCCAGCAGCTACAACTATTGGCACATGCTGACTTCCTGTTTTGTTGTTCATGCACTTTTTTCTGGCGTTTTTTGCATTTTAATTTTAATGTTGTAACATTGCCAACCCCCATGTTGGAATTAAAAATGACTCCTATACGCCTTGGAATATTTTTTTAACAGAAGCCCCATTGGAAGATTGTTATACATATGTGCTTGCCTCTTAACACATCTGCATTGACACAATTGACAAAAAGCATTGGAAAAGCCAATAGTTTTAACTTTTAGAGCTGAGAACTATTAGATTTGCCAAAGTTTGTTTTTCTCCTGCAACCTATTGTTCTACCGTGAAGTACTCTAGTGGCCATTGGAAACGTCTGTGCTGTATATAACTGCATAAATAAATAAAGAAAGAAAATAATAACACTAAAAAGCAGCAAACTGCACTAGCACACACCCACTCCCTGTGGCCGGATGGCCCTGTGTTTATGTTCAATAAAGAGGACTTGTGCATACACAGGTGCCAGTCCATCCTCTGTACTACTGTGTATGAGTGTCATTCGGCCACTGAGGGTGATCCATCTGACTGACTGTTCTTGAATGCTACATTGGCATGCCTGGCTTGGAACGTCTGGGCAATGGGCATTTCCTCAGGAGGCTGGAAAGGGTGAGGCCGGTATTGATGCTGCCCACCAGTAGGTCTCCACTCACTCTTGAGCATCTGGGGTAATCCCATGCTTGTATGTGGCAGCTTACCTTGATAGATGGTCCCTCCCATCCTTTGCCCCCCAGGTAGGTAGACAGAGAGATAGATAGATAGATAGATAAGTCTTTATTGTACAATTATTTTAAATCATTACAATAAAAACCCTAAGTGCATTTTTGCTTGTCAGCAGTATCAGAGATTACAACGGCCAAAAGGCCTGAGACCAAATTAAATTTAGAAATCACTAAAATACAGGAAATACAAAAAGTACAAAAATTTAAGAAGTTGGTTTTAAAAGAGTTCGTAAAACTTATGTGCAGTTTTTAGCCCTGGATCGAGTGCAAGACTAGCCCTATTACTGTACACATCGCCTCTAGGAGGGAAGGCCCTAAAGAGCTAACAAAGATCCAGAGTTCAAATTAAAATACAGTTACTAAACAGTTTCTCTAGAACCAGACCTTACAAGAGATCTAAAAATGATGGACTGGTCCCGAGGGGTGGCAGAAAGCTAGTCAAGAAGGTGCTTGTGCATGCATAAATCCTGTTAATAAGGCTCGGGTTATAGTGCAATTACTAAAATATTTCTCACGAAACAAGCCTTACAAAAGGGCCAGACACGGGGTGATCTAGTCGAGAAGGAGAAGCTATTACAGTTGGACATTAAAAGATTGTGATCACTTTAATAGTCTATTATAGGATAGAATCTGATGCACACATAGATGATGCCCAGGCCACTCTCAGGAACTTCAGAAATCGGGCTGCTAGCTGCGAGGACTCACTATTCAAAATACTCTGAGGTGGTACAGCTTTTCACAGAAGCAGAGGATGTGGATTAATAATTCCTCCTGCCTTCCACAGAATCGACAGCGGCTATCCTGTCATCAAAGTTTCACAATCTCATTAGCTCTTGCTTTAGGCCCAGGCTAAATGGCAGGGAAAGATAAGTCGACAGGGCCCCCGGCTCATACAGTGTGGAGCCCCAACTGCCATGGTCCAACTCTTGATTGTCTGGGCATCCTGATCCCTCGAAATTGCTTTTTCTGGCATAGTTATCAATCTAGGGGTTATTGACACAGGGAGACTGCTTGACCAGATATCACGGACCTCTAGAGTGTCCAGTGCATGGATGAAATACTTGTGCCAGTTAGTCAAGGGGTTTTTATTGTTTCCCAAATTATATTTTCCAGCGTGTTTTCTTTCACTTGTTTCGCTTTTATGCAGTATACTAAATATTTTGCCTTAAGTGCCCAATGCTGAGAGACCAAGCAGAACGTGTGATGAATTTGGGCAGGCGTGGTGCAGTTGGGGAGGGAGAAGGCTCTTTGATAGGACATGGATTGGGCCCTAACAAGCCCCTTTGTGATTCTTTCTCAAAACGTAATGGCACCATGAATTATTGTAGGAAGTAATTTACAGCTCACCACCTTTAACAGTGATCTTAGATGAGATTCACCTGTGACTTCTCTAATTTGAAAAAGGTCCATTCCAGCGAGCTTGCAGCTGCCTTCTGCATGTAGATGTGGGAGGAAATGTGGTCCCTATGGTCTAGCCATGCTCCCAAATATTTGTAAGCTTCAACAACTTCAACCTGGCTCCCCTCAATGAACCAGGGCCCTCAAGACTTTTGTTTTGGTGACATTTATCTTCAAGCTGTCAACTTGGCAGTAGGTTGGGAGGGTGTTTAGAAGCCGCTGTAGACCAATGGGAATCAAATCGAATACCACAGTGTATTTTGCATATCGTAATCATTGTATTCTGGAGCCTGCAATTTTTGGTGGAAAGGCCCTTACTATCTCCAGGTGGGATAGCATGTTGGCCAGATACAAATTAAACAATAAGGCCTTGGGCTAGGAGCTGGGGTTTAGGGTACTTGGTAGGCACGCCCAATTGGTAGGTGTGGACTACCCAGCTGTGCACAGCCGGCCTTTGCCGGTTCTGCTTGCTGTGATTGTTAATGTCTCTTCCATGATTTCCAGGGGACGGCTTTCCCTTGTAGTGCCCCTTGAAGATTTATTTATGTATGCAGCCGGTTCTAGAAGACAGATGGGGTATTTGCTTCCCACAGGATCAACACATCTTATACCCCATTGTTCAAACTGCATCTTGTTTTTCCTCAATGCCTTGACTTTTGTTGGGCTGGCAAAAGTGATTTCTGTGCAATCGTTGATCTCCCCATTCCCTAGGGGAAGGAAGGCTACACCTTCCATGTCAGAGGAGCAAATTTGTTCCAAACCTGGTATGTTTGTGCATAATTTCAAGATATTTCCTCTATTGAGGATAACCCATGTTCCCCTTGATTCATATTCTGGGTAGAAATGTATTTATTGATCGATTCTGGATTTACTTTTCTCAACTTCTGGGACACAGGCTTTCCTGGAATGGCTTTCCTTGGGATTCTCGTCCTATTTAGTTGCTCTAAATAGCGACACCTATAGGGATTTACAATCCCCTCGATTCTCTGATATGCCTATTGAAATGCCCCATTTTGCTAGAGAGTCTCTTTGTGGGAGCTAGTGGTTGGGTGGCCCACCTGGCCCACCCAAACCTCTTTCCTCTCCCGAGCTTAGGGGCATTGGAATTGTTTGTGTTGCTTGCATTTCTTGCGACCCTTCTGGAGGCTCAATGAAGGCAAGGAAGCTCATTTCCTTCGGCTGTGTTGGCTGGAATGGGTGGAGATGAAGGCCTTTTTCCAAGGACCTTATCGGATCACAGAGTTTTTCAGAGGTCACATTTGGTCTAACTATGATCTCCCGAACATCCATGGTGGCCTTCTTCTGATTTAAGTCGAAGGCCCCCACATTGCCAGTATTCACCTCCAGCATGGGGTTGCAAGACCCCTTTCTATTTTGGTGTGGAGTGCACGCTTACCCCTGCCCCTCCTCCAATTGTAGCTAATGAAGGGGGATTGATCTTCTATTGGTCTTGCTTTTTTGAAGTTTTTTCAGCATTCTATTGTTTTTCCTTGAGAAGGATGGTCTCAGGTCGTCCGTTGACTTTGGATCCTTAGATATAACTTTATTTTGTAGTTGTGATGTCCTCTGTGCTGGTCAGGGCTGAATGTGGACATTGCCTAGGGTGGATAGATCGTGCTCCATCGGATCATCCTCCACACATGTTGTTGCCACTCCCTGGGTTTTTTGAGGTGCGTCGTCATCTGCCTGAGTTTGCCCGCCAGTTGGCATGGAAGTTTTCTTGATGCAGTTTTGCGCTCCTGGACTTGGATATTGAGTTGTCCAATTGCCGATACCCTGTGTGATGGCTGACTTTTTAAAGTCGTCAATCAAGGTGGTCATCACCGTTGATAAGGATGACAATTTTTCTATTATTGGCCCACAGGTGCACAGCTATTGCTTTTGTTCTACTTGAACTGAGTCTTGGACTCTGATGATTAAATTATTTAAGACAACAAATTTGCTTTCAATCCTTGTGATTAGTGTGGGAATCATTTGCAGGATGAAGATTTGTACTTCTAAGCTTGTCTGCATTGAGGAGTGCCGCGTTAGCCATGGCATCAAGTGTTCTGTTGATGTTTAAAATTGCCGCCATTTGTGGTATAGTTTCTGGCTGATTGCTGCTGTTCTGCTATATCAGCTGATTGCTCAAGGTCCTGATGATATATGAAGCATGAACTTTAATATTTAGAGCACCAACTAGACAGGGAACACTTTCTGGCCGGCCTCTTCAGGTACTGCCTTATGGGCTTGCTGTCCAGGCAGCGCTTCTGCTGGTGCCAGCACTGTTATTGAGGATCTGACTTAGAGGGCACAGTTTGAACTTCTTCTAGCATTTTCTGGCCCACCACTTATAATTTGTTCTTTTTTCTGCGCTCAGACGCCGGCCCCATCCTCTTCTTTTTTATCTTTTTTCTTCATGGCATCTCTAAAGCCTACTATCTCCTTTTGCTGAACTAGATGAATGGTGGAGTCCCAACTGAGGGGACTTGGGAGGCTAGCTCAGAGCCCCACAAGTAGGGCGATTGCTTGTCTCTCCCGAGGGACTCTTACGTTCCTTCCCAGAGTTGGGATTACCATTACCATTAATCAAGTATATTTCTGGACTTAATGGTACCACTCTGCCGGTGAAGTCCCTTGTAGAAGCTGGGTCTTTGCCTCTCAGAGTTTAATTTATAAATGGGGAGGACTCCCGGCTCTGGGCCCTCCTTTTAACAGACGTAAATTCTGGGATATGGGGAGCTGAGGTTTCCATTTAATTTTGCAGTCAAATATGGAGTTGTCTTGAGTGCGGCACTTTTGTCCCTAGTACATCTGATGGGCTCAATATCTGACTCAGTGCGACCGGTTTTGTACTCCCATTTTGGACTTGACTGCACTGGAGTTAAGGCTTCAGGCCTTGTATCTTGCACAAAATACACTTGAATGTGTGTTTGGATTTCCCTTGTGGCAGATAAGCTTCTATGCTGGTTTCTCTACAGACCTGTGAAGTATCTTCCTTTTGTGTATCCAAGTCCTAGTTATTTTTTTCTTTGATAGCTCCTTGGAGATTTCTTAACCCTAGCTTGTTGGAGTACAGAAGCCTCTCTTTTTGGCATTTTGCAGATTTATGGGGTCTCTGGTGGGCCTGTGGGAGGGGCAATGCAGCACTGTGTGTCGGCATTTGTTGGCGTGTGTGTGGCTTGTGTAGGTTGGTGTAGATTCAAGTTTTCTCCTCAGGGCTGCCTTCGCACTCTAGACTTCCTGGCAAAACTGCGACACCCCACTTTTCCGCACTGTTGGGGTGGGGAGCACAAGCATGCAGAACACTGCAGCACCATGCACAACTCCAGTTGCTCTAATCGCAGGGCTGCAGGATTAATTTTGCCTTGTTGTCTGTCTTACTATCTTTCCTTGGCTTCCTTGACTTCTTTAGTTCCTTGGGTTGAATGGGTTCAAGGATTCAAGGGGGTGAGGGGGCGAGGGGCCGGAGGTACCACAGGCTCAGGACCACTAGCTGCACCAAATCCGAGACTGAGTCCTGGCTTGGCCCCCGCTGCTCATGTGCTCACCTGTGCTCCCGCCTTGCTGAAGCGCTGGTAGCATGTGCCCCCTGAGTCCTGTCTCCTGTGCATAACTGGTGTCCCGCTCACCTTTATCTTCTGGTTGCCGATTACTAGTGATTGCTGGTGAAACTGGAGATACTGGAGATAGGTCTGACATTTATCTGAGGTAGAGCTGTTGGCATTGTAAATCCATAATAGGACTTTTGTTGCCACTTAAATTGGTCAACCCTGCCTCATAATTTCGTAATTTCCTGCAATATAATTCCGGTGCCCTGCATATAACACAGAATATAATCATAGGACACAAGGCTAAACTGGGCATACGTGACATGCCATAACAGGACTAATCTGGGCAGTGGTGACAGTGCCAGCAGAAGCTGCTCGATCAAAACCTGGTGCCGAGGATGCGTTATCATTTAGATAAATCACAATCCAGATGAAAAGGAAGTACGGGTGCTACAATCATGCAAAGTATTTGTGGTACACCAACACAGCTTGGTTTTCACACCCATAATTCCAAAAATACGAGTGTCACAGTTCCTGCTGCAACACGTACCTTTCAATAAACAAAAACAAAACAGGTCATAAATAAGTCCAACATCCCACGTGCGACTTGTGCCCAGCAGAGGCACTTAAGTAAATTACAACACCCTATGCAAACGAACGTCTTTGCAAACATGTTACTGAGAGGGGACTCATATCAAAGCATCTCATATGAGTGAAGCAAATCCTGCCCCTTTCATCAAAGCAGGGCTGTATGGCTGGATGAACCCGTGCTGTGGGCTGGAGGTAGGTATGAAAATTCAAAATGAAAACCTGACACCGCCTGATGTCACGGCACTGATCACATAATTTCACATGCACCACCACATGGCACTTGAACAGGTAACCACATTAAGACAGCCATCATTGAGTGGTCAGCAATGCAAAGCCACTAGCACTAAAACAACTAGGAACATTGTTGTGTGTGCACAAGAAACAAAGCATAATCACACTAGAGGACGCGTGGCAATGAGTATGTGCAGCGGCGGCCTACGTAAATCTCAAGGGGCGGGGGTGGCCGAGGATGGGGATGGGTAAAAATTATTATTATTTTTTTTTTTATATGATTGCGCTTTGTAAAACCTTGAGTTCGCCGAGGAGCGCCTGGATAATCAATAGAATTAAACTGGCAGTAATGCAAAGCGCTCAATTACTGCCCAGTGAGATTGTGTTGTGTAGGAAATAAAAAGAAAAAAATAGTCCAGAAACCATGTGGAAAACATAGAGCCTCGTATGTTTTTAGTAGCTGGCTGGTGCACTCGAGGAGGGCTAAACACCAGAAAAGGCATGGCGTATACATGTCTTTCCCAAATGAAATCAAGGTAAATATAAAAGGCAAGCCCACGAACAAATGAAAGTGATGGGTGTGACATGGGCATGGTTAAAAGCCCAACGGAAAGACAACAGGTTAGAAGCTCTTGCGCACTTGACCTAAAAAAGTACTGCTGGAAAGCAAGCTGCAGATGTGTAGAAGCCAACCAATCAAAAGAGATGATAAAGAGGCTATGCCCCATGGGAGGGACACACAAGATTTAAAAGCTAGAACACAAATAAAAAGTAGGCACATGAGAGTGACAGGCAAGCCAACCAGTGGTTGTCAATGGGTGGGTTCCAAGGCTCCAAGTAGGTTCTTGGTAAGCCCACAATGTCTCACAACAGTCTTATAGGTGAGACCTAATTAACCCCTCCTCACAAAGCCTGTAATGACTGCAGGATCTCTTGTAACAAATATCAGGGCTTGTTGCATTTGAAAGGGGCAAAATTGGAGCGGGAAGGAGAGCTTGACTCCAATGAGTTATTATCTTCTTAACCCTACCTATTTCACTCTTGCAACGGCCGCAAGAGTCTGCTATTGGTTATTAGATCTATGGTGTGTTGATCCCTCACTCAGGTTCAGGGGCGGGAGGGAGTCATCTAGTCTCGTCAACATGCACTCTTCATTTCGGCACCGGTTGACACAGCACTGGAGTTGTTACCAGATGACTCACGTAGAAAATGTTTAGGGTTAGCCAGGGGTCGCAGCTGCAATGCCCCCCTCCCTGGCTTGGCTCCTGCAACCTCCAGCAAGGAGTTTGCGAGCCCTGGCCTCAGAGGAATGTAATAAACTTGCAAAACAATTAGAGAAAAAAGGTTTATCCATGTTTCCTTCTGCCCCGAGCATGTGAAGGGAGCAAGAAAGACAGGAGACAGTAGGGTAGAGAGAGAGGAAAGTGGGGCGAGAGAGTAAAAATACTTTGAGGGGAAAGAAGGGGTAAAAATGAAACAAACAGCAGGAAGAGACTGTACAAAGAGACATTTGAGAAATAGAGAGTCAAAAACAGGGGTGGGTGCATGAGAGGGATTAAAGAGAGATCACAGAGAGATGGCATGTTTGAGAGAGTGTGAGAGAGTTAGAGATAGGTGTGAAACAAAAAGAGACAGGTGACAATGGTAGGTGATAGATACATAGGTGAGAAAGAGAAAGCTGAGAGCAAACATATGTGAAGACCAGTGGGAGGGGAGGAGAGTACGATATAGATGGCTACAGATGAGAAATAGCAGCTTTGCTCTAACACCCTCCATAGAGCTGTCTATTCTTCATCACTCCTCTGATAGGTCGAACATTACTCACCACTGGCTGGGGTAGGCTGGGTCTAAGGCAAAAATATGGATCCTCCAAAGATGGAAGACACCCACATCTCCCACTCTAAGAGAAAGGAGTGAAGCAATGGAGACGATGACCTCACATGGGTGACTTATGTATTAACTGAATGATGAGCTACATGCCTTTTGAAGAGATATAAGGCCGTTTTTGTCTTGATGACTGTTAGACCTGGCCTTCTGGCAGATTCATCCCCTGACTTTTTTGCCTTCTTCCTCCTATTTTTTCTGACCTATCGCTGTTGGCTGTAGGACTCTGAGCACTTTATCACTGCTGATCAAACTTTTTAAAGTTGGTATGATTTGCTTGTACCTAATTGACATATTTAATTTACCTATAAGTCCCTTGTACAGTGGTATCTCTATACACAGGGTTTGTAAATTAAATGCTACTAGTGGGCCTGCAGCACTGCTTGCTCCACCCACTGACTGAAGTAACCTTTCAAACATGTCTCAGGCCTGCTAGCCCAGGGCCTGCGTGTGCAATTTCCTGCCACAGGGACCTGGAATCTAAATTTACTTGCCAGGCCCAGAACTCCCCTTTTATTACATGTAAGTCACCCCTTAGATAGGCCCTAGCTAGCCCTAGGGGCAGGGTGCTATGTATGTAGAAGGCAGGACATGTGCCAGGTTGCGTGGCCTGTCATGGTAGTGACAAACAGCCTAACTTGGTGTCTCACTGCTGTGAGTGCTGCCTTCTCATAAGAGTACATTGCAAATGCCCTGCCCTGGGTATTGTCTGATTTATGAGGGGTAGAGTAGGCATGTTTGGTATGGTTGTAATGATGGTGAGAAATGCTCCTTACTGGTGTAGGTGGATTTTTTATTACTATTACAGAAATACCACTTCTAAAAAGTGAGCATTTCTCTTTGCTTATGACTGGTGTTTTGCAGCTTGACTCCAAAGGTGCATTTTGATACTGAATAGTCTTCCTGGGCTGAGAGAAGGGAGAGTGGGGCACACCTGCATTTGTAAAGGCTGTGCCCTGACCTCACACAATAGGGACGTTTACCCTCAACTGATCTTTGGAGCCTGTACTGGAGGAGAGAGGGGGCACTCCCAGAACCAATTGTAACTGGTTGGAACCTCCTCTTCCATTTCTTTGTAAACACACTGTAAAACTGAGTATAAGTACAGGGGAGTTTTCCCCACAACTTGAAGAAACCTTGGAACTTACTTGGAACTGGACACAGAATGCTGGAGGGACTCACCAGGAACCACCATGGACTGCTGCTGCTGTGCTGACCTGTGACCTGCTGGGTCACTAGAAGAGACTGCCATCTGCTTGCATCCCCCTTGTGCTGGCCTGCTGCTGGGTTCTGCCACCTGTGCTCCTTTGTCCTGGACTGTTGTCCCCCGGGGGCAGGGTGCTGTGGCCCCTGACCTCTGTAACTCCACCTGAAGCGCATGAGAAACGCTTCTCCTTTTCTGATGTAGCTCCTTAAGAGTGCTTTTGAGTTGTGCCATGTAGCGCCTTCTGAGCGCCCCATTTGATTATTGAAAGTGCCTGGCGTTGTGGCTTTCCCCCAGGTTCTGCGCTGGAAAGCGCTCTGCCACTTGGAAATCACCGCCACAAGCCAGATGTTATACATTTTGCAGCGCGAGTGACGCACTGCTCCTGGGCCCCCCGGCTCACCACTGTGATCAACAGAGGAGCGAGCATGCTCCTACCGTGCCCCCGGGGCCAAGCATGCTCCGAGCCTGCTGTCTTCTACTGCCCGGACGGGCCGCAGCCTGCATTTGGTAGCCAGGTGGGGAAAGGATGCCTCATCAGAGGCTCCCCCGCCCCACCAGAGCCCCTTTGTTGTTGTGGACGGGCAGGAGGAAGGAAGCCTCATCGGAGGTTGCCCCAACGGACACCCAAATTGCCTTCGCAGGCCGCGGGCAGGGTGGAAGCCTCGCGGGAGGCTCCCCTTCCAGCATAGTCCTCCCTGGTGTTTGGTGAGCCCCCGCGAGAGGCTGGTGGCCCCTTGTTGTTTTGGGGCATTGCTTTGGCCCCCTCCTTGTTGGAGGGCCAGCGGAGGCCCGGGGGGGGGGGGGGCGCCCCCAGAGATTGCATGACCCAGGAGGGGCCCATTATAAAAAATCAGAGTGGGTGTGTGTTCCCCCTTACCACGAAATTACATTGAGGCCCCAGTTGTTCGCTTCTTGGCTCCGGGAGTGCCTGGCATCATAGAAACAGGTACTTTTTAAGGACATTCATGTGTCATATGTTACTTGTATGGGCATTCAGGATTTATATGTTAACCTGCCTAGTTATCTGATGTGCTACATATATTTTTGCTAATGTTCCTTTTATGGGCGTTCTATGCTGATGTGTTCTTATGACTTGCCATGTGTTTTATAATGTTCTTTGTTGAAAATTGCCCTTTTTGCAGGGTCATCCCCAATCTTTTTGCCTACTTCCTCCTATTTTTCTGACCTGTGTTTGTTGGCTTTAGGGCACTGGGCACTTTACCACTGCTAACCAGTGCTAAAGTGCATATGCTCTCTGTGTAAAGTGCACTGTTGATTGGTTTATCCATGATTGGCATATTTGATTTACTAAAGTGCACTAGAGGTGCCCAGGGCCTGTAAATCAAATGCTACTAGTGGGCCTGCAGCACTGGTTGTGCCACCCACATTAGTAGGCCTGTGAACATGGCTCAGACCTGCCACTGCAGTGTCTGTATGTGTAGATTTAAACTTCAAATTCTTTGGTCTTGTTTTATATAGACAAATATTGGCTATTTTTTTCTAAAACAGGTGTGGTGTCCGTTTGTAGTGTTTTCACTTATTACTGTGTGTTATGTGCAAATGCTTACACATTGCTTCTGAGATAAGCCTGACTGCTCGTGCCAAGGTACCAAGGGGGTGAGCAGGGGTTATATGAGTGAGTATCTCCCTTATCCTGACTAGAGTGAGGGTCCCTACTTGGACAGTGTGCAAACCGACTGCCAAATAGAGACCCCATTTCTAACACTGGTTGTCAGCGGTGACGATAGTACTTGCATTTGCACTTGACCCATAGTGATTGGTGCACACTACTACCATATCGCAGGCCATTACGTACCACATACTGGATTTTCCTTTTTGTTCTCTGGAGTCCTCCTAGAGATATTGTGATATTTTTGGACTCTGGTTTTTGGTTGTGGGGCCTTTGCAGAATGGAGGTCAACTTCTGACACCTGGAGTACTACACGTTGAGGGAGCTAAAGGTTTTCTGCAAAGAAAGGGGGCTGGCTGTGAAGAGAAGGCCCCCAAGGTGGGTCTTTGAGCCCTGTTTTGTATGAGATGAAACGCTGGGAAGCAGCCATACCAGATCGTTCCGAGGAGGAGGACTACTCTGATGAGGAAAGGGAACCAGGGAGAGAGGAATGGCTCCTAGCTCAAGAGCAGTGGATAAGAGAGCTGGACGAACAGCTTGAGAGAGCTGAGGCTAAGAGAGTCTTAGCCAAGGAAAAATAAATGTTGGCAGCTCAAGATCTGAGCTGTGAAGAGCTGAAGCTGGAAGCCATGAGGGCTTAGTTCAGTTCAGATGGTGGCAGCAAAAATCTTGTATCCAGTGTAGATGAAGACGTGCACATGCCCAGAGACTTGGTGCCCCACTTGAAGGAGGGGGTTAACACACACCAGGAGGTTCAGGGGTATGGGGTAGCTCCAGTGATGCACAGGGTCCCTGAGGTGTATTGGGGAACTGGCAGGGGGACTCATATTCCTAGTGATGGAAGGGACACTCTACTGGCTCTAGGTGAGAGAGACAGGGAGAGTGGTTCCCCCCCAGGTAGAAGACCTGGCTATGGAGTGTGGAGACATCCCAGAAGAGTGTGGGTTGAGTGTCAGGGACAGTCTGGTACTGTCTCACCAGTCTCAGGAGGGTGATGTGGGGTACTTTTCCAAGGCTGAGTCACTGGATGGTTGGGTGAAGGGTAGTTTGGTTAATTCATGTGAGGGGCTGAGTGATGCAATTGCTGGAGAGCATATGTCTAGTCCTTATTTTCCAGAGCTATGCCAACACCAGGTGGAGTGAGAGTTCTCTGACCCCAGGGAACTTACACTGGATGCAGACCTCTGGGTGAGTACCAGAGAGTCTGAAGAGGCATTAGGGGGTGTTCCTGAGGGGAGTGGTCTAGGTATTTCCCAACCAGGTGAGGTGGAAAAGGATTGTACTGTCCCAGGTAGGTCCCAGTGTAGTGGGATGGGTGAGGGATCCCATGTCCAGTCTCCGAGGAGAGTGAATGGGGTTGGGCTGAGGCCCAGGGTCCCTGAGATCCAGTCTCAGATCCTGGAGGGTTCCATGAGGGAACGCCAGGAGGGGAGCCTAGCCTGTGCCATAGCGTCATCTGCTGAGGGAGACCCCACAGTGTCAGGAGAATTTGGGGTGGCGGCTGTAGCCAGTGTCCCACCATTTCTGGTGTCTGGCAGTACCACACCTAGTGAGGGGTGCAGAAGTCCAGACAGAGGGTTGAGAGGGGGTTGCGGACCCCAGTGGAGAACCTGGAGGGTCAGGGTTTAGCTCTAAGGTCAGAGCACCCCAGGAATGACCTTGGTGAGACCATTTCTGGGTTGGGGGAATCCAGACCCTGCCAGATGTGCAGAGGTCAGGAGACCTGCACCAGCCAGACTCTTGTGTGGCCCTTGGGGACGGTATTTTCATTTTGGGGGATAGGTGTGCCCCCCAGGAAGTCCTGTTGTGCCAGGCAATGGTTCAACCGCAGGGTGGTGACTCTGGGTTGGATGATCAGGTTCGGAAGGTAAACTCTGACCTAATGGGGAGTAGGTGTGCTCCTCAGGAAGTCCTGGGTTGCCAGGCAGTGGACCAGTCTGAGGGTACAGACCCTAGACTGGAGGATCAGGTGCAGGGGGTAAACCCTGACCTGAAGGGGGTGTGTGGTTTGCCCAATTAACCCCCCGGGTGTGACTTCTAGGGGTACTCTCCATGGTGAGGGGGTGCAGAACCCTGGGAGTAGGGGCAGCGGAGGGAGAGACTCACCCCTGATCCCAGTTCAATCTAAGGGTACAGACCCTGGATTGAAAGGCCAGGTTCAGGGTGTCCCTCCTGACCTGGGGGGAGGGGCTACTGCTAACAGTGCCCCTACTGTGTTGTCTTGTGGGGAAGCCACTCCTAGTTGGGGGGTTCAGGACCCCAGAAGGGGGGGCATGGGGAGGGAAGCCTAGTCCCTGGCCTTGGTCCAACCTGAAGGCACAGACCCCAGGTTGGAAGACCAGTTGCAGGTTAACATCCCTGCACTTGTGGGAGAATTGTGCAGGACTGCTTCTACAAGCACCCTGACAATTCTGGACTCTGGGGGTGCTGCTCCTAGGGGGAGGGTACAGAGCCCCAGAGGGGATGACCATGGTCAGACTGTCATCTCAGACCTGGTGGAAGGGAGAGTGGTCACAGGGTGCCAGGCACCTGGGGCTACCGGCCCCACTCTTCACAGTCACAGTGGTTGGAGAGCATTGAGAAGACTGGGGCCTGGCTTTCATCCCTGGCAGATGTCAGTGGCCACTGTGGCTTGCTGTCCTGGTGGACAGAGTTGCCCCTAAGGGGAGGACAAGAGTCACACCCCAGGGTGGAGTGGGCAACACCACTGTTTTGGTCCTGGTGGTACTATCTGCCCCCTGGGATACATCTGTGAGCAAAGTAAGGTTAGGTGCTCACAGATGGTATCTGCAGGTGAGGAGAAAGGCTCCCCATGGGTTAGCTTAGTGGGCCCTGAGAGCATGGACAGAGGGATCCAACTGGAGTCAGGAAGGTGTAGAACTGGCACATGCCCCTGCTGTTGTGGGCCTGAGTCCCTGTGCTATCGCCCCAATCAGGGAAGTACATCAAGGTATTGATTGTTTTTCCCTTGCTTTAGGCTGGTGGGGGTTGTGTTGGAAATTGTCCATTTTGCAGGGTCATCCCCAGTCATTTTGCCTCCTTCCTCCTAAGTTTTCTGACCTGTTTTTTTGGCTTCAGGGCATTGGGCACTTTACCACTGCTAACCAGTGCCAAAGTGTATATGCTCTCTGTGTAAAGTGTACTGTTGATTGATTTATCCATGATTGGCATATTTGATTTACCGTTAAGTCACTAGAGGTGCCCAGGGCCTGTAAATCAAATGCTACTAGTGGGCCTGCAGCATTGGTTGTGCCACCCACATTAGTAGCCCTGTAAACATGGCTCAGACCTGCCACTGCAGTGTCTGTGTGTGCAGTTTTAAACTCCCAGTTCGACTTAGGAAGTGTGCCCGCTTGCCAGGCCTAAACATTTCCTTCTACTACATGTCAGGCACCTCTAAAGTAGGCCCTAGGTAGCCCCAAAGGCAGGGTGCAGTGTATGTTTAAGGTAGGACATATACTATTGTGTTTTATATGTCCTAACAGTGAAATACTGCCAAATGTGATTTTCACTGTACAAGGCCTATCCCTCTCATAGGTTAAGATGGGGGCTGTCTTTAAATATCCTTAAAGCGCAGATTCCCTTTGAGAGCAGATAAAAATGTGGAGTTTAGGGTCTCTGAACTCACATTTTTAAAATATATCTTTTAGTGAATTTGTTTTTTAAATTGTCTGCTTGAAAATGCCACTTTTAGAAAGTAGGCATTTTCTTGCTTAAACCGCTCTATGTCTCTGCCTGTTTGTGGATTGTCTGTCTGGGTCAGTTTGACAAGAGGGCTGTTTTTCACCTCCCTAGACAGTGACACAAAAGGAGTTGGGGGTGTAGCCTGCATATCCTGACAAGCCATCTGAGCTAGAGGGAAGGGAGGAGTGGTCGTTCACACCTGAAAGGACTGTGCCTGCCCTCACACAATGCAGATTCCAACCCCCTGGTGTGCGTCTGGGGCATGGCCTGGCCAAGGAAGGATCTTGCAATCACTTGAGGCTTTGCTTTGAAGTTTGCCAACTTCAAAGGCAGAACTGGGTATAAGAAGAAGACCCAAACCCCCAGACTTTTAGAATCTTTCTGGAACCAAGAGGAACCCCTGCCCAGGAGCTGTGCTGCTTTGCTGGACTGGCCTGCAGTTGCTACTTCTGCCTGAAAAGAGTGCAAAAGGTGATCTTTGCTGTGTGTCCTGCTTGAGAAAATTCTCCAAGGGCTTGGAGGGCTGCCTCCTGTTGGAAGTCTCAGGGACACCAACGACTTCCATTTCCTCGACCTGCAGCACTGGGAACTGTGTGTTTTGTGCTGTTCAAGAGGAGAAACCACTGCGACCCCGCCAATGATGCCGCTGGCCTGCACTGTGACCTGCCGACGCCACACGGAGTCGCATTGCCCTGCTTCGCACCGCAACCCTGGTCTCCCCGACACCATCATCTGACGTCTTCACCGAGCCGCTGCTCGCACCGCGACCTGTGGGCCCTGCACTCCGGCATCACCTGCTCACACCGCAGTCTGGGCATCCCCGACATCGCTGCTCCTGCTGACACCGGAGCCGCTACCTGCATCGTGGCCTGTGGACACCGCTTATGAGGTACACAAAGCACCGTCCTGCACCGCAGCCCCGGTCCACTGACGCCAGCACCATCGACTCCTGTGTTGTCACCATGCATCGCACCGCCCCGCTTCACACCACAGCCCTGGTCTCACACACGTCACTGGATGCCATCACTGAGCCGCTGCCTGCACCGTGATCTGTGGGCACCGCACCTCGCATCGTCCCACTTCGCACCGCAGCCCTGATGTCATCCACGCCGGCGCACCCGACTTCATCAACCTGGAATTCGATCCACATCCTGTGTGACCTCAAAGGCCTGACTACTCCTGTACCGACTCCGGAACCGACGCCGCTCTCCGGAGTTCACAGTGAGGATCACGATGCCCTGCAAATCCAAGGTACTGTTTGCAGGACTTCCCTACACCAAACCTAACCCGCAACGCCGCAGCTGGCCTGAACTGTTGGTTTTGTTGATCACGACGCCGTGATAGCCCCAGGTGGAGCTATCGACTTCAAGGAACTGTATTTTTGAGTAAATCTTGCAGAGTTCATATTTTTATTACTGTATGTTGGATTTGTATCAGATTTGGTTTTGTTTTATATAGATAAATATTGGCTATGGTTTTTCTAAAACTAGTGTGTCCGTTTGTAGTGTTTTCACTTATTATTGTGTGTTATGTGCAAATGCTTTACATATTGCTTGAGATAAGCCTGACTGCTCCAAGGGGGTGAGCAGGGGTTATCTGAGCGGGTATCTCCCTTATCCTGACTAGAGTGACGTTCCCTACTTGGACAGGGTGCAAACTGACTGCCAACTACAGACCCCATTTCTAACACTCTTGGTATAGGCATTAATGATACTTTCATTACAAGTACATTTATCTTGTAATGTGATTCCTGACTACTGCTTATGTTGCAGAATTATAAGTAACCTGTGTGTTATATGTGACTACTGCTGGTTCTGCAGAGTAACTAGTGTGTAACATTCTGACAACTGCTTGGGTGGCAGGATATTACTGACGTGTTTGGTCTAATAATTATGCTGTGTACATTACAGTTCAGTTTTATTCAACTTGCTGTTGTGTTTCCTTTGTGGTGGGGATAGTGCATCACGTGTGTTGTGCAAATTCTTTACACATTGGCTCTGGGATAGGCCTGACAGCTCATGCCAAGCTACCAAGGGGGTGAGCAGGGGTTATCTTGGACGTGTAACTCCCTTGCCCTGACTAGAGTGGGTGGGTTCTGCCTGGCTTAGGCGCATACCCTAGCCAACCAGAAACCCCATTTCTAACCATGACTCTGATAAGTACGTTACAGTTCCTTCTACTTACACACCCCTCTAATCCCTGTTGTGTGTTAGGCTGGCCCTTAGCCCAATATGAGGCAAACTCACACAAACTGCTCTTGGTCTTCTGAGAATGTTTTTAATGTTTTCCCATATTGTTTTTAGTAAGAGATGCAAGGTGAAGCAACTTACTGAAATCATTGGCACATAATACTAAACAAAGTTAAAACAAGTCTTTACAGAAGTTACATTTCCTATTTTGACTATACTGTATTTCTCGAGCTAAAAGCTAGATGAAAAATGAAAAAAGAGAAAGATAGCTAAGGAAGACAGAAGTGGAGAGACAGATGTGAGAAATGTAATAAAGAGAGAGCTGGTGATAGACAACTGAGAGGTAGATGGGGGTTGGTGAGCCTTGTAAGAAAGATACAGCTCAGAGATGGGCAGGTAAGACACCTAATGCAGAGACAGTTGAGAGAGTGGGGAGACAGGTGAGAGACCACTTATCGAGAGTCTGGTCAGAGAGAATCAGAAGCAGAGCGTTTGGGAGACAGTTGGGCTCTGAAAGAGGAGAAGATGAATGTGAGAGAGATACGTAATAAAGAGATGAGTTAGAAAGACAACTAAGAGAAGTAGGGAGCTGGGCGTGAGAATGTGATAGCTGAAAAAAATGAGACAGTTGAAAGTGTGGTGATAAAGTGACAGTTGATTGGGAGATAGAGCACTTATATAATTTATAAAGAGAGACAGGAAGGTTAGAAAACGCAGCTGAGGGAGAGGTGAGGAGGAATAAAGGTGAGAGATATGAAAGTAATATTTGGAAAGAGGTGAGAAAGAGAAAGGCAAAGCAGTGAGAGGCACAACAGGTGAGAGACGTCAGACGTGAGTTATCAGATTAGTGAGCAAGACACAGCAGACTTCGAGGAGGAGGAGGAGCCAGGAGGAGTGAGAAAGAAACAACAGATGAGAAAGGTAGGTCACTGAGAGGTCATGAAAAGTTGAGAAATAGACAACTAAAGGGAGGGTGACAGTAGGTCGAAGGCCATATGACCACTTCCTGTGATGTCACAGGGGCTAAAGGGCGTTACTTGCGCTACCCCTGAATGGATGTCCATGTGCACTCAATTATAAGGAAACCAGGGTCTCACCCAATATCCAGACTACATGGGCGCCTGGCCAGTGAGAGAATGGCCTCCCTCTTGGCACCAGCAGCAGGGAGGTTGCCCAGAGCAGCAGCTTCCTCACAGCGGAAGCTGACTATGCTTAAGTATTTGTGCCAGTGACAGTGTCATGCAATACAACTGAAACGTGCCTTAGAAATACTGAGACCCGATTATGTGAAGCTAACTTGAGGGATTAAGGCCCCTTGTTTACCACCCACACCAAACCCCATCTGAACTTGCCCGATTGCCCTCTGCCCACCAGCTTGCCTGGGATTGCAAGCAGTGCTTGCTAATTGGTGTTCTATCGTGCTGTGCGACAGTGGCGGTTGGTGACTGCAACAGGTGGGGGGGGGGAGGGCACATAAGCCCATACATGATATTGCACTCTTCAAGCAAGCGTAGTAAGTGGGACCAGACCTTTCAGAGCTAGCTGCTTTTGCCCCATTAGTCACAAATTAGAAGCACAGCAGGTGAACTTTGCCTTTCATCCTCCCAAGCTTAATACAATTAGAACTACTGCACTAGCCTACTGCACTAGACCTGGCTAGAGGCAGATAGTGTGCCTGCCAGAGTTCCTTCACACATTGACCAACATTACCAGGCTTTGGCCCAGCATTCCAATTACTTTCACCTATACACATTATTGATGCACACTCACTCACCCACACTCAACAATTCTCTCACCCGACCCTGTTTGTGCACACTTGGGAGGACTACATACTGGCCCTTTAGCACCTGTCCTACTGGCATTGGTAGAGTGCTTGGCAGATGGAGTGACTCGCCCATTTACACACACAATTCCCCATAAAAACAAAAAAACTGCACGTTGTGGTTTTACTAATGTTGGTTTTATTCCTTTCAAAACTGTGATTCTTTAATGTGGAAGTGAAAAAAGTAGATGCCCCACCCTCACATCATAGAGCTATAACATGCGGGGAAAAAACAAGCATCTGAAACCATAACTATCAAGCAATTTACACTGACCACATTGTAGATGGTGCAGGAATATGGATTAGTTATGGAAATGAGAGAGAACAGATTTAGGGGGTTATTCCAACTTTGGAGGAGGTGTTAATCCGTCCCAAAAGTGACGGTAAAGTGACAGATATACCACCAGCCGTATTACGAGTTCCATAAGATATAATGGACTCGTAATACGGCTGGTGGTATATCCGTCACTTTACCGTCACTTTTGGGACAGATTAACACCTCCTCCAAAGTTGGAATAACCCCCTTAGAGTTTTGTTTCTCTAGACGCGGATACTGAAAAATTCCAACTTACTTGTGATTTTCAGACAGTTCACTGCAGGGTGTATTAATTGAAACTCTAGAACAGTGACCTCAATGCCAGCTTTCCTATTTTAGTAGAGAAAGGGGTTTGGTTAAATAAACTTGCGTTCACACCCCATCCTCCGAAAGATGGTAAAGGTCGGTTATAAAAAGGGCGCAGCATGCAGGCTGAGTGGCTTGTAGATTTCTCTAACACGGGCTCGAAAGTAAAACGCCCAATGCTTTCTATTATTGGAGATGCAGGAGGGAGGAGGAAACTGACATGGGACGTCACCACGTACACTAGAAATCCAAGGGCTGTGCATGGACGAGCCCTCTCAGTGCCGGAGCACCATGTTCAGACATGTGCAGTTGGAAATGCTGTCAAACTCGCTCAGATAGACGGTCAGGCGTAATCAACATGTGCTCACTCTAATATCACTTTGATTAAGTGAATGAAGCCACAAAATGCTAGGGGCGTGGCCCCAGCGCCATAATGCAAAATCCGCCACTGCTGTGCGACTCTTCACTGTTGGTACCCCACACCTTTCAGAGCTGTTGAGGTTTTCTTTCATATCTGGCGTGAAGTTAGGACTTGTAGTTTTCCTGGTATACCGGTAGAAAATAGAGCTACATTCCAGGGCCGGTTTTAGGGCAGTGCGACAGGTGCGGTCGCTTTGGGCGTTGTCCTGAAGGGGGCACTGACCTCAGGGGGGGGGGCTATGTCTAGCAATAACTTACGATTGCTGCGTTTCTTGTGCTCCCAGGTTTCAGGCAGCAAAAAAAAAAAAAATGTTCCTGCAAGAATGAGAGATCAGGGTGTTGTCTAGTGGCCATAGTAGCCAAAGGGTTAATACCCTGCTACAAAGAACAGATCTGTATTTTATGTGGATAGCTGAATGGATTAGTAAAGCCAGCCTATCCCCGCGCTTTAAAAGAAATGATATATATGTGAGTGAGGGGTTATGGAGAAAGGAAGGCACTTTAGCTGGGTGGTAGTGAGCTAATCAGAGGAGGTGGTCATTGGGGGAGGGGGATTGGAACACTAAAAAAGATTGTCGTACCGGCCACCACCAGTGCTAAAGTCAGCCCTGAAAGGAGAGGGGAACTTTGGCAAGGGAAAGTGTGAGACGTGAGAGGAAAGAGGAAGCAATAGGGAGGGAAGAAATAAGTTATGGAAACGTGTGATTCGGCCCAAGACATTGAGGGGCAGAGACTGCCATCTCTGGAGGTCCTCCTTGACTCTCCAGGTTAGTGGTTTAACATTGAGGGACCACGCCAATTCGGGCAAAAACGCTATTTGCATGCCCAGGTATCGGAAGCTGTTGCGTAGGATAGGAATGGTACTCTGCCAGTCATAGCAGTCTCTGGCCGGGTGAAGTGGAATCAAGAGCGGTTTACAGGGGGTTAAGCACCAGGCCAGAAGCCTCGGCAAACAGGTCCAGCAGTTGCAGCACTCTAGGACTGCTACTAGCTGGGTTGGCTAGGAACAAAACCACGTCATCCGCATATAGTGCGATGCGGTCTTCTCTCCCGGTAGGCCATGACCAGCCCTCAATCAAGGGGTCCTCCCTGATAAGTTTCGCCACCAGCTCCATAGCCAGGGCGAACAGGAGCAGTGATAGGGGACACCCCTGACGTGTACCCCGGCGGATAGGGAATTGGTCAGACACCACCCTGTTCACCTGCACCCAGGCCATTGGATTGGAGTATTGGAGTCCTAGTAGGGCTCGAAATCGTGGCCCAAGCCAGATTTTCAACAGCACTTGCTGAAGGTAGGACCAGTCCACTGTATCAAAGGCCTTCTCAAAGTCTAGCAGGAGAAGTGCCAGTGGAGAGGTCAACAGGTTCCGGTTGGCCAGGGCCACGTGTTGTCGTCGGATAAAATGTCTCGTGCTCCTGGCCGGCATAAAGCCGCATTGGTCCGGGTGGATCAATGAGGGCAACACCCTTTTCAATCTTGTTGCGAGGACTGTGGATAGTATTTTAAGTTCTGTGTTAAGCAGCGAGATGGGGCGGTAAGCTGCACAGCATCGCAAGGGGGGGCTAGTCTTCGGGATCACCACTATGGTGGCCAGATCTAGACCGGGGGGGAGACTCCTCCTTTCTTTCGGCCTCTTCAAACATGGTGAGCAGATGGGGTGGTAAGGATATCGTGAAACTTTGTGTAGAGCTCTGCCGGGAAACCATCAGGGCCCGGAGTCATCCCCGTGGCCAGCTCCGATATAGCCTCCTCAACCTCCTGAAGGCCTAGAGGCTCGTCAAGATCCTGTTTGTCCATCATCGAAATCACTGGAAAGGACACCTCCTTCAACAAGGGGGCCTCTCTCTCAACCTGGGGCCTGGGCCGCTCTTCATAGAGCTTCCTGTAATAGGTGGCGAAACTCTGTGCTATTTCGTGTGGCGTCCGGGAGATGGCGCCAATGTCGACGACCTCTGGCACAACTCTATTTGCCATTGTTCTAGTGTTGAGCCAGTGGAGGAGCTTGCCATTCTTGTCCCCCACGCGTATACGCGGGCTAAGGACGCTCGCCACGTGCTTCGCTGCCTTGATAGTAGGTTGCTGAATCTCTTCCCTAACTAGAGATAGGTGTCGCGCTACAGATGAAAATATGGCATCATTAACTGGCCCTCTAAACTCACCGCTCTGGCCTCAAGGGCCGACACTTTTTGAAGACGTGTACGCTCCCGCACCCGAAGGAGATGCTTAGCATGTTCCCTAAGAGTGGCCTTACAGGCCACCCAGATCGTACCCGGGGATGATACGGACCAGAGATTAAAGGTAAAGTAGTCTGTGAGGTGCTCTCCCAGAGCCTGGGTGTAATCATCGTCTTGCAGGTACCAGGCATTAAGTCGCCACATCCAGCGTCTGCGTCAACGTCATATAAACGAAGAAGTAATGGCACATGATCCAAGACCCCCTGAGGGATTATCTCCACTCCCGTAACTTGGGGAATATCAAGGGCCGGCACAAAAAAGAGATCTATTCTGGCGTGGGTGTGGTGTGCCGCCGACGTGTGGGTGTATTGCCATCGATGGGGATGCCAAGTCCGCCACGCGTCACAGAGACCAAGGCTGTCTACCCATTTACGCAGCCCAGCCGCCCCAAAGACTCAACCTAAAGGCGAGGGTCCGGCTGTGTCCATCTCCGGGTGAAGAACAGAGTTAACCCCCCACCCACCCCCATATGGTGAGATCCAGGGGGAGTCCTGCCACCACGACTCTAAGCAGCATGAGGAGATGCCCCTGTGCACCCGAGGGGGAATAGATACTGAGTATATTGATTGGGTGCTCCCGAGAAGTTCAGTGACTACCACGTATCGGCCCTGTGGATCAGACCGAGTGACCGTCACCACCATGGGCAAGGAGCGGTGCAGCAAAACAGCCGTGCCTCTCGAGCCCCTAGAGAACCCTGCATGATAAACTCTGTTGGAGCCCCCCTCGTGAGCATAGGGCACCTAGTACTCCGAAGGTGGGTCTCCTGTAGCAAGACTACGGATGGGTGTAGGAAATTGGCTCTGGATGCACTATTTCAAGTTAAGGAATAGTATGCACAGAGTCCAAGGGTTCCCCTTAGAGGTAAGATAGTGGCAAAAAGAGATAATACTAATGCTCTATTTTGTGGTAGTGTGGTCGAGCAGTAGGCTTATCAAAGGAGTAGTGTTAAGCATTTGTTGTACATACACACAGGCAATAAATGAGGAACACACACTCAGAAACAATTCCAGGCCAATAAGTTTTTGTTATAGAAAAATATATTTTCTTAGTTTATTTTAAGAACCACAGGTTCAAATTCTACATGTAATATCTCATTTGAAAGGTATTGCAGGTAAGTACTTTAGGAACTTTGAATAATTACAGTAGCATATATACGTTTTACATAAAACACATTTAGCTGTTTTTAAAGTGGACACTGCAATTTTCACAGTTCCTGGGGGAGGTAAAGTATTGTTAGGTTTTGCAGGTAAGTAAACCACCTACGGGGTTAAGATTGGGGTCCAAGGTAGCCCACCGTTGGGGGTTCAGAGCAACCCCAAAGTCACCACACCAGCAGCTCAGGGCCGGTCAGGTGCAGAGTTCAAAGTGGTGCCCAAAACGCATAGGCTTCAATGGAGAGAAGGGGGTGCCCCGGCTCCAGTCTGCCAGCAGGTAAGTACCCGCGTCTTCGGAGGGCAGACCAGGGGGGTTTTGTAGGGCACCGGGGGGGACACAAGCTCACACAAAAAGTACACCCTCAGCGGCACTGGGGCGGCCGGGTGTAGTGTGCAAACAAGCGTTGGGTTTCCAATGTAAATCAATGGGAGACCAAGGGGTCTCTTCAGCGATGCAGGCAGGCAAGGGGGGGGCTCCTCGGGGTAGCCACCACCTGGGCAAGGGAGAGGGCCTCCTGGGGGTCACTCCTGCACTGGAGTTCCGATCCTTCAGGTGCTGGGGGCTGCGGGTGCAGGGTCTTTTCCAGCCGTCGGGATTTTAGAGTCAGGCAGTCGCGGTCAGGGGGAGCCTGGGGATTCCCTCTGCAGGCGTCGCTGTGGGGGCTCAGGGGGGACAACTTTGGTTACTCACAGTCTCGGAGTCGCCGGGGGGTCCTCCCTGAGGTGTTGGTTCTCCACCAGTCGAGTCAGGGTCGCCGGGTGCAGTGTTGCAAGTCTCACGCTTCTTGTGGGGATTGCAGGGGTCTTTAAATCTGCTTCTCTGAAACAAAGTTGCAGTCTTTTTGGAATAGGGCCGCTGTCCTCGGGAGTTTCTTGTTCCTCTTGAAGCAGGGCAGTCCTCTGAGGATTCAGAGGTCGCTGGTCCTGGAGAAAGCGTAGCTGGAGCAGGTTTCTTTAGAAGGCAGGAGACAGGCCGGTACGACTGGGGCCAGAGCAGTTGGTGTCTTCTTTCTTCTTCTGCAGGGGTTTTCAGCTCAGCAGTCTTCTTCTTTGGTAAGTTGCAGGAATCTAAATTCTTAGGTTCAGGGGAGCCCTTAAATACTAAATTTAAGGGCGTGTTTAGGTCTGGGGGGTTAGTAGCCAATGGCTACTAGCCCTGAGGGTGGGTACACCCTCTTTGTGCCTCCTCCCAAGGAGAGGGGGTCACATTCCTATCCCTATTGGGGGAATCCTCCATCTGCAAGATGGAGGATTTCTAAAAGTCAGAGTCACCTCAGCTCAGGACACCTTAGGGGCTGTCCTGACTGGCCAGTGACTCCTCCTTGTTTTTCTCATTATCTCCTCCTGGACTTGCCGCCAAAAGTGGGGGCTGTGTCCAGGAGGCGGGCATCTCCACTAGCTGGAGTGCCCTGGGGCATTGTAACACGAAGCTTGAGCCTTTGAAGCTCACTGCTAGGTGTTACAGTTCCTGCAGGGGGGAGGTGTGAAGCACCTCCACCCAGAGCAGGCTTTGTTTCTGTCCTCAGAGAGCACAAAGGCTCTCACCGCATGGGGTCAGAAACTCGTCTCTCAGCAGCAGGCTGGCAGAGACCAGTCAGTCCTGCACTGAACAATTGGATAAAATACAGGGGGTATCTCTAAGATGCCCTCTGTGTGCATTTTTTAATAAATCCAACACTGGCATCAGTGTGGGTTTATTATTCTGAGAAGTTTGATACCAAACTTCCCAGTTTTCAGTGTAGCCATTATGGAGCTGTGGAGTTCGTTTTTGACAGACTCCCAGCCCATATACTCTTATGGCTACCCTGCACTTACAATGTCTAAGGTTTTGCTTAGACACTGTAGGGGCATAGTGCTCATGCACATATGCCCTCACCTGTGGTATAGTGCACCCTGCCTTAGGGCTGTAAGGCCTGCTAGAGGGGTGACTTACCTATGCCACAGGCAGTGTGAGGTTGGCATGGCACCCTGAGGGGAGTGCCATGTCGACTTAGTCATTTTCTCCCCACCAGCACACACAAGCTGGCAAGCAGTGTGTCTGTGCTGAGTGAGGGGTCCCTAGGGTGGCATAAGACATGCTGCAGCCCTTAGAGACCTTCCCTGGCATCAGGGCCCTTGGTACCAGGGGTACCAGTTACAAGGGACTTACCTAGGTGCCAGGGTTGTGCCAATTGTGGAAACAATGGTACATTTTAGGTGAAAGAACACTGGTGCTGGGGCCTGGTTAGCAGGGTCCCAGCACACTTCTCAGTCAAGTCAGCATCAGTATCAGGCAAAAGGTGGGGGATAACTGCAACAGGGAGCCATTTCTTTACACAAGCCCCCCCCAGCCCACAGGCCAGGAGACTCAGCCAAAGCTGGGAGAGTCTTCCTAGTCTGTCAGGCGAGGAAGAGTAGAGGAAATAGGCTGGTTTGTTGCAGGGCCTACTCTGCCTTAAATCCTCCTGTTCAGGTCATTCCCTCCTGGGAACTGACCCACTTCCACAGTGATAGGACCTAGTCTGAATTGCCTCTCGTCTGTTCTTTTACTGTCTTCACCCATTCTCTCTATTTTGGGGTTAGAGGTATCCACCTCATCTAATCTTATCTTAGCCAGGGTCACCCCTAGCTTACCCAAAGAGGTTACCCAGAGCTGGAGTAACCCCACCATGACCAACAGGGTCAGGGGTCCTAACTTGCTATTTGGCATGGGGTCAGACCACCATGCCAAGGATAGTGCAGCCATAAAGGCTAACACCCAGCAGAGGCCACTGACAGCTGTCAGTGCCCAGAACCACACCTTTAGCTCTTCACCTACAAGGGAAGGGGCTCAGTTACATGCTTTTTTGGGTCCAGGGAGCCTGTCTGCTGCATTAGAGTGGGGGGTTAACACATCTTGTAGTAAACACCCTTCTTCCACTCTTTCTTCTGTTAGCTGAGGAGCCACCCACTCAGGCTTAACAGTTGCCTTACTAGCCAGGACTTCTTGTGGGTCAGGTTGGACTTTATCAGTGCCACTTTTGGAGTTCTCCCCTACTGGAACAGAATCTCCTTGGCTTGCTGGAACCTTGGCTAAAGGTTGTCCACCCTTCCTACACTGTTTTCTTTTCTTTTTCTTCTGGGGCCTGCTTGCAGTTACTGCAGGGGCAGGACCTCCAGAATCCTTGGGAGAGGACTGGCACTGGACCAGTTCCTCTCTTGGGCTCTGACTAACCTCTGGGTAGTCATTTCCAAGGAGACAATCAAGGGGGAGGTCTGTACTGACTACCACCCTTCTCCAGCTAAAGGTCCCACCCACTTCTATGGGCACAAAAGCCACAGGCCTATCAGTGACCCTGTCTGGGCTAACTCTTACTCTGGCAGTCTCACCTGGGATGTACTGGTTTGAGAACACCAGCCTGTCATGCACAATAGTGTGACTGGCACAAGTGTCTCTCAGGGCAGTGGCTGGGATTCAATTCACCAGTAGGTGGTGGCAGTGTCTACTTCCCTCTGGAATCTCCAACTCACCTGTTGGGCCCTTTTTCCAGTTGAAGGCTATGAAGACCTCCTCTTCTGAGGAGTCATCCCCAATGGCTACACTGGTCACCCCTGGGATTTTGCTAGGGGGTTTGTTTTTGGGACAAGAAGTGTCCTTGGTGTGGTGCCCTGTCTGTCTACAGTTATGGCACCATGCCTTAGTGGCATCCCAGTTCTTACCCTGGTACCCACCTTTGTTTTGGGTTGTGTCTTGGGGCCCACCCACCTGGTCTGGTTTTTGAGGGCCTACAGAGGACTCTTTTTCTTTATTTCTAGTGTCACACACTTTCTCCTGGGGAGGCTTTGTAACCCCTTTCTTTTGGTCACCCCCAGTGGAAGTTTTGGTTACCCTAGTCTTGACCCAGTGGTCTGCCTTCTTTCCCAATTCTTGGGGAGAAATTGGACCTAGGTCTACCAGATACTGATGCAACTTTTCATTGAAGCAGTTACTTAAAATGTGTTCTTTCGTAAACAAATTATAAAGCCCAACATAGTCATGCACTTCATTTCCAGTTACCCAACCATCCAGTGTTTACACTGAGTAGTCTACAAAATCAACCCAGGTCTGGCTCGAGGATTTTTGAGCCCCCCTGAATCTAATTCTATACTCCTCAGTGGAGAATCCAAAGCCCTCAATCAGGGTTCCCTTCATGAGGTCATAAGATTCTGCATCTTTTCCAGAGAGTGTGAGGAGTCTATCCCTACACTTTCCAGTGAACATTTCCCAAAGGAGAGCACCCCAGTGAGATTTGTTCACTTTTCTGGTTACACAAGCCCTCTCAAAAGTTGTGAACCATTTGGTAATGTCATCACCATCTTCATATTTAGTCACAATCCCTTTAGGGATTTTTAACATGTCAGGAGAATCTCTGACCCTAGTTATGTTGCTGCCACCATTGATGGGTCCTAGGCCCATCTCTTGTCTTTCCCTTTCTATGGCTAGGATCTGTCTTTCCAAAGCCAATCTTTTGGCCATCCTGGCTAGCTGGATGTCCTCTTCACTGGAGTTATCCTCAGTGATTTCAGAGATGTTGGTCCCTCCTGTGAGGGAAGCAGCATCTCTGACTACTATATTTGGAGACAGGGCTTGAGAGGCCCTGTTCTCCCTAGTTAGGACTGGTAGGGGGGAATTTTCCTCCAAGTCACTATCTTCATCCTCTGTGTTGCCATCCTCAGAGGGGTTGGCCTTTTCAAACTCTGCCAAAAGCTCCTGGAGCTGTAGTTTGGAAGGCCTGGGGCCCATTGTTATTTTCTTTATTTTACAGAGTGACCTTAGCTCCCTCATCTTAAGATGGAGGTAAGGGGTGGTGTCGAGTTCCACCACATTCATCTCTGTACTAGACATTATGCTTCTAAAAGTTGGAATACTTTTTAAGAATCTAAAACTAGTTCTAGGTTCTAATTCAAACTTTCACAAAACTTTTAAACTCTAAAAGGAAATGCTAAACAGGGACTAACACAAGGCCCTAGCAGGTCTTTTAAGAATTTGGAAAAATAGTTCAAATTGCAAAAATCAATTTCTAATGAAAATTTTTGGAATTTGTCGTGTGATCAGGTATTGGCTGAGTAGTCCAGCAAATGCAAAGTCTTGTACCCCACCGCTGATCCACCAATGTAGGAAATTGGCTCTGTATGCACTATTTCAAGGTAAGGAATAGTATGCACAGAGTCCAAGGGTTCCCCTTAGAGGTAAGATAGTGCCAAAAAGAGATAATACTAATGCTCTATTTTGTTGTAGTGTGGTCGAGCAGTAGGCTTATCAAAGGAGTAGTGTTAAGCATTTGTTGTACATACACACAGGCAATACATGAGGAACACACACTCAGAAACAATTCCAGGCCAATAGGTTTTTGTTATAGAAAAATATCTTTTCTTAGTTTATTTTAAGAACCACAGGTTCAAATTCTACATGTAATATCTCATTTGAAAGGTATTGCAGGTAAGTACTTTAGGAACTTTGAATAATTACAGTAGCATATATACTTTTTACATAAAACATATTTAGCTGTTTTAAAAGTGGACACTGCAATTTTTACAGTTCCTGGGGGAGGTAAAGTATTGTTAGGTTTTGCAGGTAAGTAAACCACCTACGGGGTTAAGATTGGGGTCCAAGGTAGCCCACCGTTGGGGGTTCAGAGCAACCCCAAAGTCACCACACCAGCAGCTCAGGGCCGGTCAGGTGCAGAGTTCAAAGTGGTGCCCAAAACGAATAGGCTTCAATGGAGAGAAGGGGGTGCCCCGGTTCCAGTCTGCCAGCAGGTAAGTACCCGCGTCTTCGGAGGGCAGACCAGGGGGGTTTTGTAGGGCACCGGGGGGGACACAAGCTCACACAAAAAGTACACCCTCAGCGGCACTGGGGCGGCCGGGTGCAGTGTGCAAACAAGCGTCGGGTTTCCAATGTAAATCAATGGGAGACCAAGGGGTCTCTTCAGCGATGCAGGCAGGCAAGGGGGGGGGCTCCTCGGGGTAGCCACCACCTGGGCAAGGGAGAGGGCCTCCTGGGGGTCACTCCTGCACTGGAGTTCCGATCCTTCAGGTGCTGGGGGCTGCGGGTGCAGGGTCTTTTCCAGCCGTCGGGATTTTAGAGTCAGGCAGTCGCGGTCAGGGGGAGCCTGGGGATTCCCTCTGCAGGCGTCGCTGTGGGGGCTCAGGGGGGACAACTTTGGTTACTCACAGTCTCGGAGTCGCTGGGGGGTCCTCCCTGAGGTGTTGGTTCTCCACCAGTCGAGTCGGGTCGCCGGGTGCAGTGTTGCAAGTCTCACGCTTCTTGCGGGGATTGCAGGGGTCTTTAAATCTGCTCCTCTGAAACAAAGTTGCAGTCTTTTTGGAACAGGGCCGCTGTCCTCGGGAGTTTCTTATTCCTCTTGAAGCAGGGCAGTCCTCTGAGGATTCAGAGGTCGCTGGTCCTGGAGAAAGCGTCGCTGGAGCAGGTTTCTTTAGAAGGCAGGAGACAGGCCGGTAGGACTGGGGCCAAAGCAGTTGGTGTCTTCTTTCTTCTTCTGCAGGGGTTTTCAGCTCAGCAGTCTTCTTCTTCGGTAAGTTGCAGGAATCTAAATTCTTAGGTTCAGGGGAGCCCTTAAATACTAAATTTAAGGGCGTGTTTAGGTCTGGGGGGTTAGTAGCCAATGGCTACTAGCCCTGAGGGTGGGTACACCCTCTTTGTGCCTCCTCCCAAGGGGAGGGGGTCACATTCCTATCCCTATTGGGGGAATCCTCCATCTGCAAGATGGAGGATTTCTAAAAGTCAGAGTCACCTCAGCTCAGGACACCTTAGGGGCTGTCCTGACTGGCCAGTGACTCCTCCTTGTTTTTCTCATTATCTCCTCCTGGACTTGCCGCCAAAAGTGGGGGCTGTGTCCAGGAGGCGGGCATCTCCACTAGCTGGAGTGCCCTGGGGCATTGTAACACGAAGCTTGAGCCTTTGAAGCTCACTGCTAGGTGTTACAGTTCCTGGAGGGGGGAGGTGTGAAGCACCTTCACCCAGAGCAGGCTTTGTTTCTGTCCTCAGAGAGCACAAAGGCTCTCACCGCATGGGGTCAGAAACTCGTCTCTCAGCAGCAGGCTGGCAGAGACCAGTCAGTCCTGCACTGAACAATTGGGTAAAATGCAGGGGGTATCTCTAAGATGCCCTCTGTGTGCATTTTTTAATAAATCCAGCACTGGCATCAGTGTGGGTTTATTATTCTGAGAAGTTTGATACCAAACTTCCCAGTTTTCAGTGTAGCCATTATGGAGCTGTGGAGTTCGTTTTTGACAGACTCCCAGCCCATATACTCTTATGGCTACCCTGCACTTACAATGTCTAAGGTTTTGCTTAGGCACTGTAGGGGCATAGTGCTCATGCACATATGCCCTCACCTGTGGTATAGTGCACCCTGCCTTAGGGCTGTAAGGCCTGCTAGAGGGGTGACTTACCTATGCCACAGGCAGTGTGAGGTTGGCATGGCACCCTGAGGGGAGTGCCATGTCGACTTAGTCATTTTCTCCCCACCAGCACACACAAGATGGCAAGCAGTGTGTCTGTGCTGAGTGAGGGGTCCCTAGGGTGGCATAAGACATGCTGCAGCCCTTAGAGACCTTCCCTGGCATCAGGGCCCTTGGTACCAGGGGTACCAGTTACAAGGGACTTACCTAGGTGCCAGGGTTGTGCCAATTGTGGAAACAATGGTACATTTTAGGTGAAAGAACACTGGTGCTGGGGCCTGGTTAGCAGGGTCCCAGCACACTTCTCAGTCAAGTCAGCATCAGTATCAGGCAAAAGGTGGGGGGTAACTGCAACAGGGAGCCATTTCTTTACAATGGGGCAAAACGACGAATAAAAGAGAACACTGCTGATCGCTTAATTTTGTTGAGGAGCCCGTTTACGTTCCAGGAGAGGACCCGGTTAGTCTGCTCCAGCTTGTGCAAGGCGATAATAGCATTATGAGAGGTGTGCCTGTTCGGGTGTTCCTCCACGACCAGCCTAGCAAGGGCATAAAAAAGCAACACAAACCCCATAATAAACAACTGTAGTCAACTGTACCCGCATGACCCCCCAACTGCCCCCCACCCCATACTTCCAACCCAGAAGCATCTGTTACCCTAAACTTTGCTAACAACGTGTCAACTACAAGCTTGGAGTGGTGGTCCCTCCTTTCAGTCGGAGTTCTGCAATCTGGCTCCCTGCCGCTGTGCGCCCTACACTAGGGAACATATCCCCATCCCGGCCTCCCCGCAATACCATGCGTCTGTGTGTCAGGTTCAAGGGAGCAGGGGGAACTGGCTAAGGTGCTCCCCCTCGGAAGCTTCGGCCAGGCCCCCATTGGCTGGGGTCTCCTGACATGTTTCCACCCCGAGAGGGGCTTGAACTCGGTTGTCTCTCTGCCTCGTGTGCACCACCCAGGCCACTCCGTCTCCTCCAGCGAGAACGGGTGCGCTTGCGCCCCCCCGGTGCACCCAGGGGTCTGCCGGGGTCCGACACTGGGCAGCCATCTCCCGGTCGGGGAGGGCCCCGTCGTGTCACTCGATGTTCTTCCGTAAGCCAGTCCCATGCGGTCTCCGGCGAGTCAAAGAAAGCTTTCCCGCCCATGAGGACCTTAAGGCGTGCCGGGAAGAGAAGCATATAAGTCAATTGCAGCGCTCTGAGTTTCTGTTTAACTCCTTCATAGGAACATCGCTTGGCTTGCACCACGCGAGTGTAGTCTGGAAAAATAATGATCTTGTGATTGTCCCAGCGGAGGTCCGGTTGCGCTCTGGCCTCTCTAAGGATTAAATCCCGGTCCTTGAAGTTAAGGAATCGTGCAATCATAGGCCGCCGAGGTCCACCCTGTGAGGCCGGGGCATCAAGGCCCTGTCAGCTCGTTCGACCGCAAACCAAGGGGAGAGTTTCTGAGCCGGGACCCATGATTTGATCCAGTTCTCCAGAAAAGCTATTGCGTCATTCTCCTCCGCGCCCTCCAGGAAACCCACGAAGCGCAGTTTGTTACGCCTGAAGCGGTTTTCCGCGTCTTCTGCTCTATGGTGGAGCTCCCCGTGCGGGTCTGCAGCTAGGCAACTTTGGCCTTGTGGTCCATGATTTTATCTTCTGCCTGGGAGACCCGGCCTTCCACTTCTGTAATGCGTCCCACTGCCACTTGCAAATCCTGTCGCAGCAGGCCCACATCTTCTCGCACCTCACCAACCTTGGCCTCGACCGCCAGCTGCAAAGACTGGATGGCTTGTAGGATCATGTTGACCCCTTCCGCCGGGGTGGTCTCTGACACCAGCTCGCCTACCGCCCGCAAGGCAGGCTGCCTGGCGAACTGGTCAATGCGTTGCTGCGACGCGGGTGGCTGCTTACTTGCCCTATCTTTCCCCATGTCCACCGCCAGTCTGTGTCTTGATGCGAGGTCGGATCACCCCTGGGCCGTCTGCCCACCTTCTCAGGCACTAAATCTTGCTGCCCCCACCTCAGTGGACCTCTCCATCACCACAACTCTCCACCGGGGGCCTGCCTTTGCCCCAGTCGGGGCTTCCTGCTCTTTGTCACTCTACCAGTCGATCCACGTTTTGCGCGCCGGGGTCGTTCGCTCACTTCTTGGCTGCCTGCTGTCCCCCACTGCCCCTCCAAGTGTAGGACAAGTGTAGAACAGATAATTCCAGGCCATGCCACCCCCGGGGGCCCACATACATCAGTTTTATGCTTCAGGAGTTTCCCCTGGGCCGTCCCTGTCGCAGCGATGTCCCAGTATCCTCAGGGGGGGGGCAGCCGCCAACCTCTGGACCTCACACGGCCTCTCAGCGCCTCTCTCCCGGTGCTCCACGGGCCTGTCCCCTCTTCTGCCGGGGTTGGCGCTTTCCTACGTGGCGCC